>NC_139346.1:158625244-159235893 GCF_055883805.1 Amblyomma maculatum
ATAACTCTCTCGCTTGGACGTTTCTTTACTCCTTCTCCTTATTTGATTACAGAGTTCGCGTGCTGGCGCTTCGATTTGTCCAGCTCGTTTCTTACTTTGCAAGCCCAGCCCACGCATTGAAGTGGGAAAAGATATGAGCTCTGTATTTTCTTCTGCGTCTTGATCTCTTTCCTTTCACGTCCCGACTGACGACCAGTAGCAGAACGCATAAACCTCCCTGTTTAGAGAAAAATTTCCCTCGCGCCTTTTCAGCCGAAGCTGACGACCCCGCGAGCGGAATTTTGGAAGAAGAAGACCCGACTTCCTCCGAGATAGCACGCGTGCAGGCGCATAAAGGAATAAGGGCCGCCAGCCAACCAGCCAGGCGACGTTCGATAGGCGAGCGAGAGCTAGCTCCTTTCACTCCCCATGCCTATTCTTCTCAACCTTTCCTTTCTTTCCCGCGTTTCTGACTACCTTTCTTCCCGTTTTCCCTTATTTCTTTTTTTCACCCTATAGCTTAGATTACCGACATGCGCTTTCCGCTGTGTCCTGTCCGCCTTATGAAACCTTGGTTGCCAGATCAGTCAGAGTGCTGACTGCTCTCTGGGCTTCTTTTTACTTTGTCCGGTACAAATACGTGAGCCACGAGTAATCAGGAAACAGGGAAAGCGATGAAGGTCAAAAGAAGAAAGCTCAGTGGCTTGCAAAGGGGGAAGAAGTCGTGCCGCCCGTAACACCACTGAAACGGAGTTTTTTTCTTTTTTAGAAGACTAAAAGAAAAAGGATGATATGCATATCATACCGGGTATCCCATAGATGACGACGTGATAGGAAAAATGAACATCTAACGCCTCTAAAATGTCCGGGGTAGATCGATGGCGACTGATTGAAAATGGATTGAGCCCCTGCATTGTCGGAAGATTCATGATTGCAGATATTTGGAGGACGTGAGAAGTCATATTGAGATAGCTATCAGATGTTTATTCGTTCATGCTTTATTGTTTGTTTCTGTTCAGTGAAATATGTACTAAGTGATCGCCGAGAAATATGCGTGTGCAGATTCGTGGCATTGTCACGAAAACGCGGAAATATTGTTGCTTGGTGCTGTGAGCTAGGCGGCAACGAAAAACGACGACGTAGAGCTCGCACTGCACGCAGCGACCATCCAGGGTAGATTTCTTGTATAGACTAAAAGAACCCCACCCCTCCACCATTTCGTCATTAAGTTACGAAAGGATGTGCAGGATAGGATAGGAAATACGTAAGTTTCTCTAGGAGGGTCTTGTGCTAGTAGCGGAAGAGTTCCATCTTCCGTCTTCTCACAGGGTCGGTGCCCCTATTCCAGGGCTCTGCTGAGCTTCGCTGCTCGCTGGGCGTGCTGGATTAAACCTAGTTGGCAATCCAAATCGCCGCTGGAGAGCCGGCTCTCCCACTTTTCCGAACTCGGGTCTTTACGAAAGCTGTCGTTATTTTTACATTGCCACGTGATGTGGTATAGCGAAGGTTTGCTGCCACACCATGGGCAGGTGTCTCGATAATGTGACGGGTAAATTTTGCTCAGGGTATGCAGGTTAGGGAATGTTCCTGTCTGCAGTCTTCTCCAGTACACGGCCTCTTGTTGTTTTAGATCCCGATGAGGCGGCGGATAGCGGATCCGTATCCCCTTATAATAGTTCAGAATGTCGGAGTACGTAGGGCCGACTCGCTCGGGTAGATCGTCCGATTGGGAGGAAGCTCGGCTCGTGTACCCTCGAGCTACCTGATCGGCGCGTTCGTTCCCCGCTATGTCGGTGTGTCCTGGCACCCAGTAGATGTTGTGTTTGACTTTTGATGGGGTCATGCTATGGAGGAGCCTGAGAGCGGCGCGACCTATGCGGCCGTTCATGTAGTTACGGCATGCTTCTCTAGAATCTCTAAGAATGGTAAGGGACGTGTTGCTTCGATACCCGGCTACCACCGCAAGAGCAACGGCCAGCTCCTCCCCTTCGGTTACCGTGCATTCCCTGACTGAGGCGCTAGCTAGTTCCTTTAGGTTGGAATCAATAGCTACCGCCACTGCGCTATTATGTGAGCTTCCTGTATACGGAGCCGCGTCCGTGTATACCGTTGTGGATCTTGTAGCTAAATTTAGTTGTACATACTTCGCCCGGGCTGCTCTACGGGCCACATGCAAGTTGGGGTCCATGTTCCGGGGAAAGGAGCTAACCTTTAGCGTCTGGCGAATTGCGTCCGGTATGCTCGCAGTACGATTCTCGATTTCCGCAGTTGCACCTAGCCCCAGTCGCCTAAGAAGCGAGCGCCCCGTAGGAATCTACTGGAGCCTGGCTATCTGCGTGACCAGTTAGGCTTCTTTGATCTCTTCGAAGGTGTTGTGAACGCCAAGAGCTAGCAGTTTTGCGTTAGAGGTGTTCATTGGTAGGTGCAGGGCTGTCTTGTAAGCTTTGCGGATGATGATATCTGCACTTTCCACTTCTCCTTTGTTGAGGTTGAAATACGGGAGGGCGTAGCCTACGCGACTGAGTACCAGGCTCTGAACCAGGCGCAGGGTATCCCCCTCTCGCATACCGCTCCGCTTCTGCGACACACGCGTGATCATCCTGGCGACCTGAGTGGTCGATTGCTTGAGAAGGCCGAGCGTATGGCTGCATCGCTGATTGTTCTGAAGCCACATTCCTAAGACTCGTATCTTGTCTCGTTCGGGAAGTAGCTGTCCTTCGAGGGAGACATTGAGGGTCCCTTCTTTGTGTTCCCCTTTGTGAACTCGCAAGAGTTCGGATTTTTCTGTGGAGCAGGCGAGACCTCGTGCATGGACATATTCTTCTACGCAGGTAGCCGCTGCTTGCAGCCGTTCTTCTTTCTGGCCGAGCGATCCGGAGGTAACCCAAACCGTGAAGTCGTCAGAGTACATGGCGTGCTGTATGCCTTCGATCTTCTCAAGTTGTCTAGCGAGTCCGATCATAGCCACATTGAAAAGTAGTGGCGAGATGACGGACCCTTGAGGTGTGCCTTTGTTGGGGGTCGAGAATTTATCGCTGCGAAGGTCTCCGAGCCCAACCGTTGCAGTTCGGTTGGAGAGAAAGGCCTTCACGTAGCTGTGAATCTTCTCGCCACAGTGGGGGGTTGTCGAGTCCTTCCATTACAGCCGCGTGGCTAACGTTGTCAAAGGCCCCTTTAATATCAAGGGCCATGACCGCGTTCTCGCCAGCGATCGGGACATTGGTGAGGACTTCCTTTTTGAGTTGTATGAGGACGTCCTGCGTGGAGAGGTGAGCTCGGAAGCCGAACATGCTGTGGGGGTACAGGTCTTCATCCTCCATGTAATTTTGGAGCCTCCGAGTAACGACACGCTCGTAGAGCTTGCCTAGGCAGGAGGTGAGTGAGATAGGTCGGAGGTTTTCGATCTGGAGTTTCTTACCCGGTTTTGGGATCATTACGACCTCTGCATGCTTCCACTCTTCAGGAACCGTTCCTGCGGCCCAGTGCCCGTTGAGGAAGGTTGTCAATTGGTCGACTGCCCCGTCGCTGAGGTTGCGTATGAGTGCATTATGGATCTTGTCTGCACCCGCCGCTGTGTTGCGCGTGCATACCTTTATGGCAGCGAACACTTCTTCCCTGGTGATCGGTCTGTCCAGGTGGGTGTTCGGTCTTCCAGTATGGTTTCGGGTATGCTGCAGGCAAGTTCGTGCCGTAGCATTTCTCTTTTACTTTATCTAACAGTTCCTTCTCCGTACCCTCAAAGGTGTGGATGAGTCTGCGGATAGCTTTCCCGCTTTCGGCCCTGGTTTGGATAGGGTCGAGAAGGGTCTTGAGTATACGCCACGTTTTGGCCGTGCTGAGGGTGCCGTCCAGCGAGCTACTGAACTGCTGCCAGCTCTGCCTGGCCAGTTGGGCTGCGTACTCCTCCGCTATCTTGGTGACTTCTGCAATCTTCAGCTTGAGTTTCCTGTTAAAGCGCTGCTTCTTCCAGTGCTTGGTGAGCCCTCGGCGTGCCTCCCATAGCCTGAGGAGCCGAGGGTCCACCTCTGGTGTTTGCTCGGTGCGATCCACTTCCTGAGTGTACTGCTTCTGGATGTCTTTGAGTTGTTGACACCAATCATCTATGGAAGTAATCCCCCCTTCCAGGTCCGTGCATGCCTTGCGGAAGGCCGGCCAGTTGGTGATCTTGGCCGTGCCGAGCTTGCGCTTGATGTTGGTGGCTGTTATCATGATCTTCAAGATATAATGGTCACTGCCTAGATTCTCCAGCAGATTCTCCCACGTTGCATGTTTCGCCCCCCTGGCAAAAGTTAAGTCCGGACACGGATCCTGGCAGACAGAATTGCCAAGGCGCGTGGGTTGAGTTTCGTCCGTTAAGAGGGTACATTGGATCGCTTCCGCCGCATCCTCGACCTCCATACCTTTCTGATTATTTGTGGGGTAGCCCCACTGCTGTCCGCGAGCGTTAAAGTCACCTACAATTAGCAGCGTGTTGCTTTTAGCAAGTTTGCTGGCCCCTAGAAAGAGTTTATGAAAATTCGCGTCCCGCTGGCGAGGCGGGCTATAGAGGTTTACGAGAAAGACACTCTTTTCCTTGTGCTTCTTTTTGGGAATAATTTCCGTCACTAAGTGCTCAATTTTCGTGTTGGGAATCGGGTCATGGGCTATGGTTACCAACTTTTTGCTCACCAGGGTTGCCGTGCGTCCGGTATCGTAGCACGTATATCCCCTGAGTGTCGGTGTCGTATTAGTTTCCTGTAAAGCTATTATATCGGGTGTGGAGTCTTGCGTGAGTAGAAACTGCATTAGGAGTCCCTGTTTTTGGCGGTACCCCCTGCAGTTCCATTGCCAGATTTCTAGTGGTGTTTGTTTAGCCATGGCTTTGGGCGTTGCTCGGATTGGAGCCTTCAGTGACGAAACGGCGCTCTTGTATGAGCCTGTCCCGCGCCTCGTTTGTTATTCGTCGCGTATTTTGGCTTTTGACGTGGTCCTGCCACGCAACTTTTTGCTCTATTAACGTGACTTTCTGTTCTAATAGGTTGGTTTTGACATACATAGCGTCTAATCTTGCATGAGTTTGGCGAAACTCTTCTTTGATGCGAACCGCGAAATTCTCCACGTGCTGCATGAAAGCTCTTAATTCCTCGGGGCTCACGTCTAAGGAGGACGGGGGTCGTTGCACTTCTGCCGGCAGGATCGGGGGCCACGGTACCTGCCCTGTTCTTTGAGCCTGCACCTCTTTAATGAGGTCATTGACTTTTTTACGGAGATATGCATTCTCCTCTCTTAGAGCTTTAACCTCTTCCGAGATACGCGTAATATTCTTTTGATCCGAGTGCGTAAACAGTGTTTGGAGGGCCCGCTCCCCAGCTCACCTTAACGCCGCCCTTCTTCTGTTGTTGCTTCTGCGACTGCTGCTGTTGCTGCTCCAGCTTGGCCGTTGACCGGTTTAGCGGCGGGAAAGAGTCCTCCCTGGACCGGCTCTGACTGCGATCTTGCACTATGCTACGGCCTTGGCTCGAGGAGCGGCCATGGTCCCGCTCCGAGCTCAGCCACCTGGTTCGGCGCTCTTGACTCAGGTTCCGGTTCCGCTGCTGCTGCTGAAATTGTTGCAAATGTTGCTGGGGCTCCCACTGCAGCTGCTGCAGTTGTTGTTGCTGCTGCTGCTGCCGCTGCCAGTGTTGTTGCCTGGACTGCCGGACGCCGGTCGTGCTGCCCTGGAGCTCGTCAGTAGTTTTTAGGCGTCGACGGCACTCTCTGGGGACGTGGTCGCCTTCGATCACCATGCATTTCGCCTTGCACTGGTGCCCTTCTGGTGGGTCGTGTGTGCCGCACGTCCTGCAGAGCTTGGTGTTCGGCGTTGGACAGACGTCCGAACGGTCTATAGAGAGTATGCGGCTACGTCACAGTGGCCGTCATTTTGTGGTCATGTTCCACGGCCAAAGGCTGCGGGCATATCTAACCGCCTCATCGCCACTTGCAGCGCTGAAGCTGTATTATGCACAATAAAATTGAGCCCGCAACATCACTCGAATATATACCCCAATCCTATTAAAGGCTACAAGGTGTCACTTACAAAAAAAAGCCGTTTTCGTACGCACGTCACTTACGTCCGGTTGAAGCATACTCGGAGCAGCAGATGTGGCTGTATCGGTAAGGGGAACAATGATTTCGCGCCGGCTGCAGTTAATGGCAGTGAGTGAGTGTTGCTACTTGCAGTCGGTGGAGAGAGAGAGAGATAGTTGGAGGGGGGAAAAGGAGGGGGGCTGCGTCTTGCTCTTTTTCCGAAAGCTAAACCAAAATAGACAACGTTAAACAAGGGGCAGAACGTGCTAGCGCACCTAAGATTACGCTTAGAAATGTAGATCATGCGCCATTTCCTTCGCCTTCACACTGACCAGACTCAGTAAATGATGAGAAGGCGAGGCACGTGTTTTTTTTTTTTATGAACTGCCGACTGAGCCTGTAAACAAACGCTGCGTACTTGTGCCAGTAACAGCGAGATTACCACTTTTATTGTGATAACGTTAAAGACCCAGTTCTCCAGAATATCCGTCGTCGGTTTTGTGAGCGAAACATGACGAACATGTCTCTGCCAAGTTATAGTTGACAGGTGACATGACCGGGTATCGATTGGCAATCGGGGTTTGTTCAGTCACGGTACCGCGTAACTCAGACGTGTACGTAAACTCTGGTTTACCTTTGAGATGGCAATAGGTGAGATAGAAATCGATCCCTCCGGGAAGGTTGCATCCATAGTCAGACATGCTACTCCTAGGACACGCAGGAAGGCTCGTACGGCTTGACTGTGGGACTTTACATTTATGTCTGATGGTCTTTCACTTAATGCGGTGGCTGAGGACTACATGGAAATCACTACGTCTGAGATAGCAGAGCTGCAAAATGAAGGGTTTCTCGGTTAATGAAACAAGCAGAAAAGACGACGTACACGAATCAATATCCGGAAGGGTAGCCTCAGATGTTAGCCACTAGCTCTGTCGCGTCATGCCCTCAAATGCAAAGCTTAAGTATGTTCCTAATATATATATATATATATATATATATATATATATATATATATATATATATATATATATATATATAGTTTGCTCGTTACTATTGGGCCAGGGAAATTTAAACATAATGTCACACAACTTTCCCGATTATCTACTTTATTCTAACAACAGTTTCGGACGTCCTTCTTCAGGGTAGAATTGTTAGAATCGGGATAAAAAACAGTAACCCGATAATCACCATACGACTAATTCTTATCAAATACCAACAACGAAACATGAAAAAAAAAAATCCCCAACGTTTGCCCTGGACTCATAGATTGTCAGCTCCTTTAAACTCTATAATAACGAGCCCTTCATTTCCCTTTCAATTCTATATATATATATATATATATATATATATATATATATATATATATATATATATATATATATATATATATATATATATATATATATATATATATATATATATATATATATATATATATATATATATATATATCATCTCCTCCCAATTATTTTTTTAAAAGGCAGTCCATTGGTTTTTCTATGACAGTTTTAAATATACTAACTGCGAGTGCAAGAAAAACTTTAAACACAAATTTTTGCCACGCGTCGTACGGTTCGACCGTTCCAATAAGGAGTCAATACCATTATCTCATTATATCTCAAAGTTGCATCACAATTAAAAGGTGTCGCGGAAGCCTAAATCTGCGTGTTTTATGGTAACAGGATTGGATATATTGTTACATATATGCCCTGCGTTTTCTCGTTTCAGGCGCGCTAATTTTTTGGAAGGATTTTGGTTTCAGTCGAGCCTCTGATATGACGATCTTTTCGATGCTCTTCGTTGAAGATCTTATTCTATTATTCAAGCCTTTGGAAAATATTTCTCGGAGAAATACCCTTTTCTGTTTCTGCTCCCGATATTAATGCGCGACATGCTCACCATATACGCGCCCTGGTAGCAGAGACCATCACTGCAGAAAAGAAAGAAGGGAGAATCTGAACACTCTGTGAGAACGACTGCAGCCTGGGGAGGTTAAGATCTAAACTGCGATTAAAAGTTGTAGTAGTAAGTGGTTTTATTTTAGAATAAAATAAAATAAATAAAGGAAGGAAAAAGATTTCTTGCCTGTCCCGACATCTGCTTTCGAATTGAGCTGAAGCACCTGAACTGGGGCGGAAAAATAAAGGGATAGCAAGGAGACAGGTAGGAGAAATCAAAAAGGTGAGCGACAGGGAGAAAGGACAGTTTAGATTAAAAGGGATGAAAAAGCGAGGAGCGGCGTTTTGCCAAAACATTAGCGTCCCTGGCTGCTCATTAAATTCGCGTTAGCGCTTGATGATGAATGTTGTAGAAGTGCTTCTCCACTCCACCTCCGCCCCTTCCTTCCAGAAAAAAAGCAAACGGGGTCGGAAGAGAAGCGCGGAGAAAATAAAATCATAGTTGAAAAAAGTTGGAGTGGACACAGTGTTAACTCTGCCCATGTGGACCGTGGTGAAAAGGTCAGCACTTATATTTAAAGAAACGCGCTATGATTTTCTCGACACATAGAGCTAAAGAAAAGGAAACGTATTCCCAACAGCGGTGATGTCAGTGAGTCAAACACACCTTAATTAATTTCTTAATTCCAAATATATTTCTATACATTAAGGGCGCTTCAGTCCTACTGGACTGAGCCTGATCTACCAAACCTCTTAATTTCTTCTACCTGTTACACCCCACGCATTTTCTGCCACTGCGCACCGTTTAACCTTTTCCGCTCTCTGTGTTTTGTTTTTACACTCTGTACCTTACTTCTTTTTGTGGTTCTCTTCATAACAATTTCTCTTTCCATTCTCCTTCAAACTTCATGATAAAAGTTCAGCGAACACCACAGTTGTACATTTGGAACGACGTAGAAGGTTTAATGGTATTCGTAGTGCCGAAGGCGAAGTAACGTGTCCGCGCGTGCCTACGAGCACTGATGAAAAAGGAACAAAAAATGAAAACCAGCTCAAAAAATAATCACCAGGTCTTAATATAGGATGTAGTACGTAAAACCTTTACGTACAGAAGCGAGCGTACTACAAGAGGTACACATTTCTAACCTCTTTGATCACGCATGAATGGTCTCTTCTTGTGCTATCGGAGTTTCCGGGTCTAATTATTTTGGAACACGTCTCGTTACAGTTTAATTATTAACAACTGTCATCGTTTCGTTGTGTTTGCTTTGATTTTCTGGCGTGAAAGGTGCAACTTCGAGTTGTGTTTTCATTTTACTTATATTTATAGTTGCTTTAACTGTGTTTGACTCTAAACTGCCTTAGGCTCGCGCAGGGGCTGAAACGATATAAAAAAACAGAAGTTTTTCACTCAGTACGTTGGGAAAGGAGAACTCTTTCTAGATCTCCTTTTGCCACGTGGGCGTTAGATTTATGCTGTTTATATATATATATATATATATATATATATATATATATATATATATATATATATATATATATATATATATATATATATATATATATATATATATATATATATATATATACATTTTCTTCTTTTTTCATCTTAGTTGATTATGATTACCTCAAAATTAGCGCAACCTGCCCGTCTGTGCCTCGGCAGTGTTTTTGCGCACTTTTACAGGCTTAAATACTGGTAATGTTTCCCATAAGAACAGATGGGAAAACGGCGCAAACTGGGAAGGCCGAAGGCTAGAATATTGACTTTTTCCTGCGACCAGAGGTAGCAGCGCGCCCTGCCGTCGCAGCAACAGCTGCTGCTAGGACGCGTAGGCGGGCGATATTCTCGCAACGTGTGCACCGCGAGATTCAAAAGGCGGGCTTACTTTATATCTGAACTCCGCCTAAGTTCTTCCCTCGACTTATTCGGTCTTGAATTCTTCTACGTGAGCGCGCGCCCTTCTCCATTTACTGTTCCGCTTCTGCCTATATTGGTTGCGAAGCTGTTGAACTTGGAGAGCTGACTTTGACGGGGATGGGAAGCATTCATTTAGTTGGTTACTTGGGTGCCGCGAGCGAACTGCGCCGATAGTTTGCGTTCGTTACAGGGGACAGCGCTGAGGAACAAGTGCTAGTGCGGCATTAGCAGGTAGAAAAGAAAACAACTACCTTGCACTTCTTTGTTTTGTCTGTAGCTTTATTGAGTCAGTGGGCGATCTGTAAACAAAATAGGGTAAGAAATAGGATACAAGTTTTAAGGATTATAGCCACTCACTAACACGCAAAAAAAAAAAAATAATGAGGAAAGTGCGACGACGAATTTTCACAGCCTATCACGTAACCCCAGCAAGGAATAGCAATATATAAATAGGGAGGAAAGGAAAAGCAGTATTGGAAGGGTGGAGGGGAGCAAAGCGTTTTTGAGCTATTCCGGATTCGGCACCTGGGAGGTTTAGATAGGTTTCTTTCGCATTACTGGATTCAATATATACGATGCCTCCTACTAGAGATTTCTGCGTTGACTAAAGCCTTCGTGAAAAGCGAAATAAAGACGGTGATGTTGAGAAAAGGCAAACAAGTTTAAAAAAAAAAAAAAACAGCGCGTTTTCTATAGTCATGTCCTTTCTTCGTCCCGTGTTCTGCGCTGGTTTACCTTTCTATATTATAATGTACCGACTTGCCCAAGCCTCCGCCCTTAGCAAGATTAATAGAATCCAGAATGAACACGAAGAAAGTATACAAATGAAGAATAGAATAAAAAAGAAAAAAAAATGTGACATTTTAAGCTCTGAAGCTATATATGCTTCGGAATCGACATCCTGCTAAACAAGTAAGCGTATACTTGAACTAAGCAACCATGCATCCTTTCAAGAAAAAGTCAGAGCTTGTTTTGGGAAGAGAGGAACCACTGCAAATAAGAAAAAGCCGGAGTACTGCTGCGCAGATTGCAGTTTGGCAAGCGCAGAAACCGAAACGCAATTTAAAAAGTGAGTTCCTACCTGTTAGCTTCTCCAGCCCACGCAAGAGAGAGAGAGAGAGAGAGAGAGATAGGCTGGTGTGTGTGTGTGACTTGACACCAACGCCGTGGAGTGAGATTAGTTTGTCGACGCCGGGCTGAAGACTGGCACTTTTCGAAAAGAGCGGGCAAATGCCTAAATTTGCTTAGTCACAGCGCCAAAAGATGTCGTGTTTTAGAATTTCTAAAGAGAAAGTGGCAAAAGCATTTCAAAAGGCAGGCTACAAATTACCAACTGCAATAAGACAAGTACCTGTGATATCTAAAAAGTCAGAAACTGCCCAGTGACTGGAAAATGGCCATTGAAACACCCATGCATGCAGATGGTGACCGTTTAAACTTATGTAATTATCGACCAGTGACCCAACATCGGTTGTTTGTAAAACAATAAAACACATCATATATCCTTTTCTTGTGAAGCACCTTACTGATAACTTTTTTTTTTTTCGTTCATGGTTTTCATCCTTATCTGTCTTGCGCGACTCATCTCGTGGAATTCATGACACAGCAGTAGGCATTGACAGTGATGTTCGAATAGACGCGGTTTTTCTTGACTTTCGCGACAACAGTACTGCGATTGAAGTTCTTGGATGATGTCAACAACAATCATACCAGATTTGATAAAACCGTCTACTTAAAGGATCCTGACTATGTTTCAAGTGTAAATTAGAAGCTATAACTGCTGGATTAATATTCTGAAACGCTCATTTTTCTCCAGTACAATAAATGTGTGAAACGTGTTGCCGCATGAGGCGCTTGCAAGTTTGAACTTCCAAGCCGCCTTAGAAAATGTAGTATGCGTTTGATACCTACTGTTCTTGGACCAAGGATGCAGCCTGTTCCTTTGTTTGCAAGTGCAACTAGAACTGTTATTGCCTTCTGTTCTGTTCGGTTGTGTTGCATTTTATTTGTGCTTTTGATGTAATAACCCGCTACAATAATTCACCTCGGGGCGATCTACGTAGGTGTCTTGAATAAAGGAACAAACTATATAGTTTAGTCAAACAGCTTACCGTGAAACAGATCACCTGTTTTCCGATGTCTGTCGGCGCTGTTATATAACGCCGCAGAAGCTGCATCGATATCTCAAACAGCTGATTTCTGCAAATTCTGGTTAACTTCCGTTCCAACAACAGGCATATCCGAATGCGTTAGTCCAACCTTTGTTTAGCTTACTGCAGTAACGTTCCCGCTAGATTAACTTAGTTACGACCTTTCGTTGGGCGTCGTGTTTTCAATAGCGGTTTTTTGCGAGCTTACAATGCGCTATCCGCATTAGTTAAACAGCTTTGAGACGCCGACAGGAGCAAGAAAAGCTGCCTTTAATTGTGATGGAAATGAGGCATTGTTCGCGGTTGTGTACCAGTAAGAAAAGCAGGGCACGTTGCCGCTTGCGCAAAGGTCGAGTCATGGACTTTACCGTTGCAGTATCCCGGAAATAATGCTATGCAAGATGTATTGTTCTGTGCACACTTGTCTCTTTACGCGAAGGAATTCACCGCCTGTTTATAAAGAAGCCTATTATTTTTTATCTCATCCACCCCCGAGCGACTTCAGACTTACCGCCTGACATTCATGCTCCCTGTTGCTACCAACGGCCGAATTGTATTTCGTAGTCGGCTTTGAGAGCTCTAATATGAAAAGCGGCGATACACCGGGCTGCGCCAACGCGGAATCTTCGCTATCAGGTTTACGACCGCTCAAATTTCGAACGCACTAACTTCTCTGGATTTGGGATTGCGGGCTCTTCTAATCCGCCCTGACAACTGCTTGCAAATGTCGTCTAACCGCAGAGGTCAACTTTTGTGAAGGCGGTTGCGTAGCGCAGTGCTCAAAAAGCGTGTGGCAGTTTCCGCGAGTCAGCTTTAAAAAAGTCCACGTGCAAGCCGTCGTGGGTGGTGCACTGAACGATTCCCTGACGTCGTCCGTGCATTATATTCTTCAACTTTTCGTAGGCCGTGCTATTGTCGACGACATCGCTGCCCGTAACGACTCTTTTTCTTCCCCCATTGCCCAACGCAGAGTTGTAGGCCAGACAGACAACTTTCCGACCGACCTGTTCGCCTAGCAATAAACTCACGTTCCTTTCAAAGCGACGGAAAACGCTGCTGAAAGGGATATGAAAGCTTTTAACGGATTGTGTCACCTTCACATAACAGCATATTTCTAGCTTGCGCAATCCAGGAGACTTAATTTCTCTCTGCTTTATTGAACCCAACGCTTATTTACTTAGCTACCCAGTTCTTTATCTGCACCGCCGGTCATCCACTAAAAATAACAGCGGAGTTTAATGCTGATAAACATTATTTTGTCAGGCAAGAATCCTCGGAGCACGCATGGTTAAAATAAAAAAAAAAGAGGCAAATTGTTGAGCGATAATCATCTGGCCTGATAACCATAAACTGAGGGAGGGGTAGAAGTATAGAAAAACGGCTGTGGAGGATGAAGATAGGGATGGGGACACAAGGGAGATTGGAATATCTGTAAGCGCACGAGGAGCCCGCCTAATTACTACAGCCTCGAAAAACTCATGTTGCGCGTGCGGAGCCAAGGAGCGTCCGCGCTGCTCGGATAACTCTCTAAGTCTCCGGCCAAGCGCAAAGCGGGAGGTTCCGCGAAAGTAGCCTGTTCTCGAAACGCGCCCAAGGAAGCGGCCATAACGACAGCATTTCGCGCTCATATACAAGGCATACTGCAGGTACATGCTCGAAAGTCTTAGTGGCGTAGTAATAAGAGCACTTTGAAGAGTCCGCATGTCCAATTATATGCAGGCGCCACCGAGTGAACGCCACACTCAACCTCGCTGTACCCAAGAGGCATCCCTTGTTACGGTAAATATAACGCAGAAAGATAAAGGCCATGTTGGGATCCAGCCGTTAAAGGCTGCTGCGTCGAATTCCTGGTTGACTCCGCTTTTTGACTGCAGTAGTCCTCGGCATGCCCTGTAGAATTATTCGTAAGGCCGTCCCTCTGATGCACACATGCAAGATCTTTAGAATAGGGGCGTGGCGTATGGGGACCGCGACCACATCTTATTTTGCTCGTCGCTCGCAGCGCAGCGCCATTTCGACTAAAAACTGAAACGCGAGGTGGTAAGTTTTGCGATGATTTCTACTTTATTTATGCGAAGTCAGATGGTAAATGAGCACAACTGGCCGCAATTCGTGCTGCTGTAAAGTATATCTCTGAACCAGCTCCTCAAAAATGGGCTGTGTTCTGTGATTCCAAACCTGCCCTAAAATGTCTTCAATCGGTCTTAAGCCATGGCGACCATGGGCAAGTTGTAGCGGAGGTTCGACATCTTCGGAGCGGAGGTTCGAAAAGGGTCACGAAATAATATACCAGTGGATTCCAGGCTATAGTGGAATTGTTGGCAACAACTTAGCTGATGATGCTGCTCGATCGGCTCGCGATACAACCAACATTGTTGAGAAACCATGCATTGACAAGAGCCGACGCAGCAAGGCGCCTTCGACTGATCGCCCGAAACCTGACTAGAAAATCATGGTCTACGCCTGAAAACTGGACGCGCACCACTTTGACCAGTTACTTCTTTTGCAGGTACCATTCAGCCTCCCCCACTGTGATGCTACAATGTTGCGTCGCCTGTGGCTAAGAGTGGCGTTTGCATACGCCTATTCCATCTCATCGGAATGGTAGTCTCCAACTGTGAGCAGTGCGGGTGTGTTGTAACTATTGCGCACATACTTTGTGACTGCCCTCAGTTTGAGCGTGAGCGTGCCAATTTCTGGCTGCTAAACTCTGCCGCTTAGACTCTCGCGCTCTTACTAAGGCTAAGATTCTGGGCCCTTGGACGATGCTTTCATCACAAAGGAAATCAGCGAAGGCGCTGCTTAGGTTTATAATGGACTCGGGGTTGAGTTCAAGACTTTAAGTGTGCGCTCTCCAACACCTTTCACTATAGATCTATGGATGCATGACGGACTCCTTTCCTAGGCGCTCTTTCTTTCCTTTTTCTCCCTTTATTCCCCTCCCTACGTGTAGGGTAGCCTACTGAGCATCGCCTGGTTAACCTCCCTGCCTTTCTATTCTATTTCTCTCTTTCTGTCTACTTTTATTATCACCCGGTCGCTTAATAAGGGGGAAAATATAAACAAATTTTAAGAGAATGAAAAAATGGAAACTTCGTCCGTAAGCACTTGCTATCGCGTCATACCGGTAACAGCGCAGCTAAGTGTCGCCCAAATTTTTAACGGCTTTTGTTTTTGTATTTCTTTTTGGTTCTGCCAACCTTGCATGCCGATATACCATGACATTTGGAACGAAAGCTTAACTACGCCATGTATTGCCCAGTTCACCGCGTTGAGTTGGAGTCGCTAGCGCGCATGCGCCGAGCAACAGGCGCGCCGCCGCACATGACGTCAGAGTTTCACCCCCGCCGCTGTCGCCTTTGTCTCCGCAGCCTCGCTGCGCCGAACACTGCGCCACTCAGCCGCCGCCGAGTCCACAGCCTCGCGGAGCGCGTTGCGCATGCGCAATAAGTATACAGATGCGGTGTGCTTGACGTCAGAGTTGAGCCGCCGCCGACTCTACATGCTCGCTGTGCGCATCGCGCATGCGCAGTACCTATTTATGACGTCATTACACGGCCACTTATAGAGGATTAGAAGCTTTCGTTCTTCAGATAAGGAGGGATAATAAAGATTTTTACCTAAGTTTAACCGTGCTAGCCGTGCGTACAAGTTTTCGTGGCACACTAGGTTTATCCGGAGCTAAACCACTGCAATTTGTGTCAGCCATGGTGGTCGTATTTAGGTAACTTTCAGTCTCCGGCCAATTTTATTTATTTGCTTGAATCTAATAACAAAGGTCACCCTTAAGTGCTACACGATTCGGTTGCTGTTGTTGCGTGGCGACGTTCTGGAGCTGGCAATTAACGAATCTGCTATTCCTGGTGGCGCTGTAAGCGTTAGGAATGCTATAGTTCTTCACGCGCGCTATGCCTGCACGTGCGGCGGTTGGTGACGCACGGTGACATTACACAGTTGGAATTATTGAACGGTACTTGCTAATTACTTAGAATTCAGTTCGATTCTTCCACTTTTTTCATTTTTATTCGATTTGACAAGCAAGTTACACTGCCTGCGGTCGGTTCTGTTCTTCAGCAGTGGTCTTCGGGCCTGGTGTTGGTCGCTGTACGGATTGCTGGAATATAGCTACCACCCATTAAGCAAGAGGTATAAATTCGTGTACCTTTTAGGCCAGGCCTGCCGACACCAATCCACTGTTATGCCGTTGTCATCTACGATCATCTCGTCTACGGCAAGGCAAAGCCCTGTCTCAGTGATTGGTTTGGTTTGGTTTATGGTGTTTAACTGTCCCGAAGCGACTCAGGTTATGAGAGATGCCGTAATGGAGGACTGTGTTTCGAGACTTTTTTTCGTGTCATGTTGTTCATGAAAATCCGTCAAAGACGCTTAATACGTACATGTAAAAAGTTTCTTCGCTCTGGAGAACAATGTGCAGCATTCAGAACCAAGATCATGGAGATCAAGGAGATCATGGTTAACCAAGATCAAGGAGATCATGGTTAAAACTGCCTAATTTTAGTCAGTATTTATCTTTTTACCATGCGACCCTTTTCGCAAAGGGTTCTATGTGCAATCGGATGCATGCAAGGGTTTTATTCCGGCAAACGAAAGCCGGCTATCATTTTAAGGCGTAAGACTGATTTCACTAGTTTGGAAAAAGCGAAAGACCTTACATTTTAACTTTTTCACGGTGTCCACTTCATCATCACCACACCAGCCACCACCAACACCACCTGAATCTGTCGCGCTCCCCATGTGATCTTGTTCATTCGGTATGCTAACCATACTGAAATAAATAAATATTTCGAATGGGAACTGATCTACTTTTTAAATGGCGCCTGTTCAATCGCACATCACCGTACCTAATTCAACGAATTAGAGGAAGTATTGCAATGGTAATTAAATATTTCAATTTGGCATAATTTCAGTTGTAACTGACACAGTAGAGTCTGCTCTCATACTTTTATTAGTAGGTGCTTTTTATTTTTTTTTATTTTGTCCTTTTCAGTAACATCTCATATCTCATGCATCAGAGAGCCTGTAAACAAAATAAACTTTTGGATTTTAACTTTTCTTTCTAAATCTGTCAGTTCGTAATCGCTTATTGAAGCACATATAACCCCCAGCCTCTAATTTAATAACTTAAAGAAAAAAAGCGTCAAGGGTGTACCTGTCTCTCGTAATCTATTTTGCATAGGAGGTATATTTCCAAGTCAGAAATGAGCACCAAAAGAGACTAAGACTACGTATTTTACCGAACGTGTTCTTTCGTGGGCTTCCTCAATAGGCGAGTTCTAAAGCCACACGAACACGACAAGGAATGTTGGCACAGGCGGTTATGCGAAATGTTGCTTCTGTGCCTTCCACGTCTATAGTGAGAAACGACACTCCCCCACGCCTTTCGTCTCTGGTGTAGCGACGGCCACACAAGCGGCAGGCAACATCTCCGGTTGCGCTTGTTTTATGGCCTCCGTTGATGTTCTTCGCGGCCGCTTCTTGCAAGAAGCGGCGCTGTGGAAGAGGAAACGGGCGACGATATCTTGTGTAGACAGGTTGAATAACGGTTTCCTCGTCGCTCTGAAATGCGAGCCGCCGCTATTAATGTTTGCGAGGCCATTACGTTGCGAAGGAGTGTCATTTGTGCGTGCACTTCTACACTGCTTTATACTGAATGCGGGCGGACGTTCTGCACGCGTGCACATTAGATCATACGCTGCAGTGAAACCGCGGGGTCGCGTGCGAGACTCTGACGTCACAGCAGAGCGGAGGAAAGCGCTGTTGGGGACAGTTTAATTACGGGACATTCAAAGTCGTCGGGCGAAAGCGCATCGCGTTCTTTGTCGACAGCTTGTTCTCAGAGATGGCAATGGTATTCAGAGAATAGCTGTCGCCGTCATCCTCATAGCCCGCTAAGTTCAAACTGCTTAGTCACTAAAGCCAACGCGCAGTTTTGAATTGCGACCTTCATCCCATGGAGGAGGTCGTTGATTGTTTTAGGGGGTTTAACGTCCCAAAGCGACTCAGGCTATGAGAGACGCCGTAGTGGAGGGCTCCAGAAATTTCGACCAACTGGGGATCTTTAACGTGCACTGACATCGCACAGCACACAGGCTTCTTGATTTTCGCCTTCATTGAAAAGCGGCCGGCGCGACCGGGATTCGAACGAGCGTGCTTGGGCTCACCAGTCGAGCGCCTTAACCACTCATCCACCGCGACGAGGTTGAAGGAGGCGGTCAGACTCCTACATGATTCAATTGCTTGGATTACCGCAGCATGTCGCATTTGTTTTTGTTTTTCGAGACATTCGCCTCGGCGCTTCGAAGCCACATCCAAGTAATTACGCATGCAAGGCGATGGCTGTAGGCACAAAGCTCTTTCTTTGGTATCTGCCAACAGCGCAGTGGAATAGGTGGGCTGCTCACTGCAGCACACACACACACACACACACACACACACACACACACACACACACACACACACACACACACACACACACACACACACACACACACACACACACACACACACACACACACACACACACACACACACACACACACACACACACACACACACACACATATATATATATATATATATATATATATATATATAATGAGCCTGCCATGGATCTTCTTTCATTTGTACATACCATAATCTTCTTTCTTTTGTACATACCATCATCATCGTCCCACGGCGCCGGCTCCAGCACGCGCCTGGGTTCACCATCAGATTAAAACGCTGACACGGCGTACCTTGCCTTGCCGTCACGACTTTGGCGTCTCGACCTGGCCTTCTTTCACAAGTGGTGGAGGTTGATCCCCTACCTCTCTCCGATGGGGGTAACCATTGGATTATAACAGCTGTCGAACACCTAACACGCTACGCTGAGACAGCACCTGTACCGACTGGTTCCGCCGAAGAGGTAGCTATTTTTTTTTTTTTGCGATCAATTGTCCTGCGTCATGGCGCACCTCGGGTGCTTCTAAGTGACCGCGGGACGGCCTTCTTATCGACAGTCGTTGCCGAAGATCTTCATGCGTCATCTACTCTTCCTCAAGCTACTATCCACAGACTAACGGTCTGACTGAGCGATTTCATCGCACTCTATCCGATATGATATCTATGTACATCACACCGGATTACCGAAATTGGGACACTATTCTACCATTCGTCACATTCGCCTATAATACAGCAGTACAGCGGACAACCGGTTACTCTCCGTATTTCCTCGTTTTTGGCCGTCCTCCCACTACAATGCTCGACACTTCCTTCTTCTCTACGCCCGACTACTCCTCATCAGTACCAGCCCAGTTCTTATCCCGTGTGGCCACATGCCGTCATCTTGCCCGCCTCAATACAGGAACGCGCCAGGAACACCGCAAGATTCGCTACGATTCTACGCATCTTGCGGTCTCTTTTCGTCCCGGTGACGAAGTCCTGCTTTAACACCACTGCGCGCCCCTGGCCTTAGTGATAAATTTCAGCGCCGCTATCTTGGTCCCTACAAGGTCGTCAACGAAACTTCCCCCGTGAACTACCAAGGTACACCTGTTGATCCCCCAGCCGATCGACGCCACCGTGGAACTGAAATTGTTCATGTCTCTCGCTTGAAGCCGTTTGTGCGCCGCGGTGCATCGGTTGGTTAGGAGCGGCCAGGCTGGCTGCTTCCGACCCCCCGGGAAGATTGTGTGAGCCTTCCACGGATCTTTCATTTGTACATACCATAATCTTCTTCTTTCTTTCGTACATACCGTCATCATCGTCCCGCGGCGCCGGCTCCAGCACGCGCCTGGGTTCACCATCAGATTAAAACGCTGACACGGCGTACCTTGCCTTGCCGTCACGACCTTGGCGTCTCGACCTGGCCTTCTTTCACAATATATATATATATATATATATATATATATATATATATATATATATATATATATATATATATATATATATATATATATATATATATATATATATATATATATATATATATATATATATATATATATATATATATATATGTATGTATATATTTAGACTGGCGAAATAGAGGCAGCGGCAAACGAAATTATTGCCATGGGAATACAGCGCTTTAAAAACAAGGACAAAACAAAGAATGGATACTCAGTTTTATTCAATACATCATAGGTTTTCATACACTGTAGGAGCATAGACAAAACATGGTATTGGCATGCTATCGCGAAGGCCGTCACTGTTGCGTCTGGTCGAGAAGGAATGCTCCAGGAATCCTCCCAAATGGAGCCCTGTCGGGTCAAAGTTCCGAATAATAACAGAACAGCTCACTGCAGCCATCAAACGATTAATTCTTTGCTCTCAATTAAAATTTAGCAATATATTGACGGCACGAATAATCATCTCGCAATGTACCCGCCTATTTATGCGACCTACCGGCACTTGCAGAAAGCTACAAATTGCCGAATACTAGGACGCTTCGCAATTACTTACCTTGAAAGTATTGTACGCTTTCGAGCAATTGTTTTAGGGTTTTTGACTCTGCTAGATTTGGTCTGCCCTGCTGTGGACCAATCCAGAGTGAAGGCAGAAAATGCTAAAGAGGAGAACAGCCTCACCTGTACGGTTCCATGCACGTAAGCACGGAAAAAAATATCGACACTGCCAACATTCCATACGATACTGACATCGATTGAGTCATTGTTCTGGAACATTGCGTTAATACGCCCACTCTCGATCAGCTGTCTACTGAAGGCAAAAAAAAACGGCTCCCATAGCGCCTCATAAGGACCACAAATAATACAATTTTGTTTTTCGTAAAATTCTGTTATTTCAGTTTTCATGGCTATATTGACATTAAATCTGAGGCAAATTAGGTAATTTATTATTGTTGAGAAATTGAGATCTTGAAATCGAATACTTCCCTCCCTCCCTGTATCCTACCGCTTTCCCCTCACCCGAAAAAACCCCCAAGGTGGTAATTATATAGTGTGACATGGACTCTGTGATAACTGAATTGTATCAGATGGCCGTGCACTCTATATCCTCGAAAAATTTCACATTGAAAAATTGTTTACGTCATTATAATTTGCTTTTTAAATCACCTGGAGGCGACGATATCTGCATTCGATATTATATCTTTTTCTTGCTTATGATTTTCTTTTTTTTTTCCGAGATTAACACGGCAGACAAGCGATTCACCAAGTGTTACAGCAAAGCCCGTCATTATTTTCTTTTTGTTTCTTTAAATATAGCCTTTTTGAGTTAAACAAAAAGCAAGACAGTTTTTTCAGCAAAATATCTGTGTTGACGGATTTCAGAAAACTGGTGAATCACATTAATTATAGAGGGCTATCTAAATGTTAATAACTTAATTTTCCTTAGCGTAGATGTTACATTCGTCGCAGATGATAAAGGGAGAGCCCGGGGCCCACGTAATGCATCTGTTCACATTCACGTGGTTCATAAAAGCTGGGACCAAGAAATCTGATGTGTCCTTTTGACCGGTGTTTGGCGGAATGTATATACACGCTATCGCCACGTCTCGTCCATTCTTGAAGTAATACCTACTAAAACAAGACACAATTTTCGAAACTCCTCTGAGCCTTACCAGGACACTTATGGTTGTCGTCTTGGTGGACGTAACGGTGACAGACATTGAGAATTGAAAATGCAGCCGTCAAATGCATTCCTTAGTTGAAACTTGTAGCTTGCTTGGCTTCGCCTGTAAGGCCGTGACGAAGTAGAAGTAATGGTTCACGTCTGCCGGCTCGAGCCCCTTGCCAGTCCCCCTTCGAGTACACGCACTGTGACCATCGCTTAATCACTAATTCCTTAATTTGTGCCTCCGTTATATCATACATCATCTTAGCATACATTCCTAAGCTACCAACGTATCTGAAAGTCCCACCCGACAGGTTTAAATCACCACTTTACCAAGCCTTACGAATGTTTTTACGCCGAAGTAGTTTGCATGGCTCGAGATCCAAAGGTCCCAGGGATTCGATTCTTCATCTCAGCCTCCCATTTCAGAGGGGAATTCTGCGTTGACAGCATCTGCCAAATCGGCCTGCCAAGTCGACCAGCTGTCAGTGACATGCCCGTGGTGTTTCGGTCACTACGCTATTAACAGTCCCGAGGCCAGATTTTCCAGGGAATGAGGCCTTCAGCTCTGTCGGGTTAAATGCGCATTACGTGAAAACCAAATGAATTTGTTTTTCAAAGCATATTTTTGACGTTCTAAACTTGAGTCATCTTGACGACTAAGAAAAAAATTAAAAAGGGGGCTTACCTTTAACGCCGACACTATTTATTATCGCTATATGATATTAACCCTTAAATTAAAGAAAGAAAACGTTGAATAGATAGGAGACAACCGAAAGAAAAGAGAAGTTGCTAAATATGGGTCACGGTATGCGACATATGCATTACGCCGCTGAAAATCAGTGTATATTTTTTTTTTAATTTCAGGCTATCAAAGAAGTCGGGGGAAGCTAATTCCTTAAGCTTGTAGACTGGTCTGATGATTAGGCTTTTATTTTAGTAACAGAAAAATAGTAGACTGCATTATGTCATGAAGAAATTGTGCGTGGAAGTTACCGCAGACTAGAATTGGATCCGAGTGCAGTAAATTTACTGACATAATCAAATAATCATTAAGCTCTGTAACGAACGCAATGCCCACCTATAACTGTTCAACCTAGCTACATATGCCGAGTCGAGGATTCTCTCATAGTTCTAAGGCGATAGCCTTTCTTGGTTTATGCGTGACGTCAGCGGAAATTGTGATCAGAAAGCGTGCTTCACACTGGCACTTAAAGAAAAAATTGTCTTCGCCGGAAATCCAACCATACCCCTCCGATCCTAAGCCGAAAGCGCCAAACACTACTCCCCGCCAGGCTTGTGAGAAGTACACATCGTAATTCGGCTCGGATGACCGTAGCGATGCTAATGACAGTGCAGTTAGTCATGACGATAATGATTATGTACCGATGACAATGACGATGTTATTAATGAAAATAGTGCTTTAAAGTTGTTTTCGCCATTTCTGCTTTTAAACAAACTAAGCCAGTATTAAACTTTTCAAATACAAATATGTAAATACTAAAAAAATTACCCGGTATTCAGTTTTTTCTCTGTGTATTAACGCACTGAACTCGATACTGGCATTCCCGTCGAGGCTGGGCGAGAAAAAAAAAAAAAAAAAAAAAAAAACGAGGTGAAGTTCGCTGGATTTGTACGAAGTACAAGGAAAAGTCATGCTCGGCTCGAAAGCCCACGCCTGCATACCACTGTTCTTTCAGAGCTTTCACCAATTTACTTAGCTCGACGAATCCTGCATTAATCTTCGGAAAACTGGAGGCAAAAAAGCAAATGCTCTCTCTTTCTTCGTGTGAAGCCGGGGGCGAATAATGTGGGGACGTATATGCATCACAAAGTGCCTTCTTCGAGCGAGATTTTCGCCGGACAAGAAAAGCTTTGTTACCGGAGAGCTGCGACTCCACGAACACTGACGAGGTTGACTAAGCTCCGTTCCTCTTTTGTCTCAACAGCCCCTCCCATTCCCTCGCAGGTTTCTTGCGATTCCGCGGGCTCGAAAGAATGGTTTCGTGGGTGGTTTTTCAGCCTCGCTTCGTCTTTGTCTACTCTTACTATGAACTTTAATATATGCACTGCTGAGCAGATAATTCCAGGAACTAAGCGAGCAAGCGAAAATCGCACATATGATGAAGTTAAGTGAATAGTAGAAAACGGAGAAACATAAACAGAAAACCGTCGCTTTTGTGAAATTTTTGATTAGCTTTTATCATTGTACGCAAATTAACACGTAAATGTGAACCGCAATCAACCTCACTTGCGAAAAAGAAGCAAGGAAATTGCCGTTTGTCAGAGCTCGTGAGAAGTTAACCATTTCCCTTCTGACGGAGTTGGTGGGTTTCATGAAATCTTTAGTTCGCCCTTGCATGTTCTAAACTTCGGCGATTATGCTTTAAATGCATTTAGTCGTCGTTTTCCAATTTATCTCCGTTTCGTTATCTAGCTCTATCCGGCTCCTTTGTTCAGTTTTTTGGTTTTGTTTTTTTCGTCGCTCATACAGGGTGTGAGGTTTGTTTAGAAATAAAAGTCCTGCTAAATGCCGACCGTCATCAATTCTTTGCTGCGGTCCTTGTTTTCGGTAGTGCTGCACATTTGCATGCAATATCCCGATCTCCGAAGACAGTTGGTTTTGTCCGACCGCGTTTGAAATGCTGTTCCAGATATTCGAGAAGCGAAAGCGCTCGCGAAGCTTCCACGTTCTATACTAACGCTTGCATCACGGAGCGATACCTTTTGTAGCTCGCGTACAGTCGGGCAGTGCGCCGTCATTACTTCCGATTCTGAAGAATGAGACTCGAGACGTAGTTAAGAACCTCCTGTCCTCGATCGCCGCTCTGCGCTCCCTCCACTACGCTTCGCAGAAGAGAACCGTCTTTCTTTGAAAGCGATCTTTTTCTGGTGAGATCAATCAGTCGTCAAGTCAAGTTGAATGCTTTTTTTTTTTTTTTTTTTTTGTGGGTGGGT
Organism: Amblyomma maculatum; assembly: GCF_055883805.1. NCBI lineage: Eukaryota > Metazoa > Arthropoda > Arachnida > Ixodida > Ixodidae > Amblyomma > Amblyomma maculatum. Next base: position 158,649,769 of record NC_139346.1, read on the forward strand.
CGACGAGCGAGTGAGCGTGAATGTATAATAGGCAGGCCAGCGATCGGGACAGAATCAAAAGAAAGCGCAAAACAGCCTTCAACGTTAGAGAGACGCTCGGTTCGAACTGCTAGCAGTACGTTGAAAACTAAATAAGGGTCGAAGGAGAGATGGAAAGAGATAAGAGAAGATAGTGCTCGTTTTGGGGCTCTGTAGCGACCGAGAGGGGCTGAATGACGCCACTTTATAACTGTTTTAAGGCAGTACCATAGACATTACCACTCTTTTCTGTATTAGCTGCGGTAGTATTTCACCGCGAGGTGATTGTATCTCGTCGGGGAAGAATATCGCTAGAATACCACCGTCGCAAACCTTTTAGCGATTTGCGACCGTAAGAAAGTGTGCCCTCTACACGGAATTGAAGTCGCTAGGGGCGGGGCTGGAAAATGATGCAAGCCTTGGCTCAATCTCAGAGAAGTAGATGGAAAATGCGCCTTCTGTTCCAAAAAAAGTGTGCAGCGTCCTGAGAGATGTGGCTTGTATCAGCTAGTCAGGAGCGGAATCAACAAAGCTGTTGTCGTTTAATAGCGGTCCCTGATTGGTCGGTGTTTAGAACACTATGTGCTTCACGCTGCGATTGGTCCTTACGCGTGAGAACGCCTGCCGATCACAAATGGTGCTCTCGTGTCAGAACGCGTTTATAAATGCGGACTTCGGTTGGGTGGCACGTCCTACAGGATCCAGGACGGTGCAGGGTTTTTCGCTAGGCACGTGTGGTAGAGAACAAGCTATGGGAAATAGGAAATATGAAAAAAAAAAAAAATAAGAGGATAAAGTGCGAACGGCAGCAAGTTGAATTCATTTCCTTCATGCGTGGCTTTCCCCGCAACATCCACTCCTTTGCTGGTGAAGCAACTTTTATGAGCTGCGGTGGGGTAACGTATACTTGCCTCTTCAACGAGGACATATGCTTATAGCAAAGACAAAATTTCTTTATTGCTTATCGAACGTAAAACGAGGCAACTCCATTCGGAAGAGCCGGCGATGCAAGGCTATCCTCTTTTAGTTTCTAATTATTTATTTTTAAAACGAATTTACAGCCTTCGTCGCGTGCCTATATTTATGGTTTATTCGGCGCGAAGAATTGAGGAGCCCACTCCTCTCTCGCTCCCAGGCATAGAGCGTATTTCATGGTACGGGGACTTCAGCGTTGCGCCACAGTGAAGTAAACTGAGTACATTAAATCATGAGTATATTCGCTCCTTCGAGTTCAAGTAGAGACTAATGCAATCCTCCGTTTCTCCATACGCTTCTCCACCTACGCCGATGACGTGGCTTTCACACAGACGCACGCTAGCACCTGGGGTGTCTGCTCTGCCAAAGCCTCCTAGAATTTTTCAGTGTAGAAGCGTTCTAGGAGGCTTTGGCTCTGCTCCGGACACAAGTTTTGGGAATCACTTGACTCTCATGCGTCTCTTCTGGGCTGCAAAGCATCATCGATCCATGAGAGCAGCTGCCTCAGCATGCCTAGGTCTACATACACCGTTAGAATTAAAGAAAAAACACAACCGCAATAAGGAAACTTCTGTCGGCATGGTAGTACATACATACATACATACATACATACATACATACATACATACATACATACATACATACATACATACATACATACATACATACATACATACATACATACATACATACATACATACATACATACATACATACATACATACATACATACATACATACATACATACATACATAAATACATACATACATACATACATACATACATACATACATACATACATACATACATACATACATACATACATGCATGCATGCATGCATACATGCATACATACATACATACATACATACATACATACATACATGCATGCATGCATGCATACATACATACATACATACATACATACATACATACATACATACATACATGCATGCATGCATGCATACATGCATACATACATACATACATACATACATACATACATACATACATACATACATACATACATACATACATACATACATACATACATACATACATACATACATACATACATACATACATACATACATACATACATACATACATACATACATACATACATACATATAGTTCGCCGATTCTTTATTTTGTCTCTTCACTTAGAATAATCATTTTCTTGTATAGGAACTGCCTATTGACTCTTGTTTAAATTAGATCACAGCAGTGAAGTAGACGAAACTTCTAAAAGTGTCGGGCAAGGCCAAGTGGTGCTACAGTAGTAGTTTTGACGAAGCTACTTGAATCATCTGCTGCTGATATTACTTCTCTCAAGGTTGTGTATTAGTCAAATTTACCACATATACCCAGAAATCTCGGACATTTCCTTCGAAAGATTTTATGAAAATACTTTTTTTTAATATTAACGTGAATAAAAACAATCAATATATCCGCAGATAATCTCTAGGCAGGTTTCTAGTATATTACCGTTGAATTTCGAAAACATGCCCCACTGGTTTTCTTTTGAAGTCTGACTTGTTTGTTGTGAGCGAAAGAACAAACTCGAGAAGTAAAATTTTGGCAAACATCCAAGTTCACATCATACATGTCACTACGGTCGTAAAATTGTCTTACAATATTCCTCTATTGTGTCGAGATTGTTTAAAAATGCACCCTCCCTCCCTCGCCCCCACCTGGTTTTCTGTGGAAGCACTTAACTACTCGTTATGAGCGCAAGACAAACTTCAAAATAGCCGAAATTGCGCTACCTATCGGGCGCTTGGACTATTTCCATCAATATGTTCATAAATATATCTTACAATATTCCACAGTTGGCTCACAATTATTTTCAAAAACGCAGTCCCACAATTGGCTCAAAATTATTTTCAAAAACGCAGTCCGTTGATTTTCTGTGGCAGTTTAAACTACTCGCTGTGATAGCAGCAAGAAGTTGAATTGCAAATTTATGTCGCCCGTCGGAGCGTAGACCATTCCCATCAACGTATTATAACAGTGCCTTATAATATACCTCAGTAGGCTCAAAATTAAAAGGTGTTCCAGAATGCTGATTTATTGCAACTGCTATGCGTATAATCTATACTAAGCGTACCTGACACTGCTCTGAGATATGGGTGATAAAAACGAGAAGCAACAGAGGCGCTGTTTGCTGCGGCGTAATCTCCAGAAAGCCAGTCGTGTTTCTGGAGATTACGGAGTATATAGTAAGAGACGGAACGCAAAATGCTGTATGCAAAAAGGGAACTTCTATTATCAACCAGTACCACACTCAGCCGCCCGATAAATCTCTTCCAAAGGGCCACACACACATAAGCTTTGCACTCTCTCTCCTCACTTTGTGTCCTACTGGAAACTTTTGCCTCGCGTTTTGTCGAAATGCATGCAAATGGGAATATTCGTGTCACTTCAGTCGAAAATTTTTGTCGCTTACAAAAAAGCTTACTAATTGGTGACAATGAATTAGGATGGCCGCAGCCGTTTATGGCCCTTGTGCTGAAATGTGGTTGACTATTGCGCGTTATTGTGCACATGGTGATGTCACCAGGCAGGCCACAGCAATGTGAATCAAACGCGGACCTTAACTAACTACAAAGCGTCCCTACAGTGGAGCAATAGCAGACATGAAAACTGCAAGGCTAATCCCACCATAGCTAGCAAAAACATCAGCTTAAAACGCTCTCATTGTAAGCGACAAAGCTTTAAAAAAGCGCAGAAACGGTCGACCGCGCTCACCAGCGCTGCTAGTTTCTAGTTACCGTAACCCATCATTTTACATGTTTACAAGAGGCTATCACTGGCTTCTGTTGGGGTCGGCGGTTTCGGAGGCTCCGTCGTAGGCTTACACGGCTCGGTTAATACGCAACGTGATGACTGTCTTGCATGTAGAAATGTCTAGTTTGTGCGAATGTGAGGCCATGAACGCTAGTGAAAGCATGCATGATTTGATTTATGTATTTATTATTTCTTAAAGGTTCAAGAGTGACAGTACACGAGGTCTGGGCTGATGGTATTTTTTCAGACATACTTGATCTTCGACGGCAAATCTGAAGTGAACGGAATTGACGATGGTCGCCACCTTAGACGGAAAGCCATTCCAACTGTTGGCCTAAAAAAAAAAAAGAAAAAAAAAAGAGGGAGACTGCTGATATTTCACAGTGTGAGATTGCTCGGAGGAGACAGCATTAGGGTGGGGCTCGCGGGATATACGAGGAGCGCGTATCATATATTGGGAAGCGTCGTGGTTAACGGTGCGACAAAATATGATACAAGGAAAGAAAGCTAATTTGTTGACGACAATTAAGCTAGCGAGCGTGTAGGTTGAAACAGGGCCACATTCATGGGTGCAACGTGAAATTAGATACCAATATACATATTTCCATCCGGAAATAAAGATGTCAAAATGACTGCTCTCTGGACTGCCGCAAAACCGGTACCGCAGCTGCTTCCATCACGCTAGTGTTGAGTGGACAAAGCAGTCCAGCAAACAATATGGCGGCACCCAGCGACCACTTATTAGAAAGGTGCACAGCTAGAATGCATCTTATTTCATAGCCCGTGCAACCACTAGTCAAAATCTCTCCCCCTCCCCCCCTCCCTTCCTTTGTGTTTAATTCGCCGCGTACTTACCATTGCGTTTTAAAAGTACAGAATATTTAAATTACCTAAAAGATTTTCTCATTTCGCTGTATGATGTACTGGACTTTTTATAACAATGAGCCGACCTTTTAGGTGTTCTGTATTTTTAGAAAGCTAGGTACGAACAAAAAAAAAAGCGGGGTATGGCGCTGCCCTCTAACAGTTTTCACGCGATGTCTAATCTAGAGTGCCAGCCACGGTACATGCCGGCTAGCAGTGGACACTAGACCATTTTCTGTAAACAGCAATGTATCTCTGTGTCTAATAGGAAAGGCATCATCGCACATGGAAGAAAACAGCATTCTTAGTCCTGATGTCCGCACCTGCAAAACTACATCTAAAGCTTTCGTTTACACGTGGCTCTATGGGTCTTACTCCAAATTTCTACCTCCTGGTGACATCAGCGGCACCACATCCGCTTACATCACCAATTAGTTTTCATCAATGTGGCAACGCTGGATCAGTACGTATAAATAGCTCTATACAATCATCGGCAACAATCAGCAGGTGAATATCCGTCATCGGCGTACCGTTCTGATATACTGATTATGGCCAGTATGTTTGTGACGGTCGATGTGTTTGACTGTGGTCAATGGCTGACAAAGAACGAGACTTTGCCACCAATGGCCGTACACTGAAGGTTGATCAGCACGGGATGTCAGGAGGACCATGGTCAATACCTTGAATAAGCAGATGAAGTCCATCGAGTTTATAGTCGATGTCGATACGTTGAAGTCATTCTGGGTAATCTGATAGCGAATTTAGATGAAATGGAGATAAATCTTTATGGTGTACAGGGATATAGAAGTTGGCGGGAGTAACGCGTCTCAGGCCTGCAACTGTGAACTAGAAGAAAGGGACAACAAATATAAAAGAATTAAGATGAGTGTGGAGACGAAGGGTATAATGATGGTCAATTATATGATAGTGGTCGGTACGTTGATGATGTCCGATGTTTTCACTGTGGGCTGTCACAACTGGAGGGATGATACCAGGTGGCGGCTATAACTTACTCAATGTTGCCTTCCCTTGGCGCAGGGAGGCACGTCCTGGGCGGACGAAGAGCTCGAGTACGCGGCCAGCGGCATCGAGACGTCGGGAGGCGACGAAGACGGCGGTGCGGACCTGGGCGTTGCCGGCCCGCAGCAGCCGGGTCTGCTGGCAAGCAAGCGCAACTTGGCGGCCCTGGCTCGCAGCGGACGGCTGCCCCGGTTCCACTACAACAAAAAGCTCGGCCCGGCCGCCTCGCCCCTGCAGCCCGCATCGCGGATGCTCATGACTGGCAGCCGCACCAGGCTGCTGCCCGCGGCCGCCATGGCACCCCCCCTGCTGCGACAGGGGACCGGCTGGCGCCCTGACGGCTGGACGCCGGCCGCGGGTGACCAGGCGCTTCAGGGCGACGCGCCCGAGAAGATGGGCGTCGTCGAGGCGCTGGGCCGCCTGTCCGAGGCCGCCATCTTCCCCTACATCGGGCCGCATAGGTGGATAAAGCCGTGGTGCATACACCCCGCTGCTACTCTATCCTGCCTGCTCGCTAGCCCGCCTCCCCGCGCTCGCATTGTGCTGCACCCGCTGCCCGCGCTCAGGGCTAGACACCGCTGATAGCTTCTGTGGCCGAGTCTCGATGTAACGAAATCGTACGGGCTGCTAAGGAATGACCCATGCTACTGTTGTACGCTGCGGGATTATACACCTGCATGCGGTGAGGAAAGTGTCGGTTGTGGCTTGGGCCTCATTTTTCCTGTAACAACATCAGGTGATCTGCCTGCTCGACTGGGCTAGCCCTTTATAAGAGATCAGAAAAAAGTCCCCAGCTTGTCTGGTTCAAACGACGGCTCCTTCACACTTGACCTCCGTTCGAACAGTTTTTCAAGGCAGTTGTCCACATACAGTGTGGTCTTGAATAGACTTTTAAGGATACAGCAGTATAATGCTAGGTATACCTTTCTCTCCTGAGGTTTCTTTTTTTTTTTTTTGCTTCACCTAGAACTTGTTTATTTCCTTCAAACTTTGCCCCTCCTATACATTCCAGTTGTTTTATTATTTTTTCATGTTCTAGGCGTTTTGGGTAAAAATGATGGAGCAGTTAAGAGTTACTATTTTCACACAGTTTGATGCAAAATCACTGACAGACTACAAGCGGACCAGGCACGAAAATTATGCCTGAGTGTCAGCTTTGTCTATTGGTCGACAGCAGCATCAAATAATGGACATGTACCTCAGGAAGAACACATACTACGAATTTTCTACGAACTGTAGCGAAACGTTTGTCTTCCTTTGAGCGCTTCGAACATGATACAGATTTTTCGAATAATAATAGAAGGAAACATTAATTAGACATCGTTTGTATCAGTTAGTCGACATGGTTTCTTCTTAATTACTCCTAGTATTTTGAGCACTTGGTCCTTTGACATTTGTATTCCAGTTAAAGAAAAGAAACCTGTCTGGATTGAACTTATCTTGTTATGCGCTGAAAGTAGTAGGTTTATGTGGGAGCTAATCACCAAGGCTAGTGGAGGCATGCATGTTGTGCCTCCTTTTCAGCAATGACGGCCTCTGTAGCAAATCCCATTGATGAAACGTTGATCCGGCTTTCAGCCAGCACTGACATTATATTACTTCACGTGCATATGCTTTGCACGCTAGTGCTAGATGCTCTTTGTGTGCCTTTCCAATGCCTCCTTTCAATGTGGCTTCTCGCTTATGCTGTCACGTCGCTTTGTATTAGACGCTGTGGTGTCGATAGACAAACATGCATGTCGTTCATCGCTTCACTGCGAAAGACACCTTGTTACAGCAGTGTCCCGACCGCACATTTGCATTTCACACACCTGGCCTGCCTTACCTGTTTTCCTGTGTTTGCTGTATTCACCACCAAAGAGGGCAGCGCAGCAAATAACAGCGTTATAGCTAAGTAAAATTGATAAGTATCCTTAATGACATATGCGAAATATTGGCTAGGCGTGGCAGAAGATCTATAAATAAAAATAAGTATCACTTTAGACAAGGGCTACAGAATACCCCGCCCCCTCCCCCCTCCCAAATATGTTCTTTTTATATTTATTCCTGTATATGAAGCATCCTAATGCTATTGCATTTGTGAAATGACAATCGATTTGAAATTATGACAATCGTGAAATGGCGTGAGCCGTTTAATGGGCATAAGGTTCAATTTAAAGTCAACTAAAAAAATTTCATGGTATCGGAAACGTCACTACGTGAGCTGTCGTGCTGTTTGTCTTTGAGGCTGCCAAAGCAATTGTTGATGTGGCTGTTTGTGAGCCATCCGCGTGCACGCCGATGCTAATGCGCGAAACCTCATGCCTTGTATTTTTAAGCAAATTAATAAAAACGCCATACGGACTGAATGAATTTGTCTTATTTTTCGTCACATTTTTATGAATTGAAAAGCCCCTCAAATGAGGGGTGTGGAACTATTCTAAATGTTTGGAAATCGAAACGAGTATACTCTTGTTCGGTTCACTGAACGAAACAAAGAAAGCATATTCAAAATTACTTCAAAGAAATCGAATGCGCTTTCAGATTTTTGATCAGTTTCGAATAATTGGCATGAAGTTTGAACAAGGCGCGCCACAGTTGCCTCCGACAAATATTCTTCAATAATAAGGCTCACTGGGACACTGCACTACATCTACCGACGTTGGCCGACGTCGGCCGACGAAGACACCCAGGACGGGACGGGCGCTGACGAAAACCAATGAACTAACTAGCCCAGACCAAGATCCTAATTGAAATCCTCAGGGAGTAAAGGAATACTTGTCCTTTTTCTTCAGTTCTTCCGCGCTTTAGGGCTATCATTGGAGGCATATTGCGAGACACGGGATTTACTCTTCTGACACGCTCCGTAAATGCGAAAGCTGTTCCGAGTGAATGAAGGTGGAGCTTCTGTAGACGTAGACTTCCTTATACACGTTAGGTCTTTTGCGAGAAATGAATAATGTATCGTCTAAAGCTAACTCTTGGTTCCAGTTACCCGTTAAGATGCTTATCCACAGAAAAGGACAGCAGACTTTTCGCTCGTAAACACTTACACATCACATTCTCCTCTGGGACCGCATCCTTGTGCCCCCAAAGGCTTTCAGCACACCAGTGATGTGAAGCACATCTGCTCTACATAAATAACGCTATCATGTTCTAGTACGGTATCTAGCATATCTGCTACAGGATTCAAATGACTTTTAGAACATCAGCATATAATTGTCATTAGCAACAGCCTAACCTGCACACCATTTCCCTTAGTAAAGTTTCAAGTCAGATTGTTTTCTTGCTCCTCGGAGTTTCGCACCAGTCTGTACCACCCGAGTGAAAATCCAGAAAAAGCGGCCCTTTGAAGAAACAAACACACAGACATCACGCTATAGCCTCAGGCAGCTAGCCGTCAGTCTCACCACAAGTGATTGGGTTTGTTTCGTAGCAAACAGTGTGACTATAAGGTCGACACTGCACAGCAGCAGGACTCTTCCTCCTCTCACCACATAGACGCTTTTTCCTATGCTCGAGCTGCACAAAGAACTTGAGGTAAGCCGCATAGCATGAAAGCATGTTTTCAGCTCGCATTCAAACCGAAAAGAAACACAACATACTGAATGTTCGAGGTTCCGTAGCCGACGAAGAAAGACGCATGGTCCAACAACTTTGACCTGTCCTTATCTATTTGAAACCTCTTTCAAATTCCACCCACACGCCAGGCATTTTAATTATTCCACTCCCCTCGGCAAATACTCGCACTCCGCCACCAAACAATGTATCCTTGTTTGTTAAGAATACTACCAAAATATTATGTTAGCCTTGACAGACGACTTCAGATGGCGAAAGCGAAGCACGGGACAATATAAACCTTCGTTCGCAAGAAATTCGCTTTCTGTCTTCGTAACGCCCTAAAAATGCACGTGGGATATGATGAGGGTCGCAGTGGAGTGCTCCGTAAAGTATCGACCACCTGGTGCCCTTTGCCGTTCACTGACAACGCACAGAAAAAGGAGCGTGTTTTCATTTCGCCTCCACAGAAATGTGACAGGCGCAGCCGGGATTCGATCCCGCGACATTGACCTCTGCAGTCGAGACGGCAGTCACTGAACCGCATCGGCGTACACTTCGCCTCCTAAAGATAGAACCCCCCCCCCCCCCCCCCACCCCCGCCATTCTTCCAGAGACTCACTTCCAACATTCCTTATGTCCGGTGCACTCAGCCTGGTTGCGGGACGGCATTCGTGTTATTTTAACCCCATAAAATTCTAAAGTAAAAGAGAGCACGTTGACGACCATACACTGGAGTAACCAATACATGGACTACATCGTGCTCACTACGGTTCCCCAAGAAGGCAATCATGGGGTACCAAGTATAGGCTCGGCGTGCAATACGCTATGATGACATGGAGCGCATGAAAACAGGCACCTGCTGACTGGGCTCCAGAGCATGGGAATGAGTTCCAAATGTTCGTAATGCTAGCGTAAAATCACCTCCATCGTTATCTCATGCATGGCATGGTGCGTGCCACCCAAGCTGCTTAATGTGTAAATGTATGTGCCAATGTAACTGTATGTGTAATGTGTATCCAGCAGATGCAATCACATCTAGTGTTAAGAAAAAAACCCTAACCTTTCTATGAAAGCAAGATTTCTTCTTAAAACCTAACTGTCATACGTAGCAGTGCACAATGTGCATCTGATGCAGGGATCTGGAAAGTATGCGAGAGAAATATTTACCAAAGAAAACAATAAAGAATAGGGGAGGCGGAATCTAGTAATGACGCAAGACATCTTAAAACACAGATGCGAATGCAACCAAGACAAAAAGGACAAATGTTAGAACTTTCGAGAAAACTCCACGGGTGCACTTTAGTGTGCTTAGGGATAGTAAGGCGAAAGCATTTGTCTTACTTCTGCTGAATATATTGTTGCAAATTTGTATTGCTGCATTTGCTGCTCCCTGGCGAGAGCCGCATGAGACTGCTGTGCCTACTACTGCAACCGATTTGACGCGTCACGCCTCCAGCAACGTGATACGCAGTTACAGCATGCGTGAAGTCTCACAACAGACAACGCTATTACGTCCACTCTCAGTACACGTGTCATGTGACAAATGTAACCCCCTGGTGACGTCTACTATACGACAACGCCTATGAAGAGGGAGGAATAAATTTGAATGCTAAGTATTTGGCTGCAAAGCATGACCACTATGAGGAGCCAAGATCTAGACCGAGTTACAGAGGGTGCGGGTACTAAAACATTGCTTCCAGTCAAAAAATTATAAAATATGTTTTGGGTGCCTAGACTGCGACCAGTCAAAGATCCTGCATTGGTCGGTGCACAATTTATTCTATTTTACCCTATCACTCCCTGCCACTTCTTGTGGCCCTGTAGGGATTGTAGCCCCTAACATCTGAAGGCTCTGCTTACTCTTCAAAATTGAATGTAAGCGCATTTTTCCTGATAAGAAGCAGCCAATACATTGCGCCATAGTTCAGGTGTGGCTTTGGAGCAATTCTAATGAACAATCTCTCTGCCCGCCCGTTCGGTAGTGTCCACGGACCATACGCGTCCGCGGTTAATACACTTCCGTCGTGTAGGTTCGCACATAACGCATGTTCCCTTCTGTCGACATCTCGCAGGTTCTCGTTCGTGCCTTCAATGCGCATGCGTAGAGACGTCTCTAGCGGCCCAGGGCGGCAGCAGCGGCGTGAGGGAGCAGAGCGCGAAGAGCGGTCCGGAGAGCAGCAGCACAGCCGCGCCAAGCGCAACGTAGCCGCCCTGGCGCGCAACGGCTGGCTGCCTCCGGCCGCGGTGGCGGCGCCATCAGCGGAGCGGGGAACCAGGGCCGAGTTTTTGCGTCGCTTCTCGGGCTCTCAGGCCCACGAGGCCAGTGCGGACGAGGAACAGTTCGAGCCAGAGGACGAGGCCTCCGACACACCCGACTGCGTCGACCAAGACGACGAGGTATGAACGCCTTCCTTCGCGTCCTGTGTGGGACGTTTTTTGGGATGAGGAGGCATATGTCGGCTCCTGAGAAGATTCCCGAGAGATCCTTGTAGAAATATGTCTCATGGGCCACGCATATACAGGCGCATATTTCCATATGTTTACAGGGTCATGTGATATCCTTCTGAATTTTAAATTTTCTGTATGCAGTGTGCACATAGTTATAGACTGAAAATGTTGCACATGGTTTCCGCATGAATAATATGGGAAAATACAGGAAATGTTTGAAGTCGCAGTAAGAAACGCTCCTGCATGGCAGTTGGGATTAGCAAATCACGGTAAAATGCAGGCAGGAGCCCTGAAAATCAGCTTATTCAGCAACCTGTAGTAATGCGATGCATAGTTATAGAAATGGCGGTAGTGAGAAAAGCTCAGGTCCATGTCCGTCAAACGACCAATCGAGTCATTGTCAGTTTTGGACATAAATATGTATTTTTTCCCCCTTCATGGATCACTGCCTTGTCGTGGCGGAGGGGCTTGCGAAACTCGATGAAGTCGTGAGCTCTGCTGTGTAGGGCCACCCAAGATAGACAGGTCACGGCAGAGAGTTCTGACGAAATGTGATTCACTGGAGAAGGTAATGGCAACCCACTCCAGTATTTCCTGCCAAGAAAACCCTATGGCCAGTCACAATACCATTAATGATATGGCGCCGGAAGATGAGCCCCCCAGGTTGGAAGGCGTCCCACATGTTACTGGGGATGAACAAAGGGCGATTCCTAGTAGCTCCAGGACGAATGAAGCGGCTGGGCTAAAGCCAAAAGGACGCTCAGTTGTGGATGTGTCGGGAAGCGACCGGAAAGTCCGATGTTGCAAGGAGATGTATCACATAGCAACATGGAATGTAAGATCTATGACGCAAGGTAAACTGGATATCGTCAAGCGAGAAATGGACAGATTGAACATTGATATCTTGGGTATCAGCGAGCTCAAGTGGACCGGAATAGGAGAATTTAACTCCGGCGACCATTATGTCTTTTATTGTGGGCACGAATCCAAGAGAAGGAATGGGGTCGCTCTCATAGTAAACAGAAGAATGGGCAAAGCAGTGCTAGGGTACAACCCCAAAAACGACCGAATGATTTCACTTCGGATCCAAGGTCACCCTTTCAACATAACAGTTATCCAAGTCTATGCACCGACCACTACTGCTGAAGAAGCTGACGTTGAGAGATTTTATGCGGACCTACAATGCCTTTTAGACCGCACCCCATCATCAGACGTCATTTTTCTCATAGGAGACTGGAATGCTAAGGTAGGGAGTGAAGAAATATCCGGAATTACAGGCAAGTTCGGTCTTGGTGAGCCAAATGAAGCCGGGCAGAGGCTAGTAGAGTTTTGTCAAGAAAACAACCTGACCATAGCGAATACTCATTTTCAACAGCACAAGAGGCGCCTGTACACATGGACTTCACCGGACGGTCTGTACAGGAATCAGATCGATTATATTATTTGCCGGCAGAGATGGAGAAGCGCTATACAAGCAGTAAAAACAAGGCCTGGGGCCGATTGTGGCACCGATCATCAGCTTCTTGTTGCCAAGATTAAGCTTCGATTGAGGAAAACGCAGAAAACTAGAAGGCCTTTCAGGTATAATCTGGATCAAGTTCCATTAGAATATGCTGTGGAAGTGAGGAATCGATTTCAAGAATTAGACCTAGAAGACAAAGAGCCCGAAGAGATGTGGACTGATGTTCGCGATATAGTACAAGAAGTTGCTACTAAGGTAGTTCCAAAGCAAAAGAAGTGCAAGAAAGCAATCTGGTTATCTGAGGAGGCTTTGCAAATAGCTGAGGAAAGGAGGATGGCAAAAGTTATAGGGGAAAGAGAAAGATACAAGGTTCTCAATGCGGATTTTCAGAAAATAGCAAGGAGAGATAAGAATGCCTTCCTGAACATACAGTGCCAAGCAGTTGAGGACAACAGCCAATTAAGGAACACAAGAGCTCTGTATAAGACAATCAAAGATATCAAAGGAAGCTTCTGTGCTAAGCTGGGCGTGATAAAGGACAAACAAGGCAAGGACCTCACTGAAGCCGCAGAGATAAATAAGAGGTGGCAAGAATACTGTCACGTAGCCGTTTAGGCCCGTAACCAGAAGGTTGGTTTTAATAGGGGGGTTGACCTAGAAGGCACAGAAGAGTAGGTCCAGAGAGCACTGAGAGACAGCAGCCGACTTCAGCTTCTTCTCAAAACGCCACGAGACCACTTCTTCCAGTCCGCGCACGAGACTCTCGATGAGCTGCCGCCTAGCGGCTGCTGTTGCACACGCTACAATACACAGAAGAACTGTACAAGAAGGACCCGAATGTGAAAACCCAACATAAGACTGTTGTGATCACTGATCTCGAGCCGGGCATCCTGAAGAGTGAAGTTGAATGGGCCTTAGCCAGCCTTGCTAAGAACAAAGCTAGCGGAATTGATGGCATTCCAGCTGAGTTGCTTCAAAACCTCAACCATGACGCTGTTAACATTCTGCATACATTATGTCAGAAGATTTGGACAACCCTGCAGTGGCCACAGGATTGGAGGAGGTCAGTTTACATCCCCATTCCAAAGAAAGGCAGTGCCAAAGATTGTTCCAACTACCGCACGATCGCGCTTATTTCGCATGCTAGCAAGGTGATGTTGAAAATCCTCCAAGGTAGGCTGCAGCAGTATGTGGATCGGGAGCTTCCGGACGTGCAAGCTGGGTTTCGCAAGGGCAGAGGAACTAGAGACCAAGTTGCCAACCTTCGCTGGATCATGGAAAAAGCAAGAGAGTTCCAGAAACTCATCTACTTCTGCTTTATTGATTATGCGAAAGCGTTTGACTGCGTAGATCACAGCAGATTGTGGCAAGCTCTCCAAGAGATGGGAATTCCAATTCACCTCATCTGTCTCCTCAGGAACCTGTATGAAAGGCAAGAGGCCGCAGTCAGAACTGGGCATGGTCTTACTGATTGGTTTCCGATTGAGAAAGGAGTGAGGCAAGGCTGCATACTGTCGCCCTGCCTATTTAACCTATATGCAGAGTGCATCATGAGGAAAGCCGGTCTGGACGAGTCTTCAGCTGGAGTGAAGATTGCTGGAAAATGTATCAACAACCTTAGATATGCGGATGATACCACTTTAATGGCAGAAAGTGAAGCGGAACTCAAGAGACTTCTGATGCGCGTACAAGAAGAGAGTGAGAAGTTTGGGCTTAAACTGAACATTAAAAAGACAAAGATCATGGCGTCTTGCCCTATCAAGTCCTGCAGCATCAAGGGACAAGAAGTGGAAGCTGTGACAGATTTTCTTTTCTTGGGCTCCAAGATTACCTCGGAAGGAGACTGCAGCCATGAAATTAGGAGACGCCTGCTTCTGGGAAAGAGAGCAATGGTTAGCCTTGACCGCCTAGTAAAGAGCAGAGACATTAGTCTGTCAACCAAGATCCGTATAACTCGTGCTATGGTCTTTCCAGTTGTGATGTATGGATGCGAGAGTTGGACTGTGAAAAAGGCTGACCGCCGAAGAATTGACGCGTTTGAATTGTGGTGCTGGCGAAGACTCTTGAGAGTTCCTTGGACTGCCAGAAGATCAAATCAGTCGATACTGTCGACCATAAACCCTGACTGCTCATTGGAGGGTCAAATTCTAAAGTTAAAGCTCAGCTACTTTGGTCATCTGATGAGAAGAGAGGAGTCGCTGGAGAAAGATTTGATGTTGGGAAAGGTTGAGGGTCGCCGGAGAAGGGGTAGGCAGCGAACGCGATGGTTAGATGGCATCCTCGAGGCACTGCAGACTAAGTTATGTGATGTTAGGAAGATAGTGAGAGACCGGAAAGCGTGGCGTGACATGGTCAATAGGGTCACGAAGAGTCGGACACGACTGAACGACTGAACTGAACTGATGTATTTTTTCAGCCTTCGTAGGACAAGTAAGCAGTGCTTGTATCATGACGCAGGATGTGGACGATATTCTGCTGGTGCCGTCACTGGAAGAAGTCAAACGGAACTTGGGCCACCTGGCAAGGATGGGCAGGCTCCCACCTTTCAACTACCGTCGGCCCCTACTTGGTGCTGGTGAGTGGCTGTTCCGCTAGGAAGCACCAGCATCGTACTGACTGCAGTGGAGACCAAGAGATAAAAGTAATAGGAGTTCTTCACTCGTACAACTTTTTATCGGCGTCAAGCACCGCATAGTTTGAGCGTAGGATTACAACAAAAGTTAAGGATTAAGTAGCGCATAGTTTTGCTCTAATGTTCTCTTCATTATCGCGAGGTTCTGTGCAATAAAGAATTGATGATTGGAGGGCATTAAATCACACTCATTTTTTTTCTTCCTGATTCAGTATGATTCAGGTGTGGCTTTCGTAGTTAGTTATAGGAGTTTAATTAAAACTAAAGTGGATACTTTATATCTACTATAAGGTCACACGATGAGAAACTTTGTCGGTATTGATCATGAAGTGCTCGCCTTGTTGGCTTCATCGTCTGTGGTCATGTTTGCGCTGAATACCCATCCACTTGACCAACTTGTCACGTTAGTGCATTTAGTGTCTTGTACGTCAGACGATTATTTCTTTCACTGCGCCTCAAGCATCCTCAACCGCACCTCTTCCACCCCCACCCCCCCACCCCCACCCTTCTCAATAAAAAAAGACCGTCTGTGCTCTCTTCGTCTCTCATCGTCTCATTTCCATCCTCTCATGGTGAATACGTCGCGTTATTTTAAACAGCAGCTGAAAAGCAATCTGTTTCATTGTTAACGCATTCTGTGTTTTGAATGCTGTGTATTTCTTAAGTCGATGTTTCCAGCATGCACCTTATAAAAGAGCACTGAACAAGGGTTGAGAGGGAGCCATAGCTCGGAAGCCGAGCCAACGTTTCTTCGAGAGGTCTTCGTCTGGGCAGAGTCATCGTCTGGACAGCGTGATCACCACCGCAAGCCTCAGTGATGATCGCGCTGTCCAGAAGGAGAGACAAGTCCCCTTGTCGAAATGTTGGCTCGGCTTGTGAACGGAGGCTTCCCCTCTACCCTTGTTCAGTGCCTCCTCCTTCATACCGCGTAGCCATCTTCTTTCTCTCGTTGTACACGTTGTATGCATCTTGCGTTTCTAGAGCTTTGTGGTGGTTGTGGCTTCTCTGGAACGCAATTCATTAAACTGTGATCTGTGTTTCGCGTGCCTGATTTGGGTAGCGTACCTTAAGGGCAACTTCGAATGATTTTATCATATCTTCAGTTGACTGTCGCTTTGCCCATCTTGGACCAGCCCGTCTTAGTCATGGTTAACGCTTTTTTTTTTCATACTAATGGGTAAAGATCTAGACACAATTAAGAACCCTGAAACCAAAACAGAAATTAGGATTCGAATAAAATACGACATCATGAATGCTGGCAAGAAAGCATTTCGCGCGCCTGTTGATTGCTTAAATTAGCGACTATAGTGGAATGAACAAACAGTTAACGCACAGTATCAACGGGCTGGTAGCTCGTGACGTCGCACGTGCATTATTACCCGTGTACATTGCCCATTTCGTTAGTTAATTAGTTAACCTCTGCCTTTCTTATCCGTTTTGCCTGTGCGTTTACCAATCGAGAAATTTTTCCATTACCTTGTGCCAAAGCAGTGCGCTTTCTGGCTGCGAAATTTTAGCAATCAAAAAATAATAATAAACGCCGGAGTTGGCCCTTAAGCTTCCCGTAGTTATGCATACTTTGCAGAAAAGAGTATACAGCCCACTTTTCTTCCGATCAATGCTCTGTTTACGCATTTCAATTCCCTCTAAAGCTAGGGCATTGTTTTCCTGATTTTTACGGAGCCTTGTACTTGCTGTGGAGTTAAGAATGACCCACTGCGAAGACTATAGCTGATGGAGCTGCACGTTTCTTTACGCGATAGCGTTAAAGGCCTCGTTACACAGCAAATCCGGCGTTGTCGGCGTCGGCATTAAGGGCGAAAAGCCACGGGCATGGCACCGGCAGGCGACAGCTCCCAGCTGACATGGCCGAGCACTAATTCGTCGATGGTTTGTGCTACTTAAGAAGACCGCATGGTGTCAGAAAGTGGGGAGAAGCTTCCGACTTCGGTTGCTCATTTGAGGTGGGGAGGTGGAATGTGAATGAGCCTTCCAGTGTTCTTAGATGCCGATTACATGAACTCGAATGAGGGACTGTTATCGCGACACCATCCCCCGTAGCCATCCTCCGTAGCATATGCGCGCAACGCCACAACTAGTCTCGTTACTTTCAGGACAGACCCCCTGTACACGCTTTGCGTTTTCTTTTATGCTTTAAGCCTCTTGGCTTACGGACGACACTATAACCGCTTTTTAGAGAGTTAGAGCTGCACTGCTGCTATTCCTGAAGGTCAAATGACGCCGGAATTTGACCTTTAACAAAGGAATGCAGTCGTTAGTCAGGTACGTCATCGCCGTAGCAGGGGTGCCTACCCGGGCTCCTCGCCGTGTGCAAACCATCGATGTCCCGCCTAATTCGGTTATGGCGAACACGACGGTGACCCTTGAATTTAGCCCGGTGCACTCCAAAATGGTCCGGGACACTCCCGAAATTCGGCCTCGGCTGATTTGTATCAAAATCAACGTCCAGCCTAATTCTATGGCGAATGTGATGATGACCTCCAAATTTAGCCGGGGCGACCTCCAAATTTCACCTCGCTGATTGTGATTAAAATTGTACTTCACAGTGTGTAAACGTTGTCATTATTAATAATTTACGCAGCCACATGCAATTCACACAACTTCCCACATTGCTAAGTACATCAGAGCTAAAGTTCGAAATTCAGGTTTTTCTTCTGCTCTAGGAGGACTTTGCTTTGTGCTAGTTCGTAGCCATGTTTGAAACAGAAAACGGCGCGAATGGGACGAGGACAAGAAGGAACATAAACCAAAAGGACTAGCACGACTGAAAGGTGGCATCAGGCATCTACTTATAACATACATATCATCTATCTATCTATCTATCTATCTATCTATCTATCTATCTATCTATCTATCTATCTATCTATCTATCTATCTATCTATCTATCTATCTATCTATCTATCTATCTATCTATCTATCTATCTATCTATCTATCTATCTATCTATCTATCTATCTATCTATCTATCTATTTATCTATCTATATATATATATATATATATATATATATATATATATATATATATATATATATATATATATATATATATATATATATATCTGTCTGTCTGTCTGTCTGTCTGTCTGTCTGTCTGTCTTCCTAAACAGGAAAGCGTTGCACAAAACGACCTATCTCCTCTCTCCGCCCCTTCCCCCCTTCCTATTCCGCAGACGTGTCCCAGGCGACGTCTCCGTGGCCCCAGGCCAGGCCTAAGCGCCTCGCGAAGCGCTGCCGGCCCCGCGGCGAGAACAAGCGCAACGTGGCCGCCATGGCTCGCAAGGGGGCGCTGCCGCGCTCATGAGCGGCTGAGCCCTCTATCTGTTCTCCCCTCCACCCGACCTGCGCCGGGCCACGTACCCCTCTCTATCGTGTCTTCCCAGCGGTCATCTCGCGCTGCCCAGGGGACGCAGGAATGTCGTCTCGCCCGTATAAGCCGTGGCACGCGCAGATTCCCGTCATAACCCGCTGCCACTACCACCACCACCACCACTCGTAGCTGTCAACCCGCAGCTCGGATACTGTCCATTCGCTCGTAGCTTGGCCAGTGTTGCTTCTACTCCCCCAGTCCTCTGTTGTGCACGCTACTCTTTGCAAGAAAACTGGTGCAAATAATTCAGGGCAAGCTCTGTGCGATTGTGTTTTAACCTTTGAGCGAGCTGGCTGACTCCTTCTGCGATGTTTTCACATTGGAGAGCTGGGGTAACCATGGCTTTTTATTGCGTAATGTTTTTATTTGTGTTTATTAGAACGGTCGGGCAGCGGAGCACCTTGTCATCGCTATATAGAGTAATGAACATGGAGCATGACAGCATAAAATTCGGGTCGATAAAATGTGGTGCTGGTTTCTGTAAGTGTACACAGTGACCAAGGGAACTAAGCAACAGTTGTAGCAGTTCGCCCTTGATATGACTCACTACATCTTGCGTCAGGTCTTCCAACGTGTACGCTGCGTTATGTTGTGTATACCATTTTTTTCTTCTTTTTGACACGTTATTCGGTTGACACATTCTAATATATTGCGAAAATTAAGTTGTCCGGCAGCATTTCCGCACCGTTAATTATGATCAAGCGACAGAGTCCCCCTTTATTCAGCCTGCCTTAGTGTGAAAGTTAAAGCTAGAGCAAGCGAGAGACGCAAGTATTGCGTCCCAAAAGATTAGGAAGAAAAGAGGAATTATTTTTTGCCCCAGTAGACCGAGCAGTGGAGTGAAGGTCGCACCAAACGGAGACTTGCGTATCTTAAGCTGTCTCGTCGCTTCGAGATCCGCTTATAGGGATAAGCACCGATTGCATCTTTTCTCTTATTAATAACACAAACATCAAATACCCAATTTCGTGATTCTATACAACGCTCAGAAGTTCCGACCTAATACTTCTTCCGCCCCATCGCCAGCTGCCTAGCCACTTAACTCTTAGGGATATTTCAAATTGGCTGCGCTTTTGACAGGCTTATTAAGCTTCTTCTCTATATTCGGGTATGCTGCCCTGAAACTTACATCCATTAACGTCCAGTAAATTGAGTCATATCAATCGATGCTAGTTGAAAACCTAATTTCTCATAACATCTTTTTTGACGACGACCTAGGTTTCATTTGCTCCGTGATTGACTGGATGAAAACTTACGAGTATCGTCGCTCGGCCAACAATTCGGGGAAAATTCTGTTAACAAAAATTGAGCGTTTTCATTATTTCTTAGCGATTGTTTTTCTCGATGTTTTCCATTGTCTCCTGGCGTCTCTTTCCTTTTGAATTACCATTTATTAGTCATGTTTACTATTCGGCTGTGTTGTCGCATTGTCGCATTGTCGCATTGTGAACCTTAGTTCAGAGAAAAACTGTTTCGCCTTCAAGACGTAATGTTTCTGCACCACCGCACAGAGCTCCGCCCAGAAAAGAGAAAAAAAAAAAAGACCAATATCTACAAGTTTCAGGCGTCGCATGTAGTGGCGCGATGTCATCTATTGTTGCTAGAACTTTGCTGTGTGTTACTGTGCCGCGCGATGTCTCTGTTGCGATTCACTGTTGTAGACTGCTGTACACAAGCTCCAGTGCTTCCTCCATTTTGTTACTAGCGTCTGTAGTTAGGGCGTACGCCTACGTTACTTTGGCATAATACTTGAACAATGCAACCTTCTGTCTCTCTCTCTCTTTTTGTGGCTGTGTGCTTGTTTGCAAGTTGTTTTGCGTCGCCATGTAAAAAAAAAAAAAAAAAAAAGAAAAGATACTGTTTTGAAGAAAACCATACTGCCATGCAGTGCTTTCAAATGGACAAAGAAATTACCTAGCAGAAGCGCCACTCCGGTTTTTGAGCACAAAAATTCTGTGCTCGGAGTATCAAGGTTAAATCTATTATTTTCGACGAGCAGATGCTGGTCGTCAAGTGGGTCTAAAGATACGTTAACTATGCATCAATGGAAAACTTGACTCAGGCGACTACGTCATGCATCTGGAAAAATCTAAACAACTAGTCGCTTGGTGGAGCATGCTGGGAGAAATAAGGCGAAATGAAAAAAAAAAAAACGCACTTCACGAAAAAAGTGAGCAGAAAACTCCAGCTGGACTAGCAATTCCACTGACAACAAATAGTGAGTTATTAGCCAAAATTTTTTCTGCTGTTTCCTCTATGTCGAATTCCGGCTTTTTGGTTCATTTATAATTTACATAATTTTAAAAGATAATTCGCAAATTCTCTATAGCCTGCCTACTAACTTTTCATTTAAATTTTAGTGCTTCTCAAGAATTTGCTTTAGTTTGGCAGCCCTTGTAGGTGTAGAGAAAAGCTTGTAGCAGTCATCCACATCATTGGTGGGAGTCAGGCAGTTCTCTTATTTGCTACGTACTCCGGCGAACGTGTACCCTGATGTTTAATAAAAGAGAACTGCCCGCGCTGGCTTTGATGGTTTTTGTTTAAATTTGCTACCAATAGGTAATGACGGATCTGACGCAAATTTCTGAATACCATTGTGCTATCATGTCATTCTGGCTAGGCTCTAGGCAACTGTGGATACAAGGTAGAGGGGAGCGCAATTCAGAAAAATCTTAGGCAGCCGAATACGCATGGCGTGAATCGATGAGCTTCGACATATTTGGTTTTTGTATATACCTGCCAGGGTTTGCGCAGCTAGACTTTAAAGAGTAGCGGAAGACCAGTTTTAGTAAACTTGCGTGGTTACGCTTTACATTACGCACAGTACTTGTCAAAGAGTTTAAATCTTCGTATCTGTCTCCGACTTTTAACAGATTCATTAATAGTAAACACAA
The DNA here is from genome assembly GCF_055883805.1 of Amblyomma maculatum. Taxonomy (NCBI): domain Eukaryota; kingdom Metazoa; phylum Arthropoda; class Arachnida; order Ixodida; family Ixodidae; genus Amblyomma; species Amblyomma maculatum. The sequence continues at coordinate 158,671,801 of NC_139346.1, forward strand.
CAGTTTGTACCTTGGACTTAATTTGCTCTACTCTGCTACCTGGGAAAAGGAAAAGCATTTCGCAGCTTGTCCTGGCATAAGTTTCAGTCATGATTAGTGTTCGTTTTTATGAAAGTTGAAATCGTGAGATCAGAAAAGGAGGTGGACACTGCTTGATTAGCATAGTAACGCACGCAGTTGTGACGACTTGGGGGGTCTAATATTTTATTAATTCAATTGACCGCATTATTTCGTTCTCTCAATACATTTCGCTTCAGAGCTCTGTATCAGTAAGGATCCTCTGTAAACAGGAAATGCAAAATATTTTCCTTAATATCGGGAAACTATGCAGAAAGCCATGCAGAACAACATCGTTTAGTTTCGTCAATGAAAATTTGTGTCTCACCGTTCAATGTCAAGGTCAGCTCCTGTAGAAGACAGTAGTGCAGTAATGACTTGTACTATAACAAAAATCAGAATCAGAAACTAATCTGTTTTCGTCTATAAAGGAATGTATTTTTGTTTTTTTTAAAAAGGAGATGTCTTTCCGATGCAAGCGTCTTTTGGCTACAAGACCTCCACCAGGTTTGACCAACCAACCTCGCTGCACTCTTCGCACTTTGTCTCCTTTAATGTCGCGCTGCTCAAGCCTAACGAAAACCACTACTTCTACGCGTTATGTGAGCATGCCTGTCAAGTTGATATCAAAGTCCTATCAAACAGGGAACACCTCCTTGGCGCTACAACTCTGTAATTACCCTGTCTCCTTCCATATATGATCTGCATATGTCTTGCTATGTCGTCACTCGCATAAAAGGGGGTTTGTGGAACATGACGTTTGCATGCTTTGTTCTTGTTATGTACTCTCATTTACTCTTTTGTTTTGATTTTTTTTTACTCTATGCTTATATGTAAGCTCTTCTTTCCAACCTGTCTATCTTGCTTTCAGCCTTGTTGTGACGCCTGAAGCTGGTTGTTGCATAAAAGTAATCTGGAGAAAACAAAAAAAAAGCGCGTACAACGTTGTGCTATCGGGCGCCTCATGTACTGACGAACAAAGCGTCCCGAACTTGTAGTTGTTAGTCGATACAATAAACACTGTTATTCCTTAGAACGCACTTAGTATTCAGATGTTGTTGTCCGTAATTTACGCAAAAATGCTGTTTACAGACAGCAGCATTGGCTCTTGCTGCATTCTCTGGGAACTCAAGAGGGGCACCACAAGGGAAGGCATCGGGTTCATTTAGACCGCCTGGAGTTTGTAACGTGCAGTAAGACTGAACAGAACACGGGTATTTTTGTATTTCTGTCGCATTGATATATTGCATTGAAAAACCATCATGGCGGGGCTTGCGAACAAATAAACATTAGTGACAACTCTGTGTTGTGAACACGGGAAGTAAGACTAAGTGTCACTACTTAGCCGGAACCAATTTCTTGGCAACAAAACTTTTCATCTTTTAAAGTGAGAGCTTTTAAAAGCGCCATTCATCGAAAATCCGACATCGACGTTGACGTTGTCAGCGAAACATCACGAGCGTCGCGCCGGCAGGCGGCAGCTGGCAACCGCCATGGCCACGCACTGACTGGACGTAGGGTTGCCTGACGTTATATTTGACAAAAGCTGCCAACTCGGGTCTCCTGTTTCATATGGGAGGCTGATATCAGAATCAGTCTGCCAGGACCCTTTTTACGAAGCGAAAGAATCGAGGAATAGGTCTCGGCGAAGCTACTCTTAAAGACGTGTGTTTAGGACGAAAAAATACAGACATTCTCGCTTTACATCCAACCTGCTCAGATGCTAAAGTGGACTAAAGTATGTACTATGACCGCAGGTTTAAGCCTGTGGCCAATTAGTCACGTATCCTAGGCCTCGCCCCCGTTAAGCTACTGGTTGGTTGGTTGGTTTGTGGGGTTTAACGTCCCAAAGCAACTCAGGCTATGAGAGACGCCGTAGTGGAGGACTCCGGAAATTTCGACCACCTGGGGTTCTTTAACGTGCACTGACATCGCACAGCACACGGGCGCTTTTTGCTTTTCGCCTCCATCGAAAAGCGGCCGCCGAGGCCGGGATTCGATCCCGCATCCTTGGGAACAGTAGTCGAGCGCCGTATTGGTGGGAGTCCGTAAACAACTCACTCTGGCAGGAAGGGAAGGATGAATGAATTATTTATTTGTGTTCAGTAAAGTCATCGTTAGGAACAGAAAAATAAAGCTGCCTTTCTCGTCGGCTTCTCTTTCCGGTGTGACAACTGAGCGGCCGATAAAGTATCAAACGGCGGTGCATACAGTGCACAAAGTTCGGTAAGTCATCTTCGGGCGCGTTTCTCCGACACTGTGAAACATAATTTTTAACCTCTTAGATAGAATTTGGCATAGCCATGTCTCTATAGTACACGCCTTTAAAGCCATTGGTAGTATCTAGTGTGATGTCATGTCAGTGCTAATTCCAAGTCAGTTTCACACAGCACACGACAGATTGGTGCCCAGTGGAAGTACATAAAAATGTTTAGGCACTTAGATTTATTTGATTGATTTGTGGGGTTTAACGTCCTAAAGCGACTCAGACTATGAGAGACGCCGTGGAGGGCTCCAGAAATTCCGACCACCTGGGGTTCTTTAACGTGCGTTGACATCGCACAGCCCACGGGCGCCTTGCTTCTCGCCGCCACCGAAAAGCTGCCGTCAAGGCCGGGATTCGATCCTGCATCCTTGGGAATAGTAGTCGAGCGGCGTAACCACTGCGCCACCCCGGCGGGGCTTAAACACTTGGAGTTCTTCCTCAGAATTGATTTAAAGATCAAGAAATAGCACACGTCAATGCTTTCAACAGGCTTCGCTCAGACTATTTTGGGTCGGCTGTGTAAAAAGGGTTAGGAATAAGACACCGACGTTAGATTTCTTATTAGCTTGCGTGGGAAAAAGCGGTTGCTAAAAACATTTAAGCAATTGCTTTCTTTGGTTTGACGTCCCAAAGCGACTCACGCTTTGAGAGACTCTGTAGTAGAGGGCTCTAGAAATTTCTACCACCTGGGGTTCTTTAACGTACACTGACATCGCACAGCACACGGGCGCCACACACGGGAGCAAAGTGACCGCGCGGCCTGGATTTGATCCCGCATCCTTGGGCACAGAAGTCGAGCCCCCTAACCACTGCACTACCGCAGCGGGGGCATCAAATAAATAAAAGCCATCTGTTTTAACGACGATATCGAGCAGTTTGCTAACTTGTGCTTTGCAAACTTAGTTGAATCGTCCATTTTTATTCAGTATATTTTCGCATAATATTTCCCCACAGAGCCCCTGCTGTTTCAGTAAGATGTATGAAAACTGGCGAGACGCACAGGAGACCACGGCAAGCTACAAGCGTTGCGTAACTGCTCATTTTCTGAACCTCTTTCGTGAGGGAATCGAACTTCACCGGGCCACGAACTAATTACCAGGATTTCCGCTACACCATCACACTACACCTGCATCAGCTTCAAGCTATACGAGGCCTCCCTCTGTTTTCATATGAGTGGCCAGGCACAACCTTCTATATTGGCCAGAATATGCATATCGGTGGTTTCCTGATTCTGCGCAACAGCACACGGCCATATTTCACCGCACGTTCACACCATTTTCTGGATTACTCCTTCCTCTTGTTACGACATAGCCAACAATTTCTACATTACTGGCAGTACTGAATATCATGAATTTCAGCTCGAACTTTGTGTTACCTGCAATGCGTAAATGGCGCCGCTCAAGTCAACAACTGCTAAGCGGGAGCATTTCATTATAACCCGAGTGGGCAAAGAATTGAAGCATTATTGCTTAAAGCTAAAAACACGGGTGAGTGAGCCTAAATGGTGCCTAAGCTGGATGCTCTCAAGCCCAATACTTCCGACGCATCCAGTGCTAGATGCAAGAGTGTAAATTCGATTATTATTGTCTCGGTAGGATTGAAAGCGTTGGTTGTACACTGCATATAGGCAGTGTACAACAATCGAAGACATGCATTGCGACGCAAAGCTTATCACAAAACGAAAAATGTATATCTTGACGCATAAATTCTGGGTTTTAGTTTAAAAAATCTATGACCTCCGAGTGATGCAGCTTCCTCCCAACCTGTGTGCGTAGAACCCGGAAATATAGAGTTTCACTCGCAACTCTTGCACTTCCACTGGCTCCAGTGGCGCAAATATGCTGGGTGCTTTACACAACCTGCAACCATGGAGGCTCCACTATCTCCCAGGCTCGGCAATGCCACTCGCAGCTACCGAGTATCGAAACGTATCAACTCAAGCGCAACCTGCGTAAAACGTTGCGTTTGAACTAAAGACCCTCAAGAGGTCTGGTGTTAGTCGAGAATTCACCGCCCTGCCTCCAACCGCACCACAGATTTACAGCTTCAAGACCTCTGGGGCATCCGATCTTCAATTAACAACCCATGGTCCAACGGACGAGCCGATGAACGCGCAGCCCTGGGATAACAAGGCAACAAGAGAGAGAGAAAGATAGTGAGGGGGGGATTTTGAAACCAAGCTCAACTCGCTGCGCGGGAGCGGACCGTGGCCGGCAAAGACGTTTAAACCGTGTTAAAGTGGTCGCCATACATCGTTACACGTACGGACGGCTATAAGCGGCAGGAGCTGCGAAAACTCTGCAGTGTAGAGAAGGGGCTGTTGGGCCGAGGAACGGCAATGCACGAACACGCAGCGGCAGTTCGCTCTGCTGGGCGGAGTCTTCGAAGAGGAGGCTACATGAGCTCACTCTAATTTGTGCCGGGTCACGTCAGGTTTCTCAAAAGGCAAAGTAATCACTCAGGGTGAGTTTAATGTGGCCTGTAATTAAAGCGAGAGGTCGCAACACCCATTTCCCGCCTTTTACTTATTTTATTTTCGCGGTCGATTTGCGTACTACTTCAGCACGAAGGGGTGGGGAGGAGTGGGGGTTGAGGACATAGGCACTGCTTCGCACTAGCCACTTCACGCGTCGCCAGTTTTAATAGCCCTGCTTCAGGAGACACTGGTCTGCCAAGAGTAGACGGCGAGACGAGGCGCTCAAATTAAATTTCGTTCCAAGCACGACGACACGAGGCTTCCCACATAACACGTTTTAGGTTGGGCTGCAATAAAATCAAGCGCCGGAGTTTGGCTCTTTTAGAGTGAACAAGCGATACACTTTATAAACACGTGGACTTCGTGAGTGCGCGAATGTTATTACGGAAAAGAAAAAAAGATGAAATGAGGACGGAATTTTGAGGTAATGAGGCGATGAAAGTTTCAGCCTGAAAACGCCATTAAGAAGCGCACACTTTTAACAAATCGGCCGTCTACTACTAAATTCGAAATAATGCGACGGCGTATTATTTTGAACCAAGTTGAGTATTTTGTAGGAATGAGCGATGGGCTCGACGGAGAGCGGTCATGTCTCCATAGAGAGCTCGGTTATCTCTTCTCTGCAATTTGTGCCATCACAACGTCAGATTATGGCCTCAATGTGCCATAACAAATGACCGACTTGTGGAGTCTGTGCACTTCTTGACATTATATTAGATCTCAGTGTGCCAGGAATGTGCAAGCAAGAACTGGCTGAAATTTTGTTCCTTACAAAGAAGTCGGCACTAAAATATTCTGCGAACATTTGACGAACGCCTCCTGCTCCTTTTATGTCATAGTAAAGAATTTGAGGGAACGCCTCCTGCTCCTTTTATGTCATGGTAAGGAATTTGAGGGTTACCTCGAGGCGAAACGAAGTGGTGTCTGTGAAATTCCTCCGGGGCTTCCACTATGGCACTCCATTCCCTCTTTCCGCTTTCACGTCCCTTCCTCCCTTCCCCTACAAAAAATAACCAGTCGGTTGCGTACGTAGATGCGGCCGAATATGAAGAGACGAACCGAGATTTCGCGATTTGTGCGGTGACTGGGGCCCGTGAGTCCACGGCTTCCAAAATCTTAGCTTCAGCTACTGTACGCACCAGAGCCTCTGAGGCTGCAGAGGAAGCAGCCATCGCGCTGACCGTCGCTTCTGCCGAAGCAGATGTTATAGTGACTCCAAAACAGCCGTACGAAATTTCGGGAGGGGCCGTCTGTCGGCTGCCGCCAGGAATCCCTGGTAGGACGATAGAACTGGTATGGGTTCCGGCTCACTCTGACAATCCCAGGAACGAGAAGGCCCACGAATATGCCCGAGGTTTCGTCGGCCGGGCGGTGATTATCTCGTTTCCCGCGGGCACGAGGGAGGGCTTGCTCTCGTTCCATGATATAACTCGCCATTTTAGCCTGGGAAAGCGCATTTTTCCTCCCCCGCATAATTCATTAATCAAGGCCCAGAAGATACTCTGGCGTTAGCTACAAGCCCGATCATTCCCCTGCCCCAAAGTATATTTATATATATATTCAAAAAGCAGTTTGGGGACCCTAAATGCTAAGTGTGTGGCGTCAACGCCACTTTAGACCACATTACTTGGGTGTGCGTGGCCTATCCGTCACCCGCCGATTTGCTGCCAGCTCCATCTTTGGAGGAGTGAGAGGCCGTGCTGCGCTGCTCAGACCCGGCCATCCAGGCTCGGATCACTGAGTGGGCCGAAGAGATCGCCGACAGGACGCAACTGGCGGCCATCTGGCGCGGCCAACAATCAAGTTGAACACTCACCTCTTAAAGCCGATGATAATAAACGTTTTCCCATTCATCCATCCACAGCACGATGACAGGTACTGCGCCTTTGCTTTCATGTGAACCTATTATTATTATTATTATTATTATTATTATTATTATTATTATTATTATTATTATTATTATTATTATTATTATTATTATTATTATTATTATTATTATTATTATTATTATTGTTGTTGTTGTTGTTGTTGTTGTTGTTGTTGTTGTTGTTGTTGTTGTTGTTGTTGTTGTTGTTGTTGTTGCCGTTGTTGCTGTTCCGCATTACTTCAGATTACAAATTTACAAATACAGCAAAACCGCCTACAAATTCAGCCTACAACTAAATAAGCCAATTTTGTTCACATGACTTCCCCCCCCCCCCCCCCCATTTAATATCTGAAAGGGCCTTTAGGGGTATGTGAATAAATAAACAAACAAATAAAGGAATAGTGCACATCATGAAGTAGCAGAACAAAAGGAAATCACATGCGCGCGTATTCCGAACTGTAAACCGCACAGCCAAGCAATGAAATCACATCCAAAACAGAACAAAAGCTGGCGTCCTAAACGCAGTCAGTTGTACAGTTTATTTCAAACACTAGAACCTGAATTTGAATTAGCCCCGCCGTGGTGGTGCAGTGGTAAGACGCCCGGCTACTGTGCCAGAGTACCCGGGTTCGATACCGACCGTCAGCGGCTGCGTTTCGATGGAGGGGAAACGAATTGGCATCCGTGTGCTGTGCGATATGTCAGTTGTGGTTGTGGCTGTAGGAAGAAGCAAAAGAAAATGCACGGGGCTGCTACTGGCTCTGTAGCTGAGCCACCTCCGCTGCCTCGTGCGGACAGAGGAGAAAATTTAGGCTCGATTAATTGTTATAGTTCGTTCCCCTATTACCTTACGAATACATTTGCAGCTAACGCATTATGTGAAATACCACCCGACAGAGGTGTAGAGTACTGCTTGACAAAGCCGTGTGAACGTGCATATGCGTAGTAGCGGGTCTGACCCGGAATCTGACCCGAATCTGACGGGTCTGACCCGGGTCTAAGTGACCCGGAGGGCTCGATTCCTCACAGCGCCTACTAATGCGGCCATCTCATGTGGTTTCGTGATGTCACAAAACCACATGGTCAGTGTGCGTTCGTCCACGTCGCTGCCAACTACCATCTGCCGTAGGCACGCCCGTGAATTGTGAACAGATTTTATAAAGAACGGCGCCTTGACGCGTTCGCGTAAATATCCAAAGATGAACAAATAAAAATAAGGTAAGTTAAGGTAAATAATGCTAAATGGGCCAATCCACCTAAATCGCATTTATCTTAGCCAAGTAAATCGGGGCTGCTTTTAATGTGAAAGAGTTATTAGGCCCATTAAAGGAAATTTCGTTAACGACAAAGCCCGCTATAGGAGGATCGCATCCGAGAAGAATGACCCATCAAGACCAAATGCGCTGCAGAGAGGAGAGGCTGCAACGATGTGAACGCGGAGTATAGCGCGTCGGCTGCACAGGCTGCACACGGCCGTCATCTCACGTACGAGACACGCAAACGGATGAAGGAAACTCGTCGTCTTCAAAGTCTTCCTGAGTTTCGGTCCATCATCTCAGGGTGCGTCCTTGCGTTGAGTTTATTCAAGGAGGGTGAAAGCAACTATACGACGAAAAGAGGTCATTGCATAGATGGCTTCGACTGACATTGACAGGTTGCCACGCAATGAGGGTCTTCATAGAGCACGTTTATTTGATCATGCACTGGCTCCTTCCCACGTAGCCATACAAGACAAGGTAAAGTAACACAAGAGTCGGGTCAGCTAATTTCATTGGAGTCGCAATGCCAGAAACCTGCGAGTGCGTTCATTTTCCACAAAGCTTGTACTGCTAGCAAGTCTTCAGGCAATTAAGTCGCGGAAGATATATTTAGCTAGGGTCAGTGCCAAACCCGGCGTCAGCGTAACGCCATTTCGCTCGTAATTGTCCGGAAACTGAGAAAACTGAGGTAACTGCCGTAACTGAGGCAAGTATACAACAGTTGCATCTTACCTGTGCTCACCTATGGGGCTGAAACGTGGAGGCTAACCAAGAGGGTTCTACTTAAGTTGAGGACAACTCAGAGGGCTATGGAACGAAAAATGGTAGGAGTAACATTAAGAGATAGGAAGCGTGCAAAGTGGGTGAGAGAAATAACTCAAGTTACTGACATTCTAGTGGAAATCAAGAAGAAGAAATGGGCATGGGCAGGACATGTAGTGCGGAGAGAGGATAACCGATGGTCGCTTAGGGTAACAAACTGGATTCCAAGGGAAGGAAAGCGTAGCAGGGGGCGGCAGAAAGTTACGTGGGCGGATGAGGTTAAGACGTCCGCAGGGGTCAAGCGGATGTAGCTAGCACAGAACCGGGTTAATTGGAGAAATATGGGAGAGGCCATCGCCCTGCAGTGCGTATAGTCAGGCTGATGATGATGATCATGATGTCCGCGGCACCTGAGTGGCTACAGAATTATGCTGTTGATTCCAAATTCATGGCGTCGAACCTCAGCTGCTGTGGTGGCATCTGACAGGTGCAAACGCTCCCGTATGTTCTACGATGGCCATGCATATGAGTGATCTCAATCTGCCGTGTGTATGTGGCATGATTATCAATTCATGCCATCATTCCACGTTAGGTTATGTCATGCTACGCCGTACGGAACGGCGCGAGGGAACGGCAGAACTCTGACTGCAAGGGTAAATCGGTCTTGCATTGGAATGGAATGAAAGTTTTGCTGTTACTCGGGGCGGAGGATGGAGGACAGCGGTTTTGTGGAGTCGCTGCATCAGCAGGCGCACAAGACAAAAATAAGTGGAACGTCAAGGAACCGTAAATGTGCCCAAGAAGCGCATACCAAACGGCACGTGAAGATGCTTGCCGACAGCAGCGACCGCCGAAAGGGGCTGTCAAAATTTTGGAAAGGTTCCGACTGCCTGTCAGAACAAGCTTCTCGACTCCAAGCTGAACCTTGTATGCTTTCGGGAAACCTTCGAACCTTCGCCTTAGCTCCGTGAGATTAAAATTCAAGTTTCAGCATTTAAGTTTGCTAGCCGGAGCAGCGAATACATCGACCTGTCATGAAGGCAAAAAAAAAAAAAAAAAAAAAATTACGAAAACAATTCTGGATTTGCAAGCAAACCTCAGTTTGTGTGTGTGTGTGTGTTCAAGTCTGCGCGTGCTTGCCATCATGGCTCGTGTGTACAGGCTCGAGTTCAACGTCATATATGGTTTGGTTTGTGGGTTTTACCGCCTCAAAGCGACTAAAGCTATTAGTGTCGCCGTAGTGGAAGGCTCCGGAAATTTCGATCACTTGGGGTTCTTTAACGTGCACTGACATCGCACAGCACACGGGTGCCTTACTTTTCGCTTCCGTCGAAAAGCGGTCGCCACGGCCGGGATTCGATCCCGCATCCTTGGGTACAGCTGTCGAGCGCTCTAACCACTGCGTTACTGCGGCTGTGAGCGCGATGAGAAAATTTAATAACCCTAAAGATCCAAACTAACTCCGAGTCATCTAATACCGTGCGCCTCACAGCCTCTGCAATGCATCGTTTCGGGAAGTTAAGCCAGTTCAGCCGCACTAACCTCGCGTACTGCTACCGCAAATAAAAGTCACTCGAACTCTCGTTGTATTTTCCTCGCTTGCTCGCTTTGCTTGCGAAGAGGCGCCGAATTTTGAAGTTGCGCTCACGCAGCTTGCGGCATCTGTCGGGAGGCAAGAACTGCGAACGCATAGCTAGTGTCCGGGCTTTCGGTGGGATGGCGCTAGCGTCGCTTTTATATCTAGACGAATTTAAGATAGATGGAGTTATTGGAAGGAAAAGGCAGAGAAGTTGGCCCGAATAATTCAAATCTGGCCTGCTACTCTGCACTGGGTAAAGGGAAGGAGAGAATAAAGAAGGTCATGATGGGTGACGATGTGGGAGAAGGCATATGAAATCATATACATACACAGCAGCTTGCTTTACAAGCGCGAATCAAGTCCGCTGGCGCTCAAAAAACGGCAAAGAGCGAGCACTGCCTGGACACCCTTCCCCTTGTCCTTCCAAGCGCCCAGCAGCAGTTCCTCCGACAGACGCCTCTTGTCCAAACGCTTCAAGGAAGCGGCTAGCACACTTCTTTCGCTCGCATACACTGGACACACCAATAATACATGGTCCACAGTCTCTGGGATGCCACATGTTGAACATTCCGGTGAGTCCAAGTACTTGCGCGTGAAAGCCACGTTTAAACGAAGTCTATGTATCAAGCATGCCTGATGACGCGGAATATCACGCGGAACATAAAATTTAAATGTTCGATCGAGCCTTCTTAGACGGATGTGTCGGGCGTCTGGTTGGGCCCAGTAAGCTGATGTAGCAATATTCATACAACTCGTAAGAAGGCACGTCGTATCCGCTCTTGAAAAAGGCACAGCTGTTTGGAAGCCATTGATGAGTGCGCTTTTCGCTTCAACATCGGCCTGTTCATTCCCATGGAGCCCGCAGGGGGCAGAGATCCATTGAAACATTATCATGTGACCTTGCAGCTGGGCAGATGTGATGAGCTCCATAATGTTTAGTGCCAGGGACTGATAGGCAGTGTGGCGTAAAAAGTTATCCAAAATTTGTAATGCAGTCTTCGAGTCCGTGAATATACACCATTTTTGAGGTGGTTCCCCACATATGTAGCGAATAGATTCCCGAATGGCTACAAGTTCAGCAGCGGTTGATGTAGAGGTATGTCCCAAAAGGAAATGCAGAGTCGTTTTCTGAGCTGGTAGCTGCAGCGGATGCCTGTGTTGACACAGATCCATCGGTGTATATGTGAATATAATTAGGATATTCTGACCAGATGTATGCCAGGGTAAGTTGTTTGATACCACTAATTGGTACCATTGATTTCTTTAGTATTCCGGGAACACGAAGGTGCACCAAAGGTTTATCCATCGTCCATGGTGGTTGGGCGGGACGATATGGGAGGGCATATCCTGTCGGTACTTGCGACTGATGGCAGCGGAGTGCACTTGTAAAACTGCAGTCCGGCCTCTCATCCGGAATCTTGCTGAGTGGGTGAAAACGGTGTCTTGTAAGTGCTCGTAAAGCCGATAACAACTGCGCAGCGCTGCGGTATTTAGTTGCTTGTGCAAGCAGATCACTGACTCACAGTGGACGAAAACGACTGAAACCTTTTAAGTAGGCAGAGAATCTGTATGGAGAAATAAAGTGCTATAACGAAGAGTCAAAACACAGAATAAAACGATCTATACAACGAAACAAAAAAGTTTGGATAGTTCGAAAGCACTGTCATGCACACCGTAACCACAACAGCAATGTTTTAAAAAGCTAAGCTACAGTAAGAAATTTAGCCAGGAAGGTGGCGCATGTACAGTGTGAAGTATATCCGCAAGGCCAATTGAACACACTTTTTAAAGTATGGCAACATTCATCCGAATGTCGATAGAAGCGCATTAACTCTCCATGAGGCCCTAGAACTTAGAGGCGAAGGTAGAGGGCGTAAATCTGCTTCATGCACAACGTAAAGCTACAAGTTGAGGTTTAAAAGTTGGTCAGGTTAAATGTCTAGACATTTATATATGAGAGATAAAGGGCGAATTTCCAGACCACACTGGTTACTTGTTCATGTTGTGTACAGAGATATTTAGAAATAAATACTGTGGATAGCGGTGCGTACACAACCCCCTTTCTAACGCGGGCACTCCTAACATTCATCAGTTTTTAAAGTGCTATGAATGATCTTATTAGGGCGCTAGAATTAGAACCCTAATTGGGGGAAAACCAAACGTCAGCGAACTTTATGTGGCCAGCCACTTGCCAATGATGGCAGGTGGCAAAAGGGAGAGGAAGAAATCCCTTACCAATTTTTAGGGAAAGAGAAGGAAAAGGATAGAAGGTAGCTGCCATGAAACGAGCTTCCTTTCCCATCCCGTCCATACAACGTCCATACAATATGACGTTGTATAATTGATAAGAAATGCAAAACTAAAAGCTAGAAGACCTAATGCTATTGCATTCCTGTCGCATAATGATAATCAAGCGTGGTCGTTAATTATCTATATGTGCTGATATATAAAAAGGGATTTCGCAGTGTGGGGATACGCATGATAAATAATAGCGCACATAAGAATTTAAAGAAAAAATCAGTAGTCTAAAATAATAACAAAAATAGAGGCCATGAAGTCAGCAAAACTTCGGCAGGCACTCTTACAACTGCTCACGTATATGCATGCAAAAGAATTCTGTTGATGTGGGTGGAATGTTTTGGAGTGTGGTTTTTGACAAGTATTTAAGTTTTCTTTCTGCTGAAATTGTATTCGGTGTGTGTGTGTGTGTGTGTGTGTGTGTGTGTGTGTGTGTGTGTGTGTGTGTGTGTGTGTGTGTGTGTGTGTGTGTGTGTGTGTGTGTGTGTGTGTGTGTGTGTGTGTGTGTGTGTGTGTGTGTGTGTGTGTGTGTGTGTGTGTGTGTGTGTGTGTGTGTGTGTGTGTGTGTGTGTGTGTGTGTGTGTGTGTGTGTGTGTGTGTGTGTGTGTGTGTGTGTGTGTGTGTGTGTGTGTGTGTGTGTGTGTGTGTGTGTGTGTGTGTGTGTGTGTGTGTGTGTGTGTGTGTGTGTGTGTGTGCGTGCGTGCGTGCGTGTCATGCTTCGTGCGTAGAGTGTCATGCTTCACGCGGCCTCTGGAAGCCACATCCATCGAAACCATCGGGGGGAGGGAGAAAATAAAATAGAATAAAAAGGCAGAGAGCTTAATTAGGCGATGCCCAGTAGGTTATCCTACACGTGGGGAGGGGAACAAAAGAAGGAAAGAATGAGCGGCAAGGAAAGGAGGGCCTTCACTGCTTTCCTTTCTGATGAAGGTGTTGTGAAAGGTATGCATCCAAGGGCCCAGAAACTTAGCTTGTGTAAGAGGGCGAGAGTCCAAGCGGCGGAGTGTATCAGCCAGGAGCTCTCAGTGTCACTCCTCCTCCTCTCTGGTATGTGGGGACGCGGTGATAGCAGTGGGGGTGCCAGGGCATTCTATGCAGAAAGCGCCAGCCCTATACAGCCTTACGCGCACAAAGCGTTTTGAACAGCCAAAAAGCGTGGTAAGTGCTCAGCTCGTACGGGCGGTGCCCAATTTTATTTTTTTTTTACATATATATTTTGTACGCTTTTTTACATACACTTCTTTCGTTTCCTTCGTTTCTTTCCGCCGGCCGTAGATCAGTTGCTAACAAGTACCGCAGCTAGCAAAATCGTTTTCGCTACTTTGCTGCTCGAATTAAGAAGAGAATAGCAGCCGAAAACAGATCAAAAACAGAAAACAGAAGATAAAAAGAATAGCGCTGGTATGCGTGCGTGTCGCTGTACGCTGTTCCAATTCTAATTCTTCCAATCGGGCGAAAACCGAGAGGACCCTAAATTTCAAGAAATGACCTCGGAAGCCTTCCGTGCGTGTTCCGAACGCTGTTTCTGTAGAGAAGGGATAGGAAAAAAATTAATACGCGTGCAATAAGCGGATGATATTCTTCGCTTCAAAAATTTACGACATTCCGTCTGGCGAAGAAAAACTATTTCTGCGCAGTCACCTGACATTTGTGAAAGAATGAAAGAACATGCATGTCCCGCTTGAAGACAACGATACTAATAAATTGGTTTTCAACTTATTACTGAGTGAAAAAGCGCTACAACGTATTAAAAAAAAAAAACGCATCTCGCAAGCTTTTGCTGCCGGTAATAAATGTGAATGCGGTCGTGCGAACAACAGCCATTTCTTAAGGTAAGTAAATATCGAAAATAAATTTATTTATTTATTTATTTATTTATTTATTTATTTATTTATTTATTTATTTATTTATTTATACATTTATTTATTTATTTATTTATTTATTTATTTATTTATTTATTTATTTATTTATCATAGCCACAGCGCCATTGTCTGGCATACCAGAAGGGTTGAAAAAAGAAAAAGAATCCAAATGCAAGAATACACCGCGGGTCCATGTGGTTACAAAAAAAAAGTGATAACATTGAAATAGAAAGAACGCAGAATTATTATGCATAGAAAATGTCACAGCATAGAAGAAAATGAATCATTTGATAATATGGACACTATTTCCTCGGGCAGCCTGTTCCACTCCGAAATTGTTTAGGGGAAAAAAGACATTTTGAAAAGGTCAGTCCGGCATCTGTATTATTTACTGTAAGTTAATGATTTATCCGTAAATACACGTAATCAGTGTTGACTATATATTTGGTTCTGTCTATTCCAGTTCTTGAATGAAATTGGTTATGAAATTGTCGTGTTTGCGCGTCGTCGATGTAGTAAAGACGTACGCGCTACTGTTAAACTGTTAACTTCGTTTATTCACCAGACAAGAGGGTGCGACCAGAGTCGGCCGAAGGGTAAGCCGAACTGCAGGGCGAAGAACGGATGGAAAGGAGGCCGGAGATGGGGATCGGGCTTGCTTCCCAGAAGTAGAGGAGAGTGAGGGAGCCCGCAGTGGGGAGCGTCCCGCCGAGCGCAGGCAGGCGGCGAGTCCTCCCGGCGAAGCGCGAAGAAGGGTGTGGGCCTGTCCATTAGCGCGCACTGCTCCAGTCACAACAGAACGGACGAGGACACAGCACTTCGAACACAACAGAAATAATTTTAAACACAGAACTTTCCTACGCTTTTGAAGTGTGTCTCAACCTAAAGCTTTTTTCGACCTCGTTACACTAAAATATCGCCCATAGTTATTCAAAAAATAAAAAAAAAAAACGAACAGCCAAATTATGGACTTTTTCTAGGTTTGGAATGTCAAGCAAGGATTTCGGGTCCCAGACTGTGCATGAATACTCAAGTAGGCATCTATCGTTTGTATTATACAGCAGTTTTTTTTTTTTTTTTATTGATACTCTTAACCGTCGCTTGAGGGTCCATACTGGGAGGGTACACAATACAATTCATAACAGATTAATAAACGTTAAGTTAAACGCACTCGACAAAGAACATCAATGGATCGTTCGAATTTTTGTGCATCCGTTTGCTCAACAACATCAGCTGGCAAAGCATTCCAAGATTCTCTAACATCAGGAAAAAAAAGAGTTGCGAAAAGCATCAACACGTGTGTCATACGGCTTGATTGCTCTAGTGTGATTTGTTCTGATGTTTCGTTTTCCCGGGGAGTGAATATATCTATCTTTTCTTATCTTTACATGCCCTTGGAGTATCTGAAATAAAAACTTTAATCTGGATAATTTGCCTTCGAATTTCAAGTTACTCGAGTTCACGAGTATTTAGTATTTCCGTCACTGAGTCCATTCTTCTGTATTTGAATACGTTCCAGTTTATCTTTCAAACCTTTTTATTTATCTTTTTTTTTGGGGGGGGGGGGGGAGGGGAAGGGGGGGAAGGGGGGGGGGGATCCAGACAACATAGGCGTACACCAAGGTTGGGCATATGAATGTTTTGTAGGCGACTAATTTCACATCTTTTGTAGCATATTCTAATTTCTTTCTCAGAAAATAAAGTTTTTGTAAAGCTGTTGAGCACACGTTATTAATATATTTATGTCAGCTGGACATTATGTGTAATTGTGACTCCTAAACATTTGAAGGTATCAACATTTTTTAGCGCCTTGTTTCCAACGTTATAACTAAATAACCTAACACTCTTTTTATTTGTAATATGCGTAAAAATTGATTTTGTGTAATTAATTTCCATGTTCTTAAAAGGGAAAAGTTTAGCGTTACGTCACAGGAAGCCCAAAACACGACAGGCTTCGACAGTACAAAAAAAAAAAAAAAAAAAAAAAAGACACGTGACGATGTCGAGAAATTGCACTGGTTAATTATACTCGAAGATATTTAAATTCCAATACGGAAAGCAATCTACTTTATTATTACCATAAATGAAATTATGGGGAACCTTCTTTATAGTGAAACACATACGTACAGATTTTGGTAAATTAACATGCATTCCCAAATTCTCATACCACTGGGCTACTTTACACAAGTCCTGTTGTAATACATCGCAGTCACTTCGATTATTAATCTATACAATACACAATCGTCCGCAAAAAGACGCATACATGAAGAAATACCACAAAAGATGTCATTAATGTAAATTATGAGCAGTACTGGGCCCAAGACGGGTCCCTGAGACACCCCTGATGTTGCCGCCAGCTCATGCGACTCTTGCCCAACAACACGTTGATGCCTAAGGTTCAAGTATTACTTCATCCACCTAATAACGTTTTCATTTATGTTGTACTAGTAAAATTTTTGTATTAATAAGGAAAGCGATACAACGTCAAAGGGCCTTCCCTAAAATCTAGACATATATATATAGTCGACAGCGAAATAACTGGGAAAATACCAATGGGTTGTAGCGCATTGCGCAGCTACTCTCAGGTCACGAATGGTATAGTTTATCCGTGCATTAACAGCACTTAGCCACTTACTATCCAGGGAGCCGAAACATGGAGAATAACGAAAAAGGGATAATAAACACTGCGGAAGAGAAATGGTACGAAGAAAGCAGTGTGTGTCAAGAAATAATTGCGAGTTGGTAATAATCTAGCCAGTCGAAATAGGAAGAAATGGGCGCGGGCAGAGCATGTAAAGCGAAGCAATACTCGTGTAACCGGTAGTCGTTAATACTAATGAACCCGATTCGACAAGTCGGCGAGCGCAATCGGCAACGGCAGAAAAAAGGGGAAGTGCATAAGATCAGGACGTTTGCGCGATTAGAAGGCCGTACCTAGTACAAGGCATTGTTAATTGCGGAGATATGGTTGAGACGTTTCTCCTGCAGTGATCGCAGTTAGGCTGGTTGTGATGATATTGATGATGCGCATGTTGGATGTGTTTCCTCAGGACAACCATCGGCCTGCGCCGAGGCATTCAAGAATTCCAGAATTGGTGGATGGAGTGTGCTTGTGCACAACAGCTCTCAAGCTATTATTTATGTTGCAGCTCGTCCCTGAAAGTTTAATCTCTTTGTTATCTGAGACAATCGTAAAATAAATTGCACTCTCATAGGAGTTTGTTGCTGCCGCCTTACAGTTATCGACTGAAAAGAGTCCGCGGGCTGGGTGCCTGTGCGTGGGTCCTAGAATTTGATTCCGCCACTTTATCCCATTGGTGTTCCTCAGCAGGCAGTCTGGCACGTAACTTACAAAACGAAACAAAGAGGACGCCTTATTCGTTTAGGCAATCTGCCGAGAAAGTATAGACTTCTACAGCCAGGTAAGTTGTCCCCGTGACCACGCAAATCAGGATCCACAAAAGCAGTACTCACCCATTAAGTTGCCGGTGATGTCACACTCATCTAAACTGGGTTCTTTTCTTTGTTATTGGGGCCAGTAAATATCTAAGCACATGTGATTTCCTTATAATTCCAACGTTAAAGGGACGCGCGAATAGCTTCATCTACTTTTTGCCTTCAATAAAAATAATTTGTCTAGCTCTGATGACGTCTATCTGTCTGCGGGAGACGTATACTTGTAGAAGACAAAACTGGGTTTGAAATCTTTCCGCTAGTTGATTAATCCTGCAGTCTTTACAGAAAAGAATTAAGTTGCCATCGTTGAAGTGCATGGAGGTGCTGCCGGGCCCGAATCCGCGTCCAGTAATCGGTGTCGCCCCGCCAGTGTGGTGCAGTGGTAAGACGCCCGACTACTGTGCCGGAGTACCCCGGTTCGATCCCGACCGCGGCGGCTACGTTTTGATGGAGGCGAAACGACGAGGCGTCTGTGTACTGTGCGATGTCTAAAGATCCCCAGGTGGTCGAAATTACTCCGTAGCCCTCCACTACGGCTCATCTCTCTCTCTCTCTCTCTCTCTCTCTCTCTCTCTCTCTCTCTCTCTATATATATATATATATATATATATATATATATATATATATATATATATATATATATATATATATATATATATATATATATATATATATCCACTTTCACTCCCGCCTTCCTTCCCTTACGGCGCCGTTCAGGTGTCCACAGAAACAAGTGTCATAGATATTGCGCCTTTCCCTTCCTGTGAACCAATTATTATTATTATCGGTGTCGGTTTCTACATATGCGTTTCATTTGCCTATTCCGGTGATGATGACGCTCGATACATATATATATATATATATATATATATATATATATATATATATATATTGCTTTTCTACATTTAAAATCTTCATTTATTTGGGAAAGTGATGTCTTCGTGATTACAATACGGTCCCCTATCCATACAGGCTGCTCTTCTACTTGTCCTGAATATGTGTTTAACCGCTCTGCTCCCTACACCACCTAGCCAATATCCATGCATATCCGAATGCAAAAGCTGATATTCTCGGCAATGTCAACCAATCGTAATGCAGGCTTCTGATAACATGTTACTTGATGATAACCGGATGCCTACCAACTGCATTATGATACTGCGCCAATCAATATCGAGATCAATTAGGAAAACTTCATCGCTGCTCTGTCTGAAAATGGATTTCTCCAACCACAGTTTTTCTGTGTGCTATTTCTGCCATTTTTCTTTATTTTTTTTCGGTATCACTGATAGTCTCAATAATATCACTTATCTTTTGTTGCTTCATTATGTCTATTATTTCTCCAACAGTTAGGAAAAGCCATGAAAATAAATTCGTCTTCTTGGTGGAGAATATATTGTTACTTTACATATTGTAGTCGCGAATAATTTTGAAGTGGGCGCCCACAATGCACCTTAATAATTCCGAACATATAGAAAAACTTCTAGATCAGAAAATTTCGATATTTATCTAATGTCTGTGTTTATGTGGGTTTTTTTCAGCCGTTTATATTTCAACAGCGGGGCCCAGCATAAATCGTGCAATCCGCCAGATGCATGCATCAGCTTTGTCAACTTGCAAGTTTGCGAGGTCCCTGCAGGATTCTACTCGCCTCTCAATAATGAATACTTAATAAACAAAAGCAAGGCGCCCGTGTGCTGTGCAATGTCAGTGCACGTTAAGGAACCCCAGGTGGTCGAAATTTCCGGAGTCCTCCACTACGGCGTCTCTCATAGCCTGAGTTGCTTTGGGACGTTAAACCCCACAAACCAACCAACCATAATGGTCTAACCTGGTTTGAGTATCGGCTGCGCGTTTGTGTCCCCATCTGGCGAAGGCTGCAAGCAATGCGTCGCAGCAACGTTCTGAGTACTGTTTATAGATGGCGCGGCATTTCCAAGCAGCAGTTTTGGTCCGATTTTTTTTATCATTCCGTTACACTTGAGTCACCAGGCGAAATATGTTCCATTCATAATAGAAAATTTATTTGATCTCTGACAGTTTACTACCAGCTTCTTTTAGCAGCGGTCATTATAGCGATGACAGCCTTTGGTACGTAGAGAACATGATTTCTGTGCTGCGTAAATACAAGAGCGAAGGTTTGGCGTGCTGCAAACTTCTTGTGAGATCTTTGGTTTGAATATAGTAAATGATACTCCCGCACACCCACAGATATATTGCTCCTGTAAAGGCACGATGTAACTAATATCATTATTTCCCGTTCCGGCGCTGTATTTTATCATGTTGAGTTTTGATGTTATGAACTGATGTTATGAACTGCAAAACAATCTTAATAGATTGTTTTTAGGCTGTTAATAATGTGTTTACTGTCCCTGCGTTTCTTTGGTGAATAATTATATGCCTAATTCTAAACGTTTACAGTTGTTACCTCCTTTACTTTATGCTTTGAACTGGGGCCTGCAAGGTATTCTGAAGAAGATAGGTAATATTCCCAAGAAAGAGCATTATCTATAATTGTCATGGGTAATCGCTATCGTTGCGCAGAGTTCTTTTTTTCCTAAACTGTTTCACTGCTCACCAAAAAAAAATGTAAAAGAAAAGATCTACAGCAAAACCTAATGCAACTCTCGAGCTCGCTACCAAAACTGAGGGGGATGGGACTCCTATAAAATTCTTATTTAAAGTTAGGAAGCGATAACGTTAATGCCTTCTATCTGCGGTTCCTCTTGCTGATCATTGGTGCATATCCACTTGGCTACCCAGTTATGAAAAAAGGCCAGTTGGTATATAGGTCTGTAAAGCCCCGCTTTACATAAGCCGCCCAGGTAACGCAAAATGTCACTGGAACGTTATCTGAATGGCCACAAATGTCAGAGAGCAACGTTGCCTGATTGTTGCTAATGTCACTATTTTTGATCACCAGATAACGTTATGCACTAATGTTTCTACAACGTTCTGAAAACGTTGACATTATGTTATTTCAACGTTATACCAACAAAAAATGACGAAAGAAACGTTGCCTGTACATTGCCTTAATGTATTCTAAACAATGCATGCGGTACCTTCCTCAAGGAGCTTCTAGGCAAAAGCTACATAAACCGCACCATCTGTTCCTACTAGACAAGGTGCAGCCATAGCTGATGAATTGTGCATGAGTGCGTTCTGCCTTCCTGAAGTGACTAATGTATGCTTATATGTCGACAAGGCACACACCAAAAGGCAGTTACGCAGTAATCGTGGTCTGCTGACTGCTGACCGGTCACTTGAATGACACAGCCAGTGCAAAAATTACGTCAGGTGCACATGTGAGATCATTTACACAATTTATTTGGCATGATTGTACATCTGTTGAGTCAGCAATTCCATGAAGAAACAAGCAATCACATAGCTGCCAGGTCATCCATTCCATGAATTAGGCCACTAAATTAAAAGAACAAAAACACAAAAAAGATTATTATTCAGCCAAAATTCAAGACAGCACTTACAAAGTAATCAGACATCTAAAACTAAATTTGCAGGACCAGAATTACTTGTGTGTGGAGCGTGCCAATATTTATTGGACAGGTAGTACAAAAATAAAGAACACCAGGACACCCACTGAATTTCTGCTTTTAAAACCATCAAAATTACAGCTGATGCAACAGTGATGGCCTTACACTATATCCTAGAAGTTTACTTTTATGTCCCATAGGTTTTGCCTATGCTGTTCCATATGATATGCTGGTAAGCTAAGTGACTGTGACAAGTCCAGTTTTTGCACAGCTTGATGCACAAGTAGACTAAATGATAGTCCAGCTTCCGTACACAGCATAACAGACCTACCGCTTTTTTTGCAGCGTGCTGGTGCGTAGCGAAAATGGTCGCCAATGTCATGTCTCATGTCAACTTCCTTGCCCAACAGGCAAGACTGCCGGAGGGCCACTGCGCAAACAAAACAATATCACAGACTTAGGGCAGTAAACCTAGACACACACTTATATTTACTACAAATTAACAAAACCCATTACATATGTTATGAACTGTGAACACGCTTATGAATACATTGAATTGTGCATCTCAATCTATTATACGACTCAATGAATCCACACCTTTTGCACAAGGTTCTTCAGAAGCCCTTAAATGAGCAAAAGAAAAAAAATTAGAAAATACATTAGAACGCAGCAGCAAAAATGGACTGCTGGCCAGAATTTAAAAACTAGCCAAATATATATTTGTGCTAGAATAAAACCACAAATATAGAGCTATAACATGCACTGCACAGTAAAATGTTGCTTACAACACCCACTACAGGCACAAGGCAAGTTTTTACCTTGGATGCCGCTTTCTGCTTGTGCTGGTCTCGGTGGAGGACGGCCAACGAATGGTAGTTGCTTGGCTTGTTGTGTAGGAACTGTAGATGGTAGGCGATGATTATCGCAGCTTTCATCACTTTCACTTTCCTCACAAACAAAAAGAGCCTTCTGTTTCCTTTTTTTTTTGTTGGGACGTTGCTGCCGTCTTCATCCGACACTGCAGTTAAAAATGTTTCAATTCAGTTATTTCAATAGTGGCTTGCTAAAGTAACATTCACAAATATAGCAGCAAAGCAAATGGAATATGCATGATTAATATAGAAAGTGTAAACATATCAGGCAAAAACATTTTAGCAGCAAAACTGGACTCGTACTTCCATACAACGTCTTCTTGGTGGGCTTTCTCGGCCTTTTTGTCAGCCGTTCCTCATCAGCTGTCAAATCTGACACCTCTTCAGCTTTCTTCTCTCTTCTTTTTGCGTCAGCATATGTTGCTGCAAGCAAAGAGTTCAGTGTAGAAAGATTGAATGACACGGCTAAAGGGAAACTGAATTAAAATAGTAAGCAGACCCGTGAAAAGGCAACGTTCACAACTGCTTAGCAACAATATTACTGAAATAAGAGCATAACAATATCACTATAACAGGAACCTTGAGCCAATGAGCAACAAACACGATTACTGATAAGAGTCATTGAATTAAGATGATGTGTGATTATTTCACCATTTTGGCTCAAAAGTTCTCCCCTCTGGCAGTGCTTAACTTATGTGCATCGTTGCCTTTGTACACTGCCACAACCAAGAACCTAAAGCTCCAACAGTACCCTATAATCACAATACTATCTTGTGACAAAAAAAAAATGACGTACTAGTCTCGCCTAAGATTCGGCATTTGTGTGCAATCCATTCTTTTCCAGGCTCCTCGCAGTCTTTTATAGTGCTTGGGCAACGAGACGGGGTTCGGTATGGCAGCCATAATGCTTCCCCATTCCACACCCAGAATTTTGGGGACGGCAGCAACTCCGTCCGCACTGCTGAATTCGACGATGTAGAACATCCTGCAAGAATATAGCGCAGTTAGCATAACAAGCACTAGTGCCAGGTCAAAGGCATTATTTTCTAAGTGCCTCTGTTGAAGAGACACTAATGAGTTGCACTTGACTGCTCAAGTTTCCAATCAATGAGGGTCAATTTATGGTCAGTGTGTATTTTGCCAGCAGCTGAGCGAGATGCATGTCATTGAAACTAGTTTTCTTTGCACACTTTTGCTGGCGTTTCAGGAAATTAAATCGCTGCAAACACTATCTCCTACTCGGCATGTGCAAGAAATTTTCATCAACAAGAAGTTTACTGCTGACCTCTAAAGTAAAAACAGCGAAGAATTTCAGCATACTTAACTTCCAACTATGTGCAGTCCACGCAGATGACACACAAACACACACACACACACACACACACACACACACACACACACACACACACACACACACACACACACACACACACACACACACACACACACACACACACACACACACACACACACACACACACACACACACACACACACACACACACACACACACACACACACAAAGCGCCAAAATGCTAAACCGGAATGGCAAAGGGCGCATACATACACTGAGCAAGTTAGTTAGCGAGATGGCTGGCTGGTGGCCCCAACCGGCGGCCTGTGGGCTATTAAACTAGATGAATTTTCAGTCACACTTCGAGCAAACGATTAATGACACTAATCGGTCACACAGACCTAATGATGCGGCTCTTGCCACGGGCGTGACAACTTAGGCGTTAGCGTGACACTGTCACGGTGACCACACCGCCAAAGAGGCAAAATAATTTCAGCATTTGTCTCCTGATCAGAACACAAGCAGCTCTGCTGAACATCTGTGATGCGGGGCAGCGCAGCACTGTTCTGCTGCGAAAATGCATGGCCAGTCGTTAATGACAAAGAAATTCATGATTAACAAAGCAGCAAGGAATAAACAGAAAACGCGTGGCGCATCCAATGTGGTTCCAGATGCGGCAGTCTGAGAAGGGAGGTCACCAAAGCAATAGCAACTCACCTGTGAGCGATGAACAGTGCATGCAGTCGGAAGATTGAGTTCGCACGTGAAATGCGGCTGCGAAGTCTGCACGAAGGCACTCAAAGTCAAAATGCACACGAGCACAGGCAAGTGGCAAGACAAGGCATAACGTGCAAAAAAGCTCCATAAAGCCCCACAAGAGCCATGCCGTCGTGTTTCTTTTGTCCCGCCATATTGAATGTGGTGCCGCCTGAACCAGCGTTGCCAGATTGGAAAGTGGCCGCGACACCAGAACCTCGGATGAAATTTCCCCAGATTTCCCCAGAATCCAAAATTGCTATAAAATGCTTAAACATGACCAAGAATTAGCTGTCATCACTCATTTTATTAAAATAAAAGCATGTCATGCAGCCCCTAATCATCACTTTGGGCGTCATATATGTAGAATCCGCGTATCACATCATTGGTGATAACGAATTTCACGCAACACATTATCACCTTGGCACATCTGCCTGGATGCCTATGTTGAGCGAATCCGTACAATGGCATCCAGAGTTTTCAGCAGCCCTTGCTTCAGTACATTGTCTTCACACATGTAACTTGACTAAAGACCCGCTTCATTGCTGCATTTGACAGGGCATGAGAGACAGGCCAGTGCATACAATGCCAGTTCCTTGTAGGGCTTTCACCCATGGCGTTTTCGTCTTTGAAAACTTCGACCCATAATGTTGCAGAGTCCTCTGGAAGTTTGCCGTCGAAGCCAGCTTCCTCACTCCAAAGATGCATAAAAATTCACCTGCATTGCACTTCAGTCACTTCAATACCATCCAGGTTTTCTTCTCTTGGGATTGAGCGGCCGCTTGCGCATCCTAGTGCTAAACGTTTGGATCAGCAGCGCCGCTGAGTGGTTTTCCCCAGATATCACCAGATTTTGTCTGGTGTAGTAGTTCGTGTACTTGGACACCAGGAGCTCCAACAATTCACCAGATTTCCGAAATCTGGTGGCGAATTTCACCAGATGGCAACGCTCTGAACCAAGCCTGAACTGCCTGAACGCAGCAAAATAATATGAAATAAATATTTGTTAATTTATGCTAATGTTCAAGCTTAGTAATTTACTGCGTGAAAGTTTTTTATTTGCAAAAAATTGTTTATTTATGGTTATTTATTACATAAACGCTTTCGTTGGCCAAGACAAGCAATGTATGGCACACAAACGAGGTGTAGTCGAGCCAAGCTCAAGCCCAGCCAGTGTGTGTTCACATCTCATGGGTAATGCTTGTGTAGCAGCGCGGAAAAGTGGCTTTTTCTCCTGAACACGCCTTATCATGTTGTATCAGCTTTGCGCTGTTATAACCCCGATACTTGTGCGTAGCTGAAGCAAGTGATCATACTGCTCATTCGTCGATGACCTTCAGTGCACCATGATGCGTACCGCTCGTGTTTGCGAGTAAAGCTGTGTCTATCGGCGATGGAGAGGACATAGTGGTGTGTCATTGATGTTGGAAGAAGACAGAAATTCTGACGCAGGGCAACCAAAATAGCAGCACTTTGCCAATCTGATAGCCCTACTGTACAGCAGTCCCTTAGAAGCTGAAACTTAGCTACTGCCGAGGAACATTTTGAGAGGGTGGTGTTTCACAGCAGTGAGTCCAGTTATCATAGCAATGACGATGAAGAATTGGTTTCTCCATTGTGCCCCGTTGATCCACCGCCAACTGGCGAAGTTGCCGAGTCTCAAGAACAAATTCTACAGCAGTATTCATGCAGCAGTGAGCTCCGCGATTTTTCGTCAAGCGAGAGTGAGGTGGATTTAGCTCCGGCTTTGCACGACCCACTTCGTTCATGGGCTGTAGATAACAACATTTTTGCCGCCCACATCACTAAGCTTCTGAAAATTCTGCAGCTGCACCACCCAGACCTCCCTTCTGATGCCAGAACACTGCTGCGGACGCCTCATGCCAGTAGTCACCAGCATGGGAAGTGGCACTTACTGCTTTTTTGGCGTCACTGGAAACCTCATTCAGCAACTAGAAAGTGGAGCCATATCAGTGAGCGCTTCAGTGATTTCCCTGACGATGAACGTCGATGGTGTGCCCTTATCTAGGAGTTCGTCGAAACAGTTCTGGCCTGTGGTTGTGCGGGCCGAAGAAAGCTCGCGAAATGAACCTTTCCTTGCAGCTCTCTACATGGGGGACTCAAAACCCGAGAGTGTTCACTTTTAGAGCTTGGACTGCACCATGGTGAAGCTGTGTTCCCTAGTGATTGTTCATGCATTTTTTTGCGACATGCCTGCGCAGGCATTCCTTAAATGTACCAAGAGACATGCAGCATACTATGCATGTGAAAAGTACATGCAAAAAGGCATGTACTCTGTAGAGCATAGGAAAGGTATATTTCCTGATGTGTTGGCCCCTCCGCGTACAGGTGAAAACTTCAACACGACACAGCCTGATCATCACAATTGCACATCACCATTGCTCAAGCTGGGCATCAGACTGGTTCCCACTAGACTATATGCGTTTGGTTTGCTTAAGAGTTATGAAAAGACTTCTAGTGCAGTATTGGACATCAACTGCCCCATCAGTGTCAATGCTGCCTTTGAATGCACGTAGGGCCATTTCTGAGAACTTAGTTACTTTGGCTGTCAACACTCCACAGGAGCTTCAGCGCATTCCAAGGACCCTGAGTGTTCTAGAATTTTGGAAGGCATCCGAGTATAGAAACTTCCTTGTTTACTTTGGCCCCTTTGTTCTGAAGCAACACCTTGCTCATCCATTTTACACGCACTTTTTGAAGCTAAGTTCTACCATCACAATACTGGCCTCACCCGATCTTTGTATGACTTTGTGTGAATATGCTGAGCAGCTGCTACTTAGCTTCGTTACAGAGGCAGGTAAGCTTTATGGCAGTGGCATCTAAAATGTTAGCATACATAGCCTCTCGCATCTGGAAGATGATGTGCGACGGTTTTGCCACATTGCCATATTTTCAGCCTTTCCTTTTGAAGCTTTTCTAGGAAAGCTGAAGCGACTGGCCAGAGGCCATGCCCTTCTTACGGAACAAATTTTTATGCGAGCAGCTGAACTAAAGCAGTTCAAGCAACCAGTGACTCCTAGAAGTGATGGCATCAAGCTGTCCAATATTCACATGAATGGACTAGTCCCTGAAACATTCCGGGGGCAGCGATTCAGTAAGACTACGATTGGGAAAAAAGTGTTTTCTACAAAGCCAAAAAACAGCTGTGTGAGGATAACGGGTGGAAATTTTGTCCTAATAAGAAATTTTATAGCAGCTGAAGGTGACGTCCTTATTTGCGGGCAGCACTATGCCGATGTTACTTTCATGATGCAACGATGTGGTCTGTTGACATAGGTGTTTACAGAGCCCGAGGACTTTCACGGGGTCTGAGTACGTGGAGCATCAATGAAATTGGTACAAAATGTGTGTGCTTACCGGTCAAGAAAAATGCAGATGCTATTTTTTGTGCGCTCCCATTGTAAAAACCATACCTTTGCTTGGTACTCTCTGACAATGACAAAACCATTCCCACAACACGGTGTTTGTTTGCACTTATGTCCATGATATAATTTTCACTGTCTGTTGGGCTCTCAACAGTATTGTAAATTAATAAAAGTATAGTTTGTGATATTTTTGACCGTTGTGATCTGATGATTTGTTGGAAAATAATTACTATCTAAAATTGTTTCCATGTTATAAAGCTGCCATTTATCACTTGAGCATATATTCTTGTCCAACCAGGAATTTCGCATTTCACTTTTGCAGCTTTATTAGTTTCGCCAGTAATATCTAACTCGGCCTGTTTATAAATGTTGCAATAGCAATGTTATCAAAACGTTGGTGAGATGTGTACACCCAACGTCAGTGCTGTGTATGCCTATAAACGTTATGATGACGTAAACTCTAAACGTCAGGGCAACGTATGTCTTGCAACGTCGCAGCAATGCGAGATTTTGTCGCATTACGTTGTGTGGAAGTTCATACATACAGGCAACGTTTAGGCAATGTTTTGCGTTACCTGGGCGTACGGACATGCCTGCGTGGTCTAAGAGTAGCGTGGCTTAATTATTGTTCAAGGGTCGTAGAAGGTTCGATTTGCATGTCATCCATACACCTGAAAGTATAGGGAGCTTGCATGAAGCGATGCATGCTGGGTAATCCGCCATGATGATGTCGCTGGCAGCAGACGGCAGGCAGGGCAGCCAGGCTGAATTGAGCAAGTGCCTTGTCGTTTTCGACGGTCCACCGAGCAAATACGCGGCTTTTCGTGCGCTACCCTTACGTGCGTGCAATTGTCGGCAGATTCTTGAGGAACGTACATGTCGACGCTACGCCCGAAAAATAGGCCGCGCTATGAAGAAATGCAAAGCAGTGCGACGCAAGCCTGTTCAAGCTACGCGAGAACGACTGACTGCACTATGCGTCTGGACCTGGCCACCCGTCGACATAGCCGACATTCATGATTTCTAGTTCTGGCAAGTAGTTTGATACTTGCCCGGATTGGCGTCTATCTCGCGTGTGTTAGAGGAATCCCTTGCCTTCTCGCCCTCGTGCAGACATATTTTTGGAACCGTGAAGAACCCGCAGTCGGCCTGTCCGATCGCGCCAGCATCGTCTGCGTGCACTACACCACCACGTAGACGAGGCTGTGTGGTAGTTCCGTGCTACGTCGTCTGCTGCCAGCGACAACATCATGGCGGATTACCCAGCATGCATCGCTTCATGCAAGCTCCCTATAGAAACCCGAGTTGGCATCTCTCGCCATGTCGTTTGGTGTCGTGACTTCGCACAATCTGCCGACCACCATTGCGCGGTCATGTCACCTGCCAACTACCACTTGTCACAGCCATGCCCATGATTTTTCGCTCACAACGCCACATGAAAGCTCCGAGATCAACCGCGGGATCCTGCTCGACCAATGAATGCGGTTAGGGTCAAAATTGATAGAGGATATAATTTCATTTAAAAGCCGTAATCAAGCGCTCAGTTTTAGGCCTGCTTGAGCATCACCAAGGTGAACAGGTCTTCCAGAGACGACACCCGAACGGCAACTTTTGTCCCGTCTTCATTAACGTATCAGCGTTATCCAAGCTGACTTACTTGATGAAATACAAATTACGCCGGTTACCGGTCCCATCCTCATTTTCCCGACTCTGTTCTGGCCCTTCCTGGGCCACCTTCCCTGCTCCGTGGTCAAATCTTGATCAGTGTACGGTTCTCGTCTCCTGCCTACTGTCTTCGTGAAAGCTGATAGGGTTGCAAATGCAGACCTCATGTCTTCAGTTATCGCCTTCTGTGTTCATACACATGCCTACAACAAAGCTTGTAATGTAAAAGCGTTTCTAGCCCCATTAAGCCAAAATCCGTTCTGTTCGTGCGTTCCGTCCATCCGCACCGCCCCGCCCCGCCCCGTCCCATACTTCCGTCCGTTCGTCCATATAGGCACCCTGCACCCGCTAGGTGCCGCCAGAGTCAATGTTGCGTTCAGCGCCCCACGCGGCCGATTCCTCGTCCCTATCATGAAAGCTCCCTCCACGTCTCCGCCGGGATGTTTGCTAGCGGTGTGCCGCTGGCAGAAACGGGAATTGGAGCTTTAAATGAGATTGAAAAATGATTTCGAGGCGCACACATCAGGAAGGAACGAAGCTTTTTGAAGCAGGCCATGTACACAATGTTAAGGAGATGATTTCGCGTAATGAGGCCCAAGCATTAGGCCCGGTGCATTGCGCAGATAAGCATCAGTGCGCCATCGAAAACCATCAAATTAAAAGTAAGAAATATATTTTTCTGGTGGCTTTTAGCATCCTGACTGATGCACAGCTTTATGCAATGTACCAACCAGCCCGGATCACCGCTTGATTCTTACAACTTAAAGTGATGCCTGTGATAGCGACCAGAACAACCACTTGCACTCTCTTTTGTAGGCTGAGGGGAAAACACTTGGGTGTTATAGGACGGGTGCCCTTCTTCGTGCGATTTAGAAAATGGTTGTTGCGTATCAAGGCACCCAATCCATGCCTTCTTCGCTGCAGAGGTAACCATAAAAACAAATAAGCAGCATACTATGCTACCCATATGCGATGAACGATCTACGGCGCCTTAATTCAACGTCATGTATGCGCAGCATCAAGACAGATGCCAAAACGTCCTTTTTGCAAATTTTAAGACTTCAGCAAGTGCCTACTTCTACAGCACGATGTGCATAAAAAAAAAAAAAAAAAAAAAAAACGAAGCTTAAATTTACTTTTCGCGATGAACGAGGCGAATCCAACGTTGCCGCCGTTCCGTCTCCCAATGCTGCGTTGAGAAGCCGTAAAAATTCGTTCCAGCAAGCGAATTCGTATAAGTATTGCTGCAGCCTACAATACAACAGTGTGTCCGGCTATTTTTATGCGGCATTTGTGATCGAGAAAGAGGCGCAGAGCTCAATAGTGACGGCGGGCACACCACTGCACAGCACTGCGGGCGCCATCGTCTGCTCTAGCTTTCGTGACAGGGACGCGCTCGCCGCAGCGAGTGGCGCGAATGTCGCTTCGTAGTTTTTTATTAAAGGTTCCTGATAATAGAGTTTCGGGGAGTAGATGGTTGAACAGGTTGGTTCTTCGTAACAGTGGAGAAGAGGTAGTAGACGGTGAAGTGTGTGGTTGCATGCACAAGCAGGGAAATGATTTTTCCCGCTGTTTATTGACAGTTGATATTCTTGGATGCCGGCACCGTACAAACTTTAAAGCCTTCCTACTGCTCTCTTTGTGTGTCCTTGTGCCTAAAAAACAAGCTCCGTTATTTTATTTCGTGAGTGTGCATGCATTTGTGTTAGTGTGCCGTATATCTCTATTTGGGACCAAGAAAATACCCTTTACTTTACCTTATGCTTCTCTGGTTGGTGATGCTGCGCGATTTTCAATGGGCCGAGGTCTTCTTTGGAAATCGTCATCCGAGTGCAGCTTTTGTTGTTCTTAATTTATTCGCATGTCGCTGAGCTGTTTCACCACAAAGGATGTCTTCACTTTGTGGTCATCAAGTTGATTCGCCTGGTAAGAGCACAACAATGGCTTGACATTTTCCTGTGGCGTTTAGCCACTCCGTGATATTGAGCGTCTCGGGAAAAATTTGCGCCAAAGGAAATTTTGTGTAGCCGTCGAGAGTCATTGGAGTTCGGATAAACCAGCGACGTAGCGCGCTTGTTCTCTATTTGACGACAAAACGAGAGCGTTATTTTTTTTTTTTTTTCAGAGCTGCGACGAGTAACCGTGAAGGCATCTAGCGTGTAAGAATGAAGCAGGATGCTATAATTTAAAATTTTAGCTTCTGGGACACGATACCCGACCACAAGAGTAATCGCTTGTAAGTTCAGTCCAACGCTTGAGTCGCAACTACATGGCCTCAGCAGGCCTTGTCTATGCGCGCGCACACACAAGGAGGAATCTTGGCGCCTTGCAGTCGCGAGCTGTTTTGCGTTTAGCAGAAGTGCCGTGCAGACCGAAAGAGTTCTATATACTTCCATGCGGCGAACACCGCCGTGAGAAACAAGGGGTCGGACGTGTCCCATCGGAGAATTCTTCAGCTCAGAAAGAAGAGGGCTTTTTTTTTTTTTTTCTATTTTTCTATCCGCGCTTCGTCCTGCGATCAAGGGCAAACAATCGGTGTCTGCACTTGCATCGCAGCCGCCGCTCAGATGACCTCTCTGGAGAACACACTATCCCAAGGACGTGAGCAGAGCCCCAGTCCGCATCGCAGGCGTAAGGGAACACCTGGCTTTGTCGGCACCGTCGTCGGAAGCCGGCACCACACTGTCGACTTTTGAGTCTTCTCCAGTGAGAACGTACAGAATGCCTTGCTCTCTCTGCGTCGGGTAGCCGTTCTTACCAGCCATTGAGTTTCCTAAGACAGATGATCGTAATTTCATTCTAAACCAGGGTGACTGGCGCACGCGCGAGCACGTTTGTTGAATTGTATCATTTCCGCCACTTTCTTTTTAACTCAGGTTATGATGTAGTATAGCTGTCACGGCCAGAAGTTCGCTCGATATATATATGTATAACGTCAACATAAACTGTACACGTAGTGACAAGACGTAAATCATTTGCTTACTCACCGC
The DNA here is from genome assembly GCF_055883805.1 of Amblyomma maculatum. Classification (NCBI taxonomy): domain Eukaryota; kingdom Metazoa; phylum Arthropoda; class Arachnida; order Ixodida; family Ixodidae; genus Amblyomma; species Amblyomma maculatum. Next base: position 158,704,134 of record NC_139346.1, read on the forward strand.
AAATCTTACCTTGCTTGTCTTCTCACGCAATTTACTAAGCATGCTGATCGTAAAGACACATGCTTGGGCATCACCTTGCATGAGGCGATCGACTTAAATGTGTTACATACCTCTGTTGTCTTCTTTTGTTGTTCCCCTTTTCCTCCCCTCCTTTTGCAATATAGTGGCTACATATGCAGCTATTTCGTGTCAATAAAGTGTCGCAAGCACCGCATGTTTTGTAGCCTCTATCTGTGTGTCGCCTTTCTTGCGTTTGAATTCTTAGAAGCTATCCAGCACCGCGGACACTAGATATATAGGACAAAAAAGAGGGGGGAGGGGGTGGTTATTGCGACCAATGGCTCCAATTATTTGGTGTCCATTTGAGCTTTTGACAGCGACGACTTGCACACTTTTAGTTGACGGAGTCACCTTAGGCACCATCTGTAAAGCGAGAACAGTCGTATAGGGCGTCATCTTTCCCTCATCCACATTTTCTGCGCAAGGTTTGTGTAAAATGAACTCGGAGGTTCAAGCCAGGCGCGGAGACATGAGGCGCACCGTCGTGAAGGCCTCTGGCGCCCTATTAATCGATACTAAGCAGGCACGGATTCCAAACGACTTAAGTTTCGCCAGAAAACATTGCTCCGTGAGGGATAACGAGCGGTTGTTAAATGGCATTCCGTGAGGAATAACGGGCAACTGTTCAACAGCCATTTTCATGACACTATACTAAACGAATTACACAGTAGAAATGCATATCACTATGACATTTCTATACATGTAATTTGTTAGATGAGGAGCTTCTACACGTCTCCACGCCAGCAGGCGGTTTTTTCGTATACGCATGTACACAAACCTGACCAGAACCTTTTCGGTCAGGGCAATAGCCGATCGGCAACCGCGCGGCTGCAAGGAGGTCCCACCGACGTGGCAGTAAGGTCTCAACCAACTTCAACGAACTCAACAAAAAAGGCTCGGCGTTATGACCTAGCGTGCGCTGGCGTCGCAGTGCTCTCAAAAAGCCAGTTGAAAACCAACAGCCAAACCAGAAAGCGCGGAAGCCAGGGCCAGGTTCGGAGATATATCCCCCGGGGTCCGGTCAGGGATTAGAGAGGGCAGGCCGCCATGAAGCGGTCAAGGCCTCCGAGCCTCATTACTTACCTCACCGTGCTGGCAGCCAACCTGTCCGTGAGTAAAGTGCACGACACGGCCGGGCACCGCGTTTCGTGGAAGGGCCGCCGGAGAGGACCGCCGCCTCCTTAAGACGACGTAAGTCACGGTGACATCTGATAAACGGGTCGTGAACCCGCGTCGTCTTCCTCGGCCTTCCTCTTCGCGGCTTCTGGCACGGCTGTCCCTCACCGAGTTTCTGCGATCGACCCCTGAAAAGCAATGGAGACAAAAACGAGAGGAGAAACCGATCACCCGCGAGAAAGAAAGAAGAAAAGATAGAGGGGAGCAGGTGGCTGACCTTATCAGGAAAGAGCCACGTACCTCCGGTGACCTCTGACCCCCGTTTGGCTGACTTTGGAGCGATGCGCATCGCAGTGCCATTCCCACGGCGACATCTAGACGCTCTTTCTTATTCTTGTCTCTTTCTCGTGTACACCCGGAGGCTGCAAGCTCCGCGGTCTGCGAGAGAGGATACTACGGCGGCGACGTTGAAATGGAAAGAGAAGAAGCAGCCAGGCGGGGGACATAAAAAGGTCCCATTTGACCCCTGAACCCGCGCTGTCTCCTGAGAAGAGACGAGGCAGGTCTTGCTCACTGCACGCGATTTCGAGCGGACGACCACGACGAGGGCGACGCGCGCACACTCTGCACCGGCATTCCTGAGCTGCGAGGAAGAAGGCAGCAATTCAGCAACCGAAGAAGTCAAGGATGGACAATTTAAAAAGCTGCCGCTTCTCGTAGTGGCGTCGTCTTCTTAAAACCGACATACCTGCCGGACGGTTATCTCCGCAGTGAGGCGCATGAGAGAGGAGTCCCATTCGCGAAGAAGCCGTTTTCGATTTCAGTCGTTCTCCCAGACCGCTCTGACAGAGAGGGTGGAAGCCGTGCGAACGTGGTTCCGCCAACTTGGACTCCTGTTGGTGATAAGGAGAAGGGTCATCTGCAGCAGGCACAAGTCCTGCATGGCTGAGTCTCGTGATTTACACATTCGCGACACAATGGAAAGAGTTCTTTCCTAAAGGATGCGTACTCACCTCAGCTGCCCCTCGGATGTTGCGGATGTATGCGGGATGTTGTGTCAAAAGGCCGAAAAATGAGGAACAGCGACGATCGATGTACACGTTTACGTTGAGATGGGGTATTTGCTTTTGTAAATATTACCACTTTTGGCTACCCTTTCTTTGGAGATATCCTAGAGATATAACATGGAGAACAAAGTGAACCACCACAGCAGCACTGCTGAGTCACTCGCTTGCTTCCATGAGTCGTCCATAGGCCTCCCTTGGACTACTTAAGAAACGCCCGATATTTTTGTTGTTGCTGATGTTGTTATTGTCAAATGGATATAGTGACAGTGGTTCCTAAATTCGCCGTGTTAGGGTCATTAATTACGAAGCGAGAAGCATTCTGCGATTCTTCAAGTTACAGCGTCCGCTTGAATTATGAATGTTGGCGTTGCTGTGTTGGATTTTACGCCGCATAAGTGGGTAGAACTATACTGCACAACATTGCGACTGTTGTACGCGGTTATATCCTCTCAAATAGATATAGTAAGTATACGGACGAAGCGCCCACCACATCGTCCTCGTTGTGCTATAACGTGATAGCGTTAGGGCTCCTTGTCGCAGAAAAGCCGGTGTCGGCGTTGTGATTTTAACGCGAAAATCAGAAGACAGTAAAGAAACAATAAAACTTTTGGGTTTTAAAACTTTTGCGAAAACTCGCGAAGTCATACACCGGTCGTTCGCAGTGCGGGGCGAGCACGCAACCACTCCTCCAAAGAACCGCATGGCTTCTCCCCGGATAAAGGTTGACCTAATGCATTCATTGCCCTATGGCTTTCAGGTAATGTTTAGGTGCGTCATTAGAAAGAAATTAGTTACGGAAGTAACAGTTAACAGTTAAGCGAGTAGCAAAGAACGGTTCCGCTTTGCTTACCTGAGATATGCGGCGCGCACTGGAAGATTCCTTAGATCGTGTGGCGCTGCCGCAACAGATGGCGCGAGCCGCCGCCCGATTCAAATCCTTATACATTCATCCATCGTCTTCATAGCATTTCGGTTTATAGATAGCGGAGAATAAAGACATTAAGCGGGAATAAATAACCAGGCGGGGGTTATCTTCTTGGTGGTTGAAATCAAGACAGGAGTGAACTTTCACCCTGCACTAAATTAAAAAAAAAAAAACAAGAAAAAAAATGAGATAGTATGTTGTTGTGAGGCTGTAGAGCATGATCAGGTGACGCGAACGCGGCCTGATAACGCTAAAGCGTTGAACTCTGTTAAAGGCGAAGCTCAAGCGTCGTCCAATTTTTTTCTTCGTTACAGCCATGAAAACTAAACCTCTTTATTTCTGTTAGGCCTTACACGCACACAAATAAAAGAAGGATTCAATAAAGAGAGAATGCGGTAGACCGCAACCGTATACACTAATACAGAGAGCAGCCAAAAACTGTGGCTTCTCCCTAGTTTACCAGATTGAGTCGCGTGGTATGTTAAAGCGGCTCAGGCTACGCCGTGCCCTGGAATAATTTGGGATTCTTTACCGTGAGCTCTCATTGCACAGCACACGGGCTTTTCTTGGATCTCGTCTACATCGAAATGCAGCCTCCAAGGCCTGTATTTGATAATTACAATCGTTTGCAAGTGCGGTCCTGCAGTTTGTATTCGTGCGGACGCGATTATGGACAGCCTATAGAGGACGGTTTATAGTGTATATTAATGTCACCTTCGACAAGTTGTCTACTAGCAGCTTAGAAAAATCGTCAGTAGCCTACTTTTGCCAGTAAATATAAGAACTATGCATACAAAGGTCTAGCACAACTGAAATGCTACAGATCTACGTTCTTTCAGAGCATCTGTCTGCAAGCTTCGCTAGCAGGTCCATGGATTCTATGGGCTGCTTACACAAATATTTTAAAGTGCAAATAGTGTAATGTCACTGGTGTAACAAAAATTCTGGTTGAATACGGGAGATTTAGTAAAAGGCGGGCGTGAACGCTTTATGAGCATATAAATTTCATGCCATTAAAAAAAAAAATCAACTTATTATCTAAAACATTTATTTCAAAAGAATATCAGTGCAGCATGCACCGAGCCACTTCATAAGCTTATTGAAAGCATCGATAGGGAAGACTCGGAATATGAGCCTTTTGAGTAGGCCAGAACAAAAAGAAAAGGTTCGTAGCCACATCTACCAAATACGCAAAGATCAGAGCACCGCGAAGGAGGCTCACGGCTGGTCAGGTATCCGTCGCCTGCGGCGAATCGGTAATACGAGATTCTCGCAGGTGGTCGTTTCGCGCCGCAGGGTCGGAGGCAGAACGTCATCCGGCCAGCAAACTACGCGTCGTCCCCGGACTGGGACGAAGTAGGCGTCGTCACGCCGACCTCGGCGTCTTTCAGGACGACTGCGCTGCCGCTTCTTGTGGCATGCTTGATTCCGGCTGTTTGTTTTGTCTGCCCTGCCTGTCGAAACTGACGCGTTGCTGGTTCACACGCTGCCCTATGGAGACGGCCGTGTCTGTTCACGTCATCTCTAGGCATAGGAACCACACCCTTTGATTGAGCAACACTAGCCGACCTACCAAGAAACGTTTTCGAAACGTATTGTACAGGGATAAAGATAAAGACACAGTATACAGCGAGAACACACACACACAAAAAAAAAAGTCAGGCTCGCCCACTATGCTGTCCGTGCGTTGTTCGTCTTTCGATTACCAGCGCCTTCCAGTCGTCGCCTTTTGAGCGACGTTTCCCTAGAGGTCGGTGTTGCGCCAGGAATGTTATTGCCTACAGCACATATTAGCGTTGGACCTCTGACGGGGCAGTAGTCCGGGTGGGCCTGGCGCATATAATTGGTCGTGTGGTGAGACGCAGCACGTGGAACAAAAGTTTTGTTAAATTTTATCGAAGACAGCTGCTGCGCGAAAATTTTGCGTGCATTGCGTCCTTATCTGGTGGAGTAGCCTGCTGAGGGCAACTCCGCCTAATTGTCGTAATTAGTAAAAATTTCTTCTCGGACTCTTTCGGGCATGTGGACACTTATCCGGCAGCGAAAGACACATTTATTTGGTAGGAAATTTGATTTAAACGTCTTCCCGCTATAGTCGATTGAAAGTCTAGGCCATTTTACCGAAAACGAGAGATTGTCACCATTTTGAAGAGCTTGAATGGTAAGGGTGGCGCGGCCCCCGTGATACGCGACGATCGCTATCGACGCACGTATTTTACTTGCGGAACCCCGACGGCGGCGACTACTGTATTTTCTTTCCCGGTCTTTTCTTCTTTATAAAAGCTGTTTTCGATGAGAGTGGCCTCCCTCTGACTCAATATGCAGCACTCTATCCATAAAGGCCAATTACTATTGGCCCTGATTGACATTTTCATTGTACCTTTCCTTTTCCCTCACGCCATACGTCCAGCGATCAAACATCCAACACAATTGCGCAAGAAAAAAAAAGTGTTCAAACGCTACAGTAGCACGACCACAGATGTGCAAGTCATACAATAAGTTCGGCAGATGAAACGCCGAATTCTGCCTTTTATATTGTGTAGTTTTCTATTGGCGTTGGTTCATTTTTCACTCCACACGGCATAAAATGATGCCTGGAAGATTTGCCTTCGCTTTTTTGGATTGATATACTTGTGTACTCGAAGCATCTATATTTTATGCGTACCTGCATAGCTTGAAAGAACATGTTGACTGCCAGAGCAACCCAGCACATTATAGGAGATTAAAAACAGCTCAGTGGGTATAAAAATCCCGTTCCGTGTCTTCAAGGGTATAGACAGCCACCAGTTCAACGTATAAGTGGCGGCAGTCGTTTGCAGCCAGCTGTTGCAAATCGCGAGAGGAAAAGGAAAAGTTAGTATACGTGGCTAAGATTATAAATTGAAAGGGTTAATGGGCTTCATCGGAAGACAATTTTCTTGACCTTTTCTCTCATTGTCTTACTTTGCTCTTCGACGTAGGTTTCGTTATTAGCAGCACATAAAAGAAAATCCCTCCATTAACTAGACACGCATGTATCGCTACAGAACCGTATTGCATCATTTTTCTTTACCTTGCAGAAATACGAGGAGTGCATAACTAATTGGCATTTTCATAGCCTCTTCTAAGCTCCCGTGAAAGGCTCGCGCATGCACAAATATATGTTTTCTCATTTGAACTAAAAAATATCCACCGCCACTCACAAAGACGGCGCACAAAAACTATGTATTCGCGCCACGAGCACTGGCGATTACTCCGCATCGATTCCGCACGAATGGCCGTATTCCTTGCTTGGGCCTTGCAATTACAGCATGGGAGTTAAAGTGTCATTCGGCACTCTTATCTTTTCGCATACTATACCGTAATTCTGACAGCCGCCTTCCGGTTCGCTTTCCGAGGTGTTATTCTCAACCCCGATCTTCTCAGGTCAATCTTAAACCCCGATATCCTATTTACTTCTCAGGCCACTCTTATTCCCTTTCCCGCTTGGATTCCGGTATAGGAGATTACGGAGATCATAAAACTTCAATATTTGCCGTGACTCCGGCAGGCGACCCACGACCACGCCGTTTAATACCTAAGTGCATGCCTTGATCCAATGTTGCCTGTTTTATGAAAACGTAACCTATCGAGGCAGAGCAGCTGATGCCTTTCGGAGCAAAAGGCTTCAATACGCCTAGTTTCTCCAAAGTCACTGACGAAGATAATAGAGAGATTTAGCTTACCTTGATCCGCGATCCGCCACCGTGACCCTCTACCCCGCGTGGGCACAAATTGATTGGTCCCGACGCGGCAAGTCTATGTGCTGACATCCTGACATCGAGTATGTGGCGCCATCTATCGGCTTCAAGGAGGTCTGGGCATGCGCAGTGAAACGGGCGGTGACGGATCACGGTATCGGATCGCGGATCACGGTAAGCTAAAACTCTCTTATTTGACCTTCAAGACGGAGCAGCGCCAAAGGTGTGCCGTAACGTTATACCACATGACGCGCCGTAGCTGCTACCGCTGCGCAGCCGCCGCGCCGCGCGCCGAGTCCTGTTTCTCGAGCTGTAGCCATGTGACGAACCAGGTGACTCGCCGCTCACTTAAATATACAGGGAAACCTGCCTCGCTTATGAGGAAAGGAGCTTGGCTGAAGCTGCTGCGACGGCGACGACTTCTGCCACCGCTTCGACGGAGACCATCCCGTTGCCGAGAAGGCTAACACGCGCGGAAGCGATTTAAAATCGAAGCTCTGGAGGAGGAGGAATAAACAAGAAGCGGCTACAGCGACTGTGGCAGTGGCCGATGGCTTACGTTCTTAAACTTCGTTCAGTGCCTCAACGGACGGCGGTCTCACACGACCTAATGTGTTACCGGTACTATACAGTATATACCTTGTTACGACCAAGCATCCGCATTTGCGCGCTCTATTGTTCGCCTGTGGGCATGGAAAAGTTTTGTGAATATGTGGTGATGGTCCATTGGCTCTAAGTGAGCCTGTTTCCAGGAATCCTGTTTTGTAAGCATGTTTTGCTTTGTGGACAACCTGCAAATGCCAAATTGGCCCTGTCAAGAGAACGTCTGGAAAAACACAAAGAAACGTCCCCCTGCGGGAAATAGCAGGAAGTGCTTTCTTTCTTTTGTCCACCCTTCCAGTCGAGAAGTGCTATCCTCCAGTGATGAATGCCTCCTATCCAAAGGAGACGACAGAGTGACATGTCCGCTGACGTGCAGGACAAGAAAGGAGCATGACTCATACGGCCATTAAGTGATTTCCCGGGAATGCAGGAAAGATTTGCAATTGTCGAAAAGATTTGCAATTGTCGAAAAGGGACAATGTTGGGAGCCCTATGCGGCGCCACGTGCACTCGGGTTTCTGAGAAGTAAAACCCCTTGTCAGAACCAGCCTGTGGTTTCTTTGCTGAAGAATAGAAATGTACCTCCTCTCCTCGCCGTTCCCAAGCTTTTCCCGCCAACAAGTTATTACGCCCAACGAATGAATGCCGGACCAGTCAGTGCTTCAGACCATCAGTGCAGTGATGTGTTCGGTTGGATGCCGATACCTGAGGGGCGTGCCCTGGATTTGGTTGGTCAGCATCTTCAGAGAGGGGCTGGACATAGGGGGTTTTTAAGGACGCTGCAGAGCACGAAATGTCGCTCTGGGCCCTGGGTAAACGGCTCATCCAGTCGCTTCTCGCTATGAACTCTTAACGCTTGTCATTTTGCTGATGTACCCTTCTTCTTCATGTAAATATTCTTGTAAATACGTTTTCTCAAAGTGCCAGTAAACCTGCTTGTACATATTTTACCAACTTCGAAGATTCAGTCCTTCTTCAACCCGGAGTCTCTGCACGCTACCAAGTGAAGGCCGGGTCGCCATAGCCCCAGCGTCACGACAACTGGTGGCAGCGGTGGGATCTGAATCTACAAGCCACAACATCTGGTGATTGGAGGTGGATCTGAAGCTACAAGCCACAACACCTTGTGATCGGAGGTGGCATCTCAAGCAACAAGCAGGAGCAACAATCGGCCAACAAGAGGGCAGCTCGGAACATCGATCGCATGTGTGGGTGAGTGCTTGGCTTTTCTTCTGATGTGGACCAGGTTCTAGAACAGGGTTAGATTTTAGAACTGGTAAAGAGAGTGTGGAAACGCCTTTAGGTTTGGTAGTTTGCACTGTTGTTTTGGAAGTAGCCGACACTCGGAGCGATCATGGACCTACAAAAGCTGCAGAAACCGGAACTGTTGCAATTGTGTGAGGAATTGGGAATTGATACAAGTGGTTTGGCACGAAAACCTTTGATTATAAAGGCAATCACAGATTTGGGAGCCGATGATGAGGAGCTCAGTGAAGCATGGAACCTCATCGGTCAAAAAAAGGAACAGCTCAGACAGCAGAAGGAGCGGGAAAAAGAGCAGAAAGAGCGGGAAAAAGAGGAAAAGAGGCGTGAGCGTGAACTTGAGAGGGAAAAAGAGGAAAGGGAGCGCGAACGTGAGTGGGAAAAAGAGGAAAAGAAGCGTGAAAGAGAAGCAAAAAAGCTGGACCAAGAAATTGAGCTCCGGAAATTAGAACTAGAGTTGAGCAAGAGGTCGGGCAATTGTCCCCAGCTAGCGGTACCTCTTCTCAACAAGGAGGCAGATTTCAAGATGTCAAAGTACATGCAGCCATATGTGATATCAGGGGATATCGGTCTGTATCTGGCTAACTTTGAGCGAACCTGCGAAAAACTGTCCTTCCAGCGAGACACTTGGTCTCAGAGATTATTGACGGTTCTGCCCTGCGAGGCAGCGGAGGTTGTCGCGCGGCTAAGCAAGGAGGACGCGGACAACTACGAGAAGGTCAAAGCTTGCCTTCTGAGAAAGTATAGGCTTAGCGCCGAGGCGTTCAGACAACGTTTTCGGAAAGCTACTAAGTCCAGGGACGAGAGTTACCCTGAATTCCTGTACAATTTAAGAGTTAATTTGGGCGAGTGGCTAAAGAGCACAGATTCCTACAGTGATAGGGACGCTGTAGTCGAGCAAATTCTTTTGGAGCAGTTTTATAACTGCCTCCCAGAAAAAGAAAGAAATTGGTTACAGGACCGAGGCGAAATTAAGTCGGCAACTGAAGCTGCCGAACTTATTGAGGAGTATGCTTCGCGCCGACAATTCAGCAACCCAGCAGTGGATAGGCCCCGCAATCCCAAGTTCAGTATGAAAAACCGTCAGGAAAGGCACTTTGCTAGAGTTGGAAACGAAGAAATGAAGGTTTCTTCAGGCAAATTCCCTAGAAAGGACGGCAGTGAGAAAAGTGGGGAAGTGACCAACGTGCAGAACACAAAGAATAAGCTTGAGGCTAGGAAGCCGCTCACATGCTTTAGGTGTAATGAGCAGGGTCACATTGCCGTCAACTGCCGGAAAGAAAAGATTGCTTTCTCGTATGTCAGGGACTGCGATGAAAATATGCAGCTTTTAGAACCCTACCTGCATGACCTAGTAGTCAACGGGAAGCCTTGCAAGGTACTGCGCGATTCGGCCGCAACGATGGATGTTGTCCATCCGGCGTATGTATCGCCTTCCGACTATACAGGACAGTGTGCATGGATCCGACAGGTAGTTGAGGAACAGAGTGTGTGCTTGCCGATCGCGAACGTGGTCATCGAGGGCCCTTTCGGCGAATTAACAACCGAGGCTGCCGTTTCAGGAAAGCTTCCTAAGTGCTATCCGTATTTGTTCTCCAACAAATCGGACATGCTGCTGCGAAAGAGGGGCATCCTTTCCGGAGACAGAGTTGTGCAAGCCTTAACACGTTCAAAGGCGCGAGAACTAGCTACACTGCTCATTCCAGAAAAATCCACAGCGGAGGAAACGGCAGTTAAAACAATGGTAAATGCGGAAGATAGCAGGTCAGAAAACTTTGAGAGCGAGGCATCTCAGATAAGTCAACTTGAAAGTGAGCTTGATGAGACGCGGAATGAGGACGTTCTTGAGAGTAACCTCTTGCCGCCAGTGTCTAGTAATCTCACGAGACTTTTAAGTGGAACCCGAGAGGACTTAGCTATAGAGCAAGCCAATGATCCCAATATACAGGAGATAAGGGAGCGCCACCGCGCCACTAAGACAGCAAACAATATTTCTTTCGAGATGAGAAAGGGAGTGCTGTATCGCTTATTCAAGGATAAGCGCGGAGTAGAGCGGGACCAATTAGTCGTTCCCCAAAAGTACCGCGGAGACTTACTGCGACTTTCCCATGGCAGCTCGTGGTCATGTCACCTTGGAATAAAGAAAACAAAGCAGAGGCTGTTGCAAGAATACTATTGGCCTGGATGTTTTAAGGACACGGAAAATTTTGTACGGTCATGCGACACGTGCCAGCGGGTTGGAAAGGCGCAAGATAAGTGGAAAGCTCCGATGGTGTTAGTACCAATCATTACCGAGCCGTTTCACCGGTTAGTAATAGATATAGTTGGGCCACTTCCTGTGACCGAGTCAGGGTACCGTTATATCCTCACTATGTTATGCCCAGCCACAAAGTTTCCAGAGGCTGTTCCGCTGCGCGAGGTGACGTCCGAGAGTGTAGTGGATTCGCTGCTGTCAGTGTTTGCACGAGTTGGATTCCCTTCCGAGGTCCAAAGTGATCAGGGTAGCGTTTTCACGAGTGTCCTCACCACCTCATTTCTCGAGCGATGCGGCATTAAGGTAGTGCATAGCTCGATCCATCATCCGCAGAGCAACAGCGTAGAAAGATGGCACTCTGTTCTCAAACGAGTCCTGAGGGGACTGTGCTATGAAAACAAGCGCGAATGGGATACCTGCCTGCCTGCAGCGCTTTTCGCTTTGCGGTCAGTGCCGCACGAATCCACTGGATTTAGCCCAGCCGAGTTGGTGTACGGAAGGTCACTGCGCTCACCTTTGCGAATGGTGCGCGAAGCCTGGGAGGGGCGCGGAGAAGACCCAACAGTAGTAGAATTCATTCTGAACCTCTTGAATCGCTTACATAACACTAAGGAACTCGTTGAGGCCAGCATGAAGTCAGCCCAGGCTCGTTCCAAGGTGTACTATGATAAGTCAGCCCGTCAAAGGACGTTTTGTATCGGGGACCAGGTGATGTTGCTGAGAAGTTCAAGGCAGAATAAGCTCGAAGTACAGTGGGAAGGACCGGCTGAAGTCGTTGCAAAGCTTTCTAACACTAACTACGCAGTGAAAATTCCCGGTAGGCGTAAAGAAGTGCGCATTTATCATTGCAATCTTATGAAGCCTTATGTGCAGAGGGAAGCCGTGGTAAATCTAACGTTAAACCTTCCCGAGGAGATGGGGGACAACTTGATTTGCCTCAGCGGAAAAGGAAGCAACGCTCAGGAGCTTCTCAAAAAGACGGAGCAGAGAGGAGAACTAAAGAAATCCCAGCTGTCCGATCTGGGCGAGATAATAACAGAGTTTGAGGCCTGCTTCGTGGACAGGCCAGGCAGAACTGATTTGACTGAGCACGATATTGAGCTGACTTCAGACGTGCCAGTGCGATCAAGGTGCTACCGATTTTCTCCAAGGCAAAGAGAAATTCTGGATAGGGAAGTAACTCGCATGCTGGAATTGGGAGTAATAAAACCCTCGGAAAGCGATTATGCTTCGCCTATGATCTTAGTAGAAGCTCCAGGTAAAGACCCTAGGCCTGTGGTAGACTACCGAAAGCTAAATTCTCTAACCAGGGATCAGGTGTATCCTATTCCGAATATTGAGGAGAGAGTAGAACAGGTCAGTAGAGCGGCATATGTGACTACGCTGGACCTTACTCGAGGATACTGGCAAGTACCGCTCACTGAACGCGCCAGCAGATACGCGGCTTTCGTCACTCCGACGGGCAGCTACCAGCCAACAATGATGAGTTTCGGGCTCAAAAATGCTCCATTTTGTTTTTCACGACTCATGGATAGGGTTTTAAAGGGGTGTGAAACATTCGCGGTGCCTTATTTAGACGACATTGCGGTTTTTTCCGACTCATGGGCGGACCATATGGTACATCTAAGAGCTGTACTGAGCCTTTTGCGTCAAGCTGGACTAACCGTAAAGGCCGAGAAATGTTGCCTGGCAAGGGCGACCGTGGACTACTTGGGTCACAATGTAGGTCAAGGTTTCAGGAAACCCAGCGAGATTAAGATCTCTGCGGTAGCAGACTACCCGCGGCCGAGCACGAAGACGGAAATTCGAGCATTCCTGGGTCTGACTGGGTACTACAATCACTACATCCCTAACTATTCAGCTTTGGCTAGCCCTCTGACCGACGCTCTCCGCAAGACAGAACCGACAAATGTAGTCTGGGACGAACAAAAGGAAGCCTCCTTCGTAAACCTGAAGGCTGTGCTGATTAGCCGTCCGGTATTGCGAGCTCCAGACTATGCCCGAGAATTCACGGTCCAGGGTGATGCCAGTGATCGAGGGTTAGGTGCTGTTCTCTGCCAGAGAGATGACGACGGTAATGAGCACCCCGTGCTCTACTTGAGCAGAAAACTGAGTTCTAGAGAGAGGGCTTATTGCGCGTCAGAGAAAGAGTGCGCTTGCATTGTATGGGCCATTCAAAAATTGCAGTGCTATCTTGGAGGGGCCAAATTCACCGTAGAGACGGACCATTGTCCCCTGGCTTGGCTGCAAACTGCGACATCGAAGAACAGTCGCCTTCTTAGGTGGAGCTTGATTTTACAGCAGTACAATTTTGAAATAAGATACAAAAAGGGGAAGTTAAATGGGAATGCGGACGCGCTTAGCCGCTCTTTCTAAGCGGTCCGAGATGTTCCTCACCATGTATCCAAATTGATAATCAGGTTTTTTTTTTTTTTCGTGCGCTTGAATATAGATGACTATGTAAAGCAGCACGTTTGGTTTTCGAGGCATACGTGGGTCCTGAACGTCTTGAGAGTGGGCTTTTCTCGAACAACAATGGCAGTTTTCTTTTGACCTGGTCTCTTCAGACGGGAGCCGAGTGCTTGCTTCGACATGTGGTTGAGTTTCAGATAGCTCAAGCAATTTGGCCTACAACAATCAAGACAACGCGACATGCAACAGCGAGCTTCAAGCGTTCACGTGCAGGCCATTAAGTCGTCTCTTCATGCAGCAGCTGCGGCTGCTGCCCTCCGAGTCTCTTCTGGCGGGGGAGGAGGCTGTTACGACCAAGCATCCGCATTTGCGCGCTCTATTGTTCGCCTGTGGGCATGGAAAAGTTTTGTGAATATGTGGTGATGGTCCATTGGCTCTAAGTGAGCCTGTTTCCAGGAATCCTGTTTTGTAAGCATGTTTTGCTTTGTGGACAACCTGCAAATGCCAAATTGGCCCTGTCAAGAGAACGTCTGGAAAAACACAAAGAAACGTCCCCCTGCGGGAAATAGCAGGAAGTGCTTTCTTTCTTTTGTCCACCCTTCCAGTCGAGAAGTGCTATCCTCCAGTGATGAATGCCTCCTATCCAAAGGAGACGACAGAGTGACATGTCCGCTGACGTGCAGGACAAGAAAGGAGCATGACTCATACGGCCATTAAGTGATTTCCCGGGAATGCAGGAAAGATTTGCAATTGTCGAAAAGATTTGCAATTGTCGAAAAGGGACAATGTTGGGAGCCCTATGCGGCGCCACGTGCACTCGGGTTTCTGAGAAGTAAAACCCCTTGTCAGAACCAGCCTGTGGTTTCTTTGCTGAAGAATAGAAATGTACCTCCTCTCCTCGCCGTTCCCAAGCTTTTCCCGCCAACAAGTTATTACGCCCAACGAATGAATGCCGGACCAGTCAGTGCTTCAGACCATCAGTGCAGTGATGTGTTCGGTTGGATGCCGATACCTGAGGGGCGTGCCCTGGATTTGGTTGGTCAGCATCTTCAGAGAGGGGCTGGACATAGGGGGTTTTTAAGGACGCTGCAGAGCACGAAATGTCGCTCTGGGCCCTGGGTAAACGGCTCATCCAGTCGCTTCTCGCTATGAACTCTTAACGCTTGTCATTTTGCTGATGTACCCTTCTTCTTCATGTAAATATTCTTGTAAATACGTTTTCTCAAAGTGCCAGTAAACCTGCTTGTACATATTTTACCAACTTCGAAGATTCAGTCCTTCTTCAACCCGGAGTCTCTGCACGCTACCAAGTGAAGGCCGGGTCGCCATAGCCCCAGCGTCACGACAACCTTCATTTTATTTTTATTTTTTCACCTACCATGTCTTTTTTTGCTGTCGCTTCCTTTTGATTTCTTTTTTCTATTCCTCACAATCCCTTTATGTCTGTCGTCTCAGTTCAGGTGCTTCTGGAGATTTGATAGTAGACCCTGCAACTGGCAAACATCTTTTTATTTCATTTTTTATTATTCTGCAATAAATAACCACATGCTACTACTGCTTCAACGTTAGTTGAACCTCTATAAGTGTAATCCAGGCTAACGGAGATTTCGCTCTGTGACTATAGATTTAGAAGACTTAAATCTCAGTATTTTTTTTTTTTTTTCTCTCGCTGCTTCTGCGGACCAGCCCGGAGGCTAAACGTCTCAGTGGGGTTCGCTACGCTGTCACATAGAAAACGTTTCTTTCCTGTCTAGGTGATGCGCGTGATGTTATATCTTTTCGTTAACTATTTCATGTTCTGAAACTGTTTGCTGGAAGCTGGCCGTTCATGTGGCGGAGCTACAGGAACGTTTTATATCCGTGGCTACACTTTCGGGCACGACCTCAAGGGTTCGACCTTTTTTTTTTTTCGGTATTTATTGCCTCAGGGCATCAGTAGGGTACGAGATGAAGGATGAACAAATGATTAAATTAATGAGAAAAGGTTGCCTGATTTTATGAAGTCCAAGAGTGAGCGATGATGAGGTCCCTGCGTCCAAGCGATATATGAGGCAGGATTGGTTGCTGAAAGGCCAGCTATCGTCAGGTGCCGGATTCGTGTTGGCTTCAGTGCTAGGCAGTCCCACAACATGTCGGCTTCGATCTTTTTGTTCATTATTTCATGTTCTGAAATAGTTTGCCAGAAGCTATGTGGTAGAGCTACCGCAGCGTTTTATATTCGTGACTTTACACTTTAGGCCACAACTGGTATCTCAACTACCACTGGCAAATACGATCCTAGTTTAAAGCTGGAGTCGACCTAAAGGCTAATGCAGAAAAGTTCACGACACAGAAGGCCACGACCCGCTCTCTCACAATATCAGCTTCACAGCTTATGTTATGACACAACGCGTCATAACAGTTTCAAAGGGACATAGAAAGAAAACTTCCCGGGGAGGGAAAGCTGAAGGAAATAAGCGCGCAAAGCTAAAGGTTATAGGAAAACAAAATACTGTTTTCTGAATAAGCTCATTCTCCTGACACTGCCTCAGGAAGTTGCGTACGTTCAAACACAGACGCGCCGCTCGCGGTAGATGGTGTAGAGAAGCGGTGGTTTTTCGAAGTGAGAAAGAAGTCGTCGAGGGAAGGGGGGTGAAGGAAGGGCAAGCTTTTCTTCCCTGACCCCCGCGTCACGCTCGGGCCATTTAAAGCGACCGGCTCGGGTAGCCTCACCTTGACCCCGGTGTCAACGTCGTGCCCGCTTCCCTCGCTGCTGCTGCCGGCGCCTCCTACTTTTCCTTCCTTTTCTTTTTCCGAAGAGGGCTCATCATCGCAACCGCCCTTCTTCGACAGTAGCCATACTCACGAAGCCGCAAATTGCGCTGCCTTCCCCTTCTGCCCTTCCCCCCTTCACCTGTATCTTCTTGGTTTGTAGCTTGTAGGCACATTCCACTCGGAGATCATTTTCTATCTCTTTAACTCCTCAGAGGCATCATTCACCTCCGCTCCTTCTGGATGAGTACTTGCTACTGCCATCGCCACCGCGTGGCACCGTAATATACCGGCCAAAAACCCGCGCAAGCAAGTACACGCACGCACACACAAACAATGACGTCTCCGCAGCTGCTGCGTAACCTCCTGCGTTGAACAAACACAGCTTGTGTTGTTTCTAGCCATGCATAAAACATTGCCTCGGCTGCCGCTTATATTCACCCCGAGCCGCACTATAGCGCGTGTTCTCACACACCTTCCACGGTAGTCTCTTGCCGCTTCGCGAGATTCCGCCGCAATTATGGCCCCCCTCGCGTAACCAAAACGCCGTGTTTATGAGCGTGCGCACGTGTGTATAAGCGTAAATATTACCGCGAGTGAGTCGGGTGTGTTGATCGAGAGGCGCCGGCTACTGGAAGGGCATTTCTCACGGCTGCGCAGATTTACGGCAACGCGGCCGCTCTTCGGGCATCTATACGTATCGGGGAGCTACAGCTCATTTGAGTGATGACAGTGAGCTTCGAAATAAATGAAGCGCGCGCGTGCATCAGCACAATTACGATTACAGACAAGTCGCCAGGTGTCTCGTTATGTCGCAATAAATCTTGCCGTAGCCTGACCTGAGATGTATCTTGAAGACTTGCATACTTTTTTTGTTTTTTGTTTTTTGTTTTTTTGTTTTCAAAACTTGGCACCGAGGCCAAAATGGCAAAAATGCAAGGTATTCAGCGGCGCAATTCTCGAAGGTGATGGGAGAGTAATTCTCGTGCACCCCTCAGGCTGACAAAGGTGTTAGACAACAAATAAAAGCACAGACCGATCAGCGCCGAAGATGCTTGGATGATATGCGACTCACGCATTTGTCAATGCCAGCTCTAGTTCCCACTTTAGTTGCAAAGCGTTCTGGGGCGAAGTACGCACCCAAAACCAGAAAACACGCAGCGAAACTGGATTTAGTTAGTCGGGAACTAACTGCGTTGCAACGGCGTTATGTCACCAAAAAGAGCCATTATTTATCCGCCAAAGGCTAACCCCAGGGGGCTAAACACTCCTTCGTCGGAACGAAGGAGTGTTTAGTCCCGGAGACTGTGACTAACCAAAATTAGCGTGGAAAACGAGCGTACGCATGGAGCGCTGCAGTATGCTGACGCAAAGACCTCGACGTTCAAGAGTGCACGCTGAGACTGAAACTAAGGTTATAGTTCAGAGAGGGGCTCTGACTTTCGTGAATGTTATCGTTCACTTCCACAAGTATTCTATGCTTTTTCTTGAAACTGTAAAAAGACCTGGCGCTAAACACACACACGCACACACACACACACACACACACACACACACACACACACACACACACACACACACACACACACACACACACACACACACACACACACACACACACACACACACACACACACACACACACACACACACACACACACACACACACACACACACACACACACACACACACACACACACACACATACGCGCGCGCGCAAAGAACGAAAAGACGGGTACCAACTTCCACACTTTCTCTTCTTCAACAACATTGTTCTTAACAAAATTTAGCAATTCCAAATTGCGTCCAAGTGGAAAAATAGGAAAGCTAGCTTTTTGACCACGAGATGGCATCCTGGTTCTCTTGCGGAAAAAAAACGCTTTTTTATACGGTATTCAGGTTCCCAATGTCTTAATGATGTGAAAGGCCCTTAGAACGTCAACTCGCCACTATAGCCGCGGCTATTTTTGGCACGATGAATTGAAAGCAAAAATCAAGTGTTTTCTGAAACGCATGCTCGAATAAATATTTTATAACATTCTATCAGCATATTCGGGCAATAGCGGAGAAAAGAAATGTGCATATAGTCCCACTAACCTCCCTTCTCTCCTCCCTTTGTTAAAAATTATTTATTTAGTTTTTCACAAGAAAAGTGGTGGCTTGAGCAAGTCTTCGTAAGCCACACCTTGACAGGATCAAAGCGCGAAGATGACAGTTTTCAGTGGCGTCTGAGTGTATAATGACATGTTTTACTAATATTTAATTATAGATCCTAATTTATGGTGAAGGATAAATTCATTTATAATATACTGCAGGTGCTTATATTTACCCTAGCTGAAAGCTTACGAATAAAAAAGAAATAGTTCAGCATCAATAAAATTAAGGTTGAATCATAATCATAATAAACAAACATCAACCAAAATAAATTAAGCAAACACTCAGTAAGTTGTTACAGCAGTCGTGTTCGAAACGAAATTATTACTAATATTGCAGTTAACAGTTGCAAACAAGTTTTGTAACAACTTCCATTCACATACTATTTTTACTAGCCGCGTCGAGGATCATGGCAATCATTGTTCGTCTTGCGTTTGCTTTAGGGGTGCTAAAGCAAAAGTGAACGTCTCTGCTTAACCTCGGTTTTACACAGACTATTTTGTCATTTCTTCTGTCTTTGCGTGGGAGTGTGCGCCCCATAACGGTGGCTTCAATTTGGTTCGGCATCTGTTCATACTAAAATAAAAGTTAGTTCAGAAACGTTTGTAAAGTGAGCATAGATGATGCGATGCTACCGGTCGACAAAAAAATAGTTTGATGTAGAGCCATTTGGCTGCAGATAGGAGAGTAACGGCTTTCATGCACAAAGCTTGGCAGCCTCGATGCCGACCTTAAAATTAACTCTTTTGCACTTGCGTTCCTTAGCCAAGCCTAGGATAAAAAAAAAAAAAAAATGAAAGGCTCACTTGCCAACGGCGAAGCTTATGGCGCTCTTGTCGAGTATCTTGCAGAGTACATTGGTCTTACTATGTTAGCATCCCGGATAGCATGCACATGACGTTTTACTTTGAGCGTCTTTGAAAAGGACGGCCAGCGATATCGTTTTAAAAAGGCAGTTTACCAGAACGTCTGGCTTTATAGGTAATGTATACTGGTGCACGATCGAATCCCACAGGAACGTTTTTCGCCTGTAACGCTGAGCACCAGCTCCCCAATAAACCGACTTCAGCGGCAGCTGTGCTTCGCCTTGCAATTTGGGAGTTGTGGTATTCTGGCGTGCAGCCGTGTCGGTGCGATGCATCTGTAATCGGTTTGATTGTTGCCTTGCATAGATGGCGGATTTGTGGAGCGAGTTAGCTCATCCAAAGGGGATTCATGTGCTCCTATAGCCGCGTGAAGCACGAGGCCCGGATTTATTTATTTATTTATTTATTTATTTATTTATTTATTTATTTATTTATTTATTTATTTATTTATTTATTTATTTATTTATTTATTTATTTATTTATTTATGTATTTATTTATTTATTTATTTATTTATTTATTTATTTATTTATTTATTTATTTATTTATTTATTTATTTATTTATTTATTTATTTCATATTCCCTCATAGCCCATGCAGAGGGCATTAGAGCCGTAAAGAATTTTTGCACATTTCAAGGAAAAGCGGTCTCTCCAAAAGATCTTGGAAGCTGGTCACGAGAAGCAGTTTACAAAAACGTCTATTCATCCCTGTTAGCTGCGTTCGCTTTCGTGATCAGTGTGCATTGGCAAATCATACCTTTCTTTAAGGCGTCAAGGTCTAAACGCCTTTTACGCACCGTTACTCTTCGAAGCAGGCGCTCAAATGGCCGAAATAGAGGCGGTTGTTTAACACACATTTAACCTTCGTGCTGCTTTGTCAAGTAGTCTCTCCATCGCTTTCTTGTCAGTGTAAAGTTGCTGGTCAAGAATTGTACAAATTTAATCTCCATATTAGGGTAGTGAGTGCACGTTAAAGGGACACTAAAGACAGCCAAAGATTGTATGAAAATCTAATAAACTACATTTGGTGACACTGTCGCCGCATATCTGGCAGCAAAAAATTGAATAATTGCTGAGAGATTGCGATAAGAAGTTTAGGTTTTTTCTTGTTCCCGCCGGTCGAATTCAAACTGTGGCCTCCGACTACGTAGTTGGAGTTGAGTGACGCACACTATGACGTAAGCGGAGACTCCGTGATAGCTAGCGAGCCGGCACGGCCCGCGGCGTCGCTTCCCTCAAGGGCCAACATGGCAACAGCGTACTCGCAATGACGGCCTCAGCCGAAATAAATAAAACGATGAAGAGTGTAATTTACCGAGCGATGGGCCCATAAAGGAAGAAAAAAAAAAAACATAGAGCGCTTGTTATGCACAATACTTTACATGTTTCTCAAGCTTTTGCGCTCCTTCTTGCACTGTGTATAAACAAACCGAGTCCTCGGTCATCGCAACGCTTCCTGACAAGTTTACATACAAATAAGATTTAGTTACCATCAAAATAGTGTCCTCGCTGCTGCGCTTGTCAATGTTGAAGCTTCGTCGCACTTTTTTCCTTCAAGGTTTGTGCTACAGCTCCGTGTTCAGCGAAAATTACGTCCAGGGTAGCAGAACATGACCGAAGTGCCGGCGCCACTACATTTGCCAGCGCTGTGAAATTCCACATGTTAAAATGGATCCAGTGCACAATATAGTGCGCATAGGCATCCAGAACATTAGTTGCAAGACGTGAGAGCAGGCAGCATGCGCCGATGATCAAGAAGTTGTAATGTTTAGACCGGCAGCAGAAACACTCTATTGTAAATGGGGCCATGACATAAAAACTAGAAATATTTCCAAGGTTCCTGTGGCGCGGCGTAGCCGAGCGGTTAGCGCCGAACGTTACGGCGCAAGCAGTACCGCTCTGGCGTTTTTTTGTTTTGTTATTTTTTTTTTACAAATCGATTTTTTTTAACCTTTTGTAATGTATTTCTGGTGCTTCGTTATTTTTAGTTTTTACTTTTTACCCGAGGCCCTTTTTTTCGCCGGGCGACGAGCGCAATATATCGACGCTCTCCTTGGTATGAGCGGCAAGTATGCCCCTTTTGTTTACGACGCCTGCAAATAGCACGTTGAAGGTCTTGTTGACGCAGTACATGTTGGTCAGATGATCCATGATTTAGTGAACAATTGAATGCTAATGCGTTTTTCCTTCGGTACTTAGCATATGTATGATTTTCGTGGCGTACGTAGCTGCAGTCAAGCGGTCAGGTCGCAGTCGAAGCGGCAACGGCGGCGATATGTTGGCGCAGAAGTGTGAACGAAGGAGTGTGTTGGCGGTAGCGGATTTCGCTCGCTCGTGCCTCCGAATGCTCAAATGGGAACCATCAAGGCGCATCTGCTGCTCCAAGCTCGTAATTCAGGCGCTGCAGGTTCAAACAAACTATCCGAGTGCGCACGAAATGCCTGAGCAGAAACATAACCAAAACTGAAGTGGGCGCCTGTGGCGCCTCCAAGTATATTTTTGTATTTGCCTTGCAACGTTTACGTTGTCTTTTCGCCGTCGTTTCCGTATGATAAAAGAGTGTTATCATGTTTGAGAAAAAACGTACGACCGCATTCAAACATGCAACGTAATTCGCATTTGTCAGCCTCCGGGATCCCTAGCGCGTCACGTGATTTGTAGTTGCGAGCCTCGGCCGGTTGGCTGTGGTGGCGATACCTGTATTTCTGTTATTCTTCTTTACTACCTTATAAAAGCTCTGTTTTCAGTAAGAGTGGTCTTTTTGTAATCAGGAACTGGCATTCTATCGATGCAAACCCACTTCCTTTCTCTCTTTAGTGTCCCTTTAAGCGAGTACTCGCTCCTCGTGCCTCGTTCTGTCATACTGATTTTTTTTTTCTATTTGATTCGAGAAAGCGTGGCTATATAGTCTCAGAAAAGTTGAATAATTACTGTGCTCACAGCATTCTCGGATCATACGCAATATATTCATTTGAGCAATACAACATTTACGCCGACGATTGTAACGCACGTCCTACTCAGTATCTTCCAAAGAAAAAAAAACCCCGAATAACGTTTCCCCATCAGCTGTCTTGGCCGCAAAGAATATGTACTCTAAACAAAAACATGTTGGGACAACTGCTTCAAGATCAATTTACTAGTCACAAATTAAAGTCCACTCAACTCTAATTTAGCAGTCTAAAAAGGTGCCCAATTTCCTCCTCATATACTATTTTACATTGAACGCTTGTACGCATTTGGTGAAGCTCAGTTTAAGAAAAAGGCATCGCTCGCTGTTATTAATAGACTTCCTTTCTGTAAATGGGCAACCACTTCGTGAATGTATTTATATTTTTATATGAATACAAACAACTACGCGGCTACTTTTAAGCAAATATCGATCATAATAGAAAGAAAATGACAGCGAACTTTTTGTGAGACATCTAGTGAATAATACACGGATATACCGTGAAAACTTACAGGGTAAGATGCGGCGGGAAAAATTCAAATGTTAGCAAGGGTGCATCGCTATGTGTGAGAATCTTTTCCTGGCAAAAATAACTAAAGTGACGGTCAAATGCTTTCTCGCCGTCACTTGGAGCAGCTTTAACACGAAGGTTGGAATAATATGCACGGCTTCTTCACCACGTCCGCTAACTCCTTGCAACAACTGCAAAACTCCACAGTCTCGCGCCTGCTACAATCAACGCTTCGTCCCTCGAAACTCCGTACGGAATAAACGACAAGGCGAATATCTGCTGCGAAAGGTTCTAATGTCAATAAAGGCGCAAATAAGTATGCTGTCGTGCAGACGACGTCGCGGATGACTGCAACCAAGATGGCGCTTGGCTGGTTTCGGCAAACTCGCGCATGCGCAGTGGACTTTGTAAAAAATCATTCTATTCTACCCCAAGCTCAAAATGCTTCTTGTTTCGGGACCATGACCACTGTGAGTGCAATATATGAGGAACATCAAGGGTCGTTTAGCATTTCGTGTCCATCCTTATATTCCACGGATCTAAATTCATCTGGTGATTTCAAACAGGGTAACTCATATGTCCACCAGCGTGTCTTTTCTGCACATGGAAATAATTAATTACATTATTGTAACGTCTTTGCCAAAAGTAACCAGGCTGCATGTTTTGCTCCTCGCTTGTGTTATAAAGCCAACATAGATTCCAGAGGATCACAACTTGTTAAGAAGTGAGGACAGGAGTCCGCCTTTACTTTGCACATATTTACAGCTTCAGAAGTGGTACGAATTCTCTACCCGACTGAAAACCGGAACACGCAGTCTGGTTACTTCTGGAAAAGACGGTACATGGACGACCAACGATATAAGAATTCCTTGCTACATGCATCTGTGAAGGAATTTCGTGGTCTAATAGCTGTATCATCGCAAATAGAGAAGTGTCTAGCTATCAGATAATCACAGCATAGAATATTTGAAAATTCTATGCTTCGGCAAATTAATAAATATCGTAGCTCATGTGGCACAGTACAGATGCCACGCCGAAAAAAAAAAAAATGAAGGCGAGTAACTGGTGCTTCATCGAGCGGGCCAATTCTGCCCGGAAAGTGTAATTTTGTCAACAATTTAAAGACGGGTTACCAAGCTCATTTTTTTGCCAAATGGGCCATGCTGACAAAGTTGTAACCATCTCCCATGGCTGGGAGGCGGAAAGTATAAGGTAACCAAAATGGGAAAAGCGAGTTCATGAAGTGCTTTATAAGCCTCCACTGCGTCAGACGTCTGACCGCTGCCGTGGTCAGTTTCTCCGCAGCCGCTGGAGACTGAGAGCCGAATGTTTACTGCAGTATTCATATACGATGTGGTGGCCAATTACTACTACACCAGGGTGCACGGCCAAATTCTGCTCTGGTGGGAAGTGCGTCTTCAGGGGTGGTCACCGGCATTAGGTCGCAAACCGGACCGTTTAAACGCAATTCCATCGACATGCGGGTTTAATATATTTTTTAATCAACTGGATAAAAGCTATATTTTACGGATACTCACCTGTGGGGCAGAAATATGAAGGTTAATGAAAATGGTTCAATTTAACTTGAGAAAATGGTAGATGTAATGTTATTTATTTATTTATTTATTTATTTATTTATTTATTTATTTATTTATTTATTTATTTATTTATTTATTTATTTATTTATTTATTTATTTATTTATTTATTTATTTATTTATTTATTTATTTATTTATTTATCAAAGAACTCACAGCGCCAGTCATTACAGTTGAGAGGGGGGTACCATAATAAATACATAATCTACGTAAAGCTATTACACTTCTGATTTTAGGCACAGCAAAATGTATAAGGACCAAAAAAGTAAAAATGGAATACAAAGCACTTGGAGGTGCATATTTACGACATTGAAAAGAAGGCGTCGCTTGATGCAGTGCCCACAAGTTCACTCGGCAGTCTTTTCCATTCCCTAATGGTTTTAGAAAAGATGCCCGAAGCAATAAAGGTCTCGCTGCAGTTTCACTGATATTAAAATCACGGTCATCTCGATTGAATTTATTTATTTATTATTTAAAAATACTGCCAATCCCTTCAGGGATTTTTACAGGAGTGAGTTTGTTTTTTGTTGCAGACATGTAGTCGACAAGGCATAACATTGTGAAAAAAATATATATAATAACACTGGGAAATATTCAGACAATGTGACAATGCACTGGAAAAAGGAATACAAAAAATACAAAAACGCATCAAACACCATCACCCTTTCACATTGTACATGTTCATGAGATTGCAAAAATACAGAAAGCTCCCGGAATGGAAAAAAAAAAAAAAAAGAAAAGAACAGTAGGTCTTGTTTTCTGACAGCACACTTTTGCCAACCATTTCTAAGAATTTCTCGACTGTTGGCTGTGCAGTCACCGTACCGCATAAGGAGTTCCACCAAGGTTCCACTCTCGTACAGGTCGCGGGAAAAAGGAAAACATAAACGTATTATTTGCACAGAAATATTCTTCTAGTGTGAGTTTATTCTTGTGACGCGTTTCTCTGGCAGTGTTGAAGGTAATGTAAGTGTCAAAACAAACTTTGAACTTGTTATGCAAGAGCATATACAGAAACTTCAGCCTGTGAAACGTCGCACGACTAGCTAGCGTATCAAGCCCGATTTCAGACAGCATCTGCGTCGGTGAGTCGGTACGCCTGTATCTGTTGTAGATAAAGCGCACACCTTTTCGCTGGACAGCCTCAAGCGTGGTTATGTGATCTTAAGTATGTGGGAACCATGCAACGTTTGCGTATTCTAGAATTGGGCGAATTATTATGTAGGCCAAAAGCTTGGCTTCCTTAGTGGAATACCGCAAGGCTCGTTTCAAAAACATAAGCTTTCGCATTGCTTTATTTGCCATGTGCTCCTCGTGAGCAGTCCACCCCCGGTTGGCTGAAATAATGACGCCTAAGTATTTATGTTCGATGACGGTCTTCAATGTGGAGCTGCCATAGCCATATTGAAAATTCAGTTTAGATTTCTTTTTTGTTACAGTAACTGTTTTGTCAAAGTTAAGGGCCATTTGGCCTTCCGAATACCATTCAGCTATCTTCCCTATATCATTGTTTAAGATTATTTGATCTTCTCAGCTTTTTATTTCTTTGTACAGGACGCAATCATCAGCGAACAGCCTTAGTTTGGATTTTGTCTGGTTGGCAATGCCATTAATAAAGAGAAGGAACAGAATTGGGGCTAGAACAGAGCCCTGCGGTACACCAGAAAGGACCGGGACAGTATCTGAAATGTGGTCACAGAGTTGCACGAACTGGCGACGGTCAGTTAAATAGTTGGCGATCCACTGTACTATAGGCCCATCTCCTAATATATAATTTAGTTTCTGTAACAGTTTAGCATGGCACACTCGATCGAAGGCCTTGGAGAAGTCTAGAAAGATTGCATCTATTTGTGTTTGGTCATTTATTGATTTAGCAAAATCGTGTAAAATCTCTACAAGTTGTGTGACAGTAGACAGACCGCGCCTGAAGCCGTGTTGGTGAGGATGAAGGATATTGTTTGACTCAATGAACTCTGTAATTGATTTTAGTGTAATGTGTTCTAACAGTTTGCAGGAAGTACAAGAGAAATGGGTCTGTAATTTGATTCGCAAGAGTTATCACCTGATTTATGAACTGGTATTATTTTTGCAACTTTCCATTCCATGGGGAGGCAGCGCTCGCGGATAGACTTATTGAACACAAGGCATAAGTACTTGCTCATAGGTTCGGCATATCGTTTGAAGAAGACATTAGGTATTCCGTCAGGACCGTTGCACTTCTTGTCGTCTAGGTTTAACAACAGTGATAATACTTCCTCTTCGGTTACGATTGGGGCACTTATCACGCCGTATTAATTTCTGTTTTCTTGCTGAAAGGGGTGGATAATACCCTTGCCAGGTGTAAATACGGATTGAAAAAATACATTAAACGCTTCTGCCTGCTTTTTCTCTTCAAGAGGAGGCCAAGGGTCTGGACGATTTTCATTGTCGCTAATATAGCGCCAGAATTTGTGGGGCGATTCTTTTATAAAATGACTAAGTGTTGTACTGCAGTAACGTTGCTTTGCTTCTTTTGTCTTTTCTTTCAGCTCTTTGTTTAAAGTATTAATCTTTTGGCAGAAGTCTGAGACCGGGCTTGATTTGTTAGATTTTCTCAACCTTATAATTTTGCGCATTAAGTGAATCAGTTAACGTGTTATCGATGGATTGAGGCTTTTTGTGTTCTTTTTTATTTGTGGGACAAACTGCCTCATGCAGTGCATAGCATGTGCCTTCAACTGTAGCCATATTTCATTGATGTCTGCGGAACTTTCTCTGCATAATTCATGAAAGTCAAAGTACTCATGCGCAAGGTAAGTCATGATAGCGGCATCATCTGCTTTGTTAAAAGCATATACGCTCTTTGCAGACACACGTTGGCAGATTCTTCCCGGAATCGATAGTGTGCAAAAAATCATATCATGATCAGATAAGCCATCAAGAATATTCACACTAGCTTTTTCCTTCAGAAAATGATCGCTTACAAAAATAAGATCTAAAACAGAGCTTGAAGCACCCTGCACACGAGTAGCCTTGCGAATGATTTGTGTTAGATTTAAAATGAACATGAAGTTTACCAGAATGTTGTTTGTTACCGTGGTTGGGCTTAAGTTCCAATTAACGTTTGGAAGGTTAAAATCACCTGCCATTATTATGGCGCTTACAAGCGTATATTTTTGCATGTACTCAAGAAGCGGCTCAAGATAGGAGACCAATTGTATGCACGCAACTGAAATTAATGATATTGGTCTATAATTTTGGTATCCCGAGAGTTGGGTTTGTAACATATGGCATACTGCTTGCAGTCTTCCAGTCGTCAGGCAGGCGAGATTCATGAAGTGAATTTTCAAAAATAATTTTTAGGTACGATGCTACCGACTGAGCACAAAACTTATGGATTTTATTTGGCATGTCGACAAGACATCTATCCTATGACGATTACCTAGATTCTGCGAGAAAGTTTGTATGCCATGCATGCTGTTAACGTCATTTATCGTCCCTGTCTGGAAATTCGAGGTACGATTATCACCCCGATCGAATTCAGAGCTGAAAACAGAACTGAAGTACTCAGTAAAAAGTCGAGCTTTTCCTTCGTTGTCAGGAGCGAACGTGTTTGCTTAACACAATAGGTTGTATAGCTACCGTGTCTTTTCATTTCTAGTTATATCCTTCCAAAATTTATATTTATTATCGAAGGAAGCCAACATCAAATGAAGATACAGGATGCGTGCCGGATGGGTCAGGGAACTAATGCGGGTTAACGATATTGTAGTAGAAATAGAGAAGAATAGATGTGCATGCGCAAATCATGTAAAGCGAAGGCAATATAACCGGAACTACCAGAGGGTGAGAGGCTGGGTTCCAGCAGAAGGCAAGTTTCACATAAGAGGGGCGACAGATAAGTTAGTCGGACGGATGAGATGGGAAAGTTTTCAGCAATCAAACGGATGCATCTGGCGCAGGAAAGAGTTAATTTGGGGGATACAGAGGATAGGCATTCGGCTTGCAGAGGACATACTCAGGAGAATGATGATGACAATGAGCCAAGCCAGTGAGTGAAAAGCTCTGAAATAGAAGGCGACTCACAGAGTAATTAGTTAAATTTACTATGTTTACCCTTTTATTATTTTTAATGTCTGCTGCAGCACGCTTCCGAGGCAGCGTACGAGTCTCAGGAACCGGTAAAAGCATGCCGTGCATAGGATAGGATAGGATAGGATAGGATAGGATAGGATAGGATAGGATAGGATAGGATAGGATAGGATAGGATAGGATAGGATAGGATAGGATAGGATAGGATAGGATAGGATAGGATAGGATAGGATAGGAAATACGTTAGTTTCTCTAGAAAGGTCTTGTGCTAGTAGCAGAAGAGGTCCATCTTCCGTCTTCTCACAGGGTCGGTGCCCCTATTCCAGGGCTCCGCGAAGCTTCGCAGTGAAGTGACAGTGCGGGGCAACCATGGCTCGAGGTGCTGCCCTGAACTTTATTATTTTTTTTCTCGCTTAAAGAAAAAAAAAACAGAAAGACTCCGATAAATATCGCTGAGCGAAATTGAAATAAAGCTAGCTATGAATTGAACTATAATTTATACTTTTACTTAGAACACCTCTGTACAAAATTCATGTCAGAAAACTCAGCAGTCAGCACAATACACTTTTTTCCATGTCTGACAATTCTTTGTGAAATGTTGTGTTGTCTTATGTTTAAACCATTTAATGAACTAGAAGCGGAAATGTATATAACGTTGCTCGCCAATGTTGCGAAAGAGCATTAAAAATATTGCAAAAACAGTGGTTTTTGGGAGAAAATAACGAAATAGAACAACACAGAAACTTTAAGCTACAAATTTGTTTATTTGCAAATTCATTATCTGTACAAAAATATTCAAGCACAGAAATAAAATATTTGATTTTTTTGTTACTTTTTCAGTGAGACAACTTTTGCACCCCTCTGAGAAATTCAAAGGTCTTTCACATGGCTCGGAATTTTTTTTTCCCCAAAATTAATAAAGGTAATTCCTTTAGCCAATTCAATAAAGAGCCACAAAGATAATCAATAAGATTGGTGGGGTCGAGCACCAACTCTGATACGTTAGGCATGGATACTAGAGTCTGGGTTGTATTAACTCTATGTTTAATATGTATTACGAAAGGCTATATATATGGTATGGTATGTTATGGTATAATATGGTATGGTATGGTATGGTATGGTATGGTATGGTATGGTATGGTATGGTATGGTATGGTATGGTATGGTATGGTATGGTATGGTATGGTATGGTATGGTATGGTATGGTATGGTATGGTATGGTGTGGCATGGTATGGTATGGTATGGTATGGTAGGCAGAGGTGTGGTATGATATAGTATGATGTCGATGATTGGTATGGTAGACATGCATGGTGTGGTGACGTAGGATGTTGTATTGTATGGTATGGCATCGTGTGATGTGGTGTGGTATGGTATGACATGGTGTGGTGAGGTATGATATGGTATGAAATGGTATGGGATGATATGATATGGTTTGATGTGATATGGTATGGGCATGGTATAGTGTGGTATGATATGATAAGGTATAGTGAGGTGTGGTATGATAGGGCATGGTGTGGTATGACATGGTACGGTATGGTATGGCATGGTCAGGTGAGGTATGGTATGAAATGGTATAATACAGTTCAGTGTGGTGACGTGTTATGGTGTGATACGGCACGGTACAATACAGCGCGGAGTGGTTTGGTATGCTGTGGCATATGGTATGGTATATGGTGTTGTATGTAGTGATGCAAAACTATCGGTAAGTTGAAAATAGTCACCGGTACTACCGGTACTATCGGCATATGTCTTTTTTCCACAGTTTTTCCACGGGGAGAAAAAACTGTCTATTGTACTATCAACAGAGTATCGATATTACTGGTATAGGTAGTATTACTATCAATACTGGTAATATTACAATGTTACCAGGGCTACTATGCATAGTACCGCTATCGACAGTAAGACTACCGATAATTATGCAGTTGTTGGCCAGCGATATTGCCAAAATATTTGCTATACCTGCTTAGTTTCATGGTTTTATGAGCTTCGTCCAATGCAAAGTGGCTCAGGCCATGAAGAAAGCAGTTAGTGCAGATCTCCGGGTAATTATTTTTGACCACCTAGGGTTCTTTAAGGCAGACTGGCATCGCATAGCACACTGAAATCTTTGCACTTACTTACGAGTCTATTACAGCGTTTGTGATTGTTGGGCCAACAGCTGCGAGGAAGAAGCGGAAACGATTGCGCTCCTATTCTGCCGGGTGGCGCTTCTTGCCTTCTGCGAGTGACATGCTGCGCCTTTCTTTTCCTACTAGCCCATGTACCTCGTCTGCGCGTCCCCACGCCGAACGTTCCGTACAAGCTTACGTGGCAATAACCAGCCGCTTACTGTTTTGAAAGCAGCAAATGAACTAAGACGAGCACTGACGTCGGAAAGTCTACCCGCCCAAGAAATAATTCCAGAAACATCAGGCGCTCTAAACGATGCGGGAACTTCTGCGGGTCTCGGTGACGCGTAGGTTGAAAAAACGGGAGAGTCCTGTCACATGGTTACTCATATCGCCGTGACCATGAATGAATCGGGCGACCATTCTTGTTCGTAAGCACATCGTTGCCAGGGGAGCTCTTCTTTTTTTTTTTTTTTTTTTTTAGTTTACGAAGAGTTATCATAACGGCGCGAACATTCTGGTGTCTAGGTTTTCAGAATAGGCGCAACCACTTATTAGGAATACGGCTCTCACAGCCATTCACATCGGTGAAAGCTTTTTAGCATCTAAGTAATGATAAAAGTGTTTAACCTCGCTGGTGCATGCAAAACAGTGGGACTAAGCCTAACACCAAATGTTTGCTTTGCGCTTAATGTCTGACGTGAATTTCTATAGCACCGAAATGAGCAAGCAAAAACTTCTTCTAGATGCTGATGAGATGGGATGCTGCTTTTAAGCGCATGAGAAGTTATGCAACTGAACATGATTGCGACGTACACGTGGCAGCTATCAAGCAAGCCAAATAATGATCGGTGCTTGAAAAACTGCATAAAACGTCGCTGGTGCCGGCAGCTTTTTTTCAACCGTGTAATATTTTTACGCATTCTTTCTCATGCAGGCTTAGGCCCAAGTGTAGGACTACGTTATTCGCGGTATGAACAAAGGATCCCGACTTCCCACGCTGCTACAGAAAGTTTAAGCTTCGTGGCAACACGATCAAAACAATCACCTATACAGCGGTGCACAGCGAGGCAAAATGAAGTACAGAGGAACGCCGGACCTGCGGGTGATCGACAGTAGATAAATGTGAGGTACTAAACTACAGGCAGAGGGGATTAGGGATGGCCCTCCCAAAGCGAGCATAGCATGGCCGCCCATCGCCCTAAACAATCCGTGTGCTAACCGATTAGCCTCAGCATTAGCCGCACGCAGAGCAGGCAATTAGGGGGACGGTAGCCATTACGCCAATTACTCGTCTTTCTCCTTCTTTTTCGTCCTCGTATTCTTAGTGTTAGTCTATTTCTCTCTCTTTCTTTTCATTATTTTTCACCTTCGTTCCATTTCGTTAACCCCTTTCGTCCTGGCTACTTCGACAGCAAAGGGTCGTTGCAACCACTCGACGAGCCAGGAAGCGAGATCCGTGCTTCCGATAGCAAGACTGTGTCACGCACCGCGGTATAAAGAAAGCTTAGCGCAGGAGCCGAGCGGTCGAAGCCGCGGTCAAGAACAAAGGCGCGGAAGGCCAGAACACACATATACACGCGCCGTAAAAGGGTAAAACAAAAATATATAGAAACAGCGCAACACAGCTAAGCGTGCTGCCGTGCAGACTACAGGGCTTCAAGTGCACATACCGCTTGCGTCACGACCAGCTCGTGAGCGTAGAACGAGTAAAAAAAAAGAAGAAAAATCGCAGCTGCGCGCAGAATGAGTTCGCTGTTGTCGATTTATTGTTTACAGCGAGCCGGGTCAAAGCCGAAGCCGCATGGTCGTCTATCTCCGGCTTTGTCTTAGCGTCCTCTGGAAATGCGCAGTTACCGCAGGGAATGTGGACTGCGGCTGCTCACTTTGAAGGGTCCATGAAAAAGGTTAGAATTAACGGCCGTGTGAAGATGCTTTTCTTAAGTGAATCCGCTTCACAATTCACTCCCATTAATCTTGACGACTATCCCCCCCCCCCGCCCCCCCCCCTCTCCCCCATCTCTCGATCGATAGCTTCCCCTTTGTTAGCAGGCTAGAAGTGAAGCACGATTTTTCTTTCCTTTCTTGACAACGCGGGACAAGTTCCTTATTAACTTCCGACAAAACGGGTCAGCGCCATCTTACTTCAGGCTGAGTTGAGCATCATGAGGCAGGAGGAAGGGTGGTGAAATGTTCTCTGCATTACGCTACATTTACAACCTGCAATAAAGATGAGAATGTGAATATACCTTTGCATCGAATGGAACAGTGTGACAACGCCGGCCATTGCCTGTAGAAATAGAACCAAAGCCCTATTTATCAGTTGCACCTGCAATGTGCTTACTTTTAGAGGCGCGATGACATCGGCGATTTTTGATCGGACTATTTATCCTGAAAACTGCGCCGGGGAGGGAGAGGAGGAGGCACAAACTTCCATCAAGCGGAGCCAAGTAGGGAATGCAACGGGTTGCCGCTACAGAGCTGATAACTCTTGCAAATATATTATCGGCTATGTTTACTGCAGTATTTGAATGTCATCCTGGACAACCTCTTTGCATTAACACTAATCGTTGTAATCGATTGCTGGCTCTTGCAGGCGGTGGCTCCTTTTAGTCTCGCGGCAGAACTATTTCCGGGGTTTCTTTGGAGCGTGCCGTTGACTCTGATTTCCTCGCTTATTTCCATTTCGTTTCTGGGAACAGCAGACTCATAATCCTTTTTCGATCTGAGTCGTTTTTAGGGTCCTCTCTAATTGTAAAACAAAGGGCGACCAGGAAGAGTTGGAAAAAAATGAAAAAAAAAAAAAAAATGTGCCGGAAAACGCAAAATCAAGGAGCGTTGGGCAGTGCGCAGCTCTCGGAAAGATGAAGCTCCGTATGACCGCCCAGCGGTACCACCCCTGAAATCAGCGGCGAGATAGAGAGAGAGAGAGAGAGAAAGAAGGGGGGAGGGGGCTAAGGCGAGCAAAAGCAAGCTGCAGCGACAGAGCGTCCAACTCGTCCATCGCGTTGTCATACCCGACCAACGCTGCTGCGGTCAGTCGAGGAGCATCACACTGAGCTGCTCGAACGAAGCACGCACGCTCTCTGCGCACTTGAGAGAGCAATGCAAACGCGCTGTGCACCGGAGGAACCCAACTGTCATTCCGGAGCGAAGAGGACAAGCGTAGCCCGGGCACCCAGTTGTAAATAACGCATGCGAGCCGCCGCCTCTTCCTGCCGGTGCACACGCATGCCGCCCTCAATTTTTCCTCCACTTGCGACGGGTGCAAAGTTTGCTTTTGTTTCACGCTCTCTCTCTCTCCACCGTTCCCGCCTTTTGTGCGTCAGGTTATTTCTCTCCAGCCTCTTCGAAGCCATCGCGCGGCCGAGCTAGTTTTGCCGCCGGACTGTTTTGGCTTGCCGTGCACTGGCCTCGTCAGAAGCGCACCTTGCCATCAATTTTGAATCGCTCTCCACGTTTCCTACTGCCCATAAGAGGTTAAAGGGCATTAAAGTTTAATTAAACAGCATTAGCGATTAGTGCCTGTACGGCAAACAACGAAATTAGTAGAATTCGCTGTGAGGTTTGTGCCAACGACAGGCCGGCTTGACAAAACAAGAAACGGCCTCATCATCGCATACGGGGGATGGGGAAAAAGTCATATGAGAGAAAGGAGGAAGGAACTGGAGATCAGAGATGACAGAGTAATACCATTTTCATCCTCCGCATGGATATCAAGCTCGGCCAGGTAGCGCTGCAGAAGCGAGGAATTTAGCGCTTTCTTTGGCGAGAATGCCATGATGTAGAAACAGGGTTCGCTGTGTCGCTTCCTTGGAGAGCGGTGTGCGCGGGGAACTAAACGAACTAAACGTTTCTCTTAGCGATTTCGGCGTTCTGTTTTCGATGTACCGTTTGTTGCGCCGGTTGATGAGTTGAACTGCCTTGAACTGCATATTGTGAAGGAACTGCATTGCTTGGGAACACTACGAGGACGGAGAAAAGATCGCAGTGCGCGAAAAATATCCATTGGGCAAAGGCGCTTTGCGTGGTCATTCAAACGTCCACTGGAAATGGAATTGACTTTCCATTGCGTTTCCCGTTTTTGCTCGGTTAATTTGAAATAAATCAAAAAGAAAACAGCTAACTCCGTATCCTCCTATTATTTTCTTACTATTATATATAGTAACATATAGTAACGTCGCGCATTTCCTCTGCGCGCGCGAAGAACGTTAGCGTTCACTCCCGCTCTCCGACAGCAGGTCCGTCTCTAACAACGCCAACATCTGTGCCAATGACGTAGCTAGAAACATTTTTCAGGTGGTGTCGGTCTGAAGGGCCAAAAAAGGAGGGAGGGGGGTGTCTGACCCCTCAACCCGAAACCCCACAAGACCCTGATGCAGAAGGTTACTCCCACTCCTACGCTATGCGAATTGTAAGCTGTCACTTCTGCAAAAGGAAACAATAGACTGTGCGCACTGATTTCGCACCTCTCGGCTGGGAAGCACCGAAACTTCACGGGCGGTTCCTGGCTCTACATTGACTGCATGCCGTTGTGACACACCCCAGCAGAGATGACCGAGGCTCGAATAGGTGAGAAAATAAATCCTATTGTGAATTATTCGGCGACCACAGGCGAATTTCCACGTGATGATCCACGCACACTAATGTATTGCACATTATTTCACTGAAGAAAGCACGCAACGCAAATTCGATGTTTATATTATTATTTTTTTTTTTTCGAAGCTGAGGTCTCTTACCAGCCTGCGCGCGTTGTTGCTTTTCGACGCGACTGCTCACAGGCGACATTTGTCGCTGTCGTCCCCGTATCTATCCTTATCAGCCGCTTGATTCACCTCTGGTTTGCGCTCCTGCTGCTCAACTAGTTATCTTCATCGGCATTTTCTGCGGAATGTAAACGCACTTCTCTTCAAATACTAGCGTTCTGTTAACCATATATACATCTCTCCCCTCCAGCGGTCGTCTTCTCATACATGGCGAAATCATTTTTAAAAAGTAATTAAATTACATTCCCATTTACTGCCCCCCAATTCCCTCCCCACAAGTAACCACATTACGTTGCGAATATTTCTGAAGAGTAATGCGGTTACTCTGGATTACTTTTTAGTTTTCATACATAAGAAAATTAAGGCCAATAAGCAAAACAACAACTTTTCTCCGGAGGCGACGCGCCCATTATTCCGTCTTCCCGCCAAGTTCCGTCCCAGACAAGTATTCCCTCCCTCTTCTTTTCCTAAGCACGCGCTATTTGCAAAAATAAAGCAACGAAAATAAAGCAACCAAACAGAAGCAGGGTCAAACACTCGTCTCTTCTATCGCGCTCAAGGCTGAAACGAGCGGCGAACCTAGCACTTTGCTGCCCGGAATCGCATCCACCGTTTGAAGCCGCCGAGGCACGTTATTCATTCCTTCTGTGATCCAGGAATCGACATCGACAGCTTCCGCTCGGTATTGTACAGGCTTTGGGAGTTTCTCTATGTGTCTTCAACCCCTCCTCTCATGGCGACGAATGTAACCAGGTACCATTCTGCCCTTAGCCGAACCACGATGCGTTCCTGACCAGATTTGAACTCCGTCCTGCGACATCGACCCCTCCGGCGGCCCCTCGGTGTATTACGCCTTGCTGCTTGCCGAACGGTCGCGACTACCAGTATTATACCTGCAGTAAGTGACCCGACTACAAAAGATGCCGGAGGTCTCAGACGCGCAGTTCTACTCATTTCTGTCTCTTCCTGGTGATCCTTTACATTGGTTCAAGCTTTCCACACTTTGTTCCTGCTTTCGAGGCACTCTTTTGGGCGTACATTGTTTTGTCTATGCAGAAGACGAATGATGTATTTTACTAAAAGTTATCCGAAAGTAATTCCTGGGCAAAAGTAATTACTTACATTAACAAATTACTAGATAAGAAAAGTAATTAACTAGGTTACAAATTACCAGTAAAGTAATGAAAATACAGTAGTTACAATAAAGTACGCATTCAATTAATACCATGCCTGCGTCTTCTATGGGCAACACTGGTACAAATTACATGTGTTCCTCTCCTACCGTTTTATCAAAAGGTGCAGTTGTTCCACTCCGAGTAGCGATGTAAAATTTCCGGAAATTACAAGTGCTGAAATGAACAAGCAACGAAAAAAAAAATGTTATGAAGTATGCAAAATTCGGAGTATACTCATAACAAAAACGAAGAGGTCATTGACGTCCAGAAACGCCAGAAATTTGACACGCGAAATAGTTTTTGTTTTTTACACCTATATGCTTTATTTCCTGGTGCTTAGCTTCCCTAAGGGCTGCAACTAGCTGATGTGTGGCAGCAATGGTGGACAGTTTTGCCTGAAATTACAGAGGCAAAGCAGGAACATGCGGGGCAAAGCTTTAAAGCTGCGCGAAGTGGCCACCTTAGGGTTATAGCTGTTCGATTCATACACGATGGCGTCTCAAAGGCGTCTCAACACTGGTTACGCTCCCTCCATGAGATAACCTTGCCAACGTGTGAGATCCGGTGGTATGCTGTCAAAAAAATAAAAGAAGAAATCTAACAAAAAGTCTACGTCTTCGAAACGCCTTCTTCTTCTTCTTGTCTAAAATGCCATCTCCTTGTGTCCTGCCGTTTTGCGATGTTCACTGATTCGATTGACGCCCCCAAACTGCGAAGACACACATTCGAGCTGTCGTCAACTGCCCTAGCTCGCATTGACAGGGTGACTCTTGGCAGTTCGATTCGACAGGATGGTGAGGTAATTTAGCGGTATAAAATATTGCGAAAGAATATCAAGAACTCTTACGTATTATTCGTACATGTTCCAAAAGAGAAGAGTGCATACATCTAGTTACGCTTCTTTTCTCTATCGCCACCGCGCCTGATATTTAGCGGCTACTACGTTTATTTATTTTCAAAAAAAAAAAGAAAACTGAAATGTAAGTGTAGCGCTTTCTTATTTTCAGAGAGCTCTTTTTTTCAATACACAACAACGAAGAAACAGCAGCAGCTTAAAAAATCAGGGTTAAATTGTGCCCCACATATGGCCGCGTTGTCATGTAAAATAGAACTGCGCAGCACATGCCGTTTAATTCTTCGTTAACAGCTGACCTAAAAGCTTTATGTAATGGCCCAACCATGAGTTATTTTTGGTATTAGCCAAATTACTTCATTAGGCCCACTAAGCGTAGGCTACCAAGCCACGTATAATGTCCCCCTAACCGAGCCATATGAACGTGCCTGCGTGTCCTAACGGTAACGCGAATGCAGCGGTCCTGATAGGATGATTCCGATATCGCCCTCCCATATGAAAGGAGAGGCCCGATTTGGCAGCTCCTGAAAAACGTAGTGTCAGGCAACCCTACGTACAGTTGGTGATCGGCCATGTCAGCTAGCGCCATGCTTGTAATTTTTTGCTCACAACTCCAACGCCGGCGCTGGATTTTCGCGAACGGAGCCTTTGACGTTATCGCGTTAAAAGTGCAGCATTCTCCTAAATATTTGTTCAGTACCATATTTACTAATAGTTATAGTAGGATATTATGTCCTTTTCTTTTTTTAATTTGCATGTCGCGACCAAAGCCATAGCCGAAGGAGCTGTGGAGCCTCTGTCAGGGAGTAGCACGAAGGTGACATGGCACTGATTAGTCAGCAGTTTCAATGATGTCACCTATATCAATGTTACTTGCATCTGTGCTCGCTTACATTAAACAGTGTGTATGACGCTAGCCGTGACGGACGTTTTTCACGGCAGCGCCAAACGACGTAAGCGAAAAATGTTTGTTTATTTGCGTCTGCATATTGTGTGCGTGAACTACAATTCGTCGTGCGAGTGAATTACTACCAAGTCAAATCAAGCTAAAGCTAAATTATGGGTAAAACAAAGCTAAGCTAAACAGAAATTAGGTTTGGCTTGACTATTCGAATTAATTACGTTAAAACAATACCTTCTTTTTTTTTTTCAGTTTTCCACCCAATAAAATAAACTGATTTTCCAAAATTCTTGTCTTCTTTCTTTAAGCCTTTCCATCCCCCATTACGATTCGCTTCATATAAAACGAGTGTCACTGATTTCCTTTCGCTGCACTTGTTCCTGCCCTGGAAAAAACTTGCTGATTTCAAACAGAGGGATGACGTATTATATTAGCCTATTGCAGCAAGGGAAACACGTCTTCAGTTTACGGTAGTTGTATTTTTATCCCTCTATTTTTAATGCCATTTCGTTTAACATCGTGTTCTAGAAAATTCCGGCGTCGCCGCGTTGTGAGCGAAAAAACCACAGGCGCTCATGGCTCTGTTGGATGGTGAGCTTTCAGCTGAAAGGACGAGCACTGATTGGTTGTAGGGTTGTGCGACATCAAGTGACCACATGACACGTACGAACTGATAGGAGCTGCCAATTCGGGGGGCTCAATTCAGATTGGAGGGGGCGCAGGCACGTTCGTACTGCTTAAGCAAACTGGACTTTAATTCTGTCTATGTCTGGCGGTCTTTCACATATTATTGTATACCTTACGACCCATGACTCTACAATAATGAGTATTTGTGACGTAATGAAAAACAAATTAAAAGACTGATTATTATGTGTTGGGCAAAGTGCGAGTACGCAAAGGAGGATACACAAGTGGAGCAGGCAGACGGGAGTCTTTCCTTGTCGCGTCATAACCATTAAAGGCGGGGCTTAAGGGTCCGCTCCCAGCCCAGTCTCTTTTTCTCGCTCTCTCTCTCTCTTTCTTCTCGTGTGAATGCGTCCAATTGAAGTAGCAAGTATGCGTGTGACAATCGCCTACAAGTCAAGACATAACACTTTGGTTACCGTGATGATGCAAGCTCTAGAAGCAACAAGTAAGTTAAAGGGAGGCGGGTATACGTATCCGACAATTTCAAAGCGCGGTCTTTGGGTCCAACGGACCGTTGTGCCCGCAGGCTGCATTTCTCCTCACGAGAGTGCGTGCGAGCGCGCCAGTCAGCCCACCGAATTAACGCTCCCCATTAACCCGAAACGCTGAGCTGTAAAAAACGGTGCTCCGCGAGACACCACTGCGTCTACTCCTGTTATACTGGACCATCCTAAGCAACATTGATCTCGTCGTACGCGCCACAAGCCTCCCGTTCTTTTGTTCTTCCTGGACGACGCTGCGTCGCACGCCCGCAGAATCGATGGGTGGCGAAGTAGAAGGAGCGCTCTCTGCACGCAGCAGCAGCCGCCACCCGCGGGCATGGTCGACCAGCCGCTCCCATTGTGTTCGGGGTGCGACTCGAGGCGGCTCCGGCGCAGGAACATCGCAGAAGAAGCCAGTCCTGCCGAGACGAAGTAGGAAGGGGTCAGGCACGAGAGAACCCGCGCCGCGGCCCAACGGGCCATTTGGGATACACCCGAATAAATTAGGGCCTCCGCTGATAGATGGTGCCCAATTTCGTACAGTCGCCCGACCGACTTGCTGCCAGGAGAGCGCGCGCGCCACTGCTCTGTAAGAGGGAAGCCGCCGCCGCCACTGCTTGGCGGTGTGTGGTGCGTCCCTTGAGCCTGTGCTCTACAGCGGCCGGCCAGCTAGCCATGGGCGGCTGGGCGCTTGCTTTGACTGCTGTTCGTCCATGCTGCTGCTGCTGTTGCTGCCGCTCCTGCCACTGTCGAGAGCACGCAGGCTTGCGTGCCGAAGCGCGAGCCCGACGAGGGCCGCCGAACGGGGCTGGACTCGGGAGAGAGTGGGCGGCGGGAGGTGTGCAGCGTTAGCGCGGTCGTGGAATGGTTCTTGCGAAACACAGATTCGAATGAAAGGAGAGCTGATCAGTATGCAGAAGGGATGTTTAAGTACAAAGCTTGTACAAAGTAGGCCTTGTGAAAAAAGAAAAAAGAGAAACAGGCCTAGTGGGGGTTTCAGAATATACAGTTTGCGGGACAGGCACTGCGCAGCTGGCTTAGGGAGGGTCTACAGGAGAATGGTGCAAGGTGCACCTGTCATGCAATCGACGTGATGATGGTTGCTGTTGTTGATGAGCGAAAACGGTCAGAGAACGGTGTGACGCATCTAACTTTCTGCTTTCCCTATCAAGTTACTGTCTAAGCTGCTGTGAAAGATAGTACGACGAAATGATTACTTTCACAGCCCTCTCATTGATCGTCAGCCGCTGCCTACACATCCTGAACTCTATCCGCTGGTCGGTCACATATCATTTCAGCGGAATAAGTGCTGTACATATGCTGAGCATTCTGTAATTAGTGTTGCTTGAGACCAGTCACTCTGAGGGGAAAAAAAACACAAAACAAAGCAAGAACACTGAAACCTTTAAATAAAACCAGAAAAAAAAAAACAAGTACTGTATCTTTATTATTTTTCTTCTCCACCACCACCACCCTCAAGGCGCTATTTTGATTAGCGCTGTGCTGAAAACCATCCAACTCTTCCAGGAGCGCAAGGATTCAGGAGCGCATTGAAGATTCCCTGTAGCGACTACCTGTAACTGACATCAGCAACACTGCCCTCGCATCTCAGAGTCAGTAGCAAGTGAGGGTTGCAATCCGGGATTCGGTTACCAGTAGCAACTGCGTAATTACCACGGCAGTTTCGGTTAGGGCGAGACTCCGTAGGCATCTTCTCTCCACAACAGACTACGAGTCGTGACTCGAGTGTGGAAACGGCAGCACAGCTTCACCACTGTGACGCCTGTAATAAACGCTCCACAATATCGAAAAAGGGGGATGGAATTGACGACGAGCGTTCCATTCCCGTTGTTCTGATCTCAGTCGATGGCGCCTCCACAAAGGCGCACGTGCCCCCCTCGTGTCTTGCGCCCATCCGCGGAAAAGGATGGTGTTCTCGGGTGCGCGCGCATCTCTTCTTCTACGCGTCGATCATTGCGTCCGCGTGCACAGCCCACCAACGCGGCAGAGGGCCAGCGCGAGCGCGCGTTTGCTACGATGGATGCTCGGTGTGTGGCGTGGTCGCAGGATGCACGCAGCCCTATTGCACCCCCCCTCCACTTCAGCATGCTTCTTCCATCTCAGCGCTTTCATCCTGCCATCGTTTCTGCTGCTGACGTCGCTGCATGCGGCAGCGTCGGCCCTTTGGCGGGACTCTGCATGTACGCACGCGAAGCACAATCAACTGACGCCTCGGCCTCATTGGCTCGCGGCGCTCCTGTTCGGAATCAGCGGGAGAGGGCAGCAGCCGGTGATTACGCAGGGAGACAATTAATGCGGGCAGCGCGGCACGGGCGGAGAGGCCGCCATGCAAAGAAATCACGAGCCATAGTTAATTCGACCAGGGAGCCCAGTGGCGCTGAGCCTGCCTTATTGGGTAGCAAAAGGAAGAGTTCGCGGTGGCGCTTCACTGCAGCCTAGGTCAGACAACGCAGCGTGTACGCAGCTGCAGACGCCCACTAGCGAGCATAGAAGAAACGCCTTTTTCCACGAAGAGGGGGAGGGTGGGGGGAGAGACATTTAGAACTTCCCACTTTCTTTCCCATTCCTTTGAATGACCTTTGAGGGGCGAAGTAAACTTTTGGGCTCTCTCCGAAGCTTGTTTGAAAATTTGGTCTGGAAATTTTAATGCCCTTGTGGGGACTACGGAAGACGAGGCTTTGAGCTAACTTGTACGTTTGCCAGAAATACCTAAATCTACATTCTCGGTGAGTCAATTGCGGTGGAGCATTGCCCTCCAAACACACTCTTTGTGGGCTTTTGTTCTTTCTTGCATTCCTTGCGCATTTAGATTTTTTTTTTTAATCTCTGGATCCCTTCTTGCAGACATATCCAATTTCTTTCGTCCCCTTTTTTTCTAACCATTTCCAAGACGCTTAAAAAGAGTAAGACCATCATTTTGTCACCTGTAGTTGTTTGTTGGCGCTGCACGTGCCCGTGTCAGTTTTTGCCCCGACAGTGGTTTTGGCCATGAACGTGTCCCTTGTCAGCAGTGTCTCTAATATCGTCACGAGTGACATACTTCTCTCTTATTCGCCTCTTTGCGCTGTTATTATTTCTCTAAGATACCGTACCCGCAAGCTGTGCTGACTGCCTCTGTAGAGAAGCAAACATCCAATCATTTTCCTTTTCTTCTAAGCCTTGTTTCTGGAGCCTTCCTGTGCACATCTGTGATGCTGAATACAGCATCAACCCACTGACCCCTTCACTGTACGAGTTCGCACGGCGATGTTTGACTTAAGAAAGCGTTTGGCAGAGAAAAAGAGCTAGAATACGAACTGTACCTGACGACCCGAACAGAGATAAATTTTTGTTCAGGAGCCTCTACGTCTTCCAGCTTGTGTCATATATGGCGCCGGGCAATTTGGTAATAGTTGCCAAATGCTCTGTTTGTTGAAAATCGGTGTTCAGCGAAAAACGGTTGCCTAAGATAGTGCAGTTCATCACTCTAAGAATTAGAGCGCACAGTGTAATTGCTAACGCTCTGTCCCTTATTTCAAGACACTCTTGACGGTCAGTAGCAAACTCTCCTCGCGTTAATGCAGGTACACTGAGATATATTTCGGGTAGAGAAGTGCCGCTGAAAAGGAACAAACGAAGGACACAGCAAAGTTGTGCCTGGAGCGCAAATTACGGTTTTCGTTCTCCGGCCGGCACATTGCTGTAATGTGTATACGTGTCCTGATGGACGCGCAGAGTAAGAATAGATATCTAGCTATTATTGAATCGTGCCAAGAGGTAATGTCGTCAAGGCGGAGGCAGGCCGGAAGAAAATTTTGCTTTCACATGCATGTAAAGTGCGAAGGGTGAGAAATATTGCGGGAAAACAAATTTGGCGCCATTTTTTTTTCGATGCTTTTCAGCGACCTAATGACTTGGCGTGGTTCGTTTTCACTTAAAGGCAGTCTAATACTGCAGTCTTCGGTGAGGTAATAGTTGTGCCCCAGTGCGCAATTCTCGGTCACCGGAAACGCTGACGCCGCAGGAGACAGGAGAGTATGCCAGTTGGTCTCGCCTGAACGTTAACCACGCTAGACTGAGCTTTGGTGGTCACTGCGTAATTATCGGTGCTGGTTATTACTTCCTAAAACGACAGACCGGGTCCAGGCCTTCGACGGTTAGGTAGCAGGCGCATACATGGTCGCAAATTATCTTGCAACGAAGTGTAGGGAATGTTGCTTTGGAAGCAACGCCAGAAATATTACGGACGTTTCGTCTTACTTTGGTGACATAATTGAGGTTACTTCAATGGGCAATAGCATAATATAGCGACTAGCCGAATGTTTATGGTGTTCAACGTTTACTTCCTGTTCATATTTACTCGTCGTGGTTTGGCAGGCGCAGACCAGTACTATATACAAGGAGCTCTGGAAAACGGAAAACATTTCTTAAGAGTGCTCCGGAGGATATACCAGAAAACAAATCCCCCCCCCCCCCTCCCAGAAATTTACAAAAAGAAAAAAAGAAAACAAACTCAATTATTTCATTATTTTAGTATAGAAGACAGCAAACTCCCCAAAGCCCAACTCCCCAAAGTCTATTGCAACCAAGTTTTAACCGGTAAAGTCCCTCTGTGCAGCAGAAAAAAAAAGAATGTTTTGGTCGCAAGGAAAATGTCATTTTAATCCTCTTTTTAGCATACTATGACCTGCACCTGCACTGTACCCGTGGTCCTATAAA
Organism: Amblyomma maculatum; assembly: GCF_055883805.1. Classification (NCBI taxonomy): domain Eukaryota; kingdom Metazoa; phylum Arthropoda; class Arachnida; order Ixodida; family Ixodidae; genus Amblyomma; species Amblyomma maculatum. The sequence continues at coordinate 158,748,140 of NC_139346.1, forward strand.
ATGGTGGAGAGAACAGTGACTAACATTTGCCTCTTCGAGTGCTTTTTTTTTGTCACGACTGAGATTATCTAATGAAAAGCATCTATACTTTAAATGAAATGATTATAGAATTTCTTTCAAATATTTGCTTCCACTAGTCAGTTCGCAAAGGGACTCTTGTACAAACACTGAAAGCAATGTATGCAACTTTTGCACAATTGAACAAGAACAGCGTGGCACTTGCATTACATACCACTGCTACCATGTCTTTCACGCTGCGCGGATATCGTCGCTTTATGTATTCATCTCTTGTGACAATGTTGCACAAAAGACCTTGATGAGGCTTCCTTCATCCCAAAGAAGCCTAAAACACCCGTCAAATACTATACATGGAAAGACATAGCAAAGCAAAACGAAGTATAATACTAAATAAGCTCTAAATACTACCAAACTCGAAGGGGATCGCGAAATAGTTTGATATATCGACAATTCGGTATATCAGATATGTCAACAGATAAGCTCCTCGGTAACGCAGAAGTGTGAATACGGTGTCACCGCGCTAGCGGTGCCCTTCCTGCAACGATGTGTTTCCCGCCGGCATACTGGTAGCCCATATGCACCGCGAGCGTTGAGTGTGGCGACCCGCGAGGCGCGCGCGCGCGCACGCACGCTCACCAAGCGTCACTTCGCGCCAGGCGTCGAAACGCGGGGCGCTCTGGGCCAACCTCCATGTGCAAGCGGGTGCGCGATCCAATTATTATGTTGGGACATGTCGGAGCGTCGAAGCTCGCGCTGATCGCACCTCGCGTCTCGCGCCGCTGAGCACAAGTGCCGTTGGGGTTGGAGTTCACAGCAAAGCTGCTCCGGACTGTGTTTTGAGGAACGGGATATATAATTCTCTTACTGGCACACTATGAACACAACATTAATTAAGTTGAAACAGGGTAGAGCTGATTTTTTCGTCTTCTTCACTAGCGAAGCCGGCGACGCGGGAGCTGCCGCAAGCCTTCGGTCAGCAAGACTGGCTTCACCGCACGACGTCCGGTGCACCGAACTCCGGCTTTTTCGCACAACATCGAAGTCGCACTGAAAACAAGCACACCGCATCGAAGGCCAGTTTCAAACGAACTGAAAGTTCACCTCGTTAAACAGCGTTAGCGCTACCAGCCGGTGCCCAATACTGCATAGCCGACCCAGCTCCGCCAGCGAAAAGTTGTAGCCATTAGGAGAAGCGCATCTTGCAGGGAAATGCTGCGTAATTCCATATATTTGTTTATTTCGAACATAGTGCTAGCATCTTTTGAGGCTGTTTCAGGATTTAGATACATCATGATGGTTACAGTCACGTCACGAATTATTCAAACAAAGGAAGCATGAACAATAGAAATAACATTTGAAATAAGCAATCATCACGTGTGGTATTATCAATTTGTTAACCAGTAAAGTCTCGCTGACACTCACACTATAGCGGACCGGGTTAGTTGGAGTAATATGGGAGAGTACTCGCAGATAATATTGTGACTGCAGCTTACCGGTATCGCCCAGGAGGAAAGTATATAACAGTTGCATCTTACCTATACTCACCTATGGGGCTGAAACGTGGAAGATAACGAAAAGCGTCCTATGTACTTAGGCTGAGGACAACGCGGAGAGTTATGGAACGCAAAATGGTAGGTGTAACGTTAAGGGTAGGAAGCGTGCAGAGTGGGTCAGATAAATAACTCCAGTTAATGACATTCTAGTAAACACCAAGAAAAAGAAATAGTCACGGGTAGGGCATGCAGTGCAAAAAGAGGATAACCGATGGTTGCGAATGGTGACAAATTAGATTCCAAGGGAAGGAAAGAGTAGTAGGGGGAGACCGAAAGTTAAGTGGGCGGACGAGGTTAAGAAGTTCGCAGGGGTCAAGTGGATGCAGATAGCACAAAACCGGGTTAGTTGGAGTAATATGGGAGAGGCCTTCACCCTGCAATGGGTATAATCCGGTTGGTGATGATGATGACGATGATAATTATGATGATGATTGTGTGGTATACAATGTAACATGGATACAGATGATATAAAATTTGTAGCACAGAGATGTCAGAGTTTAAGGCTCAGATAAACGATTACGGATGGTTAGAAAGAAAACTGTAGATTCAGAGCTAACAAGATCCTGAAGTAACATGTTCCATTCTCTAATCGCTTGCCGGAAAAATGGATAAAGAAAGGTGTCAGTATGAAAGTTATATTCACTTAAATGTTGCGCATGTTTGGTTCTGGTATTTCTTTAAGGTGAAGGAACTAAGTAAAGCTAAGAATATATTTTTAAATCACCTTTTATATAACAAATGTTTCTCTGAACGGAAGTTCGATGAACGCGGACACCACTCCTAAATTTTGCACGGAGTTTTCAAGGGGATATGCTCAGAGTTCTTTACAAGTAATAATTCGGTATATCCGGGATCGACTGTATACCTACCTAATCTCCTGCGGCTGGGTTTGCTTATGCTTTTTTTATAACGTTGTTTATTGTCCCAAGACATAAACGAAGTTACTAAAAAAAAAAGAGGAGGAGGGGGAGAGGGGGGGGGGAGCGTTAGCTAGGTGTGCAAAAATGTTTGCCCGATTTAATGAAACCGAGGAGGGAGCGTTGATGTGGCCCCTAAGTTCAAGCAATGCACGAGTGCGGGTTAATCGGCGAGAGACCTCCTGCTGCCATAGCCGGATTTGTCGAGTTGGCTTCAGCGCCATCTTGTGAGTGAAAGTGGCCTGCTTCCAGTAGGGTATGAGACCGAATAACAACGCGCAGCTCTGCAGGATGTAAAGAACTGCTAAGTTACTCCTACACCTACACCCCCTTATCATTCCTTATTCCCCGACTCTTAAACAGCCGCCAGAGCTATCCCTTTCGTACAAATAAAGGCATTATTCATACACTCGTTGAGTTGTACCTGGGTGGCCAAGCATATTATATCAGTATTAGGCGCACAAAGCGATAAGAGGAAACGACCATCCCTCTAACTTAATGGCATGCCATCTTCATTTTCGGTTCCTGCGCGAAGTGTGCAGTATTTCTATAGTTCATTGTGCGCTCTAAATTCTTCCTGCCGCAGGAGACGTGGTACCTCTGTTGCGAAGAAATTCCTGGCCTGATTTTTATTGGACCTTGTCTGTTGTGTTTTGCGTGATAAGATATGGGATAATTAAAAATAATTGCTTAAATAAAAACTATGTGTGGAAGCGCAACGCCAATGCCGCGCAGACAGAACAAAGTTTTAGGAAAACTGTCAAGCAGTCCTCGTACGAACTACGAAATAAGTTAATAATTAAGGCCAGATCACGCGCAAAGTATGGCTTGCAAAGGTTATCGTCACCAATACCAGAACGCCTCCCTGAGTACCCTGAAGTATTAAATAAGCTTACTTGATCAATTCGAGTCTCCTCCATAGTGTTCACTGATCAAGTTAAATTACTAGTTCTATCTGAGCAGGCTATGCTAGAATTTAGCCATTGAACGAACTTTTCGGTGTTATTATTGTGTAGTATGTTTTGCTATCATCGCGCACTATGCGGATTGCACTGGATCACTCAAAACAAAGAAAAGCTGCGCTACCGAGACAAGGATGAAGAAGAGGAGAGGCACACATGAACGCGATCAATAACTTTACTTCGTGAAGAAATAAAAGTCAGTATATAAGCAATCTCTGCTGCAATCTATTAATAAAAGAAACAGCTTGTGAACAAATAAGGTCTGGACAAGATATCAGACAGCATGAATGACTTCGTGGAGCAAAGTTAAAGAAGCTGTGCAGTCTAAGAACGTGATTTCATATATACACAAGTCGTCGGACAACGTCAAGGAAATCGAGAAGAAAGGAGGCATTAACGTTGTTTCCTCCGCTCTTTGCAAGCTCTGAAATGTGTGGGTAATGATGAAGGAGTTAAGAAGGTTCCTTGCAACGTCAAGCTTGAAAGGAAGTCTACGGAATACGTGTCTGGTGTGATGTACCGCATACCTCACAGTTGCGGCAAAGTTTATATATGACAAACCGACGTATGCTTCAACGAAAAAGAACGGGAGCACAGGCTGAATATTGGGGGTTCCTGGCCGAGCATTGCGCTGACTGCAAGAAAGTGAATAGACGGGACTGCGCACCTTACTTTGAGGAGACTTAGTTTCTGGCAAGGTCGCGTGACAAATGGGAGCCAAGCTATCGTGTTAGCAAGATTTTCATTTCCTTTTCAGACTTTCGTTTTTAGAATGTCACCTGTAGGTTCTGGTGTTCGGTTGGGCTTCTTTGGGCAGGGTTCTTCCGTTTGGTTTGGACTCTGGAGTGTCGTTCGGGCTTTTTCTTCGGTTCAAAGGTGTTGGAATTGTTACTCGGACGTGGCTTCATTTCCGGTATTTATAATCCCGCCCAGGGTGCCCGGTATGCAAATGCGGGACAACTGAAGCCGACGTCCACCACTTGCTGTGGTACTGCATGCCCTGCACTGAGACCAACAAGAATCAGAGACCTGACGGTAGCGGGTCTTTCAACTCTGAATCCTGGTGCATATTTTGCCTGGGCGCAGGGACCATATCAAAGCTCACTTCTGGACTTAATGAAATAAGCAAACCTCTTTCCATTAATTTAATCATTTCATCATCCTTCACTACATAACCTTCTGATGCCCTGAGGCAATAAATATCGCTCATAAAAAAAAAAGCGTTGGAATTTCATAGCTTCGCGGTCTTCCTGTTGTAAGTGATGGCATGCACAGCTCGATCGGTTGAAAAGCCGTCGTCGCCGTCGTCGTCGTCGTCGTCGTCGTAGTAGTAGTAGTAGTAGTAGTAGTAGTAGTAGTAGTAGTAGTAGTACTACTACTACTACTACTACTACTACTACTACTACTACTACTACTACTACTACTACTACTACTATTATTATTATTATTATTATTATTATTATTATTATTATTATTATTATTATTATTATTATTATTATTATTACTACTACTACTACTACTTGTCGGCCTCTCGTGTCAGAAATAGTCGGGGGCTGAGTAAAAAAAGTCGAATTATGGTAATCTGTGGTTATAGTGATTGATGATTGACTGGTGTGTGATATGCAATGGCGAGTTTATGTAACCATTACCACTCAATAATGAATTAAAGGAATGAAAAAAGAGGTTTATAGGGGCCAAAATACCCAGAATAAAAACCTAATGAATGATGACGCTAATTACGAATATTTAGTGTGTAATTGAACTGTTAATAAAATGGGAAAAATTGGAACATTGGAAGAAGTTCAAAGATGTCAAAGTGCTCAGAATGAAAAGCCAGTGCTTGATGATGCTAATTAACAAAATATAGAGTGTATAGAAGATCAATTAATTAATTTAAATAATTGAATAATGCGTTCAGATGTATCAAACTGCTCAAACTGGAATGCGAATGTTTGCTGACGCTAAGTATCGCTGTTAAAATATGAAAAAAAAAAAAAATAAGAAAAAAAAACTACTAAAGTCAAAAACATCGTCCGTGTTTTTCTTTTGTTGTTGTTTCTTCCTGTGGTTTCTTTTTTTTTCGTTTTGTCTTTCCGACTTGTTGCCGTATTTTTTTTTTTTTTTCGCTGTATTCATTGTATTCATTGAGCTTGTTACATGGTTTTGTGCGGGCATGATGTGGTGTGTTTTCTTTTTTTTTTTCATTGTATTTATTTTTTCAGATTAGGGTTTCCTGACCTTTCTGTATGGTTTCGTGCTGGTGGCATATGGTGCTGTTTTTTCACAGTATTTATTGCTTCGGGAGAGGCTTTCCTGAACGTTTTGCTTGGTTTTGTGCTGGTGTAATGTGGTGCCCTTTTTTTACAGTATTATTTGTTTCAGAAGAGACTGTTCTGAGCTTTTTGTGTGTTTTTGCCGGCTTATTAAGTGTGTTATTGTGCTTGATGACATTCTTCCTTTCTTTGATTGTTGCCCCTGTTTCTTTTTTTATTATTTGATAACGTTATGACTTCCCTCTCTGTCTTCACTTAGTGAGCGGGCCAGGTTAAAACTATCTGCTCTGCTTTGGAAGCGTTCCATGTCTGATATTTTGTTCAGCCCTTGTTCACGTGCTTATGCGTATGCGTATTGCCTTTTATTTCTTCATGAAGTAAATTTGTTAGTTATCGTCCTTGTCTCGGTAGCGCAGGTATTCTTTGTTTTGTATTATGAACAAACAGCCCGACAATTTTTATTGACTGCATTATGTGTACGTGCATTGTGTATTGTGTTGCACTTTCATCGATTTCCGTTTCATGAAAGCATTTACGTTTAGTGTCAGACAATACAATATTTAAGAAATTGCTTTTGTATTATTAACCTCAAAAATTTTTCTTTGTTCTTGCACAGGATGATTAGATCTGTATCGAAAAAACTATCTCTTACCGTGTTTGCATTTTTGTACCATGTTTGAGCCGGCATTTGATGTGTAGCTTCTGAAGACTTGCGCTGTCTACGTTGTCAATGTGGCATAGCCTAGTCGGGCACTTTCCGGGTCTTTTTCTGTTATCTTCTGAGCCAATTTGTATTGAATTGATCCTAAATAAAGAGAGCAAGAGGAAGAACATTTGTTGGTTTGATAAATATAAACAATCATGTTACCTAATCTTTACAGGCTACTTCCGGCGTCCTAAAATGCATTTCAGAAGCGAAATTATCTTGAGAAGGCACCAGAATCGAAAGGACACCATTTATCTGCAATTTCCACCAGCGTTAACTGAATCATTCATAAAACTAATTTTCATCTCCTCCGGGTGTTTGAGGCAACGTGAGGTAGTCAGCCATCAGCTATGCTCATGTGAAGTCTTTTTCTGGCATACGTGATGAGCTACTGGCGACCTTGTGCCTCCAACTCGCATTGATGAAAGTAATGGAGAAAAAGGCTCGTTACGCCTAGCATTCCGGCCCGGACCGGCACTCCCATCGCTACCTAACCTTCAGCATTCCCCCTCCCACTCTCCTTTATTCTTGTCTTTCTCTACGAAGTCCCTCACATGACCCCCTGTAGTGATGGTCGGTCGACAGGGCCGGCCAATTTCTTCGTACTCTCATTAGCGTGGAGTGCCAAAAGCAGTTAACGAAGAGCGATTTACATGCTCACATTCACACCGAGGTTGCACTTTGCGTGTTGGCGGAGGGCAGCCACTAAAGGCCGAACGTGGACGGAACAGAGGCCTGGGCAGTGATAGTGGGGCCGGGAGGTTCCAGCAAGGCGTGGTTTGCTGCTGACAGGCCGCGAACGGAGCCCATTGCCAAAGCACGCGTTGTTGGCACAGGGATCAGTTCGCCCTTATATGCTCAATGACGCCCGCCACGTGGACATTTTATTGGTGGCGTCTTTCTGCACTGCTTTCCCTATCGCTTCCAAAGACGACATGCAAATTTTCAGCACAAAGAAAGAGAAAATAAGGAAAAGAAGGACAGATGGAAAGGCTGCCTCTGTCTGCAATTGCGAAAACGTGTATTTTTTGTTTGATTTCTGCCAAGTAGGAAAAATAGGCGCGTTGCATAAACTTCTACGTCGTTTCGTAAACTGAATTCTTATTAAACGGTCGAAATTATCGGAGCCCTTCAATACAACGCTCGTCGTAGCCCATGTCGTGTGCCAGCACACTCTGACAAAGCACACGCATCCGTAAACTGTTCCTGGACCTATTTTATTTGTGAGAGAGCGAACTATGCAAGTGAATATATGTGCCGCAAGTGATATCGCCCCTGCAGCCAGTCGAACACCTGCGCCGCCTCGACTTGCACATCGTCGTAGTGAGCTCGCTCGTGGCAAGCTCCAAATGTTGAGCCCTCCGCTACCAATGAGCAGACTGTTCCCTTTATTTCAATTTTGCGGCTACCTCACAGACAATGCAAATCTCTACGGCAGCGGTGCAGCAGCGACGATGGTCAAGATAACGCGTTTAATGTTGAGGCAAACACAAATCTCTGGGGACGAGCTATGTCACGAACCGGAAACGGCCAGCGAGAGTCTTTCTGGCAGACATGGCAGTAATTGAATTACAGTAATGAAATTACTGTAATTTAATTACTTTTTCGGTAATTTCTAATGTAATGAATTACTTTTTCAGTTTGGTAATTCAGTAATGTAGTGAATTACTTTTTGGTAGTAATTTCGCAGCAAAGTAATAAATTCCTCTCGAAATTACTTTTACTAAAGTGCGCCATCACTCCTTCAATAGACAACAAAGTAGAGTGCGCGAAAGCAGGAACGACGTGCTGTAATCCGAAGCCAGCGTAACGGATTGGCAAAAGGAGACAGAATTGAGCTGAACTATAGTCAACTAGAATACTCTGGAGAACAAGTTGTTGTTTTGTTTAATAGCTTTACTTAGTTTTTGCATTTAAGGCAACTAGAAAGTAATTTCAAAGTAATTGAATTACTCAGTAGAAGTAATTGTAATGTAATTTCATTACTTTTGGGGAGCAGTAATGAGTAATGTAATTTAATTACTTTTCAGCGATTTTCAGCAAAGTAATTGGTAATGTAATTTAATTTCTTTTCAAAAAATTTTTGCCATGTATGCTTTCTGGGTAATCGCGAGAACTCAGCACAATTCCGACGACGAGGCAAGCTCCGCATGCGTTTGTCTTCGTGCAACGTACAGTTGCAATCGCCGTCGCGTTGAGGTTAATTTTCGCCTCTATAGAGCTCAGCATTTATGTGTACATACGTCCGACTTGCAGCGTGAGCCGCACAAGATCTAAACCAAGATAGAATGCTTCACTAACCAGTGATGGTGGAATGCAACTGCACATACGCTGCAGGCCTTTCTGAAGGACGAGGTACCTGTACAGCACTTACCGATACAGGCAAGTTGCTTTGCGGTTTACTCCAAATTGATTTCGCTTGATCAAGCTCCCTACCTCCTGAACGGCAGCATAAACCGCTGGCGTTAACAGCTGTAAACTGGCTGCCCATTCTGTAGATGCAGAACTATCTGCAGCTCCTCTGACCGCGTATTTTGACACCTTTAGGTATTTGAATCGCACAGTATTCGCCAAATTAAGTGGTTGGCATCTACATAAGGCGGTAGGTATAGTTGTTTAAAAAAAAAACATATGCAGAAGTCATTTTGAGCTCATATCGACGTAGATCGATCATGTTCTGCTTCTGCAAACAGATTCGCCGTTTGTGTCGGATCACCGGCGGGGCGGAGTACTGCCAGGCGCTCGAGTGCGTGTGTTGAAATGTTAGTCTCATGAATAGCAATGTTGAAGGCAAACATCAGCCGATAGACACATCCGTACATGATACCAATACCGCCAGCTGGACGGCAAGTTCAGCCCACAAAGAAAGTGCACTTAGAAAACGAAACCATGATCACAGCCTGATCACGCGACAGTACAACAGTGTTTAAGAGGATAGTTGATGATTACTGGGAAAGAAGGCGTCCAGAGTAGACACCCTATCCAGAATACAATGCTTTGAAAAACTTACATGGTCACGGCCTCTCTATTCCTTTTTTTTCTTTTGCCCTATAGGTTTCTGATTCATAACGCTCTTTGTGGGCGTCGTCTGCTTCTCACAGGAAACAATGAAATGACACAGTGCGGTCTTTCCAGCAAGACGACATGCAAAATGGGACGCATCAGAACTTTTGAGACTTTCTCATTTTCGTTTTCTTATCTTCACATGGAGGCTGTATACTTCGAGTCAAAATCACGGATGCCTTCAACAAAGCATGGGATGGGGCGATCGCGCGGGCCGGTAAATGGAGAGGAATGAAACAGATTGGTATGGTTATGGCTAAATGATACGTTTCCTCATAGTGTAAGAATTGAAGACTGCGATGTCATAGAAAAGAGAATTTATTTTTTTAGTTCGCCATTTGAAAGTCGCATAAAACTGGCATAAGCTGAGATTTACGGTGAATCCGTGCTATTATCACTATAACCAACGACGCCTTAGAAAAATACCGTGCATTTGCTGTTAAGAACATATTATTTTTTTTACCAAAAGTGTTCATCGTATTATATAACAGTACTCCGGTGCGCCCCATACTATCCCATACGGTGCGAAGCAACGCGCGGAATCGCCATTGCAGTGCTTTGTAATGGTGATGACAGATGGCGCCACAAGGGTTTGAGTTTTCTCACCTGTTCACGGTCCACCAATGCCATAGTCAGAGGCATGCATCGCTACACCGTATAAAAGCTTCGAGTGTGCACATTAAACGTACGGTCCGTTAATTATACTATAATTATCTTATTACTCTCAGGCTTCGCTGATAATGGTTTCCAGCATCCGGACACACAAAAATGTGCTCTTCCCTTGATGCCGAAATTCTCGATAGTTTCTTGCTGCGTTTACACTAAGACAGTTCCAGAATTTAGCGCCTTGGTTGTGGTAGCGGTTTATTAAAAATAATAAGTGAAAAGCAAGGAAAAGAATGTAAACATTGAGAACATTGCACTATATCGCAAACTGTATGTGTACAACTATACCTTGAAAATAAAACTGAAAATAAAACACGCAGTGAAACCGAAGTTAACACACATCTAAAAATCATGCATCCAAGTCCCAGCTGCTGCGAATACCGAGCGCCACAACTCTCCGTCCAGCCCGTATAGCACTATATAACCCATACACGGAGTCGGCACGCGCAACCTTTGGCATTCGCACGGCTGTGGAGCTAGGTACAAAACTGTACGCCGTAAAACTGTATCAGCCAGGAATTTTTCGTGTCACGTAAGACACGAGCGCCGTCTTGCCAGTCTGCCAGGAATACTTGGCGCTCTCTCTCCCTCAATCTTTCTGGAAGCTGTCCCATTTCCCTCCGTAATGTGTTTGTGATCGCTCTTTTTTGCTTGCGCTCTCTCTCCCTCAATCTTTCTGGAAGCTGTCCCATTTCCCTCCGTAATGTGTTTGTGATCGCTCTTTTTTGCTTCTTATTATCTCACCTTACTTAACATTCTTGCCCTGTACCGCATTAACGAATGTCCACTTCAACGGGAAAAAGAAAGGATTTACTGCGAAAACAGAAAGCAGATGAAGAGATTGGCATTTCCCAAACTGGCAGCCTCAGAGCTAGTCCTTGTGAAATAAATGTGATATGGGTGAGAGGAGGCAAGTCTGATCAAACTTGAGGCCGGAATGAATTAGGAGTCATTAGGAAATGTGTGAACACTATGAGAGGCGTCCTTGGAGATGTATCCAAAAAGTCATTACTTCCTGTTTAGAGTTCTGGGCCCGTATTCCGAGTCTGCGTCGTTATCGGAGTGTCGCTATCTCACGTGACCTGCAGTCATCTGATTGGTCGAAACGCCAGAACCAAGTGTTGCCACTACGGAACCGGAAGAGGTGGCAACCTCATGTTCCGGCGTTTCCACCAATCAGATGACTCGGGGTTGGGTAGCCTAGCGACACTTTCGATAACGACGCAAACTCGGAATACGGGCCCTGTTAAGCAAGCACATGCGAGGTGATTCGGCGTCAGTGTTCTCAGTAAGCAGAGTTACGGTGCACGATATCTGGACCAAGGCAGAGGCTTGTATTGGTGCCCTTGAGGAGGAGGAGGAGGAGGAGGAGGAGGAGGAGGAGGAGGAGGAGGAGGAGGAGGAGGAGGAGGAGGAGGAGGAGGAGGAGGAGGAGGAGGAGGAGGAGGAGGAGGAGGAAAGAAGGCAGGGAGGGAGGTGCCCTGGAGAAGCGAGACAAACCTGAGGGGCCACACTAAACACAATGAACATATACCATTTATTGTAAGCTGGACTTTAAGAAATTAAGTTTTGTTTCGCTCCTAATTCCCATTTACTTTTCCTAACAATAGAGTCGAGTCGGTAATTATCAAATTCAGATATTTTTATTTATCGACTAAATAATCGAACAAAGATTGCACAGAACATCCTGTAAAGAAATATAGAGAAGTGTAACGTCTTACCTATCTCGAATTTCGCCGCTAGTTTCATATATCGAAGTCTGCGCATCTCACCTAGAAAGCGGCGCTCACTTTTCACGCGCGGTAACAAATCAGTGGCAAGACCTTTGTTGGCACTGACAACGCTGTGAAACCATACTACGAAGTGAACGCGATGTGTACTTGAGGGTGGTTCAAGAGCAAAGCTTGAAAACTAAGCTGCATTGGATAAAGCAATGCTTAATAAGTGCCTACCGTCACCTTCAAAGTTGGAAAGCATTTTGTGGTTCGAATAAGCTGTCTGAAACCATAGTTGGCGGCAATAATTAAGTTAAAGTTAAATTGGTTCACAGGAAGGGAAAGGCGCAGTAACTGTCACACTTGCTCTGTGGACACCTGAACCGCGCCGTAAGGGAAGGGAGGAAGGTGGGAATGAAAGTGGACAGAGAGAAAGAGGAGCCGTAGTGGAGGGCTACGGAGTAATTTCGACCACCTGGGGATCTTTAACGTGCGCTGACATCGCACAGCACACGACGCCTCTTCGTTTCGCCTCCATCGAAACGCAGCCGCCGCGGTCGGGTTCGAACCCGGGAACTCCGGCACAGTAGTCGGGCGTCTTACCACTGCGCCACCCCGGCGGGGCGCAATAATTATGCACGTTTTCAATTCCCAACAGTCTTATAATTCCAATAAATGGTTCACTAGCTTGTTTACACGTCCATGCATCTTTAAAACAATTAGGCGTGTTGTCGTACTTGGTTTCTCTATTTTTCATAGTCTTCCTAGCTAATATATAGCAATCTCTTTATTCATTAACCTTGTCAGCCTGTATTCAGAAGAACATTTTGTTCGGTGCATGTGCTTTTTAAAAGCTCGTGCAGCGAAGGAGAAAGCTTTACTTCATACAAGTATACATGACCGGCACTCTAAACTGAGCGAATCGTCGCTTTTGCAAAACGTCGTCAATAAGCGCGACGTCACTGTCAGAGAGCATCCATATATGTACCTGTTTGTGCCAACGCTTTCTGACAATTAACCAGTGCTCTAGAATCAGAGAACCGAGAGGGCTTGCTCGTCGACTCAGAGTGAGTGAGGCCCACTAGGTATTCCTCGAAGACACGAGCTTGCTGTCCAGGTTTTCGCAAAGCGTTTGCAACAGCATTTTCGACAGGTGAAACTGACGCTGAAACCACACGTCGGCCAGATCGCTTGCCACGTCTCGAATTAAGCGATGACGTATGCTGCTGTTGCCCTGGCTATTACAGTCCCCAGCTCAATTCGGGAGCTTTCAAATTCATGAGTTTCGCCCGAGTTTGCCTGTCTGCCAAGGCCGTAACTCACGCCCACGGCTTGGCGCGTAAATGCTATCCGCATATATGCCATGGTTGGGCACGCCCAACGTGCTTGTCGACTAAAGCAAAGCCGTGTTCCCAGACACCAATAATATTGACTGTAGAAACTCCCCTGCCGCTGGGCGTTTCGTCGCAAATGAATTTGGCTAATACTGTCGAATGCATGTGGAGCGTCTACTGACCATGGCGGAAGTTATTCCAGTATACACACAAGTGAAAGTAAACAGGTGGCGAAGGTTTGTCCCAAAAGCGGTTTAGCGAACTGCGGCGTAGCGCCACGATCAGGGGGGAGTGGGGAGCGGTTACTCAAGTAAATAATTTATAAAACTACAAGCTGGAATGATATGCACCAGCAGAAAAAGAATAAAAATTTTAGTACCTTGCCTTATAAAGGAGGTACGTTATTTTATTAAATTACTGATATACATTTTTTTTTTTTTTTCAATTTCGCAACACGCTTGCTGCGCCGCCTATTTATTATTGTGTGTTGCATCAGCCTTGGTGAGGCTGATCAAAGCTGATTCGCTCTGTTGTGGTTGAGGTCACTCTGTCACGATTCTGGTGCCCAACTCCAATCAACCAGTTGGTCCAAATCGCCATTAGGCCGACATCTGGCTCATCCTGACCCCCCAGCTAGAGTAGGGCTATGCTTCTCTGCCAGCGGTCCAGGCGGAGCCAACCTACCTCTTGCAGTCGGGCTGAGCCAGGGCTTAAATCAGGAGGGCCTCAAGGGGTCTGAGACCCCCTACCAGTATTTAAGAGGGGTCTCAGGCCTCCCTCTGTCCTCTCCCCCCCCCCCCCCCCCCTACTTGAATGTATAAGATAAGGACTGCATGAATACAAAGCAGGCTGCCATCTTTTATTCTTGTTAGTGGTTGTCAGAACATAGCAGAGAGTTTTAAAAAGAACCATTAATATATGTTCTAAAACTTAGGACGAAGAAAATTAATTTGTCCCCTTTGTATAAAACAATGCGTGAAGCAGGCCTCCAGCCTCTCTCTCTTTCTCTCTCTCTCTTTCTCTCTACTTCCCCTTTTCATTTGTACTCGAATCAGTAGGGAACCCCCTTCAATGGAGCCAGACTTTAAGCACTTGGATGATACATCCGACTCTACGCTCGTGTAGTTCGACCCATAGGTGAGCTCGACATGCGGTTTTCAGTTCGATAGGACGTCTCGACGTGATTCGATGGGGCTTGTGTAAACACACTGTAGGAGCCGACCAGCGTGTGTCACCGTGTTCAGATGTTGATGTATATATAGCGTGCTGCGGTCAACGTAAAATCAGGTGCCAGCCTTCATGAATGACACTCAGTTCGTTTAACGCAGCTATGAGGATCCTTTTTGTAAACCATTGCTAGTTTCAGCCGAGTCGTCCGGTGCAAAGAGGGCAGTGATCTTAGCTCAACGATACCTTGGCAACACTGCCTCATGACAGTCACTGACGACATTACTCGCGTGCGTATAATACATGTACGCTGGGCAGGAGTGACGATCCGCGAGCACAGCCACCTTTTCAGGAACAGTACTGAAGCATAAATGCCTCTAGAATAAACTTTCTGCCAAATAGATATTTAAACCTCGAGTTTGGCGCATGATGGCCTTAGTGGTCTATGTGCAATACAACACACCACAGCACAACACAGCACAGCAATAAACTCTCTACCGACACCTGTTATAGCCGAACAATGAGGTGCGAGTCGCGAATAGCAACGGCCACCAGTGAAGGCGCGAAAACTGTGCCGTAGCCGAACATGGAAGAGGATGCAAGACTGGCCACAAAGTAAAGTGTGTGTTATATTATATATATATATATATATATATATATATATATATATATATATATATATATATATATATATATATATATATATATATATATATATATATATATATAGGATATTCTCTGACAGGCACAAGTATACTATATATATATAGCTGTGTTGTGCTGTGGTGTGTTGTATGGCACATATAGACCACTAAGGCCATCATGAGCCAAACTCGAGGTTTATATATCTACCAGCCTTGGGAGGCGATCTTGCATCAAAGTGATACACAACTCACCCGCTTAAACCTTTAAGCGATTCTTTCTAAATTTCCAATCTTCTTCTGTACACAATGTAGCGGTCCAGAACCGACCGGCTGCGATTACTTTTGTGGAAACCGGACAACCGTCAAGCAGGTTCGACGGGTACACGAATCTTTCCTTCCGTGATCACGACACCTCCGGGCACTCTCACAGTCTTTCAGCGGCTTGACTGAAGAGGCGAAAAAAAGCATGCACAAAGCAAAAAAAGCGTCTCTTGTCGGCAATCTCGTCTCGCCGTCTCGTTGCTCTCTAAACAAGTCGTACGCCGAGTGCCAGAAAGCACCACAAATCTCCGGGATACCCGAACGAAGCCCTTCCTTGTTATACTGTGGTTGTTTTCCCCGCTGTCCCTCGTTAAAGGAGGCGTGCACTCCA
This sequence comes from Amblyomma maculatum, assembly GCF_055883805.1. Classification (NCBI taxonomy): domain Eukaryota; kingdom Metazoa; phylum Arthropoda; class Arachnida; order Ixodida; family Ixodidae; genus Amblyomma; species Amblyomma maculatum. Next base: position 158,763,810 of record NC_139346.1, read on the forward strand.
CTTCGAAGGCCGTCGTCCTTAACGCCGTCCTAAATCCTGCGGCAAGGCAACTCGGCTAATTAACGCTGCTATAGCGATGCTGCCATCTTTGTTCTACTTGTTTGCCGCGTAACTCGGTGGCTGGGATTCCCGAAAGCAGGAAGTGAGACTATCAGCTTCCCGCTCTCCGTGGGCACCCAGAACGATAAAGCAAAAGAAAAACAATAAAACAAAACCTAGCTGCGCGTTATTTCCGCGACGTTCTCGGGTCTTTGCCCCCGCCGCGATCGTTGTCGGCGCGAATTTCCGTGCAATCGAAATATTCCTCGGCGCGTTTCCTCCGGAACCTTTTAGCGCGCTGTGAACAGCCGAGCAGCACCTCGAGCGAAATAAGAAAAAGTGAAATTTATTTTTTCAGATAGGGCAAGACTAGCTTGATCGCTCCGGCGGGAGAATCGCTGAATGATCTTGGTTAGCGGGGGATTTGGTTGCAGGTCCTCCTCCTAACTTCTCCCCGTCCCTCTTGTCCTCTTTGGCACCGCCTCTTCGAAGAAAGAGAAGATAATGCATTCGCGACAAGACGAAGAAACAGACACACTCGGTATTAGTCCAGGGATTAAGACAAAGCGGAAGCTGCCCTGTGCGGGGCGGCAGTGGCGACTCCGCGTGTTCCTCCCAGACAGGTCCAACGAGTGGTCAAGCGCGCTGTCCGCGCGCGCAGAAGCGACGTATAGCCTGACAGAACATTAATAATTAATGGGGCACGTCGGCTCCTGGATACACACAGCCTGCTCGGGACATTGCGCGGCTTTTCGCTATCTTTGCTGGTCGGCGCGCCCTTCTGCGCTGACATCTCTTTCTCTCTCCACCTCCGTCGTTCTCGATCTGTCTTAATCTTTTCGCTTCTCTACCTCTCCTTTCTTTCCATATATTTTATATCCAGGCTTCTAGCAGAGGGGAACGCATCGTGACCCCTAGTGAGGAAGTCGACAGCCTTCGCTTCCTCTCGTACACAACATCGCTGCCCTATGTGTCCAAGTCGCTGGCTTGCAGGGGCTGCAGCAGTAGCCGCCAAGCTAGCCAGCCAGCCATCAGCCGGTCTCCCTCCCACAAACTCCCTTCCTCGTTCGCGTACTTATATCTGACCTGACTCGCTTGCGACGACTGCTCCCTATCACGAGCCCACGGATTCGGCGGTGGCGATGGACGCTTGATGGACTTTTTCTTTATACTACCCTGGACTTACCACACGCGCTACCTACGAGGCGTGTCGAGCAGCGACACCGCCGACAACGCCACCTGGTCGTCGTCGTCATCTCGCGCGGCCCTCGACGAAGGCTCCCCCTTTCTCCAGCTGGGCCTTCCTTCATCCACGTCCTTGCGATTCGCGGCAGAGATAGCAAGCGGCGCGACGCGCGCTTTTCTTTGATATATGTGCCTTGCTCAATTTTCGCCATTGGGCGAATGCGGTGACTGCCCTGTACACATATGCTCTCGTCGCCGGTACGGACTGCTTCGTTTCTGTTTAGCCAACCTTTTAAGTAGTTCCTCTTCCTTGCTTCCAATCGTTGCGCCTAAACGACCACCCTCGTTAGGCTCGCAGTAGCAGGCGGAAGTTGTCCTTTCTTTTATGGCCCCCACACCTTCCCTTAGCTACCGTTCTAATGTGAAGCGTGATGGTGCTGTGCTTATAAAAAAAACATAGTGCACGGTAGCTGTTCCAACAGGCAGTTCAATAAGTGCTGGTCCGCCTTCTAGACGGCCAACAACTGACCAGCGCTGCAATCGCCGGCTCTTCAGAGGTAAGCCGTCCAGAGAAACCCGAGTGGGCGCACAAACAACCTGTACGGCTCCGGTACACGTTCTGACGAGCGGCGATGGGCCACTTAATCGACCACGGGAGGAGGTGGTAAGGGGGGAAGGGACGCCAGATTTTGATCTGACATTGAGACGTGCTGATCAGCCAGCCCCCACGAACCAGCTGAGAAAACTGCAGCCGTGCAAGAAGACGTGCCCACTGTTGCCAGCACCCCCCCCCCCCCCCCTTTTTTTTTTTCAGCGTTCAGCACCACCGCCAAGACCAGTAGTAGTGGCAGTATGCACAGTGTGCAGACAAGGCTAAACAACACGAGAAGGCCACTTTTGCTCACAGCTCTACATTGTGCAGCCATCAACCGAGCTCTCTGCTCTGAAGAGAAGGCCTTCGGCGGCAGCGGCTGTACCGAAAAAAAAACGAAAAGCGTAGAAAAGCATGCTTCTATTCCCTCTGCTCTGCTACTACCTTCCCTCTCCGAAGTTGGCCACCGTCTCTGGACCGTGTTGTGTACGCGCGTGCAGCCCTCTCCCTTTTGGGCCGAGCACACGCGTCGAAGAGCGTAGTCACGATCCGGCGTGCTTGGTCAACGGCAGCACCAGCGGTAGCAGTATAACTGCGGGAATGATCTATATAGAGGAAGTCTCTTACCTGCCACCCCTCTCCTCCCCTCTCTCCCTCCGGCTCGGCGCGTTCCGTTAAAAAGGGGCAGCTCCGGCAAGAGCGATGCCTGCCTACCTGCCTGACTTCTGAGAGACGACTTAACCGTACACTGATTGTTTGTCTTCTTTCTTTTTCCTCCCTTCTTTGTTCCCATTTTTTTTTTCCTTCCTCTCTCTCTTTTCTGTTGTTTGAAGAGCGCTCGCCTAAGAAGGAGACGAGGTACGGATGTTCCGCGGCGCGCGCTGGTAGCCCTCGTCGCCGCCGCCGCGTTGTGCCGTTGTGCTCGAGGCCCCCGCGTGTGGACATAATGCGTGTTTGGCTTCCTGGGTGCCATTAGACGGGAGGAGAGAGATTGTTTGGGGAGATAGACGAGACAGAAACGTGTTGCCTGCGAGGCAGCGTCGTGAAGTCGGCGCGCCCTCGACACGACGAGCGGCGAGCGTGGCCGGGAACGATGCATCTCGTGGCTCCGAAGCGGCTAGCGGGCAAAAGATCGAAAAGAAACCTTGATAATGAAGCGAGACAAATAAAGCGGAGAAATTCAAGAAGAAAAACGTCTGTCACGATCTGGAGCGGGGCGTTTTGTCGTATACGCTTCGCCGACCCGCTAATGTGCTCGGGTTTCATCTCATCTCGCCTTCGGTTTTATTGCTGGCCGCGAGGTAAGCGGTCAACTGCAACGGTTCGGTGCAATAACACGTGCACCAGCTCCACCTTCTCCACCTGGTCCTTTTTTTGAAGCAACACGAAAGCCAACGCTCCCTTAAGTACGGCTGGTAGTCAGAGTGAACATGCATCTCTTGTCGAGTCTCCGCTTTCATCTATCGCGGTCTTCCCCACAACGCAGGCTGACCGAGGGTTCTGTGCGCGCTTTTTTCTGTCTAACGCGTAATCACATGAACTTATACCGCTGAGACGAAGATTTAGAACTGCCAACAATGCATACGTAAACTCCATGCGCTCTGGTACTGTTTCAGCTCCAAGGAGATCCACAATTTAATCAGAAAAACATTCAATACGAGGAATCGAAAGCAAGAAAGAAAAAAAAGCCATATATTCATGGGTGAACATTTGCGCAACCTAATGGTTTCACGAATACACGCATGTCACCGAATTGCGCATGCAGATCACGCATCCAGGAGCGGATACTCCAGTACAATGTAAGATCGCCATGATGAACAGTCTCTACATCGGAAATCTCCTGTGCGGCTATTTCGAATCGCCGGGTTCGATCCCGACCGCCAGAGGCTGCGTTTCGAGTGGAAGCGAAACGGAGTGGCGTCCGTGTGCTGTGCGATGTCAGTGAACGTTAAATATCCCCAGCTGGTCGCAATTACTCCGGAGTCCTCCACTACGGCGTCTCTCATAGTCTGAGTCGCTTTCGGACGTTAAACCCCATAAAAAACTTATTGATTGATTTATAGGAAGGGAAAGGCGCGGTACTGTCTCCCTTGTTTTCTGTGGACCTCAACCGCGCCGTAAGGGAAGGGAGGAAGGTGGGAGCCAAAGTGGAAAGAGAGAAAGAGGAACCGTAGTGGAGGGCTACGGAGTATAATTTCGACCACCTGGAATCTTTAACGTTGTAGGCTGTCATTGCACCCGTCACCGCTTCGGTGGTGGACGACGGTTGCTGTTGTTGCGGCGCGCGCCTTTCCGTCTTTCTTTTCTTTCTTCTCTATATTCTTTTCTGTCTGCACGAGGCAGCGGAGGTGGCTCAGCTACAGAGCCAGTAGCAGGCCCGTGCATTTTATTTTCCTTCTTCCTACAGCCACAACAACAACAACAACGCTGACATCGCACAGCACACGGACCGTAAAGTAAACTGTCAATTTGGGATGAGGTTTCGACATGAATCGGAGGGAGGGGGACATTTTAAACTGCTTCGTTGCTTCTTTGCCGCTTTGTAAACAGCACAAAACGTAACCAAGACAGCATTAGCACGACAAGTAAGTGGCAGGAACAAATTTGAGTCGAGGCAGAAATTATTATTTGGCCGAAACAGCGTATTCGTCTTCTGAAGCACAGCTTAACCGGGCTGACCACCATTGATGGCCGAATATTCTATTTTCAGGTTGTCATTCGCAACTACTGTAAGTTTGTTGCAAATTAATTTTTGGTGGTAGGCACATGTAAAAAAAAATTGATAAGCATTAATTAGTTCGTCTACTTGGAAAAACATTGAAGTCTCACAATAAAAGTGCGTTTGGAAGGAAGCTCACACTTTCCGACATTCCTGCGGCAGACGTAGGAAGGCAGCTTCCTCTCTATGGGCAACTTTGAGAACTTTTACAACGCTCCCATGAACAGATCTCGCGGCGCCCATATATACTCATCCTGCAACTCAAATCACAGACACCCACTACGAGGTGAATTAAACGAGTGAATTCCCTTCACAACAACTTTCGCTGGCATGAACTATCAGTGTTTTAGGTAGTACACTTCCTGTAATCCAAGTCACTGCAAAAGTATCGAAGACCACTGAGCACCAATGAGAAAATGAAGACGTCAACTCCTGCAGCTTTCTAACACTGCAGTGTATGTGTTTGCACTACATTTCTCGCCGCATCCAAGCTTAATTAGAAGCGAATGCAACTTGCAATAATGCGCAGATTTTTAAGGCACAATATTGAATACAATGCAATGCATGCATACAATACAATGAATACTATAATTTCTCCCGTAATGTATTGAAGACAACTGAAGCTTCAGGGGATACATTGCCTGCCGTGATTATATTGCAACGAAACTTGCTTGTTTCTTCACACTCAATATTCCCGGCGGGACGCGGCTTTATCTCGATGCTTCCTCGCCAGCTTTAAATTCAGCGCGGCCGAAAGCAACGGGCATTCGGTACGTCGACAACCGCCGAGCACATGCGTTGCTATCGCAATCCCATATGTTTTAGTACATGTCTTAACGTACGCAAGTCACCTCCAATAAGAGTTCATTTAGGAAGCCTTCCTCTTGTCCTTCTGATCATTGGATCACTCTACCCGCTACGTGCACAATATATGCCCGCTAGAGAGCAAATGCTAGTGCAGAGCCAATACTTGAATATCTGCCGTGCCAACGCAGTACGTAAATGTATCAACGAGAAGTCAATATATGCTCCGCTTCCGCGTGGCTCTATATTCAAGTGGCAAGTGAGCGGGACACTAACAACTTGGCCCAGATTTTCCTGTCGCAAGCTGCGCAATTTTCAATATAAAATCGCCCAAAAGCAGTGGCATTCCACTGGTAGCAGTTAAACTCGCACAGAAATAAATGATCCTCCCTTTTCTTCGTCCGCCTGAGATGGATAAGCGAAGGCTGTTTAAAGGAGCAATTTGCCTTCTCCGGTGGTACGCCAGTCGTTTCCCGCAGTCGACCATTCCTTTGTTCGATGGAGAGCGGAGTGATGGACAAGTTAGTCGTGCTTGCACATTGTATCGCTGCTACCTCGCAGATCGTGCCCCGTCTCTTAAATAGGTTGCACGCAGCGGCGCACGTGGCAAACGCCGCTTTGAAACACCTTAGAAAATGCACATGCATAAGATAGAAGCTTCCTCATTGCAGAGTTGGCCAGGAACACGGAGCTTTTGCGCGAGGTTCTTCCCACAGCAATAACGGATCGCGCGGCGAACGAGTTCATGTTCACCGTTCGATCATCACCCGCAGCTCCCGGACGACGAATTCTCGGAGCATAAGTAGCGGGACTCGCGAGTGAGCATATAACGGGGCGTCATATAATATAATTGCTCATCGCGCGGGCCTCGGCCAGTGCCGGTGTGTTGATCTATACACATACGCACGCGGGGGTATCTCCCAAACGCCCCTCGCGCAACGCCGGGGTCGACGCCCCTAGTCGGAGACAGGGCGGAACATCAAGTGCTCTAGAAAAAAATATCGAGCAAAACAGAAAAGCGAATGAGGATCAATCGACTGAACGTAGAGCGTTGAGCAAAAAAAAAAAAAAAAGGAAGAATGCAAATGAAGATATTCCGTCGATTATGGAGCGAAGCAAGGCAGACAGGCCACCAAAGTCTACACGAAAAGCTGAGCGGGTGCTCATCTTATACGGTAGCTCTTCAACTGCGCGATATTACTTCATACACTCTATACGTGAAGCGTGCAAGAGAGAAATGAGGGAGGATGGTGCTCGGTAGAGCGCCTATACACTACGCTGTAGAAAATATAAGCGTACACTCTTCAGAATAAGCAAGCACGCAGGATGCGATGCGCCCGAGCGGCCCTCGGGTTTTTGTGCCGGGTAATCTTGGCGATCCCTCTGCCTATCCCCATCTTAATTTTTCGCGTGGCGTTCTCCTGACTTTTTTTTTTCCTCAAAAAAGATGGAGCGAGATGAGAAGCGGTCAGCCAAAGTATACCTGCGAGAAGATCTGTCTTCGTATCTTCTAGTCATCTTGTTTCTTTTTTTCTTTTTTTTTTTTTCATCTTCTTCTCACTCATTTTACAAGTAACTTGTCTCGGGAATAATTTCCTCACGTATATATACACTCGAAAGACTGCGGCGAACTGCGCAGTGTATGTCCCAGTGTATACTCAGCGTTGCAGTACGCACATCGGCCCAGTTTATCTGATGAAACTTCTCTTGCTGAATTGTTTCTCCATGCAGATTTATTTGTTTTATTTTTATATCGGCAGAATCCTTTTACAATTGCAGGCGGTCGCGTCAGTACAAGGTAAAAACGACAATAAGAAGATGGCGCTTATAAGGAGGTTCAAAGCCGCACTCGCTATCTGTCTAATGAGTTGTGAACTTCGCGATCCGCGCGGTGTTACCTTAATTAATTGCGAGGCCTGCGCACGACTGGAATGTATCGCAGTTTTCGTTTTTCCTCTTGTTTTGTTTTTCTTTCCTCGCATATACATTCAGTATATCGAGCGAATTTTACGACAGCCTTCGTTTATTTATTTTTTTTTTTTTCATTTCAGTCTTATCAGACACTTGCAATTTTTTTTTCTTCGTTCCAGTTCATAATTTATGGCTCTTCTAATATTATACTGCTCGGTGTCCATCCTTTCTTGTTTTACTGTGTACGCTTATCGGAGCTTCTTCGTCCTTGATTCCACGCGTTCCCGGCAAAACACGAGGAAGTGCACGCGTCGAGGCTGCAGAGGTGCGCGCGCCCGTTCTCGGGCTCGATTAAATAACGCCCCGTTATCGCAATCGCAAACTCTCTTGCTCCCGCCGTGCCGTCTTTTTTTTTCCTGCGAGTCGCTCGAGTGAACAGGGGTGGAAAGATAATAGCGAACGCCGAAGGCTTTTATTTCTCAACGCGTTCCGTTTTCTTTTTTTTTTTTTCTCGCTCACACCGACATACTCCTATCTCCCCCTCCTCGCCCAGCTATCCCTTGCGCGCAAGCCATGTGAGAGGTGCATCTTGCAGCGACTCGAAGAACAGGAGTAGATTTTAAGCAAACGGAAGAGAATACGAAACGCCTCTCTCGCATAGCTCCAAATTGAGATGAAAGGAGGCGGCCATTTTTCTCAGGAGCGGCCCGCTTTGGTTGCTGGTCGGTATTGCACTGCCAAATGAATTATACTTGATGCAATCTGCTATAGCTTATCGGTTCTATTTAAAAATAGGCTCGGGCATCGTCTTTTAAATGTAGCTGCCCTTCTTCTAGAGCCAATATATTCTGCCAGCTCTCACGTATGGATCGCAAATTTTGGTACACAAATCTTTCTAAGTGTTCCAGTTAGTGAGAAAGCAAAGGAATGATAGGCACTCGGTTTTACTAAACACCGCCCAAGCGAGATCGCAGTTCTGTAGCAAGGAGAGGAATCATTTTAGCCTCACTCTAGATGTAGGTCTGTTATACAAAAGCCCTTAAATTCAGCAGCATATTAAACAAGCTGGAAAATATGAACTATATCAGCTTACCTAGATGAAACGTTGCATTTGCACATACTGTCGGTCGCTATAAATATTGGTGGTCGTTTTCGATAAAGCATTCCGATAGCCCCACGGCGCAATACCATTTGCTCCAAGCAATGTCACAGACGAATTGTTGTTAGGCTAGTTGGTTCCACGTACCACAGCTCACAACACACAAAAAACGAGCACAGGTGGACCAAATGACACTGTACTGTGGGGTACTATGCGCAGTTGTGTCTTTTTTGTGTGTGTGTATGTGAGGGGGGGGGGGAAGGGGGAGTGCGTGCGCGCACGCGCGTAACGCAACCTTACCATGCTCATAAGAGAAATTCCAACACAGCTCGAGCTGCGTGCTAGATCACGCGCCACCCGAATTTTCTCTTTTCTTCTTCCCAGTATCCGAAATATACGCGGCGCTGTGTTTTTCGCAACGCTCGGCGGCTTCAGAAGGCAGCGCTGCGATTGCCACCGCCATTACGCAGTGCAGTTCCTCATCTGACAGCACGCGCCTTCGTGCAGGAATGTCTTTTTTCGTTTCTCTCTTCTCTCCCGTTGGCCGCGAGATTCCCCCCGCACGCAGTGGCCCAGATGCACTGAAGTGAGTCGAGAAACGAAACGATAGGCAAAAGCAAAATCGTAACGGCGCAAAATAAGCAGAGTCAACGCGAGTAAAAAAATAAATAAATAAATAAACAGCCCCACGAATAAAGGCGGCGTGGAAAAGACAAGGCGATGCGTACTCCGTTCGAGCAGAGCGGTCGTTCATTTTCGAGCCCATTGCAATCGCGGGGCGCATTCCTCGTCGTCGTTCTCCCGAGCAGCGCTTTAATACCGCTACGAGTAATTGCTTTTAGGCTGACCAGCTGCGCAGGCGGGTGCCGAGAAGCAGCCTTTGCCTCTTTCGACGCCTACGTGGTGTCCGAACAGCGGCGGCGCGTACGTGATTCGCGCTGATTGTCGCCCCTCCCCTCTCAATCCTCCTTCTCTCCTTTGAATGCGCTGCCGACCTACGCACGGGTGTCCGGCCGTGAAGCCCAACTGGCTGAGGCGAGAGTGGTCCTCTGACTTCTGCTATTTTTTTTTTCTTTTCACTGCAAATTTATGGACAGAAGTTTAGCTGGGTTTGTGGATTATTAACATGTGTAGAGATCACTGACGGACTGTCATGCTCATGATTACGATAAACGGTCAGATCAGTAAGTATTTCGGCGCTGCCTGTATCGTTGAAGCTGCTTCGTCCCGAAAAATTTCACGTACAAAAGCACGGAAACGTATATGTTAAAGAAAAAAAAAAAACAAATTTAGGAGACACTTCAGCTCCTCCTTTAAACACGCGATACCATTAATGACTTACGTATTCGACTCCCTTTCTGAATCTTCGTTCGTAAGTATGTACTTTGTCATTCGCTTAATTGTTGATCCCTTAATCTGAACCACCATAATCTCTCGCCGCCTCATAATCCCATTGAGTCCCGCCTTAACCAAGCAGTATGCCTGGGGGTAGCGTGTTTAACTATGTATTTAGGGCTCCTTGTGGGTTCGAATCTCATCCATAAAGGAGCTAGAACCACCCACCAACTCGGCAATGCCATGTTGTACGTATACAACCCACCGACAAGTCAGTGCCGGGTCATGTCACCTAAAGGATTTGTTTCCTGCTCCTGATTTTTCGCTTATGACGTCGACCACGCCGGGTATCCTGAACAACAGGGCATTTAACTATATCGCGTTAAAAGCCGATTTATTAATCGTATGGCTCGATTTGCACTCTGCAACACAAGCGATTGGCACCAGGATGTCTGAGTGGTGTGTGTATATATTCATTCTCATGTGTGCTCACCTGCGGCCCGTTGCCCTCTTCATGGCCGATAGCAACTCCCGACCGATCTCCGGTCAGAGCACGGTGACTATGGGCAACTGAAACAGTGTGGTTAAACCGAGAAGCGGACGTCCATAAGACGACCTATGCCAGAGAAGCCACTGCTTAGATCCCCGGGTACACAGCAGACCAACAGTAGAAGGGATACACTACACCGAGCAACGGGGCCGTCTTGGCCACGAATATGTAGACATCACCTTCCATTCCCACGAGGCGATGCATGAACAAAACATCAATATACCGCCATCGCTATCGGAAGACCTGGAAGGGTGTTAAGGTGCTACCTTATTGTGGGCGCGTTTAAATGGTTTTTTTTTTTTTTGTGCTCCCCGGAATCGGATGCGATGGTAGTATTGATAAATAGAAAATAAAGATCGGTGTCTGTTCAATAACCCATATTTAAAAGGGGCCGGTAAACTCCGTTCCGAAGCTATATTTTTTTCTTTTTTTTTTTTTACTTGCGTTAACACATTGTGTAAAATAAATCATCAATCTTGGCTAGCTGCGACCGGCTACTCCACATTCCGCACATCGAAGGCGAAAGCAAAACCTTCGGAAATGTCCTAACGCCATGTTAAAAGTTTCGCACACTAAGAATCGAGGATGAGGCCAGGGAAGTCATATATTCTTCAGGGGATGCTGTTACACGAAACACGAAACAGGTGGATAAAGAAAGATGGACACAAAAAAAAAAAAAAATGTCGAAGGAAATGGGGGGGCGGGGGGGGGGGGTGAAACTGAACTCTCCCCCCTCCCCCACCCTCTCCTCCTGGCTAAATCCATACTGACTCACCATATAAGTCGCTGTAGCCCACATCTTTTTTTATATTCATGTCATGGTTTATCGAACTGTTAATCTTGAATGGCAGAAGAACCAATCCATTTAATGCTTCTAGCAACAAATGTACAATCTAATTTATTTACATTTTACACATGCGACCAGGGCGGTCGCTACCATACGGATGATCGGGCAAGGTTAGCCGGAACGAGACCTTGTCCTGCCTGCCCGACCTACTCGGGCTTTACTCATATAGCGGTTCCTCGGAGTGCGGTCAGCGCAAAGCTTGACCTGGTCCGAACACTCTCATCCGACTCTCCACCAAAAGCCTCTTTCCCCAAGTCTCCCTTTCTGGAACCAAAGCCCCTTCTCAAATCATTTTTCCAAGCATTACGAGGATCATCTCATTGACCAATAGGAAAGCGCTTATTGGAGCCAATCGGCGAGTGTCCTTTTCTCAGAATTAAGACGGAAAATGGCACATTACTGCTCACGAGTTTGTTTCCTCGAGCGTACAGCGTCCATTTCCATGAACAGGTTCACGTATTCCCCTCGAATAGAAGGCGGAGAGACCCAATATCTCTAATAGCAGTAAGATAAAGACACACACACACACTGCCGGCATGGTTTTTTTTTTTTTTTTTTTTTTGCCACCCGACGGCCCTCTGTCGTTAAGAAGAAAAGGAAATCACCAGGCTGTTACGACCGTGCATCCGCATTTGCGCGCTCTATTGTTCGCCTGTGGGCATGGAAAAGTATTGTGAATATGTGGTGATGGTCCAATGGCTCTAAGTGAGCCTGTTTCCAGGAATCCTGTTTTGTAAGCCTGTTTTGCTTTGTGGACAACCTGCAAATGCCAAATTGACCCTGTCAAGAGAACGTCTGGAAAAACACAAAGAAACGTCCCCCTGCGGGAAATAGCAGGAAGTGCTTTCTTTTGTTCACCCTTCCAGTCGAGAAGGGCTATCGTCCAGTGAGGAATGTCTACTTTTCAAAGGAGACGACAGAGTGACATGTCCGCTGACGTGCAGGACAAGAAAGGAGCATGACGCATACAGCCATTAAGTGATTTCCCAGGAATGCAGGAAAGATTTGCAATTGTCGAAAACGGACAATGCTGGGAGCGGATGCGGCGCCACGTGCACTCGGGTTTCTGAGAAGTAAAACCCCTTGTCAGAACCAGCCTGTGGTTTCTTTGCTGAAGAATAGAAATGTACCTCCTCTCCTCGCCGTTCCCAAGCTTTTCCCGCCAACAAGTGATCACGCCCAACGAATGAATGCCGGACCAGTCAGTGCTTCAGACCATCAGTGCAGTGATGTGTTCGATTGGATGCCGATACCTGAGGGGCGTGCCCTGGATTTGGTTGGTCAGCATCTTCAGAGAGGGGCTGGACATAGGGGGTTTTAAGGACGCTGCAGAGCACGAAATGTCGCTCTGGGCCCTGGGTAAACGGCTCATCCAGTCGCTTCTCGCTATGAACTCTTAACGCTTGTCATTTTGCTGATGTACCCTTCTTTTTCATGTAAATATTCTTGTAAATACGTTTTCTCAAAGTGCCAGTAAACCTGCTTGTACATATTTTACCAACTTCGAAGATTCAGTCCTTCTTCAACCCCGAGTCTCTGCACGCTACCAAGTGAAGGCCGGGTCGACGTAGCCCCAGCGTCACGACAACTGGTGATCAGCGGTGGGATCTGAATCTACAAGCCCCAACACTGGTGACCAGCGTTGGGATCTGAATCTACAAGCCACAACATCTGATGACTGGAGGTGGGATCTGGATCTACAAGCTACAACATCTGGTGATTCGAGGTGGATCAGAATCTACAAGCCACAACATCTGGTGATCGGAGGTGGCATCTCAAGTAACAAGCAGGCGCAACAATCGGCCAACAAGAAAGCAGCTCGGAACATCGATCGCATGTGTGGGTGAGTACTTGGCTTTTCTTCTGATGTGGACCAGGTTCTAGAACAGGGTTAGATTTTAGAACTGGTAAAAAGTGTTGAAACGCCTTTAGGTTTGGTAGTTTGCACTGTTGTTTTGGAAGTAGCCGACACTCGGAGCGATCATGGACCTACAAAAGCTGCAGAAACCGGACCTGTTGCTGTTGTGTGAGGAATTGGGAATTGATACAAGTGGTTTGGCACGAAAACCCTTGATTATAAAGGCAATCACTGATCTGGGAACCGATGATGAGGAGCTCAGTGAAGCATGGAACCTCATCGGTCAAAAAAAGGAGCACGAACGTGAGAAGCTTGAGAGAGAAGCAAAAAAGCGGGAGCTAGAAATTGAGCTCCGGAAATTAGAAGTAGAGTTGAGCAAGAGGTCGGGCAATTGTCCCCAGCTAGCGGTACCTCTTCTCAACAAGGAGGCAGATTTCAAGATGTCAAAGTACATGCAGCCATATGTGATATCAGGGGATATCGGTCTGTATCTGGGTAACTTTGAGCGAACTTGCGAAGAACTGTCCTTCCAGCGAGACGCGTGGTCTCAGAGATTATTGACGGTTCTGCCCTGCGAGGCAGCGGAGGTTGTCGCGCGGCTAAACAAGGAGGACGCGGACAACTACGAGAAGGTCAAAGCTTGCCTTCTGATTTTCGGAGACAGAGATGTGCAGGCCTTAACACGTTCAAAGGCGCGAGAACTAGCTACACTGCTCATTTCAGAAAAATCAACAGCGGAGGAAACGGCAGTTAAAACAGTGGTAAATGCGGAAAATAGCGGGCCAGAAAACTTTGAGAGCGAGGCATCTCAGATAAGTCAACATGAAAGTGAGCTTGATAAGACACGGAATGAGGACGTTCTTGAAAGTAACCTCTTGCCGCCAGTGTCTAGTAATCTCACGAGACTTTTAAGTGGAACCCGAGAGGACTTAGCTATGGAGCAAGCCAATGATCCCAAGAATAAGCTCGAAGTACAGTGGGAAGGACCTGCTAAAGTCGTTGCAGAGCTTTCTGACACTAACTACGCAGTGAAAATTCCCGATAGGCGTAAAGCAGTGCGCATTTATCATTGCAATCTTATGAAGCCTTATGTGCAGAGGGAAGCCGTGGTAAATCTAACGTTAAACCTTCCCGAGGAGATGGGGGATAACTTGATTTGCCTCAGCGGAAAAGGAAGCAACGCTCAGGAGCTTCTCAAAAAGACAGAGCAGAGAGGAGAACTAAAGAAACCCCAGCTGTCCGATCTGGGCGAGATAATAACAGAGTTTGAGGCCTGCTTCGTGGACAGGCCAGGCAGGACTGATTTGACTGAGCACGATATTGAGCTGACTTCAGACGTGCCAGTGCGATCAAGGTGCTACCGATTCTCTCCAAGGCAAAGAGAAATTCTGGATAGGGAAGTAACTCGCATGCTGGAATTGGGAGTAATAAAACCCTCGGAAAGCGATTATGCTTCGCCTATGATCTTAGTAGAAGCTCCAGGTAAAGACCCTAGGCCTGTGGTAGACTACCGAAAGCTAAATTCTCTCACCAGGGATCAAGTGTATCCTATTCCGAATATTGAGGAGAGAGTAGAACAGGTCAGTAGAGCGGCATATGTGACTACGCTGGACCTTACTCGAGGATACTGGCAAGTACCGCTCACTGAACGCGCCAGCAGATACGCGGCTTTCGTCACTCCGACGGGCAGCTACCAGCCAACAATGATGAGTTTCGGGCTCAAAAATGCTCCATTTTGTTTTTCCCGACTCATGGATAGGGTTTTAAAGGGGTGTGAAACATTCGCAGTGCCTTATTTAGATGACATTGCGGTTTTTTCCGACTCATGGGCGGACCATATGGTACATCTAAGAGCTGTACTGAGCCTTTTGCGTCAAGCTGGACTAACTGTAAAGGCCGAGAAATGTTGCCTGGCAAGGGCGACCGTGGACTACTTGGGTTACAATGTAGGTCAAGGTTTCAGGAAACCCAGCGAGATTAAGATTTCTGCGGTAGCAGACTATCCGCGGCCGAGCACGAAGACGGAAATTCGAGCATTCTTAGGTCTGACGGGATACTACAATCACTACATCCCTAACTATTCAGCTTTGGCTAGCCCTCTGACCGACGCTCTCCGCAAGACAGAGCCGACAAATGTAGTCTGGGACGAACAAAAGGAAGCCTCCTTCGTAAACCTGAAGGCTGTGCTGATTAGCCGTCCGGTATTGCGAGCTCCAGACTATGACCGAGAATTAACGGTCCAGTGTGATGCAAGTGATCGAGGGCTAGGTGCTGTTCTCTGCCAGAGAGATGACGACGGTAATGAGCACCCAGTGCTCTACCTGAGCAGAAAACTGAGTTCTAGAGAGAGGGCTTATTGCGCGTCAGAGAAAGAGTGCGCTTGCATTGTATGGGCCATTCAAAAATTGCAGTGCTATCTTGGAGGGGCCAAATTCACCGTAGAGACGGACCATTGTCCCCTGGCTTGGCTGCAAACTGCGACATCGAAGAACAGTCGCCTTCTTAGGTGGAGCTTGATTTTACAGCAGTACAATTTTGAAATAAGATACAAAAAGGGGAAGTTAAATGGGAATGCGGACGCGCTTAGCCGCTCTTTCTAAGCGGTCCGAGATGTTCCTCACCATGTATCCAAATTGATAATCAGGTTTTTTTTTTTTTTTTCGTGCGCTTGTATATGTGTGGCTATGTAAAGCAGCACGTTTGGTTTTCTAGGAATACGTGGGTCCCGAACGTCTTGAGAGTGGGCTTTTCTCGAACAACAATGGCAGTTTTCTTTTAGCCTGGTCTCTTCAGACGGGAGCCGAGTGCTTGCTTCGACATGTGGTTGAGTTTCAGAGACAGCTCAAGCAAATTGGCCTACAACAATCAAGACAACGCGACAAGCAACAGCGAGCTTCAAGCGTTCACGTGCAGGCCATTAAGTCGTCTCTTCATGCAGCAGCGGCGACTGCTGCCCTCCGTGACTCTTCTGGCGGGGGAGGAGGCTGTTACGACCGTGCATCCGCATTTGCGCGCTCTATTGTTCGCCTGTGGGCATGGAAAAGTATTGTGAATATGTGGTGATGGTCCAATGGCTCTAAGTGAGCCTGTTTCCAGGAATCCTGTTTTGTAAGCCTGTTTTGCTTTGTGGACAACCTGCAAATGCCAAATTGACCCTGTCAAGAGAACGTCTGGAAAAACACAAAGAAACGTCCCCCTGCGGGAAATAGCAGGAAGTGCTTTCTTTTGTTCACCCTTCCAGTCGAGAAGGGCTATCGTCCAGTGAGGAATGTCTACTTTTCAAAGGAGACGACAGAGTGACATGTCCGCTGACGTGCAGGACAAGAAAGGAGCATGACGCATACAGCCATTAAGTGATTTCCCAGGAATGCAGGAAAGATTTGCAATTGTCGAAAACGGACAATGCTGGGAGCGGATGCGGCGCCACGTGCACTCGGGTTTCTGAGAAGTAAAACCCCTTGTCAGAACCAGCCTGTGGTTTCTTTGCTGAAGAATAGAAATGTACCTCCTCTCCTCGCCGTTCCCAAGCTTTTCCCGCCAACAAGTGATCACGCCCAACGAATGAATGCCGGACCAGTCAGTGCTTCAGACCATCAGTGCAGTGATGTGTTCGATTGGATGCCGATACCTGAGGGGCGTGCCCTGGATTTGGTTGGTCAGCATCTTCAGAGAGGGGCTGGACATAGGGGGTTTTAAGGACGCTGCAGAGCACGAAATGTCGCTCTGGGCCCTGGGTAAACGGCTCATCCAGTCGCTTCTCGCTATGAACTCTTAACGCTTGTCATTTTGCTGATGTACCCTTCTTTTTCATGTAAATATTCTTGTAAATACGTTTTCTCAAAGTGCCAGTAAACCTGCTTGTACATATTTTACCAACTTCGAAGATTCAGTCCTTCTTCAACCCCGAGTCTCTGCACGCTACCAAGTGAAGGCCGGGTCGACGTAGCCCCAGCGTCACGACAAGGCGCACATCATAACGACCTCCGGGTGTCCCGGTGTACATGACCCACAGCTCACCGGCATAGGCAACCTGCAATGGAGTTTGCTGAGACATGTGGCGCCACCTGGCGGCCGACGGGAGCTAATACTGAGTCGGCGCAGAAGCAGACGCCGTATATGTTGCGGCCGCTGTGTTCCTTCTGCGTTCGCGTTTTGTTATCCCAGTGAGTGTGATTTACTCATTTAGTGACTTCAGTGGTCTCGTGCGATGCTTCGACTACTACGGATGTGAACAAGAATAAAAATAAGCGCAAGGGCGGCGAGAAAGACTACCACAATCACGAAGGAGACCTAAGCGTACCGCTTGCTGGGAGAATTCTGGGGAGAATGATGAGAGAAGGAGATATTGGCTGCGAGAGAGTAATGTAACTGAAATTTGTTTTGTTATGGGGCCATTGGCGTACAGACGCCAAGAAACTAAAATAAGACGATTGCCCGTGAGCGGAGGAAACGGTATAAACTTCTGACTCGGGGAGTCGCACGCTGGTTGGGGCACACTACTCAGTACGCGCTGTAAAATTTGGCGTGTACTGGTATATGCTGTGCAAGATCGAGTGGCATATGTCCAGAAAATCAACAAAGCCGTGCAGCCGCAGCATCGTATTCCAGCCGCATTTCAACGGAGGCGAAATAAAAAAAAAAAAATGTTTGTGGTTCTGCGAACCGGATTTCTAATGCGGTGTCTATTCGGAACCACAAAGCCAAAATATCTTCAAAACTTCCAATTACAGATTTCAATAAGCATATTTATCTGTAAATTAGTTCTTAAGGTGCTGAAAAAGTTGAAGTGGCGGAGTGTAGAGGCCCGTGATACTGTGTATGCTGAGAATGGAACTTCGTTCTATTGTTCCGCGCCAAATATTTCTTGCACCGACTGCTCAAGCTACTCAAGAGTCTCTTGTCTCAGACGATAGAATATTTCATCATTAGTAACAACAGTAAAAAATTCTAACTCTTAGCGACCTCCGTTACGAAAGCTTTGCCGTTGAGTGCCAGCATTTCCCGCCGGCTTTCCCCAAGCTTGAGGTACGGAGATACAAAATGCATGCCAGTTATTGTTGTTGTTAAGGGCTTTATTTTTCCAACGGTGTAGGAGGCCCCCTACTCCCCGCCCCCGGCACGCACAGTTTTCGTTGATGACGCACGCTACAACCGCACAGTGCTTGCAATCGCCACGACATCCGTAGCGGGCACCGCACCATGCCTCCTGTAACTTCCGCGGCACTGTCGAAAGGTGCACCACGAACAAAAGTGTTCGTCATGGTATTAAACTTTAAAGCAAAACCGCGAGGAAATTATTATGCTGCTGTAATCAAACAGCAAGAACAAAAAAAGAAGAAGCGGCGATCAATCTCTTCTCAGGTTCTCTCTGCACTTTCAATGTTTGGGTATGAGGTGTGAACGCAATAGGTGAATGAAAAGCTACGTTTACAACATTTTTCATTCATTTAATTATTTCTTAATTCATCATCACATATCCGACTAATGCCCTGAGAGAATAAATTTCGTTAAAAAAAAATTCCGTCTACTCACGCGACATTCAAAGCTGTGCGCGCGGGTGTTCCGTCGCGAGCGGCGCGCACTTCGCGGTGACGTCGACACCGTTCACGTTTTAAACATGAGCATTCTCGAACAGGCGGTGTCCTTTCGTCAGTATTGGTTTTCGGAAGTAGCTATCAAGACATTCGATTGCCTTAAAACTGCAGAAAATGAGAGCCGAGATGCTTCTAGCCGTACAACGCGAACGCAACCCGACCGCGCCAGCCTACTCAGATTACTCGGCGCCGCCGTTGGCGGCGCTGAACGCTGCGCTCCACTAGCGCCGCCTGGCCACTGCAGGTTGCCTATAGCTGCACACTTAGCTAGTACCATTATCACAGAAGTATTTGTAACGAGCCGACAAATTACAAAGCCGTTCTGGAGTTTTGGGGTGACCTTTAGAATTTGCGCGTTCATGCGCCTCTCAACTCTACTTTTCAATAAAATGTCTTAGTAGTTAGTACTACCACTATTACTAAGCCGTGTTTAAGCGATCACTCTGAGAATACCTTCAGTAAAAGGGCACCAGCTTTTAGATGCTCCTGAACTGATTTATGTACGAAGCTATGCACATATGTGTGAACGAAGACCCCACGAGAAGCAATTATTACTTTTCTTGTTTGAGAGAAGAGGTGCCTAGGAAGTCGCGGCAACCACCTCGACTTTGGCACAGCAATTTTGATTCCCTTTAATTGCGGCCGTATCGTAGCCGCTAATGAACGGTGAACAGACACCATTAATCTCGGGCGAACAAAGCCATCTTCATGCTGCAAGCATCGCGAGCGTGCACGAGCAGACAAGTGAACGCGTCGTGAACAGAGAAAAAAAAAAAACAATAAAGCTAGTCAACAGTGACCAGCACACTCAGACGCGAAACGCTGCGTGCAGCGTGAACTTTGCAGCGTGAACTTCGCCGCGTGAACAGACGTAGTCGCCGCGCCGTGAGAACGGAAAGCGATACTTGAGAAGATCCACACACCAGATGCGCAAACATCGACCGGCAGAGGACGCCGCCGCCACCTCGGCGTTGGTAGGCGTTCGGTTCCAAAATCTACGCGCGCACTAACTTGTGGTTCGGTTCACACGCCACGTGGTGTACAGATCGCTCGCAGCCGCGACCGCTGTGACTCACGTGAGATCCGACGCGACCGCTGAAGGTCTTCTCTGCTTTAGAGCATTTCACGTGACTCGCTATCGGACACGTCTCCCTGGATGACTGCGTAGACCGGCGTTTGTTTGATCGGTTTTGTCTTGTCGATGCTGGTTCAACAAATCTTTGTTCTGACAGCTTTCCGCTCGTCGGCGGTGTCTGAGTGACTTTGGCCTTGGGCTGCAAGGTGGCGGGAACCAATGATTCCAATCCCTCCAGCGGTGACTCCATCGAACCTTGATCCGCGTCTGCTCTTGGTCTCTTCTCTCTTTCGGATGGCCTCGCTCGAACCTTGAAATCTTCGTGTTCAGGGCGCGTAGGCGTTACAGCGGCGGCTCTCTTTCGTGTTTTCCTCTCGTAGTCGACCGTGTGATCCGTAGCATAGGAGTGTGGATGAAAGTGGGGGAGAAGCAACAGCGGAGTAGTGTAATGTTTTTCGGGCCACTTAGAGTCTACGCGAGCTCATGAGACAGAAACTAGATCAGCTGGTTTTTACACTTAGCAACTTCTTCCAGTGTCAGTCAAATGCAAACAATGAATCGTACCTGTTAGGCGTGGCCATTGCTTGAGGGTAACCATAATCATTTTGAAATCGGACTGACTGCAGGAGGTTAAAAGTAGAAAAGGCGAACCTGTAACTATGCACGCGAAATATTGACACATATTTGGGAATAATAAAGCACTTTATGAACCGTCAGACCAATAAGTTACGGTGTAACAATCACACACACACACACACACACACACACACACACACACACACACACACACACACACACACACACACACACACACACACACACACACACACACACACACACACACACACACACACACACACACACACACACGCGTACGCACGCACGCACGCACTACGAGAGCATCAACGTTTCTAAGAAATGGCCGCAGCTGCATACAAAGAGAGCCGGAGTAAGTTTAGAGTGATTGCACACTAACTGAACTCCTCCCGGGCAAAAGAAAGAAAGTACTTCCTTACTCAATATTTAGACATTTAGAGCCGGCTAAAAGACAAAAGCCGAGGTGCTGCAAATATTCAGAGAAAGGGCGGCCAAACTCACCAAAAGGGATCCACTATTAATAGTACTACGAGTCTGGGCTATTCATGCAGTGGCAAACAGCAAAGGAATATCATTTGCCGTCGGCATAAAACAAGCCGGCCTTGTGCTCTTTAATGACATGACCAAACACACTACTATAGGAAATTGTGTCACCAGGGGCAGCAATCTGGCCCTCTCCCCCTCCAAGAACATAGAGCATCCAATCTGACTCGATCAACATCCAAGAGAACCTGAACAGCGCCCGAAATACATAATCATTTCGCTCCTTTCAAACATACGCCGCCGAATCTATCGCAATAACCTCAAAATTATCAACTGGGACAGCTTTAGACAAATAAGTGATCGCACGGCTGCCAACTTGATTCCCAGTTTCGACGCCTCCGAGAGAGCTATGAAGATGCAGAGGCGCGCACGGATCACGTTGATATATAGAAAAAAAAAAAAAAAAAAACTCATCCCTAGACACGCGGCTTGCGCTCATGTGGTGAGCCAGACACTCACTCGACAAAAGAGATGGAAGAAGTGGTGACTAAACTGGGGGAGACTGACGAAGAGAATATCTGAACTAGAAAGATCGAGGGACACGCGGAGGAATTGGTCAGAAAGAAATGGAACCAAATCTGCGGTGTTATAACAGGGCGCTTAGTAACAAGATCACTCGCAACCTCCTACACATCACATGAATACACTGAACAAACATCAACAGGTAGCCTGGAGGAAAAATAGACACTTACCCTAATGCAAATCTTGCTAAATTTAATGACTGAATAAATACTCTCCGCCGCTTCTGCGAGGAGAACACTTTAAATAATATGGCATGGGTCTCCCGACAATGTCCTGCAAGATGCCTCACAGGGAGAGTGAGATCGGCTAGACCATCAAGGACCAGATCCACAAAAGGGGAGATCAATAATGATGATGAATGCACGCTGTACAAAAGGAGGCGGGGGGGGGGGGGGGGGGGGGGGGGGAGTGCAGCACTTGACAGATAGGTTTAACTGATGGAAACGGATAGTATTATTACTGAAAACCGGTTTGAACGCAAATAGATTAGCTTCGCTACCATGAGAGCGGTACACACCATGGGAGTAAAAAGAGAGGGACGTGGAAAGCGCGCTTGACCAACCGGCATAGTTCATTACCATGAGGGCTAGTCAAGAACCAATGTAATGTGAGTGGTATAATGAAAGGAGGGCATAAGCGGAGTTCGTAAGCGACATTCGGGCGGAAAACTAAATTTTAGTTTTCTCGCCAAGCACAGGCGTCGCATTAAACATGCTGCTGCCCTAGACATGGCTCAGAAGGTCGGAAAGGTGAGTCCCTACAAAAACACAACGATTGCTGATAATTACTATATTAGGACTGGTTCAATAGGATGCATGCACATTAAGGTAAAATACAGATTAGAATGGGTATTGTTCGTTTCTCGGAAGAGCATCAATACCTAAGACTTTGAATTTGGCGTTCTTTTCTTTTCTTTGGCTTTCATTGTTCTCATCATGTACTCTATCACGCTCACCAACTATACCAACGCAACCGCAAAGCGATGAAGAATAAGGGAAGCAGCATCCGCACCTGTTCTGACAGAGTGCTCAGCTGTGTGTGTGTGTGTGTGTGTGTGTGTGTGTGTGTGTGTGTGTGTGTGTGTGTGTGTGTGTGTGTGTGTGTGTGTGTGTGTGTGTGTGTGTGTGTGTGTGTGTGTGTGTGTGTGTGTGTGTGTGTGTGTGTGTGTGTGTGTGTGTGTGTGTGTGTTTGTGTGTGCGTGCGTGTGTGTGTGTGTGTGTGTGTGTGTGTGTGTGTGTGTGTGTGTGTGTGTGTGTGTGTATGTGTGTGTGTGTGTGTGTGTGTGTGTGTGTGTGTGTGTGTGTGTGTGTGTGTGTGTGTACACTGATAAAGTAGGTTTACGCATGCTGCAGCACATGACGAGGTTTATTTTATTAATAGGGGCGAGGATATCGCAACTGCCGATGCTGTATGAGGAGCTAAAAATCATTTTTATACGAGCGTGACGAGATAAATTAGTGATGATATCCCCGTCGTTATAGATATAAAGCCTGAGTGCTGTCATGTCAAGCGATGCACGCAGCCCTCTCTGCACGAGGAATAGAGATCAAAGTTGTCGCTTGCATTTTGCCGTCTACCTAAGCTATTTAACCACAAATTAAATTCTGCAGCTCGAAGCGTTCATGATGAGGAAACTTTCCAAGTAAAACAATCGGCCCGGTTACAGGCTTGCCTACGCCACTTGCAAATGTTTCTGAAGATAGTTCCAAGGGAATAAGCGGGGTCTCTATTCTATCACTGACTAAATTCGTGAAAGAACTTCGTGCTGCTCGATAGCAAGCCACCTATGACTCCGCCCCCCCCCCCCCCCTCCTTCCAACGGTCCTAGTATCGTTTGACTGACCCACAAGCCGAACAACGCTCGTGTTCGGCCAATTGGACCGCAAGAACCAATTGGCCGACACCCGTGCACTGGTCGCCGCTATGCCAGAGTCATTCATAACGCCCCCCTCGCTAGCGCTTGCATACAGAGTATACATGCGCGCTGGGAGAGGCATCCCCTCTCAATCATGTCATTGTTACACTCCACTGCTTCAATCGTATTGACGCGAACGTGGACCGGTACGCGCAACAATGCGTTCGTGAGAGAAGCACGGCAAGCTCCTTGTTTTGTATACACGGTTAGCGCTCGCGCGATGGTTCCGCGTATAGTGGCGGCAGAGCGCCCAGGTATAGGTGGCCGGCATTCTTGGGTGGGTTGCCTTTTAGATGCTCGCCACGTGTGGCTGGCGCGGCAAAAGGTAGGCAGGCGCGCCACATGCAAAACAGGGCAGCTCGTGAGGACCGCACCTCCGAGCTTCTATGTCTGCTCCGCATCCTTCTGGCTCGCCAAGCTGCCAGGCACAGCCGATGCCGGAGAGGTGCGCGCGCGAAGCAGCAGTGGTCTTCTTCTTCCTATGGGCGGGAACGTTCTCGCGGTGGCCAGCCACCTGCCTGCGTGGTGTTCCGTATGCTTCGTAGGTGCTCCTGGAACGCGCAGCTTATACGGCACAGGCCGGCAACGGCAGCGCACACTATCGTTGTTATAGCGAAGACGCCTTTTAACGACTCCGCCTAATTTGTCCCAGATGTGGTTAAAGCCTTGAACGTGCCAAGATACCGTTTAATAATAGACCTGCACCTAGGTAGTGAAAGAAACATTGTTTATGGATCGCGTCGCGTGCGACCTGGAAGAACGCAAGGAAGCCTCCGGCTGCTGCCTTCCGCACTTTTCCAACCTGGCTGGAAGTGTCAAGAGAGAAGTGCATACTGCACACCAAGAAAGGAAGTAGACGCACTGAAGAGAACAGGGTAGGCAAAATTTCAGAAACAAAGTCGACGTTTTGTTTTTGTGTAATTTAAAACCCCTGAAACAAAATTTGCTGCATTTCACCCTTCTTTCTTTCTTTCCTTTTTTTTTCAGTAACTGCTAGAGGTAGGGAGATAATAATTTAGAGCTATTGAGTAAACACTATGGAGAGTCTATTGAACCAGAATTATGAACATTCATAAAGAGGATTTTGATTTAATGGTAATTTAGTGCAGATTTTGGCATTATAATTTGGTAGCCGTAGTAAACAAATGCGGAGTGAAAATTCCAATGTTGAGAAAACAATAATCCTGGTTCAGTATCACGACCTTATAAATTGCTGATTAATTTGGATACCGTGATGAATGCTCTAATCCCAGCACATCATGAGAAAAAGGGTCACAAACATGGGCAAAAAAATACATGGGAGGAATAGGGCCCCTGTCCCCTGAAGCCGAATCTAATGATAAATCAACTCATTATTGGGCTACAAGCGGCATCGTTCATGTTTAATAATTAAGTCACCTGGAAGGGGTATAAACACCAAATTTTGGGCGCATTTTATTCTTGTTAATGACGCGTGATACAGTCTTTTATATGAATCACCGCGTGGTGTTCGCCTACGACCGCTAAATAATTTATAATTTCATTTTATTTTCCTTCTCACCTGATCAGTTTCAAGATGCCGATCAATGCATGTGACGTCGAAGTCAAACCTAGGTCACGTGAAGGATAAAAAAGTAGACATAATTGCTGCTTCTTCACGTGTAATCCTTGATCCTGAGGCATGTAGCCTTGTAGTGAAGTAAAACGACAGAGGGACGACTACACAAGTATGCTGTTTTTTTTTTTCATCCCTCACGTGACCTAGACGAGTTTAACGTCACAGTCTGCATTGAAACCGAAACAGTTGGGAATGAAAATGCAACATAAATTATTTAGTGCTCGTAGGCAAATGTCCCGTTGTGATCCGTTTACAGCAATGTTTCACGCGCCATTACAGAGAATAAAACACGAGCCCCAGAATCAGGTGTCAAGGCTCCATTAAGAGTGGAGTGCGATAGCATTTGAAGCAATGTCACTTTAGCCTTTCTTTCTTTGCAGTCCAATGCATGCATTGTCACTTCTCCAAGGTTTTTATTATTTTTAGTACTTTAGGGAGATCTTCCACAAGGCTCTGCGTTCCACAAGGCTCAGTTCTTGGCCCACTTCTTTTTCTCATCTATATCAACGACCTCCCCTGCGGCATTTCATCGTCAATACGTCTCTTCGCAATGGCTGTGTCCTGTATCATCGAGTTTCATCTCATACCGACCAAAACATGCTTCAGGATGACTTAACTTCAATGTAGTAAGGATGATCAGAAGAATAGTGTAATAAGTGTCTGATGCAGCTTAATTTTTCGAAATGCAAGTCTATGCAAGTTTCACACAAACGCTCTAACATCCCTCACGTCTACTCTTTAAACTCAGTCAATATTTCACAAGTACTAACGTATCGTTATTTCGGTGTATTAATCTCAAGCAATTTAAATTGGTCCGAACATAACATTAAAATGGTCGCTGAGAGCTCTAAAACACTGGGCTTTATTAGAAGAACATTATCGCTGTTCCCCCCGTCCATCCGTAAACTGGCATATGAAACCTTCGTGGATCTAAAATCGAGTACGCGTGCGCAATTTGGTGTCCACATCAGACTTACCTCATCAATTGTTTAGAATCAGTGCAGA
This sequence comes from Amblyomma maculatum, assembly GCF_055883805.1. Lineage (NCBI taxonomy): Eukaryota > Metazoa > Arthropoda > Arachnida > Ixodida > Ixodidae > Amblyomma > Amblyomma maculatum. The sequence goes on from NC_139346.1 coordinate 158,789,597, forward strand.
ACCGCACCGTTCGTTTTATATCCTTAATGTACTACTACAAAAACAGTATCAGAAGTATAAAATCATCACTCTTCTTCCCCCATATGTCTTCCGCCGAAAGATATCGCGCCTATGCCTCTTCCACAAGATATTAGAGAGATTTAGCTTACCGTGATCCGCGATCCGCCACCTTGACCCTCTACCGCGCGTGGGCGGGGCGCACAAGCTGATTGGTCCCTACGCGGCAGGTCTATGTGCCGACATCAAATATGTGGCGCCATCTATCGGCGTCAACGGGATCTGGGCATGCGCAGTGGAAAATATGGTGGCGGATCACGGTAGCGGATCGCTGATCACGGTAAGCTAAATCTCTCTATTCTATCATTTCACGCATCTGCGCCAATCTCTTCTTCACCCGCCAGCACGTTCATCTCGACGTTTACTCAATTGCTTAAGAGTACAGCGCTGGCATGGATCAACATATCTGCTTTTAATAAATCTTTTTTACCAACAGCAATACAGGAATGGAATGAATTGCCAGATCCTATACTGTCACGGAAAGTGACCCTGTCAGATTCAAAGAGCAGTGACTGTCTGGCTTTGAACACTAAATTTGTTGAAAATTTCTTTTCTCACGCTTAGTTTGATGCATTTGAGACACTCGTTTGTAATTCCCTTGCTCTCCTCTATTGCAATTTTCGATTTTACTGATTGTATTCGTTGTCCTCAGTGCTCTCATTGTATGTTTATATATATCTGTTTTACTAGATTTCATGTTGTTTCAACATATTTGCCTTCGCTCATGTATTGTTTTATATGTACGTTGCCCCCTGCAGCACATCTAATAATTGCCAGCGCACCTGCAAACTTGGCCATGTCACGTGACCTCAAGGTGTTTCGCACTTCGCCGAGCAACCAGCAATCGGCCATGTTACTTTCCATGTGCCACCTGCTATAGCCCTGCCAACTCGGTCATGCCACGTGACTGGCTGACGTCCAGCAGTCGGCAGGCCAATAAGTGCTCTTCTACATCATCTGTCAACTATCACCTTCCCAAAGCGCCTCTAAACTGCCCACGTCACGCCGTCTCAAGACGTCACACCCATCGCTGGCCGATCAGCTCTCGGTCATGACAAGTGTCACCTGCCACAGCGCCTACCAACTCGGGCACAACATTTCCTAACTTATCGACAAGTCGACGACAAGGAGTCTCATCGGGTCACTCACCTCGCCGACCTGTCATCTGTCTGTGAGGGATCAGGTCACGTGACTTGTGACCGATATATGTATCTTCAAGTTGGGGAGTTAGTCAATTCCGTGACGCACGCCGGTTTTTATCGGAACGTGGACTGTTATGCTTTGCCATCAACAATGTGCGCTCTAGTGCCTCGATTTCAGAAGACTGTGTAGGAAGCTTTGATGATTATTTACTCAAGTAAACCACAAAAATATAAGCAAAAATATAAATTGGTTCACTTAATGTAGCATGGAGAACTGCAATAGCCAAATAATGCCCGTGATATAACATACACGCTAGATTCGATTGTTACTGTAGTAAGAACTAAGCGAGCAGAATAAAAGGAATCATATCTCCCTTCATGACGGCACATGTGCAAGAACTAGAGAAACGACGCGCAGCGTGCGTACAGTATCATAACAGAACAAATCCCTCCATCACGGTGTCCCTAGATTAGAGGCCATGTAGAGGCATAATTTAAGTGATTGGTGATTATCCAAAGTGCATGTACAAAGTGCAATATATCCCTAAGGAGATCCGCAGGCGGAAGTCGCTAATGCTGTCGCGTCATACCCTTAAGGCAAACCTGGCGTTTTTTTTTTTTTTTTTCCCACCCTCCTAGAATGTTGCTATTACTTTACCAGACTTTACCAGCAGTCTTTTTTTTTTTTTTTTTTCTCCGTTTGTTCTTCCAATTCCGCAGAGGTCCGATGTTTTGTTGCAGCAAAATTAGAGTCAAAATTTCAGTTTAGTGGCTAAGGGAGGCTTCTCAGTCAACGTTGAGTTCATGACATCACTGAATGCATGGCCATTGCTCTGCGTTTGCTGCAAGATAAAAGTATGATTTTCCTTTTGGTCATTTGGAGACGAATCGTGACTGGGTGTCACTTACAGTCGCCAGTTTAGGCAATCAACGCACACACTGTAGAATTTGCCGCCATATCCGTGAAGTCATAGACTGGTCGGTAGTGGCGTCACGGGCTGGTCGGAACCCATTTCCATTTTCGATTTCCCGGTTTTTGCACTTTTAAAATGCTTCAACTTGCTATTTTAAAAATTGTATTTTTGGGGACCGAGAAGAGGCAACACTAAATGTGATGCCTTCCGGTTGCCCTTTAAAGATGGAGCTTAAGTGTCCGTTCCTGATTTTCACTCACCTTGTTGATAGTGCATATATACAGCCTATAGTGTAGTAGCCTTTACAAAAGCATGCCTGATGTCTTGATAATTGAAGTGTAATGTTGCCCTGTTTCTATTAACGAATACCTCAGTATAGTTCTTACGAAACGGATAGTAAGTTAATCACTTTGTGATTTTTCAAGTCCTTTCGAGGTCATAAGGCCTCCATTTTTACGTCTCGCCTCCATCGAAATGCAGCGTGCGGAAGAAATTGAACCCGATTTTTCACCTTAATATAGACATGCATGTACTAACTATCCACTTTTCCATCTCGACGCCCGCCGGGGTGGCGCAGTGGTTACGGCGCTCGACTACTGTTCCCAAGGACGCAGGATCGAATCCCGGCCTCGGCGGCCGCTTTTCGATGGCGGCGAAAAGCAAGGTGCCCGTGTGCTGTGCGATGACAGTGCAAGTTAAAGAACCCTAGGTGGTCGAAATTTCCGGAGTCCTCCACTACGGCGTCTCTCATAGCCTGAGTTGCTTTGGGACGTTAAACCCCAAAAACCAAACCAAACCAACCATCTCGACGGTGACTTATTCGTATTCCAACATAGACGATTGGCGCTGGAAGAGCCAGTGGCCTCATCCAAATGAAGATTAGATTTCTGCAGGAGCTCAAGCCCTGTTTCATCAATACTAGCCTACATAGCAGGAAAGTTAAAGTACAGACCGTCGCCTTAAAAGAGTGGAAACACAAACTTTGTCAAAGTGCTTGCAATTTTGCTTTGGAACTATGCGTCTGCCATTAGTATAAACATGGTGACCGCACGAAATTCGCCACCACTCAACAAACACTCTGCTATTATTTTTTTTTTTTACTACAGTATAAGTTTTCGTTTCATGTTGCCGAACAAAGGTTTCGATGCACAAGCCAGCATGAGATTACGTTAAACATATAAAAATTGCTATATTCACTGCTATGCAGTTTTACTTCACGTAAGCTATATATATATAGGCTGCTCCAGAAGCCGGAACGGCTGCGACCGGACAAGGCGATGATATTGCAGTTTTTGTGAGCTCCGCATGATTTCATACTCACTGGTGACCTTGGGACGTCGACACCATTATTGAGCAACTTGAAACCGAAACCGAAACCGAAAGAGTGGATTACAGGATATTGCAGTTGTAAATTATTTGCTTAGCGTATAGTGAATGTCAAGCGGTGATACTTGTTTCCTATTGCCTTAAGCATAATTCAAAAGCAGAAATATAGTTAAAATATCTAACGAGTCCAATTCTTTAAACGTACACTCCAGCGCAACTTGAAGGCTATCGAGTTCATTCCCGCCGAACGCACAAAAAAAAAAAAAATTATTGACGTGGCGGGTGCTTATGCAACAACTATGCAAGATTGAGGAACCTTTCGGACTTTTATGTCCTCTCATTATTTGCTGCGTTCTTGCAAAATAAACTCTATTCGAGTAGTCTAGTCCGAATAGGTTAGCCCTGACGTGATCACATTCAAATCGTATTAGACTGTACAATGTCTTTATCGGCAGAGCAGCCCGACGTGGAGCTAGGATCGTCTAATACATATATTCACAGACTCCAAAGCAGGGCTTCTCTTATACAAAGATCAATTATCTATTTTCCATTTCATTTGGCCGGATGTCAGCATGACGGCAGCATGAGACGAAAGACGCGAACGGCCAGTGCCAGCAATAACTGGTCTTGCCGACGATAGCCATCAGCTCCCCCCGCAGGCACCGGTTCAGGCTCCGTCATTCAACCAATACTTTGGGCCGGTCGCCAATGAGCCAAAATTAATGGTCGGTCGCTTCGCATGAGATTTTGAACAACGGCCTCGTCACTAACGACACTCACCAATACCTGAAGGGTGAATAGATCAGAAAGTAGACATGGATAATGGCTCATTATGGAACACGCTCCCATCTTTACACATCCTTTCAAGCGACTTATGAAAATCAACCATCAGCCAATCTCGCTGAATATCGAATGAAGTCATCCATTCAACAACGTCGCAGACCACTCTATCCGCGTTCCAATGGTTTGTTCTGCACTGTGGCATTATGAGAAACGACAAGGTAAAAGATGCGGCTCCCAGAGATGTCCATACAGTTCCGGAACTTCTGAAAGATATCCAAGCTTGACAAAGTATGGCTTGCCCCGATCGGCGAAAAGATACGCCTATGAAGAAAGGAATCGGCCTTCGAGCTTCTGTCTCTGATCATTGTGCACTTCTTCGATAACCCGCACTAAAATTTAAACTTCCGTATAGGCTTTCTCGCCATTCAGAGACTGTATATCGTCTTTTGCCACAGAACGCGGCGTTTACAAACCGCCTTCGATACCTCCTATATAGGTCAAGCGAATAGTTAGCAGTTCTGTTCAAAGCCTTAACACTTTCTGTAAAATCGGCAGTTTCCGCAGACGACAGAGCATATTAAGGGCACTAAATGGAGTCTCGTCACTCTCGTGCAAGCTCGAATAAGAATGAACTGTGTTTTAGGCCTATCTGGAGGACACTGGACTCTATTTGACAAACTTTGAATCCCCTCTTCGTACGCATTGATATGCATTTACCATGCATAGAATTTTTCCTCTGCCAACACCTCGTATGTTAAACACTCAATTTTTTCATTAAATTTATTTCAAATCTTGCTATTATTTCTACGATTTTCTACGCCTTTCTCCTCCCGATTCTTTTCTCCCAGAACAACTTTCCCTGCAAACAGAAGCGGGTTTAGTCACTTCTGGAGGGGGGACCAGAGGAGGTTTGAGATGGTCCAATTTCAGTCGTGTGTTTCTTGGACTTCTTTCTCGTAAAAATGTGGTTAAAAATAGTGTTCAAGTGTAATATTTCTTGTATGGAGGGGATGGCTGATCGTCCTCCTCACTTCCATAAGCATTTATAGATAAACGAACTAGATGACTAAGCGCTATTCAGTACGTAATGAACAAATCACCAATAGCTTTTGATTACCGCCACCTATCGCAGTCGTTATTCATCCCTTCATTTTCGTCCTTTCGCAAAGAGCGCTAAGAGGACTACTACAAGTATACGTGTCTCCTTGCACGCTTTTAAATAAAATGCTTTTTTTGCGCTTACATCCTCAGGAGAGGAGTTTACCTCTCCAATTAGGCAACGGGTGGAAATTAGAAGATAGGAAAATGCAACAACCATCACATGTGTACGGCCCCGCCGGGGTGGCGCAGTGGTTACGGCGCTCGACTACTGTTCCCACGGGCGCGGGATCGAATCCCGGCCTCGGCGGCCGCTTTTCGATGGAGGCGAAAAACAAGGTGCCCGTGTGTTGTGCGATGTCAGTGCACGGTAAAGAACCCCAGGTGGTCGAAATTTCCAGAGTCCTCCACTACGGCGTCTCTCATAGCCTGAGTCGCTTTGGGACGTTAAACCCCACAAAACCAACCAACCAACCATCACATGTGTATGTAGGTCTTCGTGCACGCAGAGCTGACCTGTAAGGTGAGTTTCACGAGTCTGTATCTAAGCTGTCACTGGTATCGCAGATGTCAACCACAGCATTAGACTGCTGTTCAGTGACATTTGAAGGGCGAAGCCGTAGCATTCCTTCCTTCTCGTCTCGCGTCTTTCACGCTTCCACGGCCTATCATACCAGCAGGAAACTATCGAATTCAGGTTGATCGGGCGCAACTTAAACTGTCTCTAGAAGAAACTATCGACAAGCCTGATAAGCGGCAGTCCCCCCCCCCCCCCCCCTCTTCTAATGCAATGCAAATGGGAAGCGCAGAATACGCCACTTCAGTTCAACGCTGTTAAAACGCCCTGCCCACTAATCTCCAGATGAAGGACCGTCCACTGCCACTGCACACGCGTGCCTTGCACCTTGTCGCCCATTCGTTCGCCACTCGGCTTGCGACAAAGGAGCCACAGCGTCCCGCATGTGTGCGTCTTGTTGGGTGGGGGTAGGGGTATACACACACGTAGAGGGGAGGTGGTGGCGGGGAAAGGGGGCTAGAGCAAGGCCGATAACTGCTCAATCGTAGCCGCGCGCGGGCAGGCTCCGGTCGGCCGGCAAAAGAGCATCGGGATGGCCGTCGCCGCATAGGCGGTTGCTGCTAGCAGCGTGGTCGAGTCGGGCAGAGTAACGAGCCGGGCCTGACCTGCATCGCTGCTCCAGATCTCTCTTTCGCCTCGGCGCAGCGCTCCTTGTCCGGCGGGGCGAACACTTTGCGTTGATTTCCGTCCACTTTGGACGACCGCCGAGGGTCCAGGAAGGCCGGTCCTTGTCTTTGCCTCTTTTGTTTTAATTCGTGCCGTCCTCGCCTGACTCTTCTTCTTAATGGCTCTATATAGCCGCCCCTTTCCCGACTTCGGCGGCACCTATTTTTATATAGCGCGCGCGAGAGTCTCGTGCCGTAGAGCTGATCTTGAAAAGCGCGGAGCGTTATAAGTTTAGCGCCGAGTCCGAGATGCCATCATCCACTAGATGGGAGGTGGCACGAGGCGCCCGCTAACCAAGCACTGTTTTTTTTTTTTTTTTTTTTTTTTTTTTTGTCAGCTCGCTTTTTAGGATACAGACTGACAGGAATGAAAAATTCAACTGCATCTAACCTGCACGTTGTCAGCTTGGCTTGCAGTTTGATTTTGCGCCGCTTTCTGGTATATTTGAATGGGCGACTGAGTGCACAAGGATGCGAACTGACATAACCCCACTTAACCTAAAAGGGCCGGTGCTCCCATTGCTGCAATGATCAGTAGCAGCCTAATTGCGTTCACTACAACACAAACACTTCTTCCATGGATCAGCACTTTAGGTTGTTTAGTTTATAGGGCTTGACGTTCCTAAGCGACCAAGGCTGAGAGAGAAGCAGTAGTGGAGAACTGTGGATAAATTTCGACTACCTGGGGGTTCCCTAACGTGCACTGATATCGCACAGTACATGGGTGCCTTGAGCTTTAAAAACGATTAACGGCTGGGATTAACCTCCCGGTTCAGCAAGCGCCCTAAGTACTGAGCCACCACAGCAGGCTGACTCAGCAGATTGCTCGTCAAAGTTCACCAAAAAGACCATTACTGAGCAAATAATTATGCACTGCAAAGTATGTAAGAACATATGAAGGAGTAGAAAGAAGCAGGATAGAAGCAGTCAAAAGCAAAAAGTAACTTGTGCGCCTGTATACAGTTAACTCACTGTATTCGCGTAATGATAGTCAAACTTCCCGTTTACTTCATTTTTTTTTTTATTATTCCCGTTTACTATAATCGGTTTGAAATAACTAGGAAGAAAAAAATAACGGATTTTATGTTACACACACAAAAAAAAAAGCGCTTATAGCAAGTTGTTTTTTCCTGCAAAAAATGACTCAAATAAACTAGCTTGCCCTTGTTTGAACCTATCAGCACGAAATGCTGTTTTTTTTTTCTGTTGTGAAAGCAGTGCAAGAATATAATGCAAATATCATGCATATATATAAGAACGGTCCCCTGTGTTGAAGGGGCAGCTGTATATAACCGACAGAAACCTGGACATCGTTCCTATACACCTCAGGCCTTCTTGGACTACACTGCCTAGGGCGACAACAACTCAGCCAAAACGCATGTATACATGCCCACAATGATATCATTTTCACGGTGTTTTCGGGTTCCACATATACGCCGTCAATATCGTTTACTCCAGCCAGAGGTGTTAGGTTAGTGCTGAAAGAATGCAAGATTTTAAGGAGTAATTCGCAACTACAGCAGAGTGGTGAATGTATGATTGTGGGGCGACTCGAACGTAAACTTTTCATCTTCTTTGGCGGTAGGCTTCTAAACTCCAAGCCAGAAATTATGAAAAATGCTGCTAATGCTTTGCTGCTAAAGTTTGTATTTAGCTAACACAACCCTCATCCCCGCTAAAACAACCCTCTCCTTTAAAGACTATAAGCAGAGAAATGACGTCAGCGGCAGTCAGTCCACACGGGCCAGCAGTATACTTGTGGGCATCAAGCGATGCAATCAGTCTCACTTCTAGCCACTGCATCAATGGCAATTAATCTTCTGAATCTGTACCCTTGAATGAACCGCGTGACAGTATGCAGCGTTCAACCTAGGCGCCTGTACATAGGCATCGGCGCTGCTTCAGTCTACTGACGCAGGTGAATGCGTGTCGCGTCTGCTGAGCGGCCGCACATACAGGTCGCATAGTGGCAAGGTCGGCCGCGCCGCTGATGAAACAGGGCATGTATGGCACGCGCTCGCAGACCGCCAGGAAGATGGACCCGGCGCAACGCATATCGCATCTCAACCGAACCACCCTTGACCCCTCGCTTTGTATGGCGGTCGAGCACAGACGCCTTCCTCCTCACAGAGCGCACACAGACACGCACTGGGCGAGCCATCACGCGTACGTGAGACCCAAGCCCAAGTTTCGCTGCAGAACTACAGCAGGGACGAACACGGCTCAGCAGCCGCTGAAAGCGGCAGCGCTGGAAGGGACAGTTCATGTTTATTCATGGGCGAGCCTAATGCTTCTAGCAGCAGCGATCCGCGACGGCGTTCTTGTTTTCTCCGCAAGAACGGCCACCGGTTAAGACAACGGGGCACAAACTCGGAGGTGGGCGCGCGAGGTCTGTGGGCCCGCTTGAACAGCCATCGCCAACACCGCCAGGTAGGTGGTGGTGATGATGGTGGTTGGAAGGAGAGTGGCGCTTGCAACGATGATAGTGGTCCCGTACGGCGGGCGGCCAGACAGGGCAAAAGAGCGCCAGCGCTGCTTGGCAGTTGCAGGAGGGCGCGACCGCTCCCTGGCGATGAAGCGTAGCCGTCCCCGCCTCGGCCACTCCTGGTCAGATAGCTCTGAAGACGGAGAGGAAGATGGGGCGGAGGGGAGCAGCAGCCTTTCGCTTTCCGTCCGTGGCCGACAGTGTGCCCCCGATGGCATCTGCGTAGATGCTTGCTCGCGGCGGCTGGCCTCTGGCGCACACTGGGTGTGTCCGCGACGCTGGGACGGCCGGCGAGGTCTCGCGGGGGTCACGGTGCGTCTACCGCGCGCTGCCCGACCATTGAGGGGTCCGGGCGCGCGAGAGGTTGGTTGGCTCCTTTCTTCACGCTTGCTACGAGGCCGAAATGGAGCACCACCGCGGTGCCGGCGAGATTGCGGCGGCCCGGCCACGCACCGCAGTGTGTCCGTATGTATATTGCAACCTTCCCTACCCTCGCCACTCTCTTTGCCGCCCGTAACAACAGGCTTTGCACCGGACGCCCGTAATGACCACGCGGGGTAAGAGTTGTCCTCCCGATGTGCAAGTCGATAGATGCTGCGGCTATATGGCCGGCGCCAAGGCGAGGGCCTGAGGCCCACAGTGTCCCCACCTGTCTTGCCTATGCATGTGCCCGTCTCGGGCGCATATGTGCGTATGAAAAGACGTGCACATCTCAGGACATCCTTTAAACACAACAGAATGCCTGTTGATTTTAGCCGCCTGAAGACAGTTGCAGAAACTGTCATCCGAACATGCATGGTCTCCTTCATTGACCGAAATCGGTGACGAATACACGTGCTATGGATTCGTGCTGAGCTGTGTTCTCCACTTGCTTATATTCTTTTTTTCCGTGTGTGAAGAGCCAATGGTTCAGTCAACTAAATTAATGCCGTCTTAAATCGGCAAAAATGTTTACCGGAGCGGGACTGAAAATTTTGGCAACTTGTGCTGCTGACTTGTGCAGTCGCGTTAAGTGATCGAAGAAAAAGAAAAAAAATGAATCACGCTAATGTTATCGTCTTAGATCGCAATGGCTGGTATGAGTTCTCAAAAGTTACGCTATTTTGGCGTGACTGGTTGCAAACTTTATGCGGGCTGGAGTTTTTTAAGACATTCCCCGCCTAGATCACGACACTTTCATTATAGCGCCATCCTACGCAGTGCCTTGCTTTATGAACAATTTTCAAAAATCTTAGTTTTTTTCACCACAGACACCAAAGCTGCCAGCAGCATGCATCCCTGTGGCCTCGAATATTGCCCATCTCAACCAGCCGTCGAACAGCAACTAAGCAGCTTCTTGCGCATTAACGACTTTCAAAGCTGTCCGATTAAAGTTTATTTTAAACTATACTGCACGGGCGAGCTAACCACACATGGCTAAGCAGTTCAGTTCGTCGCTCCCTCTCCAGCCCATTTTACTGCCTCCTTCTATCTCATCTTTCAGCTGCTCCCACCAGCAACAGCGGGGGCCCACTTCTTTCGGAATCCGCTTCAATGAAAGCTTTGTTGTATCGGCGATACACGAATGATAGCAGGAGCAAAATAAAAGGTAAAAAAATACAGAGGGAAAACGGATGGAGAAGTACAAGCAGAGGACGCTAATAGGAAGAAACGGAAAGGCTGTGGGCGTGTGTAGTCTCCGCCGTGTTGTAAGCGCTGTTGGGAAGGGCGTGTTCGGGGGCACGTTGACTCCACTTTGCGTCGGAGTGCACGGTGTTCTCCTCAGACTTGATCAGCAGGAGGTAAGCACGGTGCATGCGCTTTCGTCTCGGTCATTTTATGGAACGTGCGCTTTGTGTGAAATTTCGCTTTGCGTGAAATGCCACTAAGCTTTAGCAACCTTACCGACTGGCTTGTGTTAATTACGAAAAATGTATTATAATAAAGAAAGCTTGTTCGGTGCCCTGATATCAATGTTATAGCAGCCTATGATGCCACAAGCTTGCCAACAAGAAACTAGAGCCAGCTAACTCTGGTACCGCACATATATGAAAATGATTCAGTGCTTGACTAATCCCGTTCAGTGACATTTCGTGTAGCAGATGTTCATTTATGGTGCTTCTTCCAAACATCCTGCCTCAGCACAGAACCGGTGTGCATAAGAAAGCAAATCAGGTTTAATTCGTCACTTCCGTTATACATAGTGACAACACTTGTCAGTGTCCCCAACATCGTCTTCAGTGATAGTCACATCGAGAGTCGCATCTCTCACTCGCCATTGCAAGAACCACGCTATAGCGAAAATCACTCGTTCCGCGAAGCAGGGCCTATACACGGCTTTGACTTAAACGCGTAAGCAACCAAAACTAATTTTGTGCTACACTTGAAGAAGCACCTGACCAATGAGTTAAAGTATATTATCTTCCTCTGCCGTGATTTCAGAAATACGGGCGATCTCTACAGCACTCTGCAAATGGGCATTCGCGCGCAGAGTCAAACGGATATATACGTTACTATCAGCTCCATTCTTAGAGTCCATCGGCCGCGTTTTCTACTCTTATATACTATAGAGCTCTACAAGCGTGTCTACGTCGCTTACGCTCGCACAGCACGAATAACGTGGGCAGCTCCTCTCGAACTGTGTACGCTCCATAAGCGGGGCTCCCTCGGAAATGAATTATCGACCACCTGCGGGGCAGCAGCGAAGCGGACCTCCGACCTGCCCGCTTCTCAACACCCATGCTCCTTTTCGCCGGTCGGTCCCGCTGCTGGCTTCGGCTCACACCCGTCCTCGCACCATGCACGAGGAGGGAGCGCCCGTGGAAATTGCGTGCGACTCATCCTGGCGATCCCGCAGAGGATGATGAGGCCTGAGCGAGTACAAAACGGCGAACTATCTTCGTTCGGTGTGGTATTCCGGGGAAGAAGCAGAGGCCAGTTGGTTCGCTTCTCTCGGCGGCTCATTGAAGGGATGGGCCGACCAAGGTGTGTGTATTCACCACGCCATGTGCTGCGCTCCGTTCGAGCAAGGGAGGTGCTCATGTGGCGCGTTAGAGTACTACAAACAGCGCCGACCGCCTCCGTTCCACCCTCTTTTTCTTTTCTTTTTTTTTTTTTCTTCGTTGAGAAAGAGACTAGCTGAGAAGCTTGTCGGCTGCAGTGGCAGGTTGAGCAGGTCAGTCAGCGTATGAAACTGAGGCAGTGTGCACCTCGCCGGCAAGTCCTTTTCTCCAAAGGCAAAGAAAAAAAAAATAGCCGTAGAACCTGAAGCTCTACGACTTCGGTGAAGGCGCCTCCATCGCGCAGCCGTGAGTGTTTGTGTTAACATTGCTTTAAAGAGCTCCGTTCTCCAGGTAGTCCGGCCTCTGGCAGGTGGTAGTCGGCAGGTGACATGGTCAAGCACTGATTGGTCGAAGGCTGTGTGACGTCATGAGATCACATGACATAGCAGATCTGGCAGGCGCTGCAAACTTGGGCTTCACTTTTATTGCGAAAGCAATACTACTCGCACTTTCAAGCCTTCGCGTGACCCGGCCGCAGTTACGTCTTACCCATGTGACGCAGTGACGTCACACCCCACGTGACACACGGGCTGGCAGGAGCTGCCAACTTGGGTCTCTCGTTTCACAAGGGGCGGTTAAGTCAGAATCAGCCTGCTAGGACTCTGGCATTCACGTTACCCCTATAGGCCACTAAGGCACGTTCATATGGGTTGGTTAAAGCGGGGCTTTATATGTGGGCTGAGAAAGAAGAAAAAGAGAAGAACAAGAAAGCTCGGTCACCCGCAGCTAATGCTTTCGCTCAATATTTGGTTCAGCAGCGTTGAACTCTTGTAATTTTTTTTAATGAGATTGTGAAAGCGGAATTTATAGCATTAAAAGCACCCTTGAAAGCTGGCTTACGTCGCTCCTGTAGCTACGCAGTCACGTCGTACGTCTTGGTTAATGAAGGGCTTATCTTACTTACATCTGTGTGCTAATCAGTATGTGTGGGAATAATAGCGCCATAGATAAAAGATTAGTGATCAATCGATAGCAAAGTGAATAGACACAACACAAGTAATCATCCCGAAATGCAGCCGCTGCAAACAGGAGCCAGTGCCACCCAGCCCTCTTATCAATTTTATGCTGTTAAAGCCTGTCAAAATTTTCGTAAATGTGTCTGATCGCATATAGATTTCGAATCAGATCACTATTTAGATAAGCACCAAACGGCAGGTTGCAATATGGCAGGGAATCATGTGCGGTATAGAACAGTTCCTTCGTCAGAATTCGGTCGAAATCATGAGAGCTATCTCTGGGCATTACGTCTTCCTTCTTTTTCTTCCCCTCTCTCTCGACGGCCTCTCCTCTGTTCCTGGTTCAACGTGATAAATGTTGATTTGCTTGCGTCGTTGCAGGGTTAGATTAAACAGCGGCTGAAATCCTACAAGTGCGCGCCTTGTCTGGCATATAGAAATGAAACGGCTATAGGCGTTTTATGTCTGCAAAGATTAAACAGGGCAGAGGCCGGAAACAAGTATATGTGCTCTGTCCAATGGCGCGGCTATTATATGCCTGCCATGTTCCATCTTTACGTATGTACATCTGCTCGGCGAGGTTTTGCAAAATAAATTAAATGTTGAGAATACCCTGACAATTTCAGATTCGATACGTTGCCCTAATCCAAACTAACAAAAGGTCTCCTCTTCCCCAGCGGCAGTTTCAACAAAGCAGCATTGATGACGTCACAGCGGTGGATACTGTGCAAAGACTTGGCTGCAACAATGCTAGCACAGGGGCAAGTTGGTTGATCAATATTGGGATCTTATGCGCTACTTGCTAAACGAGGGGACAGATGAAGGACAACACACGAAAGCGGCGCTTGTGTCGTGTGTTGTGCTTCGTTCGTCCCCTCGTTTAGCAAGTAAAGCATAATTGACCCCAACTTGGTTGCAGTTCTATAGTTCCGACCGACGACAGTTCGTAAAAAAGAACAGGTATATATACACAGATACAGCACTGCAGCAAAGCTTGTAACATTTCCTCGCACTCGAACCCAAGTTCGCCATTACCGCTTCCTGGTAGATACATTTAATTTACGGCAGCTATCAAGCGGCAGAATTCCAGCACGGCAATGTTGGCTACACGCACTCAGGTTAGATCGCCAGAGGTGGTCGTCTCCCTCCCTCTAAACTGCTCTGGCAGTACCTACTACCCAGCAAGCAAACAGCTTATACAGCCGATGCTGTATTAGAGTTTGATTCGGCGCTTAGAAGTGTAATCTGTCCAATGAGAGATCAATATTCGACCCCCCCCCCCCCCAAAAAAAAAAAAAAAGAAAAAAAAAAGAAAAAAGAAAACGTAAAATCACCTTCGCACCATCGTCAGGCACTTTCTTTTTTTTTTTTTTTTTTTCTTCTCTCCGTAGCTGTTATTTTTTTGCAACGCAGAGCACGCGTCGTGTGGGTACTGCGGCTCGGCCGCTAGGTGGCTCTCACCTCCGCGGTCCGCATGATGAGTTGCCGGCCACTCCCGAGCCCGTGGGTTGCGGCATCCCAAGTATAGCCAACCCGCCTTTGCCACACAGCGGCGGCATACCAGAAGCGTGGGCTTGGCCGTAATTGCCGGTTGTCGCTGCGCCAAGTCGCGCACTTGTCGAACGAAGACGCAGTACACGCGGGCAAGCGCGTTTGGCGACGGCGTTGCCCGTTCCCTCGCTCCCTGCAGGGGAGACGTTTCGGTCAGAGGATGAAATGAATCGAGAGAGCCGCTTTGATTGCTTCATCGCTCGCGGTGATAAATGATAAAGCCCGCGCGCTTCTGGCTGCCGTTGACGGCGTTGTCATCAATCGTCCCTCGTGCGTCGGAACCAGTCTGCACAGAAGCCGGCGTGTATGCCACTGCGAGTGTCAACGTTGGGAAGGCGTAATGAGCCAAGTTCAGCGGCTTGCTCGTTAAAAGGCTCGTATATGAGTTGACATCTTGCTACTCGTTGCTAACAGGCCAGTGGCTACCACATTTTCTTCGCGCATGCGTATAATGTCAAGGCTGCCCGAATGTAAAGTCGATGAGGGAACAACGTCGATAGATGAAGCAGGACGCGTTGTAAGGTCCGAATGAAAGCGGCAGTTAATACGCTGTAGCAGTGTTCTTCACAGTCGCTTGTTCAGCTAGCCATGGTTCTTCCAAGACCATGAGTTTGCTGACCCAGCAATGCTATACGACTTTTTTTTTTTTTTTATCAATGCGGCCTGCTGTTACCAGCCGTCCTCTTTTTCTTTTCTGTTTTTATTCTTAACGCCATTCGTTTTACGGCACTCAGTCGCGTTGAGTTCTAAGGTTATGCGTTGCAACAAGCCTTATAGGTGTTTCAGCGTATATAGTTGGGGCGCTTAAGAATATACAGCAAGCAGCAAAAGTTTACAGGATGTGGGCCAGTGGGCATGAAAAACAATTATTAATTACTTCAGTGCCGTGATGCAAGTGATGGCCGTCTAAAGGTCCAGCAGGTATGAGGGAACGAAGAGCTTTGGCAAAATATCTTCAGGCCAAAGGCATTTAAAGCGTAGCATGGAGTCATCATGCCGCCATTACAGTCCACAGGCGCTTTGCAGCGCTCGATGGTTTCTTATCGCGGTAGATAAGCTTGAAGTGTTCTTTGATTGCTCCGCGCAACATTCTAGGGGTGTTCATTCTACTATTTGCGAACGCTGCGGCAGCCTTCTGACGGAGGGGAAGGGGGGGGAGTCGCTCTTATTATTGGAGTCGATATTGGCGAGGGAGGGCGTATTTTATGCGAAATCTTCACTACGTCATGTATCAGCCATGGACGACCTGGCAAGCTGCTGGACCGTGAACGAGCCACCATGCACGGCAGATACAGCATCACGTATTCCCTCTTGTAGTTGACGGCGTCCTCGACTCCGCAGTATCGCCAGTTTAATCGCATGCACAACCATTTCTGCCCGTGTCTAAATTTAAGTTGAACAAAAAAAAAAAAAGATAATAAAAACGACGCCTTCGCTTCGCTTAACTAGTTTTAGCAGGGTTAAACCCCTTAGACATCCTTTACAGCGGTAACTCTTACTTCAGGCAAAAACTCCGCGAGCTCTTCGTTCGGTCGTGGTGACCTTGGAAGCTGAGCCACGGTCAGACTGGCACTTATGTTTAGCGCAGTCTCGCCCACTGTGTTGCGCTACGGCTAGCTGGTGCATCACCACGTGACTAATTACCTTTAAAGGTGATTGATTCTCAGTAACGTCAGAGCTAACGTGATAGGCGCGTGCGATGACGACAGCTGAACACGTTGTTTTAGAAAAACCAAGTTATTACTCGTGAAACTTACCGGCTGAACCGCGTTTAACTAATGCTAATCTTTATTTTTTATCTCGATCCAGCCCACGCATCTTGTAAACATTTGTGGTCTGTTACCTCAATCTGAATAAATTCAGCAAGAGCGGACGGACAGTTCTTTCCAGTCATTTCAAGGTCCGTAGCAGCCATATTGGACCCAGGGTCCGACCAAAAGTACTGCGGCGACATGTTGACGGTACCTACTGCGGGTTATTTTAGGCAACAATGGCCTCATCCGGTTAATCATCATCTAGTTTCAAGATGCGGGAAGTATAAGATAACTGGTGTAATTACGGCTGTGACATTTGAAGACAACCAGGGCGTTGGTACTGGTGCTATGGATTCGAAGTGCAAACTAGTGTGCATTCCTAATCACAAACAAAGACTGCAATCAATTCCTCAGTAAAGTGTTTCCAAAATCAAATCCCTAATAATTGGTTCACAGGAAGGAAAAGGCGCAGTATCTGTCACACTTGCTCCGTGGACACCTGAACCGCGCCGTAAGGGAAGGGAGGAAGGTGGGAGTGAAAGTGAAAGAGAGAAAGGGGAGCCGTAGTGGAGGGCTACGGAGTAATTTCGACCACCTGGGGATCTTTAACGTGCGTTGACATCGCACAGCACACGGGCGCCTCTTCGTTTCGCCTCCATCGAAACGCAGCCGTACTCGGGTTCGAACCCGGGAACTCCGGCACAGTAGTCGGGCGTCTTACCACTGCATCACCCCGACGGTGCATTCGACTAAATAAGCGCGCAACGAGCCAGCCATCCAATGCATGGCGACCGCAAATAAACACAGACAAGACAATATTTTTTTCACGGGTAGACGACGTTTTTATCTCTCGAACCTTGATTTTACATGCAATATACATCGGTATGTACACAGCTTGCAATGAAACCTACATCCGGGTCATCTTTAAATAGAGGTACTCAATATATTAAAAACTTCCATCTTTCACATCGGGGAGCGACACCACTCACTCCCAAGCTAGAACACAAACAAAACCCCCTAAAATGGCTTCTTTCTCAGACCGAAAGGAGGGATAGAAGACAGTAATAGGGTAGGTCAAACACCGCTCGGCGGGTGCGCTCCGCAGTCACCCCCCCCCCCCCCCCTCCCTCCATCAAGAGCGTAAAGGAACACAACTGCACACGCACACACCGATTTATTCTCTAGGAACAGCAGAGTCTGTACCGCGATCAAAAACCACCGAAATCGTTTTAGCACACCTCTGACAGCCCAAAATACCAGAAAAAAAAGAGAAAAAATCAGAGCAGCTCCGTTCTGTAAAGTAGTGAGTGCACCATTCTAGATTTACTTCGACGACTTCTCGGCTGCGAATCATCGACCAAAACGCATCCATACGCCGTACGGTAACAGATAGTAAAAAGATGAGCTTTCATCACGGCAGAGGAACGAATGTACTGAGTGCTAAAGGGTTGCCTAGTACGAGGCGTACGTTGAGACGTCATTCGCGCCCGTTACTGCGAGCTGCATTTTGCTAAGCATTTTTCATCGCATTCCACTTGAAGACTTATATTGTTCTGTGCGATCAAGGCACCAGAAGTCTTAATTAGTCGTTCGCTTCGCTCACAAATGAACTCTGATTAAGAACCAGAAAGTTGAGTCGCACAGTAATTCTTAGAGCTGTCAGTATATTAAGTACATCGTGTCGCTATGTCAATCAACTTCTATATGGCTCTGAAGAGCGGTAAGAATGTTTTTGCTGATGTCTTTTGTCCACCTCGAGGAAAATAAAATTTCTGTAAGAAGAGCAGGTTGAGAGAGAAACCAGGGGTAAAACACGAGCCATAAATATTCGAATATATATTAGCCGTCAAGCCATTCATCACAACCATGCAAAGTGTGGTCAGAACTTGGGGAAAGTCCCTCGGTAAGTTCCCATAGCTGAAATGAAGTTGTTGAATTCCACGACAGCCTTCGTGCGCGTACTAGCAGGTTTAGGTTGACCTTTCTCACTATTTGTTACCGGAAGCATTTAAGAACAGAATACAATGAAACACAGGGATGTCTTTATTCTCTTGACCCCCGCATTCAAAAGGTACGCACGTAGAATGTTCTAGATTTTATGAAAAATAAGAATAACTTTTAGCTCATCACACACACACGTAAAAAAGTAGCACACGTTTCCTCTCATAAAACAATTCACATATGTCACTTCAGCATCGCTTATGACTAGAATGAGATCACCAAACGCGAACAACCAAGACAAAAAAAAAAAAAGTTTTTTAAACAAAAGAAGCTGCTGCGAAGACGTACAACTCTGATGGAATCAGGATGAGTGAAAGGCGAATCTCACACGCACACACGATTTCAAATGGTACGCCTGTGGTCAGCCGAACAGTGATTTTTCTTTTCTGCTGAATAGCTTGAACACCGGGCTAGACATAACAATGAACAGGTCGCGCTGATGAAGCGATTCTCTAATCCCCCGGATGGCCACGATATTGACGAGGCAAGGCTCGAGAACGAACTCGCCCACCCTCAGGGCGAGAAGTATGCACACACCAGACGCAAACTAAATATGTGGTCAGAACGACGACACGACAGCTTCCTCTCCTTTCGCGGGAATCCGTCCGCATGCAGTGAAAAGGTGGCGAACACACGCACGCACACAATACTTGAGACACAACACAGAGGAGACCCCTTGACTTACAAACGCAGATATAAAAATCGAAAAGCAGAAAATAAACAAGACAAGAAGAAAAGAAAAACGCACAAGGAAAACCGACAAGCAAAGGACTTTTTTTTTTTTTTTTTTTCATCTCTCTGTGGAATGAATAAGGAGACCGTCATTATCTGCCACTAGAGGCAGCGCGTCCGGTCTGACGAAAGATTTCGCGATCACAGCGTGATGATGCCTTCCATCACTCCCATAGTGAGAACAACGTGCGCGAAGCTTATTACTATTAATAATATTATTCTCAACATTATTACCACTGTTATTGATTTCTCATCTTCGAGACTCGTCCCGCGCGCACGCACACAGTCGATCAACTTGTACAACTCTCCTATGCACTCATGACTGAAGACCAAACTTCCTGCGCACGTTATTACTCCGCCCTTTCTCCTACGGCATCCTGTCAAGAGTCACGACTGCAGTCTCGGGCGCAGACATCTACATCGCCGTCTCGTCGCCCGATGTCGCACTGTCCTCGCGTGTCATATCCACGCGGACTTCCGCGCACATGCGCTCACAGACGGACGCGACATCCAGATAAGAGAAACGGGCGAAGAGTTGACGCGCTTTGACAGGGTCGGAGGCGGGTGCGGGAAAATTGTGGAATTATGTCTGTCCATCTGTCCGTCTCCCCCTTTCTCTCTTTTGCACGCGCGATCCCTTTGGATATATACTGTTCTGAGCGAGAGAGAAGGGGAGACATGGCGAGCTTTCCTAACTCCGAGATCGGGTTGAATAAATTATTGGACGCATCTCCGCAGTCCACACGACCGAGGAGGACGAGTGCCGCGCATTCGTCCCAGTCGTCGTGCGTCGACCTCGCGCCTGCAGCAAAAGTGGTGCTTCGTGATGCTGCGCGCACTGCATTGGCAACGAGTTGATGCGTCGTGTATATGGGGCGGGTACACAGCACATTGGGAACTCGGCCCAACCGCAGTCCCCCGCGAGCACTGCACGGATAACGTATAGTACATGTCTGACAAAGACTATACGGCGATGGATGCGCCGGAAATGTGTAATCGAGCTATCATTCGGTAAACAACAGCTGTCACACGAGAGAAGAAAAAAATAAAACAAAACGAGTCCGTTACGCGGACGAGGTCCGGCGACACGTTCCTTGTCCTTTCGGTTGCGACGACGCGCTGTCAAGAGGTTCCTGGCATCCGACGTCGTCGTCAGGATAGTCCAAGACCGAGTCCGTGACGGGGCCCTTACACGGGCAGAGCGAGATGAGTGTGGCGGGGACAGGGCGCGAAACACGGGGCACTGCGATCGAGGAGCGCACGGCAAGTCATTCTGTCATTACAAGTCATTACAAGATGGCAGGCTGCAGCACTGGTCATGGTGCCCGATCCCGCGTGAAGGGGACGACCGACGGCGACGATTACAAAGTCCCGTTGCAGTCTGTCGCCTCGACTTGACACTAGCGGTGTCTGTGCCTCCCATGAATGTCCTGGCGCTGGTTTCTGACTTGAGTGTCTGTGACTGGGTATGCAGAAAGGAGGGCGTTGATGTCGGAAGGTGTACGCGCACACACAACACGCTCGCATCACCGCTCCCGGAGAAGAGTCCCTTGAGCACAGAGAAGCACGTGAGCAGGCTCCCTCGGAGAGCGGCTTTCACGGGAGCACGCTCACTTGTTGGACGCAGGGGAGTGAGCGGCGGACGACGTCATGGGGGGCGTCGCGGACGGGGTCGCCCCCGATGCGGGAGGCGTGCTTGCGGCCACTGGAGTTGCCGGGGCCGGGGGCGGCACGGAGGCGGCGGAGGCGCCGCCGTTAGCCGACGGTGTGGCCGCGGACGAGGCCGGCGACGCCGAGAACGTGGAGCGCCGATCGTTCTCCTCGCCGTGGCAGTGGATGCAGTGCATGCAGACGGTGCATCGGCCCGTCATCTTGGCCAGCGTGGTGCGCAGCTTGAGCGCGGGTCCCAGCCGCATGCCCATGTACACGGTCAGGTGGTCCTCAGTCAGCAGAGGAAGACTCGTGCCGTCGATCGACTGCTCGCGGAATTTCTGCGAGGAAGAAGAGAAAGCACATTCAGCGCACTGATGTTGAGAAATGATGTTACTACGCGTGGACTGTCACGTTAACAGGATATTTGCAGAAAAAAAAAAAAGATCTACACTGCAACAAAACTATCCTCCTCGAGGAAAACAATGCGTCTAGTATAAACTATGCACTGATTGCAATATTATCTGTACTGCGCTTCATACCAGTACGCGGCGCGAACAAACAAGAACAAAGGAGAAGAAGAAGAAAAGGAAGGAGCGACAGACGTGAGCGGTCGTGTGAGCTCTATCTTCCCTTTTGTCTTTATCTGTTCGCGTTGCATTTTAACTGGAATTTTGCGTGCATTTAGTGTCATTGCTTAGATTGAGGGCCCTCTGTGAAGTCTAAAACGAAAACAGTAAACACACTTCTTAAGCGCCCATCACCATATACGTAAAGAGCAAACAGATAAGGAAACCCTGTCGTTGCATGAAAGTATATTCAGAGGAACATTTTTCGCACAGCCCCGTAAAATATCACACGCTCTGCGGCAACCATTTTAGGATTATGTTTGTACCCCACATCGTATCGCGCATACAGTCAGTACATACATCACACATATAGGGGGCACATACCCAGCGGGGGAGAAATCCTCAGTGCATCAACTTTTGAAGCTCGCCTGTAACACAACGCTTCAGCGGTGCACCTGAGAGATCCTCTTTGCAACCTGCACGTGCCTCTAACAGCAAAAGATTACCCTTCACCGCGCTGAACAACAGATATATAAGCTGTTCCGTTTTCTTAAGCAACCTGTTTCCAAGCTAAAAACACAGATAAAGCAGGGATAAGTGCAGCGCTTAACGCTCGTGACATTGCGTCCGATTGCGCCTTTGCAGTTGGTATTTAAATGAGCATTGGAACCTGATTGAGAAACTCAAGTTTCCGGTAGAACCATCAGTGCGGACAGAGCAAACACCTCTGCACCTTTCTGCTTTAAAGTACCCCCCTCCTCCCCCCCCCCCCCCCCCAATAAAAGAAAGATATATATATATAAATTCACTCTCAATCCACATCAGCCCCCCCCCCAATAAAAAGATATATATATATATATATATATATATATATATATATATATATATATATATATATATATAAATTCACTCTCAATCCACATCACAACTTCCTATACAGAGTCAGCGCCTGCAGTGTGTGTATTGTTCTCTGCTAGAGGTGCTTCCTCGGCTCGTTCTTCGTCGACCTTTACGATCTCCGTTGTCCCCCTCCAGTTCGAACAACAGGGAGCACCTCACGTCGTGGCAGGACGTCCGAATGCGTACTCCCACCCTACTCAACGAAAAAAAGAAAAAGAAAAAAAGACAACCGTCGTGACGCGCTATTTGCGAAAGGAAGTGTTGGACGCAAGGAAGCGTGACTCGGCCCAGTGCGCGCTTGTTCCGATCGCCGAACAGAACTGCGATCGATACACCGAGGGCGCAGCAACGAACTCCGCTCTTGACGCCGCCACAGCCGAGACGAGCGAGACAACAGAATGCCAGCGGCGTCAAAAGTGAAAGCTCGGCATCGAGAATGCATCGCCCGTTGTATGGACAATGGTTCGTCACTGCGGGCCGACATACGACGCGTGCAAAAGGGGGACGCGCATACAGATGGCGCCTGTGTCGTGATCGAGCGCGACACGGCAGCGATCAGCGATTGCTGGGTTCGTAGGATTGCAGCTCATACTTTCGAACCTGCTCGGTATTATCTAAACGTGATGTATTGCGAATTTATTATCAAACGAACCCCCTATAAAATGCAACCGCGCTATTGAACGTCGCGAATTGTGTAATGTGAACATGTCACAAGTAAGGAGTTAAAGAAGAAAATGATCCATCGTGCATAGTGGCAGGCCGCGGAATCGATCATTTCGATGGCGGATAAACGCAAATGTCCATAATGCGCTTCGCGATGTTACTGTTGATTCGAGAACACCAGAAGGTTTAAATGAGCCTGCAGCATTACCACAAGCAGTACTCCTCTGCCTTTCCTTGATCAGGTTTGTTCGGCCTGTTCCTTTTCTGTTAACTTCACGTCGATCGGCCTTCACATAACGCAAAAAACGTGCTTATACACGGGTACAGATTCAGAAAGAATTGCATTTTTGGCGAACACTTCATTTACTTCGTTGTTATGGACCCCTTACAAAAATCGTTAAGTAGGCTTTTCCACGCTGCTTCTTTCCCCAAACATGGCGTCACTCGCCACCAGAAAAATGGCGATATAGACCTGAAATCGCATGTTGCTTCTACACAGATGCATGTAGTGGTAATAGAGCAATTATGCGAATATGTTCTGATGCATAAATGATATGAATTCTGGCCATAACATAATGTTTCAATACATTGCTGTTCCGCCATTAGAGGGGAATGCAGCATAGAGGTGAAGCTGACTTAATATTTATGAAAGGGGTCTATTCGACTCAAACGCCAGCCGTCCATGAGTTCCCACAGGAATCTAATTAAGGGGAAAGGGAGGGGCGAGCGCAGAGAAGCAAAAGGAAAGGGCGGGGCGATTTGTTACGAATTAATAAGACAGCGCCTTTCGAAAGGCAAGGTGGTGTGTATGGAAATCACTGGCCTCATCGTATTTCCACCTGTGGTCCACAATGCAGGAGCAGACAGCTTTCCGTACCATAGTACCTCAAACGAGTTCGTCAGCGGGAAAACGTCCTTCAAACCCATTACACGTATGTGGTAGCAAAATGCGGGTGTATTTATGATTGCTGCTGAAATCACTGTGTTCGTCAAAGAGCCATGTGTGACATCTCGTGGAAACTTAACGCCGTGCTCTATAGGCCCGCGGCGATCAAAAAACGGGCCTTGTTCTCAACGTACGCAGCTGGGAATAACAATCTGCCCTGTCCACTAAAGCAACCGCGGGTGCGAGGCGACTTAAATTTCCCAAGGTTCTATAGTTCTTAGTACATTAAACAAGGAAGGAACCACCTGCATGTCTGTATAACTGGATAAAACGACGCAATTTTTATGGGGAGAAAAAGGCAGGGAGGTGGCGGAGGGCAAGAGGGGACAGCGACGAGGTGTACTATTCAGCATGCAACAAAAGCCTACATTGAAAATCAGCCACTTGGGGGCACGGCAGGCCAGAGAAAAGTTCGATGTCGCAACAACACCTATTTTCTCCCGCCTTGCGAAGAAATGGGGAGAGGGGGAGGGCTGCACAGGCGCGCGTCCCCTCAAGATGCTTTCACGCAAGGCACGAAGAGAGAACGAGAGCGCATCAGCAGTCATTGAGCGAGAGAGGAAAAAAAAGAAAGAGGCGATAATATCGGACGCGCCCAGCCAGCGAACACTTCGCCCATCCACAGTGTCGTCACCCCCACCCGCCATAACCACAGCGCCGCATTTGTTTTCTTCTCTATTTCGTTTTTCTTTTCCACGAAGGCAGCGTCCGTCTCAGGCGGTTCCTTCAGTAGTGCTCTCCGGGGCAAAAAAAGCGTCGTCGTCTTGCCTTCTCTGTATTGGATGGAGGCCTCCATAATCTCGACCAAAAAAGTACCGGTGGCTACTGACCCCTGACGACCGCGCGCGCGACGGCATGCATGTGAACCTTCTCCTTTTGTTCCTCCTCCTCCTCCTCGGAGCCGAATCCGCCCTGGGCCAAACAATGACGCCAGATAACAGCGGCGGCAGCGTGAATGACACGCGGGTTGCATGGAGCGAACGCACTTTTATTCTCCTTCCATCCTTTTCCTTCTATTTCTCTCTTTCCATCGAGCATCCATCCGCACGAGAACAACGCGGAAACAGAGGAACCAAGAAAGGTCTCCGCAGGATCAGTAGCCACTGGAGTCTAAAATCGCGTAGATGACGCGCAAATCTGCCTCCCGCGGAGAGAGGATGCGAGGAGACGGGTTGGAAGTAAAAAATAAAAAAAGAGTTCATAAAGGCGAGGATGGCTGGAGATCTAAAAATCGCGCCACGTCTTTTCAT
Organism: Amblyomma maculatum; assembly: GCF_055883805.1. Classification (NCBI taxonomy): domain Eukaryota; kingdom Metazoa; phylum Arthropoda; class Arachnida; order Ixodida; family Ixodidae; genus Amblyomma; species Amblyomma maculatum. Next base: position 158,814,657 of record NC_139346.1, read on the forward strand.
TGGCCTCTGCCCACCTGCCCCTCTTAGTATGCTCGCTTTTTCTTTCGTCTCCTTACTTTCATCGTTCGCTCGCCTTTTCACTCCGGGCGCGGCGGTTCTTCTCACGCAACTCCTTTGACTCCGCGAACAAATGCCGCGCGTTGCTGCTGTTGGCGCTGACCGCCCATTCTTTATACCACCTCGATTACCCGTCTTCTCCTTTCTCCGGCTTTATTTTTTTTTTCTTTTTCCTCTCCTCGTAGAGCTTCGCATCCGCCTACCCTACCTGCTCGGTCCTTTTTCTGAACCGTAAGCAGAGGGAATCGCACGTACTATATAAGCTTCTGCTAGTTTTTTCCCTGGAGGTGCCAGCTTGCCATTCGGAGAAGGCCGCAGTTTGTCATGCACAGCCTCTCTCCGTCAGTTATTTGAATACTTTTTTTTTTTTTTCTACTGGTCTCATTGGTGGAAAGCTCTCGTGAGCTTAACGTGCCTTCGTGTCAACGGACGCGCCAACCCTCTCAAATTAAGCGGAACCGCGCAGCGAAGGGGGAATCTCGGCACATGGCAGCTCCCTGCCCGCACGCTAACGGCGAAACACCGATTATTCAGTAGCCGGCTCCACTTTCTCAAAAGAGTGAAAGAAAGCAAGAAAAAGATTATAAGTCAGGAAGCTGTCGAATGCGAGGCGACGAAAAAAATGCAGCCCCCCAAGTTCTGATAAACTTCCCGTACTTATGCATGGGCGTCGGAAGGTTCTGTTCCCGTAGCGAATACATTCATGCATGGTAGCTCTCGCATGGTAGCATGGTAACCTTTGCATAGTAGCTCTCGAATACAAGGTGTACGTTGTGAATGAATTCTAACGGCAAGACGGAGAGTACAGTAGGCGCAGCGCACTTAATTATTTGTCAATAGCGGCTTATGCGCTGCCATTCCAGCCAGAAGCATGAGCAATATACACATATAAAGAGTCAGCTTCCACGTGGAATCTTTGGACCCTTGTGCATGACCACCGAGCTCATTCGTCAGCCTAAGATCACAGAGCGGCAGCGACATTTCCTGCCCCTGTCTTAACTGTCCCTCTCTTATAATTCGGCCAAAGAATCTGACCATGTCTTCATCGAATATTTTTCCCGAGGAATGTACCTCAAATGTTACTCGACCGCAAAAACCCAGCCTCGCCGTTGGTGTGCAGCCAACCAATATGTCGATCATCGAACATCCACGCCGCAACCTCATTGTATTCAAAATTCTCGCCTGTTCGCGTTCGAAGCTCGTTACAGTCGACGTGACAACACTGTTGGTTCCGGGTTCTCTATCATCGCGGTTCTTCACAGCTATAGGCGAAGGCACACGGGACTTTTCGCTCACGACGGGCTTCCGTAACCTCCGCCCAGCGACGACCGCAAGGTAAATAGAGAGAGGTGCCGCGCAGGGAGGAGCAGCAGCCACTACTACCGACTACCGAATTCCTCGCGGTAAACGAGAAGACCAGGACAGGGCATTCCTGTCAGGTGCGCGCAGGAGCCCTCCACCGCGCTTGACCTTCCGCCCCTTCGTAACAGTTGAGCCGCGGTATGCTCACCCCCTCGCTTCCCGCGGCTTTAAAATTGCAGCTTGCCAGCTTATTAGCCGGGCGGCCGACGGCGGGAGAAACAAACCGCCGAGCAAGCTAGGTCGGGGCGGACACAGTAGGAGCAGCGGTGGCTGCCGTGAGGTGAAGGGGGGCGGCGGCGGGAAGGCTACTGTTGGGGGCCCGTCACGACGCGGGCTTATGCTATGCCCGTGTGTGCGCGCGATCCTTGGGAGGAGAGCGAGCCACGCCACCGTCGTGACCCGCCGGTTCGTGACCCGCCGGCACGACGGCATCTATCATTCACCTGCACCGGCGGTGGTCAGCGGCGGCTTCGGCTCCCGCTGGACTCGCGCACGAACGCCCATGGATAAACAGAAAAAGAGAGAACGTTCGAAAGAGTGGGGCTGCAACGCCGCAAGAGAGAACGGCCGGAGCAGATGAAGCCGAAAGCAGAACGGCCCACGAAGAGAATAGGAGGCAAAGGGCGATTTTGCCATCTCGACGGATGGTGCACACACGGGCCATACCAACCCCCTTCCTCAGACTTCGGGGCAAACGGGCCTGCGGAGGAGGAAAGAGGGAGCCCGTCATGATGCAGCGTTGTACACGGACGCGCACATGCGCGCCGAGAAGACGTGAGGAGCGGGGTCAGAGGTCAAAAGTGGCGGCGGCTGCAGTAGCGTTCTTTGTGAGACCAACGACGTCGCGCTCTCAGCGCGATGCCGCAGGCAGGAGGAGGAGGCGGTGAGGAGGACGGTAAAGGTCAGGGTCGGGGTCGGATGGGAAGAGGAGGGGAAATCGCGGCGCCGCCGCCGTTGCGGGAGCCACGACAGCAGCAGCAAGCGCAGCAGCCGCGGCAGCAGTAGTACGTGCCATCGCGGCGTGCATCTCCGCCGCCGAAGTCCGGTAGTTGTTCTTCCCGGCGTGCCCCGGCGGTCGTCCTCTGACCTCACGCCGAGTCCTCTGGCCTTCGGAGGGGCTGCTGCTGCCGCTCTCGCCCCTTTCTCTCCGCTCTTCTTAATGTGGGAACGCGGTGGGAAGAACGCGGCGGCCACGTGGTGAAGAAGACGTGAGAGAAGCCGCCAGAAATGCCTCCCAGCGCCTTTGGGCAGGCAGCGCACAGGTTGCTCGCGCTCCACTGGCTACGGCAATTTTATTCGTGTTACACTGCATTTATTTTCATCTTTATTTCGCTGCATCATCGCTGCCCCGTTTTTAAAGTCAGCTGTCTACACGTCCGTCTGCCTTCTGTGCGTTTCTTATTTTTGTTACTTTCTCTGCCGATCACGCCCGCCCTCTCGTTATTGTTCCTCGCTCATCAACTGCGCCACTTCCTTGTTTGCCCTCTCTCCCTCTTCTAGGTGCGCTCACACGCGATGGTTCGTCGATAAAGGGCGCGTATGCTCTTATGTTACATATTTTACTTTGCCAGCAGGCATGATGCTTTCCAGGCCGAGATCAGTAGCGAGAGGTTTTCTGACGAACCGTCGTGTGCATTCTTGCGAGCTTCTTCCGGAGCCGCGCAGCACTGCTTCGTTTTCCCCTTTTCCGGCTTGCATTCTCGCTTGTCAATCACGCGTGCACAGTTGAACAAAGCCTTCTCCAGCGCGAGATCGTGAAGCGCCATACTATATATCTGCGTAGCTTTTACGTAACGAAAGTATGACACCGCATCACATTCCCTTAACGATGTTTTAACGCGTCGAAAACGATTATATGCTAGCTCGAATTTAAGGGACAGGCCGCGATTATTCCACTGGGCTTTTCTTACTCATGTTCTGCAGGTAAACAGCTTACGCCTTGCTCGTTGGTTGTCACATTACTTGTCTTCACGAGCTAACCTATCATGTAACTTAGTTACTTTTCTGTCAAGAAAGTTCTGCGAATTTAACCGCTGCTATGCTGCGCTTCATCGCCGCTCTTCGCCGTTAAACTCCACTCAGACAAAAATAATTTAGAAACCCATTCGGCGCTTTTCCGGTTTAGCTGATATGCTGAACCGCGTTGCAGCTAATTAATGGTAGAAATCCTGTTTGTTAACGAAAACAAAAAGCACTTTGATTGCAGAAATCGGTTACAATTGCATGGTTAGAAGGGCCCGAAGTTCGAACAGCGTTGCCTTCGTGTTGTTTCTCCCTCGCGGGTCAGTCCTGAGACTTACCAGCCCTGCTGTACCCCGCCGGTGCGCGCGCTTCGACCCTGGGGAAGCCCGTTAACAATTATAACCACACGAAGAGCTGTAAAAAGCCCCTCCCGCTACAAGCGCTTGCCGATCAGTGACCTTCAGGCCAGCAATCCACTATACGCCGCGACATAAGTGAACGTCGCCGCCTCGATAATTCGAGCCGTTTACCAACTCGGCAAGAGTCGACATCCGCCTTGCAAATGTTTTCTCTCTCGAGGCTGCAAGGAAACGACGCGGACTTGTAAACGAAGACTTTACTGGCAACCCCGCAGCCTTTTCTTTCCGGCAAATCCGCACTCACCGAATGCGTCGGAAATAAATGCGCCGATAACCGCGCGGCAGCTGTCCCGAACTTATCGTTCCTAATAGGCCGAAACGTCTCGCTCATGCACGAGCATCGCTTCAGGCATCGCAGGCCGCCCAAACGAGGACTCAACAATTCAAGGTGAAAGCTGAGACTGCAGGGCGCGCGCATGCGTAAAGACGTAGTCACCTGTTGGAGTCCAGAGAAGAAATAATAATAATAATAATAAAAAAAAATACGTCAGAAGGGTGGGCAGCGCCGGCACAGTCGGAGAACGAAAACGTGAATAAGAAAACAAACAATAAATAAATACAACGCGGGGCACCAAAACGCCCGTTCAAGCGGTATAACGGAGAGATTACAGGCAGGATTGTCAAGGCCGCCCTTGCTTTGGCTTTGAAGCGTCGCAGGGGTGACGGCGCGAGCCAGCGGCCGGTTGTTACCGCGGAGAAGCGAGAAATAAAACCAAGAGAAACGAGGAAATAAGCGCGGTCATTTCACGCCACCGGCCTTGGCGCGTCGCGCGCGCGCGCGCGACCGGCCGGCGCGAATTGTAAATGGCAATGAATTTTCGGCTCGCAGTCGAAGCGGTCAACACTGATTTGAGGGCTTATCTATGCTGCGGATGGTGCCTCTTCTCTCTTACCCGGAGAAGTGGGAAGGGGTTATAGGTATGGACCCGACCGACTCGCCGTACGTCGCTATATGCGGCCAGACTCCAGATAGGACGAACTGAGACGAATCTTGGTGCACGTTCGGACATGAGCCAATGTAAACGCGTGCGGAGCGTATTTTAAGCGAACGCTGTACCCGGGCCAAGTTTGAAATGCTAGAATGTTATAACCGGGGTGCTGAGGTCGAACGGCTGCATTGATATCGCCCTCTGGCTCCATCACTTATACGAGAGTCCTAAGAGGTACATTTGCGTGCTGCGTCAAACAAGGTATATCGGGACTGTCCAAAGGAGGTCGTAACATAACCTCCAACATGGCAGTCTCCTCGTTGCCAACAAAATGCCAAGCGGCGATTCGCTTACTGCACTGCCTTTCCCTTCGCCACCGAACTGCAAAGGGACAAACTACGCGACTTTATCAGGGTGCTTAGACGACCACAATCGCCTCGCCATTCACTTGTACGCGTTGTGAACTGTATGCACAATGGAAGCGTTTACTGTATGTCGAACAGCGTCCCCGTGGGTTTGGTGCCTCCAAACGGAATGTCGTGGCACAGCAGTTCTCGCTTCAACCTTGCTTGCCACTGGCCAGGTCAGTTAGTGAACAGAATATGCAGCGAACTTCAAGAGAGCAAGTAGGGTAGGAGTTAGCGCATATTAACACAGCACAGGGCCAACGCCACGCCCGCAGAAGAATCCATAACGCCGAGTGTCAAACGGCCCGATGACAGCATATACACTCAAGAAGCAGTGATCAGAAAAAAGACAGCGCGGTCTTTTCAAGAAATTCATTCAGTGAACTTAAAGACTGTTAGGTGTTAATAGGTGTGCAAACGCTCGCCTAAGGAATGCCATGAAGCATTCTAAAAGCTACCGATGATATCGCAGCGAATCAAGAACTGAATTTGGATATGAAAGACAACCTTAATTGATTACACCTTGACGTCTACGCCTTACCACGATTACGAATGGCGGTCAACGGTAGTAACCGACTTGACGTGACGGCCGCAGGTGAATTCCTCTCCCGATCAGCTGACGCAGACTTAGCGCTCCCGCAAGGCGACACTCGGCTATTATTAAGAGAGAGAGAGAGCTTCCAGGGGCGAGCGAGGAACAAGCCGTTCGCCAAGGATAGTGCGAATAAGACAAAGAGCGATGGATAAGAGGAGAAAGACAGTCGCGCGAAGGAGGAGTCGGCTGCTCAGCTGAGAGGGAAGGGAGGCGGAGTGGCGTGCCTGGTCGCGATTGTGCGCGCACGAGCCACCGTCCTTCCGAGTCGATCGGCGGCGGCCGAATTGCTCAAGAGGGCGGAAAAATCAGTGGGCAAACGGAGCGGCGCCGCGTGGGAAAAGTTTGACCCGCTTTTTGTAAACAACCGGCAGCGGCGGACAATCGAGACAATTAGGCGATCTGCCTCCGGGTCGATCTGCTCTCCTTTCGGCCGCCGCCGAGCCCGGAAGGAAAGGCTGACGACGCCCCGAGCGAAGAACCCTCGGTGGCAGCCGAGTCCTCTCTCTCGCTCTCTCCCTGCATCTATGCAGGCAAGAGTGTGTGTTCGTGCATTCGATGGCGCTCTAAGCGTTCACGTATGCATGTAATGGCGGCGCGCCCCATGAGACTTCGAGGAAGAGTCGGCTCGCGGCCGCGATGACAGGCGCCTATGTATGCACACGGAGCCGTCCTCGACTACAGGAAGCCGGCGCAGAATCAATAGGAGCCAAGATTTAAGAGCGCACAGACGGAAGCCTAGTGCGGCAGCAGCGACATCAACAACAAGAGCCATTATTTTCGATTAGCTACGAGGGTATCCGCGCCACCTCTATGACCGGTGTGGTTTTCCCGCAAAGGTCACCTTTATCGGTCGCAGTTCGCCCAGAGAGAGAGTGAAAACAGGTGCTTGCTACAGCGATTGATGATGGCGCTTTCGTTTCCCGTTTCGAGGCTTTCCAAGTGTGAGTGGGTATAAACGTCCGTGCAACCAGTTCTCCTTTGACGCTCCAATAATGCTGAGCGCGGCTAAAGCACAGCGATAAAGACCACCAAAAAAACCACTGAATTAAGATGCACACACAATTTTTCACTTCATGGCTGTTTATCTGAGAATATACAATAGCAAAACACTCTATTTCTCCTTTTTATAAACATAGTTCTTTCGTTAACGGATGAACCTTGCTGTGCTTTTACAAGTTCTGGCAATCAACTTAGTATTTCTGCAGGCATCAACTATATAGTTATGTCCTTTACTAGGACCACACGCCTTGAGTGTGTTCGGGGTGCGACCACACGCACTGTTCAACGGCCGTAAACGCCAAGTACACTCATCCGTTCGAAATTATACGCTAGGAAAACAAACAAATAAACTTTGTTTTCTAAGTTCGTCCTTGGTGCTCCCCTGCTTCTATAAACCTGACAGGTAACGAGAAGAAAAAGGAAGGCCACGCCGAAGTACATGTCTCGTGCTTCCCTACGCGTCATTGTTTCGGTACGGCTAATTAGGAGCGACCTTTGGGAAACGCTAATCACGCTAGAAGTTCTCGCGGCTTTCTTTCATTCTGACTCACGTAATGCGGTGGATTCGCCACACGAAAACGTGCGTGAGAATTGTGCGCTTAACGTGTTCCTCATGGCGCACAGCCGTGCGTCAAGAAAAATTCAGTGCGGTACCGTGACTTAATTTGCCTTGAATCGTAACGACCGAAAAAGACAACATACGCCCACGCGATATAAAGAGATCGTGCCTAGCTTTTCTTCGCCTTTGAAGAGCTGGCGACTTACTCCTCCAGGAAGAGACATGCGACTGCGCGCGTACATCTTGAACGCACGATAAAAAGAACCATAATCTGCACACAATCCGAAAGTAAAGACGCTGACTCCCGTTTCTGTACGTCCGCAGATCACGTTTCTAAAGTTTTCGACTGACTGCTAGAGTTTCTGTCCGCGAACTTTTCTGGCACTGGAAGAAACAAACAGCAAATAGGCGCACAAGGGACTAATCATGTCAGCATAAACAAGAGATAAGTATTGCTCTCGATCGATTTTCCGCTGCGCACGGGTTTTAATTGATCAGTTGCTCGTTCTATCGCTACATTTGGAATTACTTTTAAATACTTCAACGTTAAAAGCGGGGCCTTTATACGGCAATACGATTGAGAAAGGCCGGGCTGCGGCCGAAACGCGGACTTAAGATATAACATTAAGGAATCAGTATGAAGTATTTCTTGCACTTGTATCCCTAGTGAATTGTATTTATGAGTCACAATAACTTCATACAAAGTTTCTCATACCAAACTCATACAAATATCATACAATATCATATATTTCTCATACGTTGACTGATATTTGTATGAGGTGATATGAGATTTATTCGAGGTTTTTACGAGTTTAGTATGAGAACCCCATATGAGGTTATTGATATTTCAAAGCACTCTCATATTTTTCGGTACGGATAGTGGATGCATTTCTATCTCCACAAGACGGCATCTTGATTCCACACTCTGGCGCACAAGCACGAAACGACACCCGCGGGGCACAGGACGGTAAACGAACAGAACAAACGCCCTGCGCCGAGTGACACATCGCGCCGCCGCGGGCGAACGAACAGGGTTAGCGGGTTACGTATTGCAACGACGCCTATGTTTCCACAAACACCAGGCCCGGGGATAATGCGTACGCCGCTCGTGCACTGTAAATAAAGGGACGCGGCAGAAGTGGCAGCCACGTCACCCGTGGCCCCTCCAACACGAAGAGAAAAAGCTCCCCAGTTTGGGCCGCACAAGCAAACACAAAACGAGGTGCCAAGGGACCAAGAGCCGCCGGAGGAGGCGGAACGTGCGGGGAGATGCTCCTCTACATCCTCCTCTCAAGCCTCCAGGAGCAGCATCATGGTGCTGCTGCCACTCGGACGTCAAATAATGCAGTTGGTTGCAGGAAACGAGACTCCCTGCGGTGAAGAGCAAAGGATGAAGGGAGGCAGTGAAGAAAGACACGTGGACGGTGGCTGGCCTCCTTGCAAAGGTCACGCGACAACGAGACACAGCCAGAGAGCAAAACCACCGAAACGCACCAGAAACGGCACTCGAGAGGAAGAGGCCCCGCTGCCAGGTAAACAATAACGAGGCTCCGCGACAATGACAGAAACGAAACAAAGGGGGAAACAAGAAAGAAAGATGCCCTCCTAAAGAGGAGGAGGAACGTCCTGGCTGCGTATGTGATTACGCACAGGTGCGTGGCGCAGCGCAGCACCGCCTGGCAAGCATTGTGGAGGCATGCGCGACAGCTAGGAGTCCAAACAAAGCCCAGTCGGACTCGGGATAGTGGATGTTTTGTGCGAGCGTAGCGGTGCGAGCGATAGAGGGCGGAGGCCACGTGCGCGAGAGCCGTGCTTTTTGGAACACAAAGCAAGGGCACTGCTTTTGCCCGGACAGATATACCGGGAGTCGGAGAGGGCAACGAGCAGAATGGACAGGAAATGCTCCAGCATTCACGCAACTCGGGAAGGGAAGAGAGAAAGGACAATAGGGGCACGGCATTACGGTGCAGCAGGGTGAAAAGAAAACAGTATACGCTGAACGCAATTCATGAAGAATGGACTTTTCTTCGTTTCGGCTTGGATTTCTCTCACAATCTCTCTCTCTATCTTTTTTTTTTGTTTTTTTTTTTCTTCTGCTTGTCATGTGCCCCCTCGTCCGAAACCTGCTGTGACCTTACTGTAGAGAGGCGTCAGCAAGTGCACTGGCAGGGCGTCTTACTCTGACGAATGGCGCGAACGCCATGCTCCTCAACACATGCCAAGCCACACCAGCAGCGAGAGTATAATTAATACCGAAGAATGTTTTCTCCTGTGGGATTGTACTGGCGACCGTGTGAGTGACATACGTGGTTAAAGTTACCAGGATAACCGTTTCATTTTTCTCAGCTGTAGTAAGGGCCCGAGCAAGTCGCCTAGTAGGAGTGACTTCCCGTAGGAGGTTTCCCCGCATTTACATGGAACTGTACGCTGCAAAGGAAAAGTTAGCGAGGGCAATAATCACATTTAAATGTACGCGGTTATAAAACAATCCAAGGAGCGCTATTGGTGTTCAATCCACTTGATAAAATACCAGCATATGCACAAAACACCTTTCTACCCATTGCTCTTAAGTTGGAAACCTCAGATGCAAAATTTAAAATTGACCGAAGTTCCACGAGAAGACAGCCCCCCGCACAATATATACGAATAACGTCTCTTTTGACGAAGGCCACTTTCACCATGATAATAGAGGCAAAAGGTAAAACATCGCGTGCGTGCATTCTTTATGCTGCTGTCGCCGTCACACTCGGAGGCGAGGAACAAAAGGAATAAAAAACACCAAAAAAGGTCGCAACTCGTCCAACGTTGTTTCATTGTCTCACACACAAGGCGGTTAGGGCGGTGCTCGTTAAGGGGGACACATGTAGATAATCACAGTGAGCCAAGGTCGAGGACGTGCCGCAGGTCGGGGACATGCCATGGCCCGGGAGCCGGCAATATTTGCATGAATGCTGACATGGGCTGGGGACATTTCGACCGCCCTCAGGGTCACTGTAAGCAGTTTTATTCGAGGATGCAGCCGAGGGCTGAAAGGTGCCTTGGCGAAAAGGGCATTTTAGATAGACCACATCTCCCCGGCAAAGCCTCACGAAAGCTCTCCAGACCATATCGCAGATCTCAGCGCGGGAAACACTGCTGCGAGTGCGACGCTCTCCGGGGTCATAGCTAGCATTTTAACGAAGCTGCTTCGGTAATGGATGTCCAAATAAACAGGTAAGGAAATTAATAATAAATGATTGCATTTGCACCTCTTATGGAGCTACTCGGCGATGATAAGGTGCGCCCCGGATAAACCGCGGGTTCTGTAGCACCTTGGTATTCTGCAGTGCACGTACCGGGTTCCTAGATCACATACTTCCAAACGGAGTAAGCACCCCCGTCCGCAGGTCGAACTTGCGACCTCGGCGGGATGGGCTACGCGACTATGCCACCGGAACGCATATGGGCAAGTGCACGACCCTGTGCCAGATTTGGTGACATATTCAACCCAAATCAGAGCGGCTGGCAATGATTGTCTTCCACAATAGAAGACAATCGACAAGGTCATTGAGCTCGAACGACGATCCCCGAAGCAAGCAAGCGTATAGGTTGCTGCGCGCACAGTATATAGACCTACTCGCGATAATGTTCGTCCTCAGCCCAGCACAATAAAGCGCTCAGGAGTCAACAGCCAGCCATAATCTTTAAAGAGGAATAGCCCACCGACCGATCGCGCGCAATCTCTTCTTTGCACACACTTGGCTCAACCTTTGACTCTCATTTCTGCATGCCGAGAGGCGATCAGTCAATGATATAGGTTTTCGAACTCACGGCTTTTGTGTTCGCTCGCCCTGCGTATAAGCAAAGGCCGTTCGCTCTATAGCAAATCGCATCCTTCGCATCGGCCGACCCTGCAGCCTGTCACTGAGTGCGGCGGCGAATTACGTACACGCACACACACACACAAAAATAAAAACAAAAGCACGCACGCATTCTTCCCACTCCCGCTCCTTCGTGATCACTGTAATCCCTAACCGAATAGCCGCCTACTCCGGGATTTACGAAAAGCGTTGTATACCCCTTCATTACGGCGTTATTCGACTCCTCGTGAGCGCTTCGCACAGCTGCGGGGCAAGGAGGGGCTCGCGCGGCTCGGCGGCACGCATTATTCAAATATTCTCACGCAGCACGCGCAGGCATTTGTTCAGGCCGCGAATGCTCTCGGGACACTCATTCGATCCAAGACGCTCGCAGAGGCGAAGGGTGCCCGGTGAGAAATGAACTAAGACCCCCGAACCGTTTCCTCCATCCTCCCCGTTGTTTTGTATCTTTCTTGCCACCCTCTCTGTTGTTTTGCGTTCATGAACCGAAAGCGTGACAGCAGGCGCTCACACACGTGTGAGAAGCCGGCGGCATTCTGAAATCGACCATGATAAACTGGGACGGGTCCCGTATTTATTTGCTCCTGGTTTTTTTGCTTTCTCGCGGAAGATATATATGCAAGGTGCTCTTTCTATCCCTCTTCTTTTCCTGTGATCGTCTCCTTGCGCCGTTCCTTTGGTTAGGACGAAGTTTGTAGAACGAAGACCCGGAGGTGGCTGAAGGAAACACAGGTACTCGCACGCACACACGCGTACAAACGCGGCGAAATGAGTTTATAAGCAAAAACAAGGGCAACCGGCGGATCAGTGTCCGAAAGCAGGATACTGACCCAGCGGGGTCAGTGTGAATATACGGAGAGTTCTCGACGACCGTAATTACGTGCACAGACCGGCTGTGTTAGCCGTTCCGATAGCACCTTGTAAAGACAGATTTTCTAGCGTGTGGACAATTGGGGCACGTGACTGAAATTGCGTAGTATACGTCAGCGACACGCCACTGCAGCGCCCTTCTCTGGCAATGACGATGCAATGACAATTATCAGGAAAAATTATTCGTCCTGCTTGCATGAGAATAAGAAAAGAAAAAAACAAAAGAGCATGTGAAACGCTGCGCTACTGTATATATGTATCCGGCGCGGACTGGTCATGTTATTTTTCTTCCTTCTTTCCTGCCCACACAAATTTATTTTGTAGCTATTTACTCCAATTGATTGTCATTACAAGCCTTTGTATTCTATTCAGGCTATTTACTCATTCGTAGTTCTTTTTCATTCCCTTCGTGTGAGTTCACCAGTTCATTCGGCCCAGGTTAACCGAACGGAGAAGGAAGACGGCAGGAAATTGGAAAGAATGAAAGAACGGGGATAATAGTGAGTTGGAGGACGAATTTGCGCAATTAAAAAAGAGAACAAAAAAAGAAACGCTGTCTTCCTCTGCACGCATACGCGCGCGGGGAATCTACTCGCAGTCAAATACAATAACACGGCGCGTCTTGGCTGTCGCTAATGCACGCAGAAATTTCCCCGACGCCCTCAACCCCCTTGCTTCTTCTGTGCCTTCTGGTGTTTCTCCTTTTTTTTTTTTTTTTTCCTTTTTTTAGCACGTTCTGGTCATTTAAGAGTCGTACCACGCGATGACGATGATCGCGAACTCCGAACGACCTCTGCTACGGACGCACGCCCGAAGGCGGGCCATCAACACCGACGCCCGATCACGATGCCGCTGTTCCCCGAAATACGAGAGCAGCGCACAGTTCAGCCCGGCCCAAACTGTTCACGCACCGCCGGTGATGATGACCGCCACCGCTACCATACCAGTGGCAACGGCGGCGTGTAGAAGCCGAGAAACGGAAGACCGCTCGCTTCGAGCGCCGAAAGGAACCGCGCTTGCAGCGGTCGGTCAAAATGTTGCCGATACGAAGCGATGATGACAAGGAAATCTCGCCTGCCAGGTTGCTACATAAGGAGGTGAAGCGTTCGAAACATTGCGTGACTAGGGGAGCAATTGCGATGACGCTGCAGGCAGCAGCAGGCGCATTACCACCCTCGCCAACTTTCGCCCTTTCTGCGCCACCTAACACGATTCCCTCTTTACCATCAATACTCCGTTTTCCTCAACGTCGGGAGCGCCGCGGCTTCGGTTTTTGCTGCTGCGTCCTCGTCGCAAATGGCACGTACTCAATGTGCACGTGGACCAATCGCCCCTCGTTAAAGGGAAAGATGCGGACTTCTCGTGCCATGAAGGTGATCTTGTAGTCGTCACCACCAGTCACCTGGCCCAGGCCAGGCGACGGGTGGCGATCACGTTGAGCAAAGCTCCAGGCGTCGCTCCGAGCTGTCCCTCATCGCATACACACGGCCCTCTCTCCGCAGGGAGGCCTCGAGGGTCACTTTGATGGCGGCTCAAGCGAAAAGGAACTGAAGCTAACGCGAGTCTTGAAATGGGCCTGGAATATACGCTTGCCATCCTCAGAGGACGCTCGCTGAACACGATCAGAGAAGCAGCCAGTATAGGCAAGGACAAGTAAGAAAACAAATCGGGCGATAAAAGGAAAACAATCACGCCAGCTGCGATGCCCCTCCTGCGGTCGCCTGTATCTCTGGCTGCTCCCGGTTCACTGATCGCCCCAACAGGAGGAGGTAAAAGGCAGCAGCAGCAGAAACCCGTGTGGCTGCCGCTGGAGTTTATTAGTCGTAAAGTTGAGCGCCGAGATCGTTGCCAGATCGTGACTAATTTCGGGCGCTCGGGAATGCGATCAAGCGGTGCTCCGGGGGGCATGGTGCACGAATCGGCCGACTCTCGGTTTTTCTTTCTTGTTTGTTCTTCACGCTTGTGCCTGGCTCTCTGTGTCTCTGCTTTTTCTCCCGTTCGGTCTCGAAGCAGCCCTTCTTGATTTCTTACGGCCGCCGCGGCTTATCAGTGCTGTTTGTTTCGGGTGCTGGGCAGCCTCGCGCGCGAGGTCAGCCAGGTTCGTGACTCCGGCACTACGCATATAATGCCGAGGCACGAATGACGACGTGACCTCACGTCGCGCCCTGGCCGTGCGCGCGCTATCGCGAGGACTCTCGCGCTGAGTAGTGTGGCGCATCCACTCTCCGCGCTTCCTTCCGCACTAGGCACGTGCCATATATCTCTCTCGAGAGGGAGACACGGTAAATCTACCGATGGTCGGCGACCGCGCTGAGAAAACGCGCGGGAATCGGAAGGCACACGGCGGCTCGACCAGGCATCAATTTGGGAATGTATCACCGCCCTCCCCCTTCCCCTCTTCGTGGGACAGCTCAGTTGCAAGAGGAACGGCAAGACGGGAAAGCTCACACCCACCTTAGCGAGTACGGTGCGTTCGCACAGGGCCTATTGTTTTCAATCAGGGTATATGGCATAAGAAAAAATCAAACGAGGGAGTAATTGACATTAATCCCCCTTTATCTACATCCCATTCTCACTGCGCGTTCTTAGTATTGCAACATGTAGCAACATCTCAAACTTTATCCACGCACGCACGCACGCACGCACGCACGCACGCACGCACACACACACACACACACACACACACACACACACACACACACACACACACACACACACACACACACACACACACACACACACACACACACACACACACACACACACACACACACACACGCACACGCCTGACAAAAATAGCACTCGAAAGTGGCCTGATGCATTTGCGCACTGACTCATTAAGCTAAACAGAAATATGTACACAAGACGCCGCAAAATCAATAGTTGATTTATGGCGACGATATCACTGACACCGTGGGGAACACGACGATATATCAGTTGAGGCCATATACTTAGAAGACAGCGATATAGTATAGTACCCGCTGAAATCTTGAACACGAGCTTGTAATAAGGGCATCAGCGATCCGTGAAACAGCTCATTTCATCTTTCACTTCCTCTTTTTCTTTTTTTTTATTAAGGAGCGACCAGTGAGCGGAAAAACAGGTGCATGCGGTGTACGCTGAGCGCACCGATGCACACATATCCGCACCAAGGTGCGGCGGCAATCAGACCGGAGGAGGGATATAACCTCGAAGCTCCAGAAACAATGAGTGGCTCGCGTACATACGCGCAGGTTTGGGGGCATTGGGCGCACTCTACGAGCGCAAAGAGCGGAGCCACGAACAAAGGAGAAGCGGGCCCGGTGAAGCGAATCGGTGGCCGCCGCAGACGAGCATTTGGGATTCCGCGCCCATAGCTGCATTCTCTGCCTGTTTACTTGCGTACGTGTATATGTGCCTACAGAGAGGGGCGCAAGGTGCACGAACGACCTTTGGTCGGCCTCGTTAGGCTCTCGAGCGTGGCATCTGCGTGGCGATTTCCTAACAAACGCTAGTTCCACTCTCTGCGGAGAGTAGCAGCCGCGTCCTCGCTCCTTTCCTCCTTTGTTATTTCGTTGTCGCCACTGTGCCGGCGCATAATTGTCCGCAATACCCAGCCAACTGGTTCAGTGGAGGAGGCCCAGTTGTCTTAGCCTCCGCGGAAAGCTTCTGAGTTGCCTCCTGAGGAATCGAGGCGGCTGAAATCGTGTTGCGTCTGTGAAACGTTAAACGTCGAGCTATATAGACGTGAAGCAGATAAACAGGCAAAGCAAGAACCGAAGATTGAGGCGCACAACATTAAGCGAAAAACGACAGCTTTTACGGCGTCGCGAAGGGCCGGACGATCTACAGCAGCCACTGCAAACAGGAAGGGAAACATCGTCATGCTGGCAGTGCGCGAAAAAGAAATAAGAAATCAGCTGTCATAAACACGAAATGGAGCAGCAACGCTAAAGTGGAGATTATCGTACGATCCTGTCCAATGTAGGAATAAAGATACGGGTACTGCGCGCGGGATGAATCCGGATTCCGAAAATCAGGGAAAAACCGATGCACTATATCAAGAACTCCTACAAAAGTCGCATGCGATGAGTTCCACTAGCCTCTTTTATTGACTCTGCAGTACCGCCCTCTATCTCGGATGCTCGGAAGCAGCGCATATTCGCAGCCAACCGAACCCGACAATCAGGCAGGTTTTAAGGCACGAAACAGTACAAAATTTTATGTCAATAAACTACACGCGCAAACGCGGTGGAAAAATCCAAGGAGGCAGGTTCTCGCACGAGTTTGTTTGTTTTTCTGTTTGTATCTTCCCGTGTGAACAGCTGTCGGACGTTGGTCTAGCCGCTATTTTACAAAAAGGCAAGCAACTCGTCCGGATTCGTCCGGTGAGGTAAAGGAGAAGCCACCGGAAAGACAAGGTCGAGCCATTAACGATCGCGTTCGGCGATAGCCGACGCAAGCGGCTACCGCATTTCACGCGGCATTCCCCGCCGTGCGCGTTGCTCTCGGTTGACGGTGGTCTTCGAGACGTCGTTATCGCTGCCACGAACTCTGTCCTCGGAGGCAACGGCGGTGAGGTCGAGGAGTCATTTTCGGATACTGCGCGTAATGTACCCAGGTATATTTTACGCAAGGAAAGGAAGTGGTCGTTATTTTTTTTTTTTTTTTTTTTTTTTTTAGGGGAAACAAAGAAAACCAAGCAGCACTGCAGAGGGGCGCAGGCAGGTGACCGGGAAAGGGTAACGAGATAAATGGGGTGCTCGGCCAGAGTCTTGCGAGAGCGAGAAAGGAAGGGAGCACGCGGATTATCGCGACGCGCATTAAGTGCTAAGCAGAATGCATATACTTCCCCGAATGTGAGTAAGACTTAGATTCCTCGAGGGACAAGCGATATCCTTAGAAACGAAAAGGAGCCGCGCATTGCAGTTGGCGCAGGAAGGCTCCGTGCACGTCGCACACATCGGGAGTCTCCACGTTGATGTCTGAAGCTGCCTGGTATCGGCCCGTTTCGGCAACCGTAATTTCTTTTTTTTTTTTTTAGGAAAAACTTCGCTATCACGATCTCTTCTACACATTTTTTTTTTTCAGCGATTCGGCCGAGTAGCTTCGACAATAAATACCCGTCCTCGAAGACAGCAATGAAAAGAAAAGAGGCAACTTCCACCTTATTCGCCTTCTCGAGTTCAAAAATACCGAAGAAGAGCGCCGAGCAGAAAACGAGCAAGAACCCATGCACGGCGTAGACAGCGCGCGAGTTGAAAACAACTCGTGAGTCGTAACTACACGCATCCAAGACAGGCAGGGACTTGGGACGAAGGCGCTCTCTTTCTTACTCCCGCCAAGCTAGGGCTTGCGTTCCTTTCTCTCGCTGCAACAGCTCTGGGAGAGTTATAGGGGGGAGAGATATAGGGGGGGGAGTGAGGGACGAGTCACTCAAGCAGGTGAACTGAGCTCGCGAGACTGCTAAGTGTGCGACTGCGACCAGCTACAGTTAATATTTACCCCCCCCCCCCTCCCAACAAACAAAAAACCAGAAAAAAAAAAAAAAAAGAAAAAGGTTTGTCTTCCTATTGCAATACAACGCAGTTTAGATCGGGCATCGCAGGAAATGATAACGCTTCTAGCACGGGCCTCCTTCGTGCGATCAAAGCTCGTCGCCGGGCAAGTGCTGGCGCATCAGCTAGAAAGCGGCCCCAGGTTCCAAATACCGCTGACCAAAGGGCGCTGTTCAACGCGAAAAACTGCCAACGCACGTTGTATTAGCTTCACGCACATAGCTCCTTCCCCTAAGCTCACTACAGAAAAACCACGGAAGAGACGCCAGCACGCATCACGTCCTGTACCGTGCGGCATATACTATGCACGTATACTATAAGCAGCTCGCCGAGGTCTGGTAAGAGTTAGTTTGGTTTAACTCCAGTTGTTCGAGAAGTGAAGATATGAGGATGGACGGAGGAAGGCAGGGGGGGTTCCAAAGTACACGAAAGGAAACCTTTCTCCCCTGAACCTTCTGACTGGGGCTGAGCTGCGGCCGGAACTGTTCCCAGCTGCTATACGCGAAGCATGCGCAGTTGCTCGCCTGTCTCACGTACGCGCTGCCGCTGAGAAAGCCTAGAAAGAGCTTGTACGTCCACGAAACAAGCAGGGTTGCCGCGAGGAAAGACTAGAAAAGAAAGGGCAGAATATCGAACGAAGAAGAGAGGCGAGATTAAAGAGTACAAACGGCAGGTGGCGGAAGTGCGAACGTACACCCTCTGCGTGTGTGTGAGAGAGTGCGCGTATATCAGATTGTTTGCGCACGTGTTTCGCCGCGAGGCTGGCCAGAATGCAGGGCGGGAAGAAGATTTGCGGTGGAAATAAATTCTGCGCGAGCTTGCTCGCGGCGGCACCTCATTGTCGAGATATGCAAAACAGGGCGACGCTGTATAGCTTCTACAGAGAGTGAGGAAGCGTGAAGGCTTAATTCTGCGAGATGGTTTCCAGGTGCGTAGGGCCAGCTAGGGTATCGAGAAAAGCAAAACGGCTTACAGTTAACAGTTCTGTGCTTTGGGCAAACGCCTAAACTGTTTGACCGGCACAGCACCAACACACCGTAAACCTAATTGGAAACGAACAACTTACTTCCGCTTTCCACCTTTCTACCCTGTACATCCTTTTTCTTACAGTGCGCGAATCAGACGCGCCCGCCCATCAACCCTAAGAAAGTTATGTTTTCTTTCTTCAAACACTGATACAACTCCGAAGGTACGGACGTCGTCACAGAAAACACCTTGTTTTAGTGCACCGCATACACCTATCAAGAGGTATAATGTCTGAAGCATGACGTAAAATGGCGATTCCCAGGTACACGCAGGGTTGAAAAATAAAGGGAAATAAGGAAGGCTTATCAAGGACGCAAAACCAAGATGCGTGACAAAAATTACTGGGAGTCTGAGCTTAGCTGGCGGGGCTGTCACTCGGCATAAGGAAAACGAAACAACAACAGAGGCGCGAAAGCAATTCACGAAACGAAAACAAATCGGCGCGTAACTGGGAAGCCCACGTCTGCAGGCTCCCAGTTTTCTTGTTCGTTACAGCGAAAAAAAAAAAGAAAAAAAAGAAGACAGCCACGAGAGACAAGAAATCCAGGGAACAACCTCGAAACCGATGAAGCGCCGTCTCGCATAACCCGCACACGCCGAGCCCCTAACAAAGTCAGTTCCTGAAGTTTGAAAGCTACTCATTTAGTGATCGCTCATCGCCTTACGCTGGAGCCGGTTCTTTCTATCGATATATGTATAAGGCCATCTCCTCGCTGGTCCCTCGTCTGCTTGTTTGTTTTTTTTTTTTCTTTACTATTACCCTTACGGCCTCATCTTTCCTGAGAGTGCATCACGATACAAATGCAAATTCGGGGCATTTCTTTTTGCGCGCTCACATACACGCAAGCAGGCATGCCTATAGGTATACACATACCTGTAGCGATGCAGCGGAGAGAGAGGAGCGCCTATGCGTTCCGCCGGACAAGATAATTAGACGAGCAGGCGTGGTCCAACACAGAATAGAGATAGAAAAAGCGGCCATCGGTCGGTTCGCGTTTTCAGAACCCCGGCGCGAATCGGGTGCCCCTTAACCGAAACGAGGATTGACAGCATTCATCAAGATGTAGCCAAGCGTCGAGTCTAGGGTGTAATTTCTTGAGGAATATATAGACACCGCACGCTTCCACAGCCTGATGGTCTACCCGCCGTCCACCCGTTAGTGCAGGCACTAAGGTAGAAACACAAATTGTGAACAGAGTTTGAGAAGGAGGGAGAAGAATGTATGTATAATCGAGAACAGAATTTGCAAGAAAGGAAAGAAAAGAACACAAATTATCAACCCTCCGTCGCCAACTGCGCGAACTTGCTCCCGTACGTCATCAAGCCCTGAGTTCTATGTACATTTTGTCTTGCTCAGTTGGTTTCTTTTTTCTTTTCTTTCTTTTTTGTACAGGGCACGACTGACTCCCTCTCTCGGCCACTTTGGGCCTTTGTAACGGGCTACATTCCAGATTGCCTGCAAAAGATGAAGTCAGGGGCAAGGAGGGAAGCCACCCAAGAACCTTTTCTTTGAAGGCTTCCTCCATTTTTTTTTTTTTCGAACTTCCTTTGCCACTCCTTGCAGACGACCTAGACGCGGACGCACGCCCCGAGGCGGGAAAAAGAGGCTACCGTTGATCGAGCGGGCAACACGGGAGATCGGTCATTAGGCGGATAGATCATCCCACAGCGCGCGACGTCCGCGATCACCGCTGCCAGCGAACGTTAGCCGGCGGCCCTTCTCCGCGCAGGCATCTTACGAACGCCGCAGCGAATACGCACGCGTTGTCTCTGATCGCGTCGTCGATACCAAGTGATGAGGGTGTGAGGCGTCGTCAGCGGCCACTGAGAGAGCGCCTGATTAGAGTCGACAGGGCATGAGCCGATGCTGTTAGGGCTCTCTAAGTAGGAGACAGGACCACCCTCTTCCAACCAAGCTACTGTGGCTGATGCTGCAGCAGAAGGGAAAGCGGCGGTACGCCAGCGTCGCCCGCAGAATTACAGCGCGCCACCGCAGGCTCTGAGCGATCTCAACGCTAGCCGCTGCAACAAAGTGCTCGCCTTAATGCGGGCTTGGTAACGGCTACGCAGCTATCCTGGTATACGACGAACTGTGTGTATACGCACCCAAGCCCCACGCCTGCGCTCCTAGATAGCAAACGTTTTTATTTTTTCCGCCGTATAATGCACGCCGCGTATGAGGGCATTTGGTGACACGTGTGTATATACGTTAGGGTAAGCATTATTACAATCGTTACTACGCGCCGACGTGAAAGAGCGACTTCGTGGGTGACGATTAAAAGAAGACGCGGACGAGGTCCTCTGCGCGAAATGCGTCTACGTTCGTCGCCGCATACTATAAGGCACGCACGCTCATATGGGTTGGTTAAAGCGGGGCTTTATATGTGGGCTGAGGAAGAAGAAAAAAAGAAGAAGAAGAACGCTCGGTCACCTGCAGCTAATGCTTTCGCTCAATATTTGGTTCGAGAGCGTTGAGCCCTTGTAATTTTTTTTATTATTATTATTTTTTTTTTTTTTTTTTGAAGAGGCATGCGCCGCTTCGTTCTCAAGCAGTATTGGACCATGACCAATCGCTTTCTCATTAAAAATCAACTACTCGCCACACACTCCGCGAACTACCGGCGCTTTCTCCCTTCCGTCATCTCCTGGATAAAGTGGGAAGGCAAGGAAATCTTTTTGCGGCAATACCTGCTATAGGCTTCCCAACTAAAGGCATATATCTCAAAGAGATGTTTCGACTATCACAACCAGCCATCGATGCCAACATTATGCCGACACGGTCTCTACTCGAAGCGCCGACACGATAGGTTTCGTAACAAGTGATCATTTCCACCTTGGGCCGTTTAGAAAAGAATCGCGCATCTTCAATCACCGTCGAAGTGGCGAATTTCACGCCAACGCAAAGAAACGCAGTGCACGGCCGACCGGAGGCGTTGATAAATGCCTCGCAAGGAGGAACCAGATCTTTCTTCTCGGACGCGGAAAATAGCACGAAAGCCGGGCGGCAAGGTCGTCCAGGCCGGCAGCTGCCTTTCTCCGCGGGGGTGCAGCTGTGCTCTCGTATAGCTGCTTAGCACGCGCAAGCGGGACAAAGTGCCGAAACCGTATTTATAAACCAGACCTGTCACGGCACGCGCCTTCACAGTGAAAGAGAGGCCTGGCACGGACTGGCAAGCAATGACAAAAGCGACTGAGCGATACAGGAGGGTTCCTATTTCATATGTGAGCCGCCGTGGAAATTAAAAATAAGTAAATATAGAGGCACGCAGCACAGAATACATATACGAGAGCCAAAGCTGGACGGCATGAAATTGGCTTCGAAGTACACGTGCGCGCCAGGTTCGGCGAACGAGTCCTGGGAATAATAAGAACGACAGAGCAGGCAGCAGCAGCAGCGGTAAATCGAAGCGAGGGGCCGACCGATTGCGGACTCGTGGCACGCGTTCGACCCTGTCGGGAGGAGAGAAAAAATAAGAAAAAGGGGGCAGAGAGACGTCCTTGACCAACGGGAAAGGTCGGCTCGGTCGCTGCTTCCCTGCCCAGCTGCTGCTGTTCTGCGGTTTCTCACCCAACCACTTTAGATATCTCCTCTCTCTGCCTCTCCGTCCTGCATATCCTTAACGTGCGCTCTCCTGTAACGGCTTTCCTTCGCGTAACTCGGTCAGAGTTGACGTTTAACCAAAAGGCACCGGTTGCCTATCAGCCGTGTACTAAATGCTGTTTTTAAAAGCTTTCCTGGGAATTCAGAAAGAACAGTAAGAAAAACTTGACAGACAGATGCCAAATCCACGGCATCTCCATGCAGCAGAAATTTAACGTCGCACTAGAATCGTCGAGTGTGATTGTTAGGATCTTATTAGCAACGAAATAAAGCACAGCCAAGAGCTGATAACGTCTCAGCTTCAGTACCACTTCTGACGATGAAAGCGTTATGTTGAATGTTGCTATAACATTGCAGTTCGAATGGAACACATTCAGAGCCAAGATATGGCAGTTGACTGATGCTAGGTATCCATATATAGTCACCACCATAGACAGAATCAAGTCCAGAAGGCAGGATAAGAAACTCTCGCAGCGACCCCCCGCCTCCTCCTGCGCCAGCGCCGACCAATTCCGCCCCATAAAAAAGCTACTCGATCATCTCGCCTACCCACAGCACTCTCAGCCGCCTCGGAGTCACTCTTTTTCCAGACAGATCATTGGTAACACGTTCTCCGCACCACGGTTCCTGCTCTTAATTTATTGGTCTTCATTTTCGACCACGATACTTAAAACACAGGCAAGCGTCTATACATGCAGCGATGTACTATGCGAAGAATAGATTCGATGATGATATGCCATAAAGGTGAGCGTATATAGTACCGTGGTGCACA
Organism: Amblyomma maculatum; assembly: GCF_055883805.1. Classification (NCBI taxonomy): domain Eukaryota; kingdom Metazoa; phylum Arthropoda; class Arachnida; order Ixodida; family Ixodidae; genus Amblyomma; species Amblyomma maculatum. The sequence goes on from NC_139346.1 coordinate 158,837,612, forward strand.
ACAGAATTCTTTCGAACCCAAGAAAAGTTTGCTCTTTTAGTTGCAAGCAGAGACATGAGTTGCGCTGCTGTTCTAATACGGCGCTTACACGGGAACGGAGCGCTAGCAAGCGAAGGAGTCATCTGTACGGACTAGCACTGATTCGACCGCGCTAACATACACAGAAGCAAATCAGGGAGCGAGCACCATGACAGAAGGAGAGTAGCGCGTATTCAACATGCAGATTCCAAACGCACGTGCATCCGGATGTGATACGGCGTTATACGAAGGACGCAGTACCCAGAGGAAAGGAAACTCGAGCTATTCGATGCCACCGAAACGACTCTACTGCTCTCCGTTATGGCGCGCACCGCTAGGGTCATCAAAGAGAAGGTAGCCAAATAATAAAAGAAGGATGCCGAGGAATGGAAGCACATGGAAGGGGGGGACGAGTTAGGGTCTTCTCCTGCTTGTGCCCCTTGACGCTGATTTCGAGACAAGATAGAAATGGGAGAGCCGCCGACTTTTTCTTTCTTTCTTTTCACAAAACCAAGAGGAAGAAACTGATCCCAAGTATGCAGCATCGCCCGCCCGTCTGCAGAAGCAGCAGAAAGCGGATGAGGGGAACCAATAAAACTAAGGAGAAAGAAAAATATACAGTTCAGAAAGGGCGAAGAAAGAAGAAAATGATGGGAAACACGAGGAGCAACGCTATACCCCGCAAAAAAAAAAAAAGAAAATAGAGAAGCTGCTCACAAAATAAATAAGGGAGAGAATAGCGCCAGAATGAAACGGGGGAAAGAGGGAGAGATAGCAGGGCTTCGGGGGCAGCTAGCTGCGAACGGCTGAGGAAAATGAAGCTATATATATGATAGCGGCGTTCGTTCCCATTTCGTTTAATGCGAAAAGCGACCCGCTGACCCCCACCGACCGACGCGCGTCCACGCGCCCATGCGCATCGCGCGCGCCAGCATGCTTCTTCCCACTTGCGATGCCGCCCGAAGACGTGTTAGCGCCTCCCGAGTGAGTCACGAGCGGACGGTGGTGCGTCTTCGCGACGCAAGCAGCAGGAATAAGCAGCAGCCTACGGTGTTGTTGCATCTCTCTGGGGCGCGCACGAGCCACCGTTCCTGGTGCAACCATCGTTTCCCTGCTCTTCGCGGACAGCCCCCGAAACATAAAAAAGAAAGGCTCATCGAGCGACACACACGGGAGAATAACCCTCTCCGCGTGCGAGGAAGGAAAGCGAAGCGCAAGAGATACGGCGTCTCGGAGATCGTGCCACTGACGATGAGTTTGTCGCTGCCTCCATGAAAATGCCGTCGTGCTGACCCCCCGAACGTGCGCGCTGGGTCATAAGTGGCGCGATGTCACGCTGACGTTGCGTAGTCTACGTTGTCTTCGCCTATGAGGGGCATCACTGTAATACGCGTGATAGTGCAATATTGTTTGTTGCGGATGCTGGTTCCGAATTGAGCGTTAAGTAGCCACTGACACATTCTTACTCATCATCTTCCTCTGGCCCCTGATGCAGATATTTCGCAAAGCGGAATATAGCTAACGTAGACGCGTACCGAACTAACGGGAGCCGGCTGCCCACGCGCCTGGTCGTGAGTGAGCGAAAAACTTTTATTTCCTTATGGAGGCCCCAAAGCCCTCGACGCTGTTTTCCCCGCTTCTGCCAGTGCGCATGAGCAGGGTGTTTCCGGTAATCAGATCTAAGTCGACGGCTAATAAGTATCCGCAGTTAAAGCTCCATAAAAATGTCAATCAGGACTTCACACCCGAGGTTTTTACTTCCTCGTCTCGTAATTGATGGTATTGCTGCTAGACTTTCACCCTCCTCTCGGCTGTGATTGAAGAGCAGACAGCGCGTGAAACGTCACCAGCGACGGGGGCAGCGCTTTCGCTCGGCGCGTTTGTGTCTGAGCCGCCTCCCTTCCTGACAGTCACGGACGTCATCTCGCCTCTTCTCCGAGGGCGTCACTGTCAGGAGCGCACCCGTGCACCGCGATGTGCAACCAGTGCGGGGCGTCGAGCCACTTTGTCGCCGCAGCAGCGGCCGCCGTTTTGTCGGCCCGCGCAACCGCCCTGACCCCGTGACACGCGCGACCTCGAGCGCCACACTCTCATTTCCCCGTCGCGGCCACGTAATTCGCTTTCGCGCGTGGCGGCGGCGGCCGGACAATGATGCACTTAGCAAGCAGCGACGGCGGTGGCGTGACGTCCTCCTTCCTTCCTTCCTCTGGAGGAGGGTGGAGACGAACAATGCCTTCGCTGCCGCGGCATGCGACGAAACCCAAATTGCGGCGCGCGTCTGTCGCCCCCGGTGTAGCGGCGCCAAAGCTTCGCTTTGCATGCGAGAACGACTCGCATTTGTGTGTGATTGTCTCGTAAGACCTCAGTGTGCCATGTTGGTGACGTTGTCCGAGAATACGGAGCAAGACGCCATGTGACCGTCAGGGCTTTCCTCACCTCGATCTGCTAGCCTTCGTATACCGCGAGCTCAGTCATTCTTGCAACTAAGGACGATCGGCGAGAAGTCTGTGCCTGTGACCACTGGCTACTATTTCCTATGCTGCGAAACGATCGCAGGGCCGCTTCACTGTGTACTGAAGACACCGGTGTATACCTTGACGAGAGGAGGATGCGCCAATTTTGTCATACCGACCTCTGCGACATGTGTATACAGAGCACATAAACAGTGCAGTCCTCAGACTTCTCACACAATCGAAGTTGGAAAATACGAGGCTCTGATTGGGCCGAAGTGTGGAGTATAGGTCGCGCCACTTGAGTCATTCGGACAAACTGATATCGGTCAATGTGTATATGTGCTAATGAGCGAAAAGCTGTAGGACGCCACAGACAGCAGATCACTTCTAGGCTTGCAGGCTACGATACACTCTGCAGACTTCCATTCCACACACTGGCTACAAGGTAGCGGAAGTGGCGCCAGAGGCCCGATCTCTCTTCTGACCCGCATGCGCTCCTGACAAGCACAACGTATTCTGTCGAGACGGGGTGGGAACCACCACAGTAGAAGGATAAACTGCAGAAGGCAAGTTCACGGGGCGAAGCTGGTCGATACGTAGACGCCTCGCAGCTGATCAATCAAGTACGCGCCACCTTCTCGCGAAGTGACGCCAATGCAAATACTACCCATGCTATAACGAAGGGCAGAAGGGTTACACGCGGAAACGGAGGAGGAGCGTCGAGGGAGAATGAGGAGAGATTGTCGAAGCCTGGCCAGCGTGGCCGACACAGAACCATATTCAACGAACAGGGAAGACCGCCCCGCCTTTAGAAATTCAAACGTTGTAAGAAGGCCAGTAGTCTGCATGCCAGACGGCGAAAAACAACGAGCCGAACAAAAGCGAAACACAACACTGCTAAAGCGGGCAACAGGTGCTTTGCCGACACCGGTGGCACTGCAGCGAAACGCCGAGAGAAGCAACAGGTAACGGAGGAGGAGGAGGGCAACAGACCGAGCGCAAGTTTCTTTCGGTCCGGCGGCGCAAATAAAACAGACAACAGAAAGGAAGGAAAAACTCGCGCTACAGCAGAGGGGCTCCTCCGCCGCAGGTCCGCGATGATCAGCGTCGATAAGCGGGCTCTCAGCGAAGTGTAACTCGGTTAGCGGTCACGACTCCCGCAGCCGCGCATGCAGTGCGGAACGGACGCTAGCGCGCGCGCCAAAGTAAAGGGCGGTGGGGAGCGGGCGAGGAGCAGCCGCAAGGCTTCGGTTGCGGTTTAGATGGCTTCCCCTTGCTCTTACTCCTCCTTTCCAAGGTGCTACCACGGCTGCCGCCACTCCACCCTTGGGAACCGACGACGCCCGCTCGGGCCCTCCAGTCACGATGTGCCTCCAACTTAAATTACGCGCCGCTGGTGCAGGAGCTTCATCTCCGCGCATGCCCAACCCCCCTCCAAGCCTTCGTTTGATGCTTACTCAGTAACCCACTGCTCCCTTATGTTTGCTTGCTCCTCGCCTCACGCGTTGCCCCCCTCGGTGGCATACGAAGGGGCAGCCCGGAAGATCTATCAAATAAGGTAAACAGTAACCACAAGCAGCGGTCGAGCAAGGAAGAGACGGTAGGCGCAAGGATGCAAGGGGGGACTGAAGAAGCTTTCTTTATGTGGTGCCGACGTCTTCCGTCATTTATGGCGATTGAGGAACAGGCAGAAAGAAAGGAAAGTATTCGTTTAAAGTGACATCATCCGCGGTGCCGCAAGACGAGTATCACTTCATGTTCACATAAAGCATATAAACAGTCGAGTCAACACGCCCGACGAACTTCAGGTTGAGGCGCTAAAACGATAGACGCTTGCGCTCAGGTCAACACTGAGTACGCTCAAGGCGGTAAGAAGGTATGGGAGGGAGAGCTCAGTCGCTGGAGGCAGCGCTGTCGTCATCAAACTTATCACCTCGCAGAATCGAGCGAGGGGCGCTCCACAACCGGAGCCAGCGAGCGGGTATTATCACAAGGTATACAGGCCCTCCGCACACAATGGGAGCCGTTCATGTATCACCAGGATGGAAGGCATCGCCAAAAGCCGCCGGAGGTAACGACGGCCATCCGGGCGAAAAGGGCAGAAGCGAAAGTGCATCCTGCTGCAGTGAAAAAAAAAAAAAAAAAAAAAAAAAAATAGCAGGGCTCAGAATAAGGGGCCAACAATGGCGGAAACAAAAGGACAGAGAGGAACGGCCCAGTGGAATAGTCGAGAACGCAGTGGCGAAGAGCAGGCTTGATATGTGGAGGCGGGAACGGAGGACAGAGCCAAGAAGAAAGGAGGAAACGAGACTAGGTGAAGGAACGAGAAGAGAGCCAGAAGGAGGAGAAGGAAGTATAAAGGAGAAGGGGGCAAAAGGGTCAGCGGCTAATGACAGTGATCGACAGTACTGCAGTACTTCACACGTCGCCAAGAGACCGGAACCCCAACTGGAAACAGCTGCTGGCGAGCCTCGCGGTAGCCCCCGTTCCAGACAAACGCGCACGTCGACACTGCACCCGTGAAGAAGGGAAGAGAATCGCGCCCGGTAGACCGCACGGATGACCGGGCAGCATCTAAGCAGGCGGAGACCGGCGGCGCGAAGCCAGGTCCGGGTCCCCTGCCCCTCCCCCGACCCTCGCCGCTGCGCCCCCTAGCAGCCTTTGTAATCACCCGCCTCCGTCCGATGCCGCCGCCATCGTGGACTATGACGACGACCTACAGCCGCCCCTCTCCTCGCGTTTATGGCCCGTTCGCACGAAGCCCCCCGCTCCCCGGGACCCGGGCCGGCCCCGGCGCTTGGCACGGCCGCACACACAGCCCTTCGTGCGCTCACCTTTTGCGTCTCTCTTGTTTCTTGCGCTGCTGCGATTTCTCCTTGTCTTTTCGCTTTCTTCGCCGCAAACGAAGTCTTTCGCACGATGGCAAAGAGAAGGAGCGGAGACCGGGCAGAAACGCCCAGGGACGTGACACGGCCTCCTTATTGTCTCGGGGCGCCTGATGGAGATTTACGTGGAAGGGCGGGCGATGGGCCGCTACGCCGGTACAGACCCGCAGCCGGGAGCGGTTCGCGAGACAAAAGAGCGCATCGTCAGCGCAGATGTGTCCGTGCACCAGGCGCAATCATCGTATACCGCTCCGGAGAAGGAGGTTTTCCCAGACGCGCGCCGGCAGTGCGATACACACGCCCGTCCGCTCGGTTGAAGCGGAAGCAAGCCGCGGTGCCATACATACGGTGAAAGTGGGCTCGGATTTTCTTGAACGATACCTTGGGCAGCCTCATATATTAGTTGGAATCCCAGTAGCGCGCAATCTCCCGACGTGTCGTCAGAAATGCATTACTTCGGCTCAAAGCCCATTAACAACATGATAGATAGACGAAACCTTTTGCCGGTAAATGATTTCGTTTGCAGTTTCCACTGACCGAAGGCTCTATTAGGCAGAATATGGACTTTCCGTGGCTGGCTATATATACTGAAAGCGAGATGCGAACTATTGACCGACCTTGCATTAGCCGTAAGGAAGGAAAGCTTGACCAGTTTTTTCCAACCTGCACAACCCGTCGATCAGCCGAAGCGCGCGCAGAGTCAGAACGGTTCGCTCACCTCTGCGTACTCCTGGCACGATTCAACCGATGCGACGAAGTGCACCACGTCGTCGACCGTCCACTTTGAGACCTGCTGGCCACCGTCGGTGGTGGTTCCCACGGCACCGCTGCAGGGCGAATGGAGGGATGACGCCTGGTCGGAGCACACGGAGCCGCAGCGCAGCTTGGGCGACTTCGACGCTCCCCGGGCGCCCTCCAGCTGCAGGAGCCAGGGCGACGTTGCCTGCTTCCGAGGCGGCGTGCCGCCGACATCGGCATCCTTTGAGGAACGCGGGCTGTCCGTGGAGCGTGGTCTCTTCACGGCTGTGCCCAAGGACAGGTCCAGAGGGTCCGCCCTGGCCGGCTCCCCGTCATGCGGTCTCTTGACGGCGCCGCGGAGGTAGGTCTCGAGTTGGGAGGCGCTCTGTGCGCTCGCGGTCCTCACGAGGTTCAGCAAGGTCTGAGACGACGAGAAGTCCGAGAGGTTGAAGGGCGCGCTGCCTCGATGTGGCTCCAGCAGCGCTGACGGCGGGGAAGACGCGGCAGACGATGGCTTCAGGGGTGGCGTGGCGCGCGGTTGCGCGGCGGACGCCAAAGACCCGCTGCCGTGGTGAGGAGGTAGGCCGTGGTTGGGAGTCGCCATGCCGGATTCGGAATCTATGCTGCCGGCTCCTCCGGCGCCGTTGCCGCCGGCGCTGGCGAGCGAGACAGCGTTGTTGTTGTTCACACTTCCGGCGCTTCCGCTGTCCCTGCCCGCGCTCTGGCGGCCCGACGTGGGAAGTGGGGGTGTGCCGGCTGCCTTGAAAGGGAACGGCGGCTCGAATCCCCGAAGAAGGCCCGGAGGTGCAGCTCCATTGCTGGGGCTAAAACCAAACCTGCACAAGGAAAAAAAAAAAAAAAAAAGGAAACCGCTTAGTTTGCAAGTCGGGAAAAGTGCCTGATTTATACAGGAGAGCCAGCAAGACAAAGAAAGTGCCATGAATCCGCAGGTTTTAGGGCACCGCGGAGTCGTCTTGTCGGGCACGTGTAGTTTTGTGCCTTTATAAGTTTGTGCTGGAAATCAGACATGTAAATCCCAGTCAACCAAAGAAATATACTCATGAAAACTCTTCCTTCTCGTAGTATATATTACCCGTGTTTCTTTCGGAACACTAGGCGGTCTATAACCGACAGGAGGAAAACAGAGAACCGTCACCGACTACGCACTAACCATAGCTCACTGCGGACGTCACAGCACACTCTCGGGTAGAAAGGAAGCGGTCGCGAAATGCATCTGCACGACCCCGAACTGCGACATTCACGGCTGCATGCTTTCAAATGGCACACGAAGCAGTAACTTTACAAAGAGCGCGGCGGACATTGGGGAAAGTCCATGTCGGGCGCGGAAGGCGGATTCACAAAACAGCTCGAAATAAAGCAGCCAGTAGGAGAGAGAGAGAGAGATGCTGACGAAAAGAAAGAGGAGCGACCGTGACGGCAGCGCGAGAGGCGCAAGTGCAACGGCAGGCGGAAACAGGAAGACCGGAGACACGGCAAATTTCATGCGGCGCCAGCGCGCCGGTCCCACCGCGGTCAGCTGTCCGCGGAAGACGAGCCTGATTGACAAGCGTACCCGCTGGCCATCGGTCTCTGTGTTGTGGCGCCGCCACTTTTGGCGAGTGTCTGCGCCGCGCTGCTGTCGCGAGGAGCCGAAAAAACGCACTGTCCATGGGAGGATCCCTTTACCATGAAGCCCTCTCGAACAACGTGGACGGTACAGGCATCCCACACGAGGATTACAGGATAGCTCCTTCAGTTCATTCACGCAAAATTCGGGCACATTAGTTTATGCGTCGGCCCCGCCGCGGTGGTGCAGTGGTAAGACGCCCGACTACTCTGTCGGAGTACCTGGGTTCGATCCCGACCGCCGGCGGCTGCGTTTCGATGGAGGCGAAACGAAGTGACGTGTGCTGTGCAATGTCAGTGCACGTCAAAGATCCCCCAGTGGTCGAAATTACTCCGTAGCCCTCCACCACGGCTCCCCTTTCTGTCCTTCCACTTTCACTCCCACCTTCCTCTCTTCCCTTACGGCGCAGTTCAGATGTCCACAGAAACAAGTGTGACAGATATTGCGCGTTTCACTTCCTGTGAAGCAATTATTATTATTATTATTATTATTATTATTATTATTATTATTATTATTATTATTATTATTATTATTATTGGTATAGGTTCGATGGACACAGCCACGGAAAGCAACGGCTAAGTTAGTGTCGGCTATCTTAGCGACCGCTACATGCTTTTACTTTGATTTTGAGGTTTTTGTTATTTAATATGTAGCTAGTGGGAGATCACGTGTCCATGCTGGCGGCGGCAGCCGCTTTTCGATGCAGGCGAAAACCAAGGCGCCCGTGTGCTGTGCGATGTCAGCGCACGTTAAAGGAAGCCGGGTGGTCGAAATTTCCAGAGTCCTCCGCTACGGCGGCTGTGATAGCCTGAGTCTCTTTGGGACGTTAAAACCCATAAACCAGCCAACCTTCTTGGCCGCAATGGATCAAATATTTCATGACAAAAGTCGATCATGCAGATAGCACTCAAGTTGCTCTCCTGTCGCTGTTGTTTGACTGTCATTTTTGCCTTCGTCGGCACACAGCATTAAACCTGGCATGACTACAACACAGTATCACAACGACACCAACAAAAACTATCGCTGCATTTACGCAGGGACCGATTGGCGACCTCGAGCCCCTTGTGATTGTGCCATAAATAGCTCTGTATACAATCCACTCATGCATCGTGGCTTGCCAATTTCTACAAATAGAGCCACACTTGGGGAGTTAATATCGTTCCAGAAGGAAACGGCCATACCTAAGCACCCCCCCCCCCCCCCTTCCTTCTTAAGACTTTTCGCAAGCTAGCTTTCTCCGATAAGAAGGAAAGAAATTGCCGAAGATGTCAAGGGTACGGGCAACGGTGACGGGGACTTGGCCTCAGTTTCAGGACGCCGAAGTCGCGCGTGATCTCTGGGCGGTGGGCGTTTATGCCTCCCTCCCTCTGCGGTAGCGGCGGCGCCGAACGCGGATGCCTGTAATTGCCAGCGCCCTTGAACGAAGCAGCGCCCGGTGCCGAGTTCCCAGGGGCCGAAACTTCCCGAGGCCAGTCGAATCGGACAGGAGCGGAAGCACACGGCGTGAAGGCTGTGGCGCTGCAGCACAATTGCGGCCTTGCGAGCCGCCGCGCCGCGTCGCTCAAGTGGCCACTGTGTGGCTTCTCGCCACACAGACGGTGCTCGAGCAATACGCGATATTGCAGTATACTTAAATCGCGACACTTTCTTTCCCGTTTTTGTTTCCGTCCTTGTTAGTTACTTCTCGCGTTTACGCTGTAGACTCGCGTTTGTTCGTCTGTTTTTTGTCAAAAGGGTGGTTACTCCTGCTGCTCACTTCAGCGTTGTAACTACTAGCGAGTTAGTTTGTGGAGAAGAAGGAAACAATACGACATTCCGAGGTTGGACGTTGCAGCCACTTGGAGACAGTCTCTCTGTATTGTCCGCGATATACGACATTCGCTTTTCTTTCTGATGGCATTTCTGCGTGCGTACGCGTATACGCGTGCTTGTAAACCAAATGCCATGAGCATCTTAGAAGTGACAGCAGACCGCTAAATCACCCTCAGTAGCTCAGATATGAGCAGATCAGTTTATTAAACGCAACCTTCCTCTATTTGCTTCATACCACGGATACATTGAGTGTGTCACATGCGAAAATAAAAAAAAAATAAATAAAAAGGGAACGGAACATATATGTTGCACCGGAAAGCGCTTCGGCGCGGCTACCACTTCGCTGCTATAGAAGTACACCAATTACTCCAAAGCGAACCTCTTTTGCAGATGCTTTGGGCCTGCGCAGAAGTCATCTTCATTTTCCCATGACCAATCGATGTTCGCGAATCTCCTTCGCGTTGCACTCCCTCTCCGTGTGTGCACCATAACTGGGGGCACACGCGCATGGCGAAGCCATACGTGCTCAGAATGCATACAACCCGCGGCCGTCGCACACGGGCAGTCGACGAGCAGCGCACCGTGCCGCCAAAGAACAGACCAACACAGACAAAAAAAAAAAAAAAAAAAAAAAAAAAAAAAAAATATGCGCCGACCGCCCAGCAGGCGCTGGTCGAGGGCCGTTCAAATAATGGCGTCCTTTGCGACGCATGTGAAAACAGCGCGCAACCTCCACGTCGGGCATTCGCTGGGTGGCAGCTTGACGAACCGTGAAGCCTGGTGAAAGGGAAAATAATTCCTGAACGGATATGCACGAGGAATGAGGCGGACATCGAAGACCGTGCCGAGATGGAGTGTTAGAAAGAAAAGAAAATAATACAATAGTACAGGTCGCGGAGGACGGTAATAAAGAAGTACCAAAAGAAAATGCAAGGGGAGGAGGGAGGGGAGCCTGGTGGGGACTTTCGAGTTTATAATAGCTACCAAACTGGCCACTAGCTAGCTTTATGTCCTGTCACGTTTGGCATGTTTATATTTACGCCTTATTATGCGAGTTGAGTGCGGACACCCTGACCCAGTTTGCGATCGCAATGCTATGATACACGCACTTTTGTTCCGCACTGTAAACCCATTAGTCTTTTCTTTACACAATCTAAATCAACGAGTGCCAACTCGCAGCCAGCCGAGAGGAAATAAGGATAAGGTATAAATGCTTATTCTATGCGAACACTTCAATAGATGAGGAAGCTGCTCAGCGCATCAGAAAGACACAATAAAGCCATATTAAAGCCATAGTGGTTTAATCACCGATGGGACCGAAAGAGCGCTGTATCGAAATCAATGTGAGGAGTAATCGATGGTGCCGGTGTCCACAAGGAACAAAAAATGGAGATAAGACTGCACTTAGAGAAAGATGACCCAATGTATATCCAGTGTAATTTATGTAGCGGACTCATAAACGCCCGCCAAAAAAGGGCAAGGGGCTCAAACAAGGGTCATTAGGGCATCTGGGCGAATTTTACATGATAGAAGACAGATTACATAATAAACAGTGGTATTACATTTCAAAAAAGAATAACGATAACAACACAGCGCCACACTAAATGCCAAGAGCCGCCTGTTGATGTGCACAAGAGATTATCGTCTCCACAACTCACTCTTTGTTGTGTTGAGTGGCACCTTGAATAAACTGACAGCGGTCTCATTTCAATTTGACTTCCGACTACTCAGAAAAAGAACCGCGCAAGACATGCCCAAATTTACACATCCTTAAAGTCGTCTTTGGCTGGCCAACAGTTTTACCACCGTTTACGCGTGAAACATGGCAAGGACAATACGGCTATCAACGCGAAGGAGGTTTGTCACGAAGGTTGTTCGTCCATAGCTGAGAAAGGTTGTGCCAAGCGTGCGATGAGTGCTTTTAATGAATTCTCCGACGTATGGCGAGCGTGTGATACGGTGAGTGTCGGCAACTGACCACACGACGACCGAAGCAGTATGGTAAAACAGCGCTAGAAACACAGACAGACAGAAAGACAAACACACTTTGCGCTGAATTGACAACTGAGGTTTTATTCATGAAGCATGTCTTTATATACACAGAGGGTGTTAGGAAGTGGACAACCAAATCCGTCGCGTGACATAAAATGCCACCCTCTCCCTTCCAAAAAAGCCCTTTCCTTTGCATAAAATATTAAGGAAGTGCTGCTTCCAAATGTTTCTTTAGCATCTGCTATGTTTACTGTCTTTATAATGTGCAAGCAGCACATTATAAAGGCAGTAAACATAGCAGAGAATTTTAGCATGACGACGCCACAACCCACCTGGATGATTGTTGTATTAATGAATGCTCATTGTGCCCTGTAAGTGGTTTTGTGTGTTGTGCCGAAATCAGGCAATAAAGAAAAAAAAATGTGCAAGCAGCACTTCCCTAATACTTCATGCAAAGGAATGGACTTTTTTTGGAAGGGAGAGGGTCACGCGACGGATCTGGTTGTTCACTTTCTATCACTCTCTGTGTATATAAAGACATGCTTCATGAATAAAACCTCAGTTGTCAGTTCAGCGCAATGTGTGTTTGTCTTCTATCTGTCCGTGTTTCTAGCGCTGTTTTAACATAATGTCCGGCCAACTCGCCCAACAAGCCACTGACCGAAGCAGCTTGCGCTGTAACTCCAGCAAAGAAAATTTTGGGGCTCCCCACGTTGGCATAAGGGCCCTTCCGTTAGCACTTATTCGCGGTCCGAGGCGGTTCACATATTCAGCTAGTCCGAAAGAAAAAAAAAAAATATACAATGGCGCCGTCTAGTGGGGCTCTCAGCCAGCCTCCAAGTTCTCTCTCCTCTGCCCCGTTCTTATCCTTCTCGACCCAGCGCTTTTGCTCCACCCCACTGTGAGAGCGCGCGACGATGTCAAGGCTCGCCAGACCGCGCCGGCCGGTGTGGCGGCGGCGCGTACGCTAGCGAGAATCTCCTCCTCCACTTTCTTCGCGTCCAGAGATCGGCTGGCGGAGCGGCTCGCCCCGCATCCATTGTATTCTAATCGGAAATCGTCGATTGAGAGAATTGCCCTCAGGGGAGAGCAGAGGCGGCAGGAACATACAGGGTCCGCGCGCGGCCAGCGGCGACGACCAGGCTGACGCCCCGAGGAAAGTCGCTAGCCCAGAGGGTGTACGCGCGCTACACAATGGACGGTTGGGTTAAGTCCTGTTTACTAAACTCACCTGCAAATCAACAAAAAATGGCCCCGTGGGGAGAGAGAAAGATGTGGTCGCTGGGAATCGGCGCACGCGCGAGCGGTAAGCTGTCAAGAAGCTCGTGCAAAAGCTTCAGCGGGCAGGCAGGTGTGCATTTTAAAGCGAGACGCGGGCTTCTTTATTTACTCGTTTCTGGTTTGTAAGTATAGCGCTTATTTACGACAGGCGGTCGCTGCGCTGAAGTCACGCTTGCGGTTATTGAACGTTCGATTACGCAACAAAACCTCGACGCACAGTGCCCGACTCGAGTCGTGCGCAGCGCCGCACCGCCCACAGCAATTCTATATATGCTTCATGCGCGCACGGATTGGAAATGTTCCTTTACCAGCGATTCCCAAGTCCCCGCTAGGCGCCAGCATGTTCCCGTACGCCTCTGCGCCGAAAAGCGATTGGTTTCTCCGGACATAATTCTCCTCACTGAGTACACGTACCGCCGCTGCATTCAAAAGCCTCAGAAGAAAATTACACAGATTTCATACGCGGATGAGCGAAACGCGCAAATACCCATGCAGAGAATTCCCTAAGGTTGCGATCGGCCCTCGTGGAGACCAACCCTCACCACGGTCTTGCCGACGGCTGCCCTAGCTTCTCCGTTCGCAAGGTATTCGTCTCTTCTTCCTCGTGTACGGATTTGTTACCTCTCCCAGAAGCTCCTGTTAAGGTTTACATGTCAGTTATATACGCCCCAGCAGGCAAGAACGAGACTCGAAAAGACGAGCGGTCAGACGCTGCCTTAGCGAACTGCCGCGCTGCCTCGCCTGCTGCTGCGGCTGTTTGTGCCCGCGGCGGTCGTCATTCCAGTTGGTCGACTAAAGGTCAACCAAGGTCGATTTTCGGCTGGCCAGCGCTGTGAGCTTAGCCTCGGGCCACCGAAGAAAACAAAACTCCTAACGCTCGCGGTGCAACGTTCCGTCCTGCATCTTACTCTTCGTTCCCTGGTCGCGCTCAGACCTGTATACGTGCGCGTGCCCCAGAGCTGGAGACTCTATAAGCCAGCGGCGAACACAGCGAGGCTTAGCTATATCCGCGCTACTTCACTCGCATCTTTTACTTTCCTCCTCCAAGTTCTCCCATTTGCTCTGCTTTACTTTTTTTTCTTGTTGCCATGAACACACGCGACGAGGAGAACGTGCTCGCTTATCGAGCCGGCTGTCGGCCTTGGAGGATGACTGCGCATGTGAGATTGCGAATTACCGATTCGGCGACGCTTTGGAATGCATGTATACCCCGTGTATTATGAGCGCGACCGCACGCCGCGCTGGGGGACATGAATTGTGCCCAGCGCACGCCGCTACAGACAAATACAACCACCTCCAAGCAGCCCGAAACGACCGAGGACTGTTATCGACCAGCTTATACAGGTGGGCGGCATTGAGGCAAGCACCGACAGCGGTATGCATGTGCCGTATGGTGCACGTCCGTCGTGCCGCGTTGTGACTCGATATGCAGCGTACGTGCCTCCATATATCTTTCCCCATCCGCTATCTGTATCTACTTACAATTCGAATGCCACCTGCCTCCCATGGTCTACTGTTGGATAATTTAACCCACACACTCTATCTTAGTCGGGAGGAGGGGGTGGCTATGACTTGCAGGGTCACTTCCTGCAATGGAATGTGAGTGAGGGCGGTGGTCGCTGAGCGTTCGTACACATGCGCGGAAGGTAATGCAAATACTTTCGTTACAAGAACACGCTGGTTTAACAAGAGGCAACTCAATCGCAGTGGCGCTAAGGGACTGTTGAAGTGTGTTCTACGAGCGCAGTGCAGATACAATATGATAGTACTCTTACCTCTCGCAGTGTATAGTCCCCTTTATCGTTACAGTGAATTTGATACGCTCTCCGACAGTATCTGAGCAGGCAGGTTTTACGTGAGAACTCTGCGCCCACCCTTTTTGTACACTGCTGTTGTATAGCGCGGCACGGAGAGCGCAGATCTCTTTGCAAATCGTTCGCTGAAAGTTGATAATTGTGATAAGGGTCGCTTTCGATCTACGCCGGCTAACGAAAAGGGTTCTACTTAAGACAGGACATGTGGCACAGAGAGCTGTGGAACGGAACATGCCAGGTGTAACGTTAAGAGATAGGGAGCTGCAGCGTGAAGGGAGGATACGTGATGGCTGCTAGGGTAACATATTAGATTCCAAGGGAAGCAAAGCGCATACCAGAATGCGGCAGAAAATTTGTGTCAGGATGAAGGTAGGGAGTTCGCAGGGGTCAAGTAAATGCAGCTAGCACCGCACCGGGTTTATTGGTAGAGGCCTTTGCCCTGCTGTGGATAGTCCGGCTAATGATGATGATGATCAGGTTTACGGCGACTGCAGTTGTTTCTCGAGCACTATGCCGAGCACGCAGCCTCTGCTGACTCAGTGTTACAGTGGATCCCCTCCACCTTAGGCGTATCCTTTAACTATCTCGAGCATTACTATAATTAATATGCGCGTGCTGCCCTCGCTCATGTAGTAGTCAGTAACAGTTCAGAACACGGTCATCAGCGCACTCAGATGTAGCAATCAACCGAAGCTCGCCTTGTTAACGCGAGGTGAAAAGCAGTACTATCTGGCAGCCAGCGCTCTCGGCTCACACGCATTGCGCGGAACGTGTAATATGCATATCGCCCCGATCGCACGTGCATTCCTCTCGAGGCGTGGGAAGGAACCCTCTTCCGGCGTTTGCGGGGACGGGGAGCGGGAGGGGACAGCATCAACGACAATCGGATGAAAAAAAAAAAAAAAAATGCTGAGAGTATCGCGGCGTCCATAGAGGAAAGGGTTACGCACTGAGCGGGACAGAAAGAAACGAAGGAAGGAGAAAGGACGGTGAAGAAACAGAGGGAGATGAAAGGAGTCCACGCCGGCCTTGTTCACTCCCAGGTGGCAGTGGAGGCCCAAGAGGGCAGCCTATGCGCGAGCGACCGTTTCGTTGCTGTGGGAAAGGAAAAAAAAAAAAAATACTTTTTTTCCTTCATTTTTCTGAAAGAGAAGAGGAAAGAGTACAACAGTCGCGTAGGACGCCGATCTCAGATTGAGACGCGGGGACGGCGCGATAGACAATATCGCTGCGAGAATGAGCAAGCAAGCGAGTGAGCGCGTGCGTACACTCGCGTGTTGGCGCCCACATTCCCACGGTCTCGCTGGAAGAGCGCGCCTTCGCGATGGGGACAGGCTCTGCCGGGGCCCACCCAGCCCAAGGCTAGGGGTCACTTTCGCCGCGGCGCGAGCGGTTGCCGCTGCTGCCCACACAAGGGCAGCGCCGCGCAGGATCACACAAGAAGGATCGAAAACGACGGGAATTAATAAAGAACAAGAAAGCGTCCGCTATCGCGTGTGCGCGCACTGAGCGAGAGAGTGCGAGGAGGGCCCGGGTGGGGATTACGGTCAGGCCGCCTTCGCTCTGTTCACTTTTATTGTTATTCTCCTCTGTCTATACGGCGACGAGGGTTGCGAAACCTCTCTACACAGATGTGACTGCGCTGACCTCCCTTGCTCGTTCCCTCCTTGGATTGAGCAGTTATAAGAACGCCGAGAAGTCCACTCCCTTTTTGTTATTTTTATACTTGACGCTGTAGCGCGCGTTCCTTTGATACGACGGTTCGAGAGAGCGCGAGAGCTCTGAAGCACGCGAGTAAGACACGGTAAGCAGTGAATGTGGAGTCGCGGGAACAATGAGGAGGAACGCGTTTTAGTAACAACAAAAAAAGTATTCGCTTCTGCTACCTGCACCGATACCTCCACAATGTCAGTGAGATGAAAGACTGCACTGACATACCTCCAATCTTGGTTTGGTTTGTGGGGTTTAACGTCCCAAAGCAACTTAGGCTATGAGAGACGCCGTAGTGGAAGACTCCGGAAATTTCGACCACCTGGGGTTCTTTAACGTGCACTGACATCGCACAGCACACGGGCGCCTTGCTTTTCGCCTCCATCGAAAAGCTGCCGCCGAGGCCCTCCAATCTTAGTGCATTTGTTGATAATAGCTGCCGCAGTAAACCACTCCCGCCCTTTCCCTGGAATAAACACGTACGCTCGAAAATCTTTGATCTGGCGTATACCTGTGGGAAAAGATGCCAATGAAATTTCGGAAACAAAGAGGAAGTGGGGGCACGGTTTTTCAACCCACGGTATACCCCGGGCACGTTTCTTCTGCCGTCCAGATAGATGCCTGCTATGCATAGCGGGGAGCAATGCAGGTCACGAATCCGCGATCCTGTTGAGAGGAAAGTTTACAGAAAACACACGGCGCCACAGCCACGCCAGTCACTTAGAGGAAGCCCAAAGAAGAATGCCAATTGCGACTGCTATGTACATACATACGGCCTCGCGAACACCAAGCAGCCAGCCGCGTCTCTTCGTGAGAAGTCCTCGTACATAAAAGCGAAGCAAGAGAAGTCACCGCATCCAGATGGGAACCGCGCGGGCAAAAAACAACATCGTAGAACGCTTTGAGATAGCGCACACGTCTCTCTCCTCCCTTGTAACCCCTCCCCCCTTCGAACTCTACCGCTTAAACATCCTTATCGCGACGTCGAACGGCTGCGCGGGCGACATAGGTAACAACCGTCGAGCATTTGGGTCTCCGACACGAAAGTTATGGCTGTTGAAGCTACCTCAATCCCCTCTCCCCTTGCTTCCTTTCTTCTTCCAAAGGAACGCTCGCCCACATACTCGCATAGGCTACAAGACGCGTTGTGTGGATCTCCTTGTTGAAGGTGCCGAGCGAGTCGCGGATGTTCCTTTTGCCATCGACTTTCGCGGAGAAGATCGCGAAAACGACAGCTTTTTGTGTGCACAGCCGGCAGGGGGGCGGCCGTGCTAAGAAGGTGCACACGAAGGCGAAAAGCGGCGTAGATAACGACGTTGCGTGTCTGGGCTTTCTGCCATGCGAATGCGCAGCTTTGTTTTCTAATGCGCGGGAGTGCCTACAACGTGAAGCTTTCTATCCACTCAGATTTTTTTTTTTTTTTTATTGTTCGCGCGTCCGCATTGCATTCGCACGCAATTAACTGCACTGACACAGATCGCGACGAAACAAACGACCGGCGAGAGTGCTTTTACAGCAAAGGGTTTTGTTTGTTCTCCGCGATGCGATCAGGTATAGAGTATACATTGGAACCAGCTTGTACCATTACTTTGCGTGCAAAACGCGAACGTTCGCGGTCGAAGCACACGAGAAAGCGTATATCTTCTGGAATTTAACGCGACACCAGAGACGAAGGAAGAAAAGAGAAGAACAGATTTATGGCGGCGCTTCGTATACTGCGATAATAAACGAACGGTTTTGTATCACACAACGCAACTTCACGTGATTAGCCTCTTGCACTGCGATGTCTCTTAGATTTCGCATTGCGGTCTGCCTGTTCGTTCGTGTTTTTCTTATTGGCAGTCAAAACCGCGAGGATGGAACGATCACTTGCGGAACAGCATGTCTAAACCGGGCGTACGTTTACTGCCACAATCATATCAGGTAAAGTACTATACATGATTAACAATACGTTAAATTAATGCATAGTCAGCAAGTCGTGATTCGTGAAACATGCAATTGGCGCCGATCAGGGCCTGCATTGGAGTCGGAGGTGTGTTAACGCAGAGACAAACAGAAGCCCACTGCACACCTAGATAGGGCGAAGGGAGGCGCCGCTCGTGGTTGCGGCTGAGAGCGGTAAAGCTTTCGGTCCGGTAAATGGGCACTCCATCCAGAAGGGTGTATAGTTGAAAGGCCGGAAGAGGCGAACGGGAATCAGAATGCCGAATCAATCACGAATTAAAAGTAGAGCAGGCGTTCATACGCCTCTCCGCGTGTCCTCTCGAAATGAGAGGCGAAATCTCGGTCAAAAGCAAATTGCATATACGTGCAAGCAATATACATTTCCTCCCCGATCCTCCCTGCAAGCTAACGCGTCGCCAGCCAGCCGACCGTGCAGAGCGTTTGCCAAGACTTCTCTTTGACAGTGCGGATTACGATAGCAAGCAAGGCGGTGCAGCCGACACCATCAGGGGCGAAGAGTCCCACAGACAAACGACCTTTGAGTACGCGTACTTTAAAAGCGCTCTACATACAAACGTACAACACGGTAGAGAGCATGGAGGAAGAAGCAGCGGGCGGCAGCTCACAAACCAGAAGCCCAGCCCAAGAAGAAGCGGAGGGGCGCCCCTCCAGCGAACAAGAAGAATGGTGGGGCCCTTCGTTCCCACGTTCCCCTTCCCTCCCGTGTACACTCCGCGAGCGAGGGCGGAATTGCGAGCCGGAAACACTAGAGAGAAGAATCAAGAAATGAGAAGGAGCTGACGTCGCCCCGTAAGCAAAGTTCGCCTTCCGCAAGGCGGCATCGAACTGTGTCTTCGGAGTTGCAGCGATGTCTACCCGAACACAGCACGGGGGAAGAAAGCGAATCCTCCTCCTCCTCCCGTTCCCTTCCCACCTGATCGTGGCGCAAGTTCACTCGCCCGATATGAGCAGTGCTCGGGGAAGCGGCGCTGCTGGGCGCTTTTGTTCCGCGCAAGTGACGCAGATGCGCAGATCTCGGCGTCTGCTCTTAATCCGACTGCATGCAATTGCTGCCTCGTATTCAAAATACACGAGGCACTGCGATAATCGCAGAACGCCTTTAGTCCAGAAGCACTAATCCAAATCTTCACAGCCTATAGCAAAATCTTCTGATGCTTGTAGTGGTTTCCCATCACAACGGGTTCGAACCCAGGAATTCCTCACGGGAGCGAACGTCGTAGATGTCACCGTAGCCGATCGCAGCGCGTCCAGACTGCAACGCACACTCGCGCTGCACGCCGTCATCGCTATCAACTTCCATCTACGCGCGAAAGCTTTGCATGTTAAAATCCTATTTGCGTTGGTCGGTATTGTCTTTTGCAGGTGTTGGCCGGAAGACAAGTGGCATTCGGTACTGGTTCGCGAGGCAACAGCGCATCGTTTTCGCCGACGCGCGCGTTTTCACACGCGACCAGAATGTTTCTAGTAGACAATTCTTGAATGCCTTTCTGTGTCCGGGCTAAATGCGTCTGTAAATATGGTGCACTGATTCGGTATGATCTCCACGTTCGACAAAACGTAATCTCCTAATCACTTTAGCTACGCGATGACTACGGGCGGTAAAGAAAACTTCAGGAGGTCGGCATTATTTCGGTGTTTTTTTGTTTTGTTTTTTCCCACTCCCATCGCACTAGTCACAGAATGCGTTTTCTTTCAGTCTCGAAGGTTGTACCAGCTATCATATTCTCAGCGTGGAAGGTGTCGTCCAAAGGGTGTTGGTACTAACAGCAGTGCTCGATCTTATTTGCAAATCGTTAAGACATCGATACTTAAGTACCCCTTCCTGAGCCGATTCTGGAGCAATAAAACAAAGAGCCGAGCATGCCGACACAGCCAACTCGTTTCCGCGCGACAGATGAGCATACAAGTCACACCGTCCACGCCCCCACGTTCCGCGAAAAAAAAAAGAAAAAAAAAAAAAAGCAGAGTGCGGAGGTCTCACGGGACTGGCTCCATTCATAACGCCACGGCGTTCAAGAGTGTAGCACATGCGCGCAGCGGCGCTTACACATTTTACTAGCTCCGACGGCGCAGCGAACAGGCAAAAATAATAATAATAATTTAGAAACCCACTCTGTTCGTTTGCCACGCACGTTGGAAACTACTCGATATAAACAAGGTTGGAGGGCGATGCACAACGAAGTCAAATGAGCAGAACAAGAGGCGAGAAAGAAAGGGCGGAGTAATATTGCGAACGCAGGAGCGGGCTGCGAGAGAGAGAGGGAGAGAGGCCGCAACGCGTGGGACTGGCCAACAGCGGAGGAACGGCAAGCGGGATGCAGCCGTGCACGCTGCTTCCGATGGCGGGCTGACCTGATGTATGGGGCTGTCCCAAACGGCGGGCGGAGGTCGCCCAAAGGGTCACCTCTTCCCGCGCACCAGCGGCGAGCCTCGTCGTTGCCCTTCGCCCGGCCGAACACCGCTCCTCCAACCGGCCGGCCCGACTAGCTGGCCGCCTCCGCTGCCTGCCTCCGAAGACGACGCACCTTAGCCAAAGCTTGTTATAGGGCGAGTAACTCCGCTCATATTCCAGCTGTTTTAGTTCGAGGAGTGAATCTCTTAATTATGCGATATAAATTAAGTGACTTCGAACGATGACGTGAGAGCCCAATGGGATAAGTTATATATGACAACATTCCAGGCGAACTGACCGAAGAGAACTGATCATGTCACGTGGTAGCGGGAGGTGCGTGACGGGAGAAGTCCTGATTTCCCGCCAGATCTCACCAAAGACCAGCTGAAAGCCCATAGCGAAAGACGCTGCAGAAAGAGCTCATTAAATGAGAGTAAAAGGTTAAATCGTTTTCGTAACGAGGGAAAATAATCACAAAGGCGACCAAAGGGAAGCTATCGAAACAATGGCTCATTCAAATCCGCAAGCTCCACACGGAAAGGAAAAGAGGCAAAAACAGGCGCGAGCAACAACCGAAAGGCAAATTTACAGCTCAACGGCCAGCGCTCGCCCCATGTTCGGCAACTTGTATATATACGCGCTGTATGCACAGTGCCTCTCGATTTAAGCCTATCACGCCATTCCCAGGCTCCCCATAGGAGGGGAGTCTTGTGCGGCCTTCCATTTCTCACGGCGAGGCGCAACAGGCGCCGTGGCGAGATCCGCACAGCCCGTAACTCAGACCGTGGTGCGGCAGCGCGACCCGAATAGCGAGCTGCACATCAAATCCCGAGGTGCAAAAGGTCACACAACAGCATCCACAGGCGCGAACGCGCATCGCCAAACACGCACGTACAAAAACGCGCGAGCGTTCGGTGTTTCGCGAAACGCGCGCGCGCGCGCAATCCGCCTTGTCACCCCGCCCAACCCGTTGTTTCTTCGATTTCGCGCGCCTAAACGCACCCTGGTGTGCGGCGCGAGCACGCACGCGCATCCATCCCGTTGCTTCTCTTCGGTACGCGTTCGAGCTAAAAGGCCGGGTCACGCTGATCCACGGGACCGACGCCCCGACCTCGGAGTGACCCCAGAGGTGGTCACCCACACAACATCCATCTTGGCCCCGCGCCTCCGCACACGTCCGGACTTAACGGAGCGCACGCGCCTGTTCCGTTGAGGAGTGCGGTAATGTGCGTTCGATCCCGTTCGCGGACAGGCGTGTCACATCGGCTGCCGCGTGCGTCTTTCCTCCGCTGCCGCTGCTGCAGCGTGCCAGAGAAGGACCGTAGCCAGCGAGGAACCGAAACGCGCCTTCTCGGTTGGTACACGCGTGCGTTTTGTGAAGTGCTCTCAAGACGTTCTTTGGCTCTCGCAAGAGACACGCGGCGTGGGCTCTGACGGCATCCTCCATGGTTCGTCTGCGGCCGTGGCGGGCCAAAGGATTGTCCACGGTCCCCCGCAGTTCGTGGGTGGGCCTTCGGCGGAGCGATATTAGCGCCGGCGCGCCGCTTTTTTGCAGCCTTGCCCGGGAAGATAAACACTGTGGCAGAGTTACCCGCTTACTGTTTTCTTTTCTGTTTTCGTCGAACTGACGAGTGTAAAACGAACGCAACGAAATGTTCGGCGTCTCGTAGATAGCTGCTGCAGACATCCTGGTACTCGGAGCTGCAGGCTGACGACTGTGCGTGCCTTTCTTTCCGCATGACCAGCTCCATAAAATGCACGGAAGTAAAGCTCTGCTATTCGTATACAAACTGTCTGCTCGGATCTGGACGGGTTTTAGAAGAAACACGAGTCCGTGAACGACGAAGCTTATTTCCGATTCAATAAAAACGGGAAGACGCGGCCGTGAGGATACACTGGCATCATGCTGGCGTGGAAAAACGACGCTTATTTGCAACCGCGGCGACGGTTCCCGCCTCTGGCTTGGAGGCCTTCCACGCACATTGAACAGATCGTAAATAACAGAGGCTTGAGCTTTCGTCGAACACCTTTACGCCTGGAACGGCGATACCTTGTCGTCACATAAGCTGGCAATTACGCGGAGAGCAACAGGCGATATTTCCACCGCATCGCACTAAGAGGTAGTGAACATTTAGTGAGCGAAAAACGTTTACCAACACCCCTCGCAACTCCTCGTTTGCGCTCAATCCCCACGGAAGCATGGGCGCCGCTGCGCCGCGTTGTTCACGGCAAATAAGTTTCGGCGCAAAACAACGACGAGAAAAGAGACCCACACGCGTCGGTTTGCTAGCGTATTTCTCGCCGCAAATAAACGCGCACGAGCGTTGCAGCCGCTGTTTAGTACACAATCCTGCCCGCGTCGTCGTTTACGTTCCCCGCCGCGGGGGCTGTCTGCCCTCCCAGGGAGTCCAGCGGCCTTTGTGCGGAGCGTGTGTGCGTTTGTGTCTGCGTGCGTCGTCGCCTGGCAAGACTGAACAGGAGGACCGCCTGTCGACACAACGCCGGCAGCAAATCGCAGGAGGAAGGCCCCCCGCCGAAACACGGCCCGAGCGCGCGAACATTTCGCACGCTTCTCCGCTGGCGCTCTTTGCCACGGCAGTCCAGGAGAACAAGAGCTGTAGGAGCTATGCGACGCGCCACTTCACTATACACCTTTCTCCTTCTCCTCCTCCTCAATAAGAAGCAGCAGAAAGCAATAGGCGGCGGCTGGCAAACTTGGCTCCTTGTCTTTCGCGCGTTGCCGAACTTGACTTGTGCAAACACTCTCGTCCCCTGCGCGCCTGCCTCCGTTCTTCGCTTGCGCCGGTCTTCCGGTAGCTTCCCATGACGTCGTTGTCGCCGACGGGCGGTAAGCTGAGAACACAGACGGCGGCAAGATCCAGCTCCTGCCTGTGTTGGCGCAGTTGGTAGCTTGCTGACTTCTGTTCGGCTATCGTCTTTCTTTGCTTCTCTTTGGACCTTCTGAGACCCCAGGCAACAGCTTGCCATGTGTTGCCCTTTTGTCTCTTACCTCCCGTCGGGGCTCCTGTGGTCGAGCTCCTCCTGTCTCTTCGTCGAGTGCGGAGGTGTGAACAGGGAGGGAAACCTCTGCCGTCCCACTCCAGCCGAGTAAACACGTCACGGTGACGTTTGCGGCGCGCCAGCCGCTCCTTTTTTGGTTCAGCGCGCGGTGCACAAACGTATACACACCTAGACTGCGAGGCGAGGTCAATTGAGCGCTGCAAACTGGCCTCTCCCACGTAAGGTGCGGCCTCCAAAACTTAATCCACTCGGCATATGAGAAGAGCAAGGAAGCGACCAATCAAACAAAAAGACTCAAACAAGAAGCGCGATGGTATAGAGGCACAAGAACAGCTTGCCACTCCAAATACGTGCGCTCATCGGCCCGTGTACGTACGGGTATTGAAGCTGCGCTGGCGAGTAATAATGGAAGGCATGAATTGGTCGGCGCCGATTTTACCCTCTCCTTCAAAACCACTTCCGTTGCCACTTCGGTAGCGATTTTATTTTCTCTGCCTTATTAACACATTTGCGCCTTCCTGGTGGTAGCTGCTGCTGCTGTTTTCGCGCTGACGCACGATAGCCGCACGCTTCAAGCTTGCGCATATAATTGGCCACGTTTAACCCAGTGACACTTATACCCTCCCAGCTCTTCTCCTTCCTACACTTCGCTTTTGCGACTATATAGCCCCCGCGTCTCGGCAGATTGTTTTCCGACGGAAATCCCGCTGAAGGAAAAAAACGCGAAGGGCATAAAAAAAAGGTCCAGCGAGGTGCCGCTGCGAAGCCGCGTGGCGTGATCATCGAACTGGCGGTAGCCGAACACTTTGCGCCATTAGTCGGCGAATGCGCCATTCCGCGCGAGACGCAATACGGGGAAAGTAAAGGTCACTCTTCGGGGTGGGGACAGCCAGAGTAATCGCTCGGGCTACAGCTGAAGCGACTCCTCGCGAGACCTTGAGTTGGCGACAAGGAACGTGTTATGATGAGGCGCTCAGTGGCAGAGGGCGGGGCAAAAAAAAATTAAAAAAAAAAAGAAAGAATAAGCGACAGCTGTTACACTATGCACGAAGCTCAGTGGCATAAGGGGAAAGGGGGAGGGGGAGGGGGGTTAAAAAGGAGAAAACAGCTGTTACACTACACACGACGACGCGAACCCGAGAGGCGCGCGACGTATCCGGAGCATTTGCATGAGGCGAAGTGTGGCGGCGCCCACAACGGGCGGAACAGCGCGATTGTGAGACGGCGTCACGACTCGTTAGTATTCAGTGCGAGCAACTGGGTAATTATTTGTCCTTTCAAAATATAGCTCGGGAAAGAAAGTCCCTCGGTCGCGGGGTTCACAATGCGCATCATAGCTGAGAAAACTAGAGGGGGTCTCCTTTACCTTTGCAGTGCCGCGTGCCTTGTATCAAAAGGGAGACGCAGCAACGCCACCACTGTTGTGCTTGAAGTTGATCAAGCACCGTTACAACGAAAGTCGGTCACGAGTATGTCCATTAAACTAGCGAACGACGACGCGGCTTCGGTCGAGGCTGCCGTCGAAACGCTCCGGCTGAGCAACTGTAACTTTGTTTATTTCACTGTGTACGCGCGCAGACCTCGCGCACTGCAGACACAAGACGTGTACATTCTCCCATCAAAGCCGAGAATGTTCACGGCGCTATTAATAATGTATGCGCAATACTATTCAAGGTTGCCTTTAAAAACGCCGCATTAACGTCCTGGATTTTAAAGTCCTTCGCTTTATTCATTCACCCTATATGTTCCAGTAAAACTGGCATCAAAATTGAAGAACCCAAAAAATGTACAACGTCATCCTTGCAGGATGCCTTCTGAGATGCGATAAACCATGCAAAGCGTTTTTTTTTTTCTTTTTTTTTTTTTTTTTTTTATAAACGATAACACGATAGACGACCTCTTCAGTTCACCTGTATAAGCTTTCGGCCGTCCCCCTTCATACAAAGAGAGAGAGAGAAGAAAACTTCCTCATCCTTTGGGAATATAAGCTTTTATCGCCATCATGTCACAGCAGTGCACGTACTGACCATGACCCACGATAATGAAACCACACGTTGCATATATGTGTGGTGTCCCCCCCTCACCCCCTCCTCTTCCACTCCCTCTCCTTGCTAGCTCCACAACTTATAATACTACGCTAGTCGCTGCAGATCGCGACGTTTATCTCAGTCATCATCCTTGCAGGCGCATATCCCATCGCTTCTCACCGCGCCACCACTGCGAAGAATGCAGCGCGCTAGCAGTCGGTCGGTCGGTGGGCTCGTATAATCGAACCCAAGACCTTGAGGTGGCTGCGCATGGACGCCCAGGCCCCTCCGACCGACACGGTACGCGACCCGCGAGCACACACCCAGCCGAGCGGAGCAGCGTCTCAGAGCGCTGCACAGAGGCTGCCCGCAAGACCTTGGGTATATAAGCGCGCTTTTATAGACCCTTTACAGCGCGAGCGCATGGGCGCTGCCATATTTGATCATGTGACCCTTCCGCCATCGCTGGCCTTCGGGCCTTCTGGTTTGACGGCTTTCGGCGCGCTAGTACTCGGCTGCACGGTGCGGCGTACCCGCTATCGCTGTGGACAACGAGCTTGTAGACAGCCGAAAAACTTCCTGTGAATGCTCATAGTGTGTGTGTAGGTGCTAAAAAATGTTTAATTTAACCACGTAGTTCATTTATTGCGTCCTCCTTAATGTCTGCATTGGCTAGAACGTTTCGACAAACCTATCGGCCGTCGACTCTTTTTTTTTTTGCATTTTTTATCAATTCCCTCTTTAGTGCTCTTTGTGGAAAACGTGACTTTCTGTAAAACTGAATAGATTACAAACTGATTATTCCCTCAAACTTATTTTATTTTTTTTTTTCAATTTTCTTGCGCAAAGGGCGAACGCATGCTCAGACTATGCTGGCTGAGACGCATTATGAATGTTCATTTAACATTGTGCACAATACTTACTGCTCAATATGGACGCGCGTGTAATCCCCGACAATTGATAAGATATAATTTTATCTCCTGTAAACGTCCTGGCTTCAAAAGACTATTACGCTGCTTGAAGGCCGCATCAGGCGCTCAGCGGCGTTCACCTCCCTCGGGCGAAGGTGACTGGAAACTGCACCGGAATTCAGAACGCACAGTACGCAGCCCAATCAAGCGAGGATATAAAAAAATCTTATCATGGTAAATTTCTTCATTGGCCCGTGCATTAGTTTCATAAAAGCAGCAGTTATTACATGTATTTCAGCAGTACTTGTCTAATTAAAGTTTGGTTTTGTTTGTGCGGTGTTACGTCCCAAAACGACTCAGGCTATGACTGGAGGACTGCGGAAATTCCCATCCCCTTGGGGTTCTTTTATGTGCACTGATATCGCACAAAACACGGGCGCCTGGGTTTTTGGCTCCAGCGAAAAGCAGCCGCCGAGGCCGAGATTCGATCCCGCATATCCTAGGGAATAGTACCTAATTAAAGTAAACAGATTCACTTGCATGCCCACACTAACTTTCCTTCTCTGCGCAATCAATTCGTATAATTGCATAAACATTAATAGCAACGTCAAGGTACCTCTTAAAGCCCTGCGAAAAAAAAAAACTCGGCAGCAGTGCAAAAACTCAATATCCAATTCCTGAGAAAACGTCAGGGTCGTTCTCGCATTGCCATGGCTACTGCCGGTGCTAAAACGAGCTGGGCGTGAGGTATAGCCATTCTCTTCAATTCACAGGTGCTTTCTTGTCCCAGAAAGGAACATGAACTCGTGATACATCTCCCAGAAAAACGGTTGCCTAGGCCATATTGTGCACCTTATCGTCTTCTGTTCTTCCGCCAATAAACAACAGGGTCATTAGCTCTACTTCCTCGCAGAATACTTCGATAATACAGATGACACCTGCATCCAGAGGTGGGCAACCTCATGAGGTTTCGACCTCATGAGGTCGACCTCAACCTCAAAATGACCTCAACCTCACGGAGTGAGGTGAGGTTGAGGTGAGGTCGGTGACAGCTCGAAATGTTTTGAGTGAGGTCACGAAATTGGACCTCAACCTCACGCGTGAGTTTGAGGTTGAGTGAGGTCGTCATTGTGTGAGGTCGAAATTGTGAGGTCCAGGCTTTTTGCTGTTGCCGCGGCTTTCTTCGAAGAGCGCCCCTTTTGACGCGGAGCTCGAGCGTACTGCCGCGGTGTGCCCGCCGACTCTCGGTGTTTGGTTACCCCCCAATCGGACGACCAGATGCGGCAGCCCCTGCCCAGCTTTCGGCATTGCACCGTAATGTCCGCAGCCCGAGACCGCTTCCCTCTGGTCTACTTGGAAGGAGACATTTTTTTTTTTTTTACTTCACGAACTCCGCCAGCCACCCCCGTTTCCTCTGACTTGTTTGTGCCGATGCTTGCGGCAGGCTAAAACACCCAGGAGCGCGCAAAGCACATAACTCACGTTGACCTGCGGTGCTTTTGTCGGAGGCCGCAAAGAAAGCAGCAAGCTAAAAAACGAAGCAAATTGTCTTTGCGTAGACGGCGCGGAGCAGAACTGTGTCTTGTGCATGCCCATTTCCAGGCGCTATAACGGTTGCTGCCTTACATTCGATAAAGGACCCTGCTGTACATTACACGGAAACTTAACAGAAAATGATGCAGCGAAAGTGTTAGGGGACGTGATACTGACAGATAAAAAAAAACATGAACAAACCAGAAAAACCGGCACAATACCATCTGGGCATTTTATCGAAGTCCTCCCTTTCGAATTGTACGTCATCGTTCTATATTTCGGTCCTGTAAATTTATATTCTTGTATTTTCGAGAACAACCTCTTTTTGGTCTTGTGCTGCTTGTTTCTTATACAGATTCACAGGTGGCCCCGAACAACTGCAATGGGATGAAATGGACGGCACATCTTATAAGACGCAACTGGTATACAGGAAAACGCATGCGCATGTTAACCATTTGCCGAGATAGAACATGCAAAAAAGTATATGGGGCTTGTATGCTGTCAAGCGCAATGAAAAAAAAAAATTATTTCGCTCCGCTAAGGCCCTTTATTTCTCTCTCAAATTTTATTGAAATCAAGCAATGCAGGAGGAAGGAGGAGAGTAAGGGATTCTTAACTTCATAATATCAGGTTTTTATTGAAATCTCTTGTTCAGGCGCAGAAAAAAAAAAAAGAACAGCATTCTCCTACATGTTTTTATGAGCTAGAAAGTATTGAGATGGTTTCCGACTGAACATTTTGGTGTCTAGACGGACGAATTGGTGTGGCGAACTGAACGTGTCTGTTTTGTGCTCCCGTCTGCTCGAGACGGACAAATCAATCGGATGAAAATTTTTGTGGCCAGATGTCGGAATAATTTTTTCAGATATTTGTTTTTTTCTTTAAAAATCAATTTTAATGTACGTGATGTGAAGCCAATTACATGCTAGCACTGAGGAATGCCGTATTAAGTCGATGTCTCAAACCTTCTATAAGCTCTGGGAAGCACAGTTCTCTTCTGTTTTTAGTGTGCGATATTTGTTATTACTTTCGTCAACATGGTATTTATTTATATATATTTTCTTGTATGTCGTACACTGTCGGAAAGAGAACAGGCTTCTTCCCTCACATTAGGCTCTTTTTCAGAGGCCCATAGCCCAACCCTCCTTTCCACTTACCCGCGCGGTCATTTAGTTTTTTTTTTCTTTTTCTTTTGCAAGTATTGGAAAGCGCGATCTAGTCTCTGAAAGCGGAGCTGGCACACATACGCCATTGCCGTTTGGTGTGTATTGGTGACAGTTAGGCATTCACCGCATGAGCAAAACCAGATGCCTACAGACCATGCATGGCAAAATTACTTTTAAAAATGAATTAAATTACATTACTAACTACTTTGCTGAAAATCTAAGAAAAGTAATTAAATTACATTACTCATTACTGCTCCTAAAAAGTAATGAAATTACATTACGATTACTTCTACTGAGAAATTAAATTACTTTCTAGTTTCCATCCATGCAAAAACTAATCAAAGCTAATAAACAAAACAAAAGCTTGTTCTTCGGACGCGAAGGACACACATTCTTTCGTCTTCCCGTCAAATTCTGTCCCAGAGAGCTATTCCTTCCCTCTCTCCTACAGCACGGGCCATTACAAAAAAAAAAAAGAAAACCACGTGGTCGAACAGTCGTGAAATGACCGGCGAACCCAGCGTCTTGCTGGCACGGAGCTGTCTCCGCCATTTGAAGGGCCCGAAGAAGCTAGGTTATTTATTGCTTCCGCAGTCCCAAGAATCGACGTCGGCACATTTGTGCTCACTGCTCAGTAATGCTCAAGCCACGGTGCCTCACGTCATGGACCCTTCCGCCTATCTCCCTCAGCCCCAATCCTCCCTTGCATTGTGGTGTTGAGTGTAACCAGGCACCACTGTGCACTAGCCGACGCAGCAGGGAGTGCCGCTGCGCCGCGCTTGCAACTAGTTTTCAGCTCCAGCCATTTTGCACCATTTCTCCCTTCGGGATTCCCATGACGCCTTGTATCCTGCTACTTGGAGAATGGTTGCCCCTGCTACACACGAGGTCTCAGACGTACTGTTCTGCACAACTCTGTCCCCCTTTGCCGATCCGTTACGCTGGCTTCGCTTGCCGCACGTCGTTCTTGCTTTCGCGGCACTCTACTTTGTTGACTATTGAAGGAGTAGTGGCGCACTTTAGTCAAAGTAATTTCGAAAGGAATCAATTACTTTTGCTGCGAAATTACTGCCAAAAAGTAATTCATTACATTACTAAATTACCAACCCGAGAAACGAATTCATTACATTACAAATTACCGCGAAAAGTAATTCAATTTCTTTACTATAATTCAATTATTGCCATGTCTGCTACAGACGGACGGCGAAGGGAGGAGCGCGTGCACAGCGGGGGGCGCGGTCCCTCCGGGCTGCTTGCTCGCCTCATTTCTGTTGTTCTTGCCTTTATTTTACGTTTATGTGCTGTAACTATACGACAGTAACGGGGAAACGGTTTCTCTAGATTCAACTACGGTGCATGCGGCGAAGCAGCTTCGGAGACACCACCGTGCAATTGATTAGTTCATTCTTCAAAGGAAAACAAGTGAATACCACAAAGAAGCTCGTCAAGGAATTGTTGGCGAAATGGCATCCAGTATTCGGTTCGGACGTACAAGTATTTATATCGTGTGCGTGTGCGTGCGTGTGTGCGTGCGTGCGTGTGTGTGTGTGTGTGTGTGTGTGTGTGTGTGTGTGTGTGTGTGTGTGTGTGTGTGTGTGTGTGTGTGTGTGTGTGTGTGTGTGTGTGTGTGTGTGTGTGTGTGTGTGTGTGTGTGTGTGTGTGTGTGTGTGTGTGTGTGTGTGTGTGTGTGTGTGTGTGTGTGTGTGTGTGTGTGTTTTAGGCGGGTGGGAGTAGGACATTTTGCTCCGGCGAAATTTGACGGGCGAGCCGATGTTCGCGACAGCAAAGTGGTTCCCGTTTACCCTTTTTCCTAGCAGTTCCGACCCTTGTAATTTTTTAATGTAAGCGTGGTGTTCGAAGAAGCAATTTCGCCAATTCTTGCAATACGCCACGGGATCACAGAATTATAAACTAACGCCCAGAATTGGCCGGTTGGGACCTCATAAGATGAACAGCATTCCTCTTCGAAATTTTCTGAAGGTTTATGCGGCGTTGGCCGAGTTTTATGATTAATTGTTTTTTTTTTTTTGCTGTCTTTTCCTCTTTTGTTTGTTTTGTTGGGGATTTAGTCTTCACAAGTCGTTTCATGAGTGGCTTTTACGGAAAATTTGTGCCCCGTTAATATGACATCCGTTAATATGGAGGACCCGAATTATGGACAGTTTTTCTAGGGGCGAAGATTTTTCAATGTATTTATGTCTCGTTAATATAGAAACTCGCTCTCTGAACTATTGAGATGGGATGAATGCACACAGCCTATTCGGCCCATGTATTTGTGTCTCGTTAATATGGACATCGTTTGAAAAAAGCAGAAGAGTCCGAACGCAAGTTAAAGAAGGGTGCGCAAGCCGGGAACCTATGCGACAGCCGATACGGTCGGATGCCTGAACGAGTTCTGTGGAGTTGGAAAGAACCAAAGCGGGCGTGTCGTTGTTTTAGGAGGGAAGGGGGGGGGGGGGGGGGGCGCAAGAGCGGGAAGGAAGAGAGGAGGAGGAGAAAAGGAGGGCGGATGACAGGGATCGTACACAGCAAACCGAGGGTCAGCTAACTAAGAAAGACCCCAAAAGGAGGGAACCGGGAGATTTCTGGGTGCAGCGGCAGCGCCGCAACTAGAGGCCGCAGTCGGGAAAACAGCAACATGTGGTCGCAGAGCAGAAGAGAGGCCGGTAAAAGCGTAAGAGAGAAACAATAAGAAGAAAGACAAGCACCAAAATTGGGGGTGGGGACTGAAGTTTTTCTATCCCAGAACACAAAGTGTGTTCCATGAAGCCGTTAACACTTTTCGGTCAGGGTTAAGACACACTCATGAAGTAGAGCGACAAAAGAAACGCGACGACCACGCAACCAGGACCGGGCGATCCGTCCTGGACGCCCTTCCTTCTCATGCTTCTGGTTTTCGTCACTGTTGCGCTGCCGAACTGCCACATTTTGCACCACAGCGATCCGCATGTCGGCTTCGCCTTGAGTTAACGATGCGGCCTTGACAAGGTCTGAGCTCTTCGTAGTCGGCTAGTCGTCGTTCTAAACTGTACTTCAGCTTGCAGTGTTTGTTTCATAGGAACACATACAAACGGCACAGGAAAGGGCTGTTTGATAGCCCTCTGTATAGTAGCCTGCCAACTTGACTCCCTTGCTTCCTTACAAAAACAGTACAAGGCAAGAAAGAGAATCAGAAGAACGGAAAGTCAGGGAGGTTAACTAGGGAAAAAGAGTGCAAAGAAGCAGGAGCCTGTAACTCTCAACTTTAGTCTGACTTTTGGCATGGTGGGAGTTAAACGCAAAAGAATGGAGCTGAACTTAGGCGCGAAGCGGGAAATCTGTGAATACAAGCGGCAAAAGCAATCTCAGTCAATCCAAGCCGTGAAAGACTGGAACCAAGTTCAACTAGGCCTCAGCCTTGTCAGGTCGACGATATACGATCTATATATACTACCGGACTCCGATAAATGGCTCAACGTCGGCATCACAGCGTAAGCTACAGTCCGACAGCGCCCAGCACAGTTCGAAGAAATGGAGTCAGCCTTGTTAATGTGGTTCGGGAATGTGCTCGCGAATGGTGCTGTCGTGTGCGACGAAATGCTTCAAGAGAAGGCTCGCTGCCTCGGCAACATTATGGGTGCTTCTTCTCCTCCGTCTTGATAGGTTTTACCTGTGATGACTTACGGAATTTTTGTTCAGTAAAACAGGGAGATGCTTACTGAGAAATATTATTCTACGCTCTGTCATAGGCATTACTGACTTCAGCTACTCAAGAGGATGGCTGACAAGGTTTAAGAACAGACATGACGTTTCGCGTCGACGGATTTTTGGATAAGAAGGTAGCATCGACATCTCGGCGGTGTTTATATACCCAAATTAATTAAAACAGCAGCCATTAATTATAAATTTTTTTCTCAATTATATACTTTTCGTTTTTATTCATGACTCGTTATTATGGATGACTCGCTTTATGGACAGTTTTGGTCGGAAACCAAAGCGTTCATACTAACGAGGCACGACTGTATTCCTATTTTTTTCTTAATTTAATATATTCTGTCGCAAAACAATGTACAGTGTATTAAAAAAAAAGCTCGGCAATCATCATTTTTTTTTTCGGATTAACAAAACAGCAAGGATGAAAGCTTGGGCGCGTTGGTGTCGGTTTTCTTGCCTCATAGCGCTAAACAGACAGGGACACAGCCAGACATACGGGATGGGCGAAAAAAAATGTGCCTGTCCCGTGTGTCTCGCTGTGTCCCAGTCTGTTTAGCGCTATGTGGCAAGAAAAGAAAAAGAGCATATCGTCATTGTTGTCGTCGTCACTAGGGTCAACAGCATTTGTCTTTTCAGTTTATAGTAAGAACTGGCTTGTTTTATTTCTAATACGAATCTTATTCACGTGGGTCAGATGGGATAAACTCTTTGTATTGCATCATCATCATCATCATCAGCCTGATTATACCCACTGCAGGGCGAAGGCCTCTCCCATATCTCTCCACTTAACCCGGTTCTGTGCTAGCTGCATCCACTTGACCCCTGCGAACTTCTTAATCTCATCCGCCCACCTAACTTTCTGCCGCCCCCTGCATTATGGGCCTATGCATTGCATTATGGGCCTATGCGTAGTAACGTGGTACCCATGTAGGCCTGAGACTGAAACCGACCACAAAAGGGTAGGCGAGGAGGGGGAGAGGATTGCCACTTTAGTGCAGAGTTGGACATGTAGTGTCCAGAGTTTCTCTGCTTTTATCCAGGATAATAATTGTAGTATAAAATTAGGAGTAAAATACAGCCTTCACACGACAAAATTCTGGCTAGCCTATATATACCCCAGGATTACAGAGAAATGTATATTTGCTTTAAGTTACGGTTTAATTTAATTATTCTTTTTTTTTTTTTTTTTTTGAGGTCGAGCGCCCGACCTCAACCTCACATTTTGAGTTTGAGGTGAGGTTGAGTGAGGTCGCCAATGGTCACCTGAAAAGTGAGGTGAGGTCGCCTGGGGGACCTCAACCTCAATTGATGAGGTTGAGGTTGAGTGAGGTCGCCAAATATTTTTTGAGTTTGAGGTGAGGTCGAGGCTTTTGAGGTCAAATGCCCACCTCTGCCTGCATCAAAGCAGCGCTGTTTAAAAGTCAGCTGGTATTCTTACACAAGATACATAGCAGCAGTTAGCACTGCGCTCCGATGCGTTCCGAAGGCCAGCAATGACGGCCGTCCTAGTGGCGCCACCTGTTAGGGAAGAGTTGAACTACTCGCTGTAAACGGTCTATAGGGAGGGGGACACGCATGGAACCACAGAGCAGTTAACTTTGTTCTCCAAACTTGGGCTTCAGGTTGCAGGGGCTATGAGAGAGATTTAAAAAAAAAATGGTCAGAAAAACTGTCGCGTGTTTCACCACAGTAAAGGCAACATAAACAAGACTACACTTGACCTCAATATTCTCCAGAAAATGTCAGATATCTGCGGTTCCTCGTGACGTGAAAAAGTGAAAGCTGCTGGTATGAGCATTCCAGCTTCTTAATGACCTCATCGTCATCCTTACGTATGGACAGAGGTAACTATAAAAGAAAACAGCAGAAACAAGCACTCTCAACAGCTTTGCAGTCAGGCGGCTGTTTGGTGCAACGTGTGCGGATGAGATACCCGGGTTATGTCAAGTTGTGGAATGCAGCTCACGCCAGCAACGCCGCTTGTCTCGTGAAGAATGACGACCACTTTTCCACAGCCCAGCAGCACGGTAGATACGTCACATAATCAAACTGATGCGAATCCCTTCATCGCCGTCATCTTCGCTAACTTAACTCAGAAGGCGCGAACTCAGAGCGAACATTTCCCACAAAATACTGCACACATTAGCACTGTGCTCAGTGCCAAGGCAAGTTGCGCTCACACTGCGACTTGCACGCATCCATGAACGCCCGCGGTCCCCAGCTCCTGAGCGCTGTCGCATCAAATGTATACGCAAGTGGTCCAAGACACCGCAATGTGCTCGGGAGGTTTTTCCAGTCTTCGCCCTCCGCCATCTCGCATCGCCCGTTTTCACTACCTTCGCTACTAGGCCCGCTGAAACTCTCTGACACGACATGGCACGTAAGAACTGTCTGTAAACGGCTAGAATTCTACTCCATTGCACTCTAGCTATCATTGGCCGTACACTTTGTAGCTTTCATTGGGCCTTGTTTCCCTGCTTCCTCCTCGATGTGGTCGCACTCTCATTGGATACCGTGGCGGGCGAATGATGACTGCATACTTAAGCGCCACTCACGATGACGTCACAACGGCACCACTGGCCATAACCACCAATGGCCGACTCCCGCGCGCCGAAGGGTGTAGAAACGTTGGAAGGCAGGGAAGGAGTTAATTGGTCTTGCACTAACGCTGAACCAAATATGGAACTTTTTATCCTTCAATGCAACTTTCATGGCATATCTCGCGAATAGCACAGAATACAGTGCATCCACATACCGCGATACCGATATCGCTCGCATCGTGTCGCGACGAGCGAGCCCTGTTCTCTGCAGCCCACTCCGCGCAAGCCTTTCGGCACGTCGGCAGGCGGACTTTCTCTAGCTTCGCTTGGATTCCCTAATGACGCGTCGCTCGCGAGGGTGTGGCTCCAGCGCTGCCGATTGCCCAGAAAGCGCGCGTCCGTGCCACTCGGGGCAAGGTCGGCTACTGATTGTGTAAGCGGTGCGCGCTGCCGCCGCGACGGCACTCGCTCCGGAGCTGGCGACGGATCGCCGAGCACACCCAAGTCGCGCCGCCACGCAGATGTCAGGGCCGAAAAGCATCGGTAGGAAGGTCGGAGAAGAACGTCCGTGAAAAAAAAAAAAAAAAAAAAAAAAAAAAAAAACACACAAGGAGACTGGGAGGACACGTCGTCTTTGTCGCCGTGGACGAGCACGCAAAGCAACGAAAGCCTCCTTTTCTTTCCTGCTATCGGGGGTAATACATTAGGCCGAATCTTTCGTGTTGTTCTTTTTCCCTGCTCTTCAACTATAGTCTGTCCTTTCCACGCGAGAGATCACGGCCCTAGCCTGTTCACGGCTGGCTGACTGGAAGGCCAAAGGAACTTGACGATTCTCGACTACGCGAGCAGCCGCTCTTCTCTTGATCTTGTGCGTGCGTACTGCTCGGCCAACCCGACACGAATGGAGAATGCGGCCACCGACGGTGCTCCTCGCCGACAGAGAGGCGCCCGCCTGTCACCGCCAGCGCGATTCTGCTGACCCGCGGCGGCGTATACGGCCGGAGAAGCGACGAGTAATTCTCTACGAAGAAAAAGCAAAAGAGAATAGAGAAGCAAAGAAAGGCCGGACGTTGATGAGGTATAGGGTGAAGGCCAATTGCTTTTTCAATTCTTGTAGCTTTTCCTACGACGTGACGTGACGACCTGCAGGAAACGCCCGTCAATTGGCATTTAAGGAATTCCGAATGGTGACAAATACAGTGTATACTTTCGTGCGTTTCTCGCTGTGCAGCATATTACAGCCTCTAGGAGTATACGCAAGCCAAGGAAGAGTGTATTTAAAGCAAAAAATTGGGTTATGATAGATCCATGAGCCTCTCAAAGGTAATAAGACCAGGGGCTTTCATATATAGTTTCTAAACAAATGCAGAAGGCGCGGATTAAAATGTATATTTTCCCTATTTCGGTTCAGTTTGCTTCACGCGGGTGATATCTTTATCAATATTCGTTAAAATCGAGTCTTATACGAACGTACTTAAATTCAAGTTTCGTAAATTCGAGTGGCGACTGAACTCGTATATACGTCAGACGGTGAAGTTGAATACGTCAAAACTCCGTCGACGTTTTAAAATTTTACTAGATCTCGTCTTTCTCCAGGCGCGAGCCCGCTTAGCTCTAACGCGAGTCACGCGACACAACTCGATATAATAAAATACCGAAAAAACGAGCAAATACTCATCTTGTTTCTCGACCCAGAGAGGAGGAGGCTGTGATGAAGATGGATTAATTTTCAGTAGCGATTGCACAACGCGGCAGCCCCAATCACTTATGATATTTTTTCTTTTTTTTTTTTTCAACAGCAGTGGCGTACATGTACAGTCTTTGCCAAAAATATACGGCCCAAGGATTTTGCTTCTATGTCCCATAACGGGGCTTGTTACACATCTGCACCGTCCGAAATCTCGTAGACGACAAATCTAGTCCCCATTCTTCTCTATTCCTACCTATATATTCCAGCATTGCTTCCAGGGGCTTAGTTAGAGGGCTTAGAAGCGAACCCCTTGGGCTGTATATTTTTTACAAAGACTGTACATGACTCCGCAACAGCTTCAAAAAGAAGATTCGTACACTTAGGTAGTCGCACAGTTGGTAACACCGTAGTTCGATAAAAGACGGAACGGAAAGAAAGACGAACACACACAGCCATTGCGTTCTGTACTTCAGAAGACAGAGAACGAGCATATAGGATCATTTAGGTGTCCAACAGCCATGTATAAGCATTCGTGCGAACATTCGATAAGTCTGCCGCGCTCCTCCATGCCAATTAGCAAACATTTTTTTTTTATGTTATCTTTCGGTACCCCCCAACCTGCTTTATCATTACGGTTGAATCAGAACCTTATTTTCGTACGTAGCAAGAGCGTCCGACGAAGAAAAAAAAGAAAAAAGAAGAAAGGCTTAGGAATGCTCGGTAAATTGCGCTTATTAAAACTCTGGAACACGCGCACAGACAGAGAGAGAGAGGAGAAGGAAAGGCGAATCGCAGTAATTAATGGGACATCCCTCCACGTCGTCTCCATGCTTCCCCCTCGGCAAATTTCATAATGCTCGAATCCGCGCATAAGCGGCGACACACCAATTAGCCGGGGACTACACAAGACTTCGCAGGAAGTGTCGCCGGCGGAAAGTAGAAGGTCTGGGAGGTGAGGTAAGAGGGTGAGGAGGAGGGATCAGACAGGACGACGAAAGGACGCATTCGATCCTACGTAAACTCGAAGGAAGGCCACGCCGTGCCCACGACACGCTCGCGCGCACACACACACACGCGCAAAAGAAAATTGTGCACAAGTCGCGCGACGTCGCAGGACACGTCACGGGTGCTTTCGCATTGGGGTACGGCCAAGATCGATGGCAGTTTTTCGCGTTGCAAAGTGCACTTTTAATTACAGGTTCTC
Source organism: Amblyomma maculatum (assembly GCF_055883805.1). Classification (NCBI taxonomy): domain Eukaryota; kingdom Metazoa; phylum Arthropoda; class Arachnida; order Ixodida; family Ixodidae; genus Amblyomma; species Amblyomma maculatum. Next base: position 158,876,084 of record NC_139346.1, read on the forward strand.
GCGATCGCGGCATGCGTCTGCGGCACAGCAAAATGCGGTGGCGTCTACAAGTCGACGCATTGCAAGAATAAAAATAAAGGCGAGAAGGGGAAAAGGAGAAGGCCGGCGAGGAGTGCATACGGCGGACTTGGCGCTTCAGGGCAGCGACAAAGATCAAGAAAAACAAAAAGTGAGGGGCCAAGGGAGAAGGAGAAAGAATGACAAGCCTATGCACCCCCTAATGCTTTCTGCAAGGACACAACCTTAAAACGTAAACGAAAAGAACCAGCGACTAGAGGAGCAAAATGTTACGGGAGGGAGATGAAGCCATAGGTCGGCACGCCGGTGACCGTTGGAGCTCAACTGCCCCTGCCGACCGTGTCGCAAACACGTTATAGTCACTAGGCGCGCGCGCGCGCGCGCGCGCGCGCACACACACACACACACACACACACACACACACACACACACACACACACACACACACACACACACACACACACACACACACACACACACACACACACACACACACACACACACACACACACACACACACACACACACACACGGAGGTAGCCTCCGCCACCGCGGCACGACGTATAAATACACCGGCTCCCGCATGCAGCAGCAGCAGCGCACAACCGCCGCCGTGCCCCCACCGCGTAATTTGAGGTTCGCCTCCTTCTCACCAAAACTCCAACGCCACATTCCTTCGCGGACACGCGTCGGGCCATTAAAGGACGGGGCTTGGCCCCTGCGCGACCCGCCGCCGCATGCCAGTAGCCACCCAGGAATGGCCCCAAAGTAAAAGCGAGAGAAAGCGAGGCCACCTGAACTTCAACGGCTAGACCGACCCCTTCTCTGCCACCTCTCGGGGACAATAGGGCAGCCAGAAAATGCAAGCAGTTCCCTTGCTCTCTCTCTCTCTCTCTCTCTCTCGCTCCCTTCTTCCTCAGTTTCGGGGACGTTGTTTTGCACGGACATGACGGCGTGTGACCTAGCGGTTAAACTGCCCCCGCTTCGTTGTCGTCATACGAGCCCTGCTGGACGCGCGTGCACACTGGCACATAGGAGACGTGCTTTATTTATTTTGCATACGTGGTAAAAGTGTCTCGCTGCCAAGCCGCTTTCACTTTTGCAGAAAAGTGTTTTGCTGGGCACAGAGTGCCTCGATGCCAGCGCGACGGCGGCGTTGGCATCGAGGCGCTGGACGAGTACTGGACGAGGGGACAGGAACGCCCTCTTTCGAGAGGCGAACGGTGAACTATAGGTGCCCGCGCGGGAGAAAAAGTGAGAAGACATGGAAGGCAATACGTTCCCGAAAATGATAAGTTCCGAAGAGATAACCGTCTAACCTCGTTGCCGTTTTATCAGCATCTAATAATCGCTCTAAAGACGAGATTGAAGAGAACGCTGCCTATTTATAGTGACCGCGAGTTATCGACGTGCAGTCTGTGAAGTGAGTTTAGTGACAAGTTGCTTTCGACGGAAATTTTGAAGGGCGGCAAGCTAATGCAAAAGCAAGCACTAGACATGATAGAGAATTTCCTGAAAACCCCAGCCTCAAAACCGAGAACCAAAGCGGCTCAAAGATGAGTAAGAATGCAAAGCCGTGATAATGCAGGAAGGTCCGGGCGACAGTAGTTCACCTCAAGCGTCAGCGAACCCGCTACGCCATGATGGCGATACTAAAATAGGCAGCTGTGCTCGGTATCCCGTGACGACACCCCGCTTGCGTTGCGTGCCATTGATGCAGCGAGCGTGCGCATATACGCGCCATTCGTCACAGGCATGCGCGCAAGCGTAACGCGCTCACCGTGTCCGCGTTACGACTACTGCGCGCGCGCCGGCGTCGCCACAGAGCGCTACATGTTACCACCGGGCGGTCAGCCCCGAAACCGCGCGAGCCGCATTTAAACAGTCGGGGTGGTGAATAAGAATGAAGGAAGGCTAGGGGCATTCAGCGGCCGCGGTCACTGAAAATAGAACCGCCGGCAGTATATAAGTGCGAGCGACAGCCACCAGTAGAGAGCGGTCACCCAAGCCAAGCGTGTTGTTCGCTACCTGCCGAAAAGAAAAAAAAAACGAAAAAGAAATCCAGTGTTTTGGGCCACAGGGAGGCGGATAAGAATGGCAGAAATTTCGCGACAAAGCTGGCAACGTTCACAGGCAACACGTGGTCGAAAGGTTTATCACTGCATTGTTTTATCTCTATCTTTTTCTTTTGGCGATATGTTGGTGCAGTCGCTGATAAATGTTTGTGCTCGGCTTCTATTGCAGGCAGGACAGGCGAACCATCTAGTCAGTGGCTCTCTTTATAGGGCATGACAAGGGTTGGGAAATACCGCCGATCAGCGGATTTCAAGGTGTTATATAGGAACGTTTCACAGCATGTCGCTATAGACTATACAAGTCCACTTCTCTCATGTGCACTTTCACTTTGGATCGAGAGCTCCCGAAGTCACGAACTCTAGAAGCCCTGCAAATGTTGCCTTCGGTATAGCTCGCAAGATTTAAGCTGAGCCTCTTTCTATAAAGTTCCAAGTTTACAGGGTTTGTGACCGGGCCCTGTGCAGCGAAGATCCAGTACAATGTCGGTATTTCAAAGCGTTCGCAGGGCTGACAAGGTAGCTTCCCCCTACCCAAAAGTAATAAATATTTGCTCAGTTGATCCTATTCAGAGATAAAAGCTTTCTCATTTAACTTTTTCGCGTGCATCTGTTCCACATGGGCCCAGTGGCAAAACAATAGAGTTTCAAATACTTTCAGATGAACGGCGCGGCGCGGCTTCGACAATTTTCAGCCTGAAATCGAACTCCGCGAAAAAGAGAAATAGCCTCCTTTCACTGCGGCACAAATGTTCCCCGGCTCCCAAATATAACCACGATGGAAGCGATTCAGCAAGTCGGCATCGCGTAGCAGCAGACCTGTCTGCCGCCGTTTCTGGGGCGGAGTGTCATCAGGGAACCGCGACGCGTACTAAATAAAAGAAAAAAAAAAAAAGTCACTTATACAGGCACACACAAGCACCGGCCGCGCCGCACGAGAACGGGGCGAAATTTGCGTTCACTCAGGCGTTCGAACCGCGGCGACGAAGACCGACCGCCGACAAACGAGGCCTAGCGCCTTTCGTCGCCCGCTGCCATTGTGCTACGCGCGTTTTGGATAAAAGAACTCGCAATAATCAAAGAGCGCGTTCGGAGCGAGGTCTCTGCGTTGTTACGGCTCGCGGAGATGGTAATGGCGCGGCCGCAATCGGCGACGGCGTCCTAAACGAGGGGAAATTTAGAATCAATGGACCGTTGCCGTCGGGAAGACAGACGCACACACGTGGACAGAGAAGAGGGGGCTGTCTGCCTACTGCACACACCCCTTCTCCTCCCCGACCTCCTCGCGCGTGCTCTCTCTCTTCATATCTGGCCCGCTCGCTTTGCAATGTGCGCGACTATGTAAACTGAGCGCGATTCGTCCGTAAAAAGGAATTGTTCGCGCCGATCTCGGTATGGCCGGACCGAAGAACATGCACAGAAAGAAGCTGGTGGGGAAGAGATTTCATTTTATTTTTCTCCCCACCCCTCCCCCTCCCTCTCTCTCTCCCTCTAAGTAAAGAGCGCAGCGTTAACTGCTGCTGGCGTGAACTCGATCGCCGTCAAAGCGAAGTTGACGCCGCCGTTGTATAAAGACGGCGTCGACGTTGGCGTCGCGCACGGTGTGCCTGTGTTTGTGCGTACCGACGTGCGACGACGCGGTCTGACGCTACCGCCGTGCTACCGTGACGAGCGCAAAAGGCAGGACGAAGGGAGATGAACGAACGAAGAGAAAGATAACGTACGAAGAAAGAAATAGTAGCGAAAAACCTGCGTGTGCCTCTTTAGCGGCCGCGCTTATGCTGTCGGCAGCAGCAGCTGCAATCAGACCGAAGCGGGAACGACAAAGGGGAAGAGTGCGAAGGCGAATAAGGTCGACAAATGAATAAAGCTCCGGTCTCATTCAGTGGGAACGCCAACTTAATTATATAGTGGCCGAAATTATGTACCCGCGATCGGGGCGAAATCAAACGCGACCGAAGTGACGGACCGTGCTCACCTAACTAGCTCGAATGTTCCCCGCTATCAAAGCTATGAGGACAGCTTTACGGATGAAATTATCAGTGCGAAAACACGCACACAGATGCCAGAGCCGTGTAAAGATATGGTCAACTGTCACTAGTTCTAGAGCGGGTAATTCAAACAGTGCTTTCGCGCGGTATATCGTTAACATTTATGATGAGCTCGTGAGGTATAGTCGTTGACCCCGAGACGAGGATCATAGAAGTTCCTGCTTCAGCAGCTGCACCCAGGGACATCAAGGCAGCGGTTTATTCCGGTAGAGTTTTTGAAAGTGCGTACACATAATAGACCGAACGGCGGTGGTCAGAACACTACGCGATCACTGCAGAGCAATAATCGAAAACTGCATGAAAAGAGTGAACATGCCAGCGCCGAATTTCTAAACAAACCAAACCTGGAGAAGCCACGCCACCCGGCCAAGACATCACAAGAACCAGCAGTATTGGAGGAAAGGGCGTAGGCATTTTTAAAGAAAAAAAAAAAAAAACCCTGGCAAAACGGAAGTCCAATAAAATGACTGAACCATGGACCTCGCGACGAGCGATTACTCCGCTAAGCGGCTGTCTGCGCGCTGATCGACCGTTTCTTGTTAGTCTCAAAGGAAAGTGCTAGTTAGCCAATGCGCAGTCATTTCTGGCTAGGCGTTCATAAAGCAGTTAACGACGCCGTCAAGCGAAGCAACCAAAGAAGAACAAAAAATCGTCCCATCAACAAGCGCGCGCGATAGCTGTTTTCGATCGGCCGATTTATCGCGAAAGCCGCCGTCCGACCGCACGTGTAGCGGGCACGGCCACATGTTGCTGCTTCCGACGAATCTCCCGTTGGAAGGGAAATCGATTTCTCGCCGCCGATGCCCAGCTGGACGCCAGCGCGTTTCATTTCCAAACCAAGCGGGGCGGGGGAGCGGCGATTCAAGGCGATTCAGCGGCGGCGGCATAAATGCCCTTGTCCCTTCCGCGTCTCAGATCCTGTTATTTTACTTCCCCCCTGTCTCGTTTGTTTCGCCTCCCTCACCTGAGCCTTCCGCAGACCCTTCTCGGCCGGCCGATCTATATAACTGATCACCGCACGCAGTCTGCGCCGCACTAGACACAGTGGCGCGCACGTGAGCGCCATCTTTCGGGTCCCATACGCGTGTCTGTGCGTGCGCGAGCATATTCCGACGAACGCATGGTCCAACGCGAAACTTCGCAGCGGTGGTCCTTTGCGAACGCGCGCCTTGTGTTCCCGGTCCTCTAATGAGCTTGCCCCCTCCTCCCCAGCGCGTTCTGTCTCCGTGTGCGCTTTATTATTGTGTGTTTCTTTGTTTCTTCCGAGCGCGTAGCCGATTGTTTTGCGCCTTTCTCACGAGGAGCGGGGCGACTGTACGAACCTCACGTGACCCGCGCACTACGAACCTCACGTGACCCGCGCACACTGTGCGGTTCGTTATCCATCACGCCCGCCGGCCACTGATTGGAATCGAATCGAAATGAACTTGGCGGGGCATCAATCTCGAGTCAATTACGAGCGCTCGATGGTGGTGGAGGGAAGAGTCGTGCGTGCGCCGGTGCTGCCGGGTTTGGGGATGCCATTGGGGGAGGGGGTGCAATAAAGTGAGTAGCGGCAGATTTCGGCGTGGGTGAGAGTGGCGCCAGAGATGCAGTAGAGAAGAAGCTTGAAGAAAATCACCGCTGTGTCCTTGCGCGTGATGGTGATGTGGAGGTGGCGGCGGCCTACAGTTTGACCTTTCCTATAGGTGCATGCTTTCTGTCGCTTCAGTGTGGAAGAGAAGACAACGTGACCTCCGAGACGGCGGCGCGCTTCTGTGTGAAAAACGGTCCAGAAGGGTTCGGTTAAACGTGCGTTGAACAATTACGGATAGGTTCCTTGAGAATATTAAGAAGGATCAACACGCGATACACAGCCGGACCGAGTATCGCCGGTTCGGTTACCGGTAAAGCATAGCGGTAGCTTTGTGGCCTGCTTCTATAGGTAACTGTGCAAGTGTGTAGAGGTGTTATTACTACTACCTGTGTTGTTCATGAGAGCTTCTGGTGCCAGCAGACGGAGAGAAACGAAAGTCAGGACTATCGTATGTGCGCGCTTGTCGTTGATATACGAAGTGTATACATGCTGCGTACTTAAACCTGTCCTTACTCATTCTGGCCTTTTTTTCTTTTTTTTGAGTCCTGTTCGGACAAAGTTCCTTTAGAGCAGGATGACCCCCCCCCCCCCCCCCCCTCGCACACACACACTTTCTTTGTTAGCGACATTAACCGGGGGGATGCGAAATAGCCTTCGCACCACACATCGTATATACGGCCTGCTAACAGTCCTCCGTACTTCAGCGGCACAGCACAGCTGGATTCGAGAGGCTTTTCGACCGGTCACAGGCACTAGTCTGTGTGACCTGTGTTCTCTCGTTAACGCGCCGAACGCGGGAGGGGGGCCAGGCACCGGGTGAGACAAAGCAGCGCTGTCAACGGAAAACTAATCTCTCTTGTTCTTCCCCCTCTACAATTCTCTCTCCCCGCAGTTTTCATTGAGGTGTAGAGAGCAGGAGAAAGCAGATCGCTCGTCCCACGAAGTAAGAAGGCGGTGGAAAAGTTATGCAAGTACACCGCCGTCGTCGGTCGGAAAGAGAGGACGACGGGTCAGCCGCCGGCGCGCGAATACGCGCGCAGTCTGCATTCCTACCGCGAAGTAGTATACCCAAGACAGCTGCACGCGCGCCACACACCACCACACGCCACCGAGGCAGCAGCAGCAGCAGCTGCCCCTCTTCTTTCAGCAGCCTCACCGGCCAGCACCCGCCGAACTATAGAAGCCCAGCCCCGTGGGTGTGACCCTGCCCGCTCCTGCAGCACACACACACGCTCACTCTGCTCGAGAAGCGCAAGAAACGTCAGCGTCCAAGAACAAGAGGCGAGGCCCGGCCACAGGAGAGATGTATATATGTACGCCATACGTGGCGCACCCAGCTCTGACCCGCGGCAAAGCCAATTAGAAGAAGCAGGGCCCGGCCCGCGCACACATATTGTAAGTATACGAGGGCCTGGTTCGCTTGCCCTTGGTTTTCTGGATGGCTAGCTAGCCAGCTTCCCGAGAGCCCCCACCCGCAAAAGGCCAAAACGTCGTCTCCGGGATCTCGTCTTCGGAGAGGCAGGCCTTGACCCCCGGGCCAGCCTCGGCAGAGAGCACCCCGGTCGAAGGCACAAAGTGCGGGAGCGGCGAAAGCTCGGTTGGCACCGTGGGGTTCATCGCGTACTCGTGCAGCCTTTCTATTTCTAAGTGCTTTTCTTTTTTTTCTCGTACCTTTCGCTTCGTCGTTACTCTCTCCTTGGCACCACCCCCCTTCCTGGCACATGAGAGAGGCCGCTCGCGCGGCACCTCTGGTTCAGCCCCGCTTGCATGCATTACGAGCTCGTTCAACTTTCACCCTGCTCTCGCACTGCCAATCTCGCTCGAAGAAGAGAACACGCCGGCCGTTGTTTAGCCCGAGCAGCGCTGGTCCATCTATAATACGCCGAGCGTGAGTGCGCGGACCTCCCTCGAAGTGTCACGGTTGATGAGATCAATTTCGGCCTTCGCGTAACCTTGCGATAGCTTTGCTTATTGCCGCGTATATAAAGCGCGGCGCGCACCCTCAGAGTGCGCGGCCGCTCGGCGATATAATGCGTCTGTCTTGGCGGAGATGGAAGAGCGCGCTCGCCTTGGGTGTCCCGTGCTCATGCTTGCAACAGAGAGCTCGGTCGTGTATCAATTGAAAACGAGCATTGGACGGAAGCACGAAACGAAATGGAAAAATTTCAGAACCGCGAGATCAGCTTACCCGCTCTGCGGCAGCAAATATTACCCACTTAATAATCAATCAATTAATCTTTGTTTAATGTGCGCAGGAACAACCATACTGTTTTTGTGCTGCAGTACAACAACAACAACTAATACTACTACTACTACTACTACTACTACCACTACTACTACTACTACTACTACTACTACTACTACTACTACTAATAATAATAATAATAATAATAATAATAATAATAATAATAATAATAATAATAATAATAATAATAATAATAACTAAAGACGGTGGTGTGGAAGAAGGCTCTATTCCGAATTTTCTGACGTATACTGCTTTGGCCTAATGTCCAGGCCACGGGGCTGCATTGATTGCCCGTGTAGTCGGTCACTGAAAACCAGAATCCATGGGGCTCCGATATATGACCCGGAAACGTGAGATTGAGATTGTCTCCAAAAACTTAGGCAGTTCGGAGCCTCGAGATATAACGGAAAGCCTTTTTCCCTATAGTATAAGAATTAGCGAACAAGCGATACAATTTTACCAGAGGCGGACAATACATCAATAACTTTTCCGATTAAGAGAATCGAACATTTAGTTGCTTTCTTCTTCATTAGATGAAGAATGAACAGGGTTCAAGGGCTCAAGTGGAAGTGCTCAGGGTTCAAGTACCAAGAGAATCCCAAGTGCCACTTCTCAGCACTAATTATAACTGAAATGCGTGCCAATTGCACTTCTACGTAATACCTGTTTAAATTGTTCGGCGCGAACTGAGCGCGACTAAAGTAATTTTGTTTTTCTTTAATTGCAACAAACCGTATTGGGGAGCGCTACGGAGTAATTTTGACCACCTGGGGATCTTACTATGCGCTGACATAGCACAGCACACGGACACCTCTTCGTTACTCTGCGAATGTTCTCGACCCTCCTAATCACTACATTCTTAGCTTCAAAAAAAATTCGAGCATGTGATGTTTTCCGCTGCTCTCGCAGAAAAGAAGACGCAACGCCAAAATGAAAAGTGACTGCTCTGAAGAACGCATAGCGTAAGCCGCAAATATCACACGACCGCGGAATACTGCAAGCAGGGAACACACAAGACAGCGCAACTAATGTGATTTGCTGGAACCGTTAATCATTTCAAATATTCCTTGTCGAAGCGGACGAGATTGTAGGTGAAGGATGGCTTGGTAAAATACAAGAATACGATAGACAAGGAGCGAAGAGATTATTGGAGATAGAGCACTTTAATGCATCTCGGCGTGCGTGCGTATATACGCGGAACAACGAGATCGTTCACCCGCTCCGATTCTCACAATCGACTTCAGCCGGGGCGCACAACAACACAGCTGCAGAAAACAAACAAGGGAACCGCACGCGAGGGAAAATAAAATCACGGAATTGCCCCACCGGCTGCTAATATAAAGCACACGGAAACGCAAAGTCTGACCGAGCCACGCATGTGGACAGCTGCCGTACGCTATGCAGGCGAGAGCTGACTGAGCGTACGTTGCGTGTCGTGCAGCCGTGCGCTGCCGAACCGGAACCTGACGGGCCATTACTGCTCGGACTACTACTTTTTATCTCTTTCTTTTTTTTCCTGCTCCGTTGTTTCCGCCAGAGGGCAGCGATTCCTCGCAACCGTACGGCGCACGCGTGCCCGGCAACGGCTAAAAAAGCGTCGTTCACGCTCACGACTGCGTGAGTAATGCACGCAGCAGTGAACAACGGTTCGCCTCCAAAGACACACACGGCGACGCCAGCGACGCGCGAGTATAGTGCCTAGAATATCGCGAGTGCAGAAACGTGCGTGCACACCAGCGCCACGCCGCGTCGACTTGGGCAGAAGTCAGCGCCATCTGCGGTGGCGCCGTCACGCGAGCGCTGGACGCAACCTCGGCTCGCATTCGGAAGATCCGAGAGCTATAATCCGGGCAAGTGGGGTAGAACACGTCGCAAAACTTAAAAACTGCATAAATGTGCGCACGTGATTGTATGTTGTGACGTTGCTATAAAATGAGCGATTTTGCTCATTTTATAGGTGGGTGGATGAGGTTAAGAAGTTCGCAGGGGTCAAGTGGATGCAGCTAGCACAGAACCGGGTTAAGTAGAGAAGTATGGGAGAGGTCTTCGCCCTGCAGTGGGTTTAGTCAGGCTGATGATGATGATGATGACATCGCATCAGCATTCAAAAAGCACAGCAAGCCCGCAGTCATGATTAACAAGGGTACCTATTGCAACAGTCGACACAGAGGAAGAGAGAGAGAGTCGTAATAATGAAAAAGACTGCAGTCAACCAGGCTGCGAACGCAAGGGACCTTTTTTTTTTTTTTCCTAGCTTCATCTTCAACCCGAAGCACGAATATGCGCTCGGAATGCGGCTGATGACTAAGGTTGTCTGGTCACAAGCACTAATCTAACGACGCAAGTGGCTTGACGGCGCCGATCAGACCTCTTAGTGCTCCTTCAGGGAACACGCACAGGTGTAATCGCATCTACTATCGAAATACTGATTCTGCTCCCAAGTTCACACCTATGCACAAAAATGCCGCTCCCCGAGATCGCGCGGGAGACAACTGCAGAGCCGACGACGCAAGGTGCGAGAAAATGCCTTGAACTCCAAGAACTTGGCCGATCCACGCGCCGCTTCGATCCGGATCGCATCACCACGAGTAGGGGAGGAAGAAGGGGGGGACAGCAAGCGGCCAACGGGTTGAAACAGCTGTCGATGCAGAGCGCCCGTTGCCAGCGGCGAGCTATCGCGGCCACTTTGTATTCCATTCAGGGAAAAACAGTACGTCTCTTTCTCTCTCTCTTTCCACCTTTCTCCCAGCTCCCCTTCACTGCCCTGGAACAGATGGTTTCCAAGGACGGCCACTGCGGTTCAGGATTCAGTGTCGGCACGCGGAGGAATTTGCGCGCGATGCGTGCGTCGCATGCGCGCGCAACAACGCATGCGTGTGTGACTGTCGCCCTCTCAGAGCCAAGGCTTTGGCCGAGGCCTGGGCTTTCCCCGCCACTTAGCGAGGCAGCCTCGCGAAATTGCAGCTGCCGCTCACGCAGCTGCCGGAGATAGCACAAAACAACGGACAAAGGGGAAAGGCAAGTATTAAAGAATCGCAGATTTCTTTCTCCCTTTATTCATTTATTTTTATTTCTTTTTTTTTTTTTGGGGGGGGGGGGGGGGCGACATAACTGCTGGAACCCGATCGCGACTTAACAATTGGTCGCCCGCGCAATTTATTCCAATGGCACTGCTTGGCTTCGGGAATTCCTCTCAGGTTGCCCTTATCGGCTGACTCATTAGCCATGGATGCCCTGTACGAACGGTAAAGTGAGCGGCGGCGCCGAGTGCGTACTGGAGACGCTGAGAGCCTCCACAATTTAACAGGGAGAGGGGTATGTGGCCTGGAGCGAGCACGTCTAGGGTGTCTCGTATCGGGGCGAGGTCGCACAATCAGGATGGGCATTATACATAGTACAGTTCACCTTTGCCGAGGAAATGCGACAGATGGCAGAGATCGAGCGGAGGTCTTTTAACGCGTTCCATATCGGGACAGTATCCGTTATAGAAGTGCCGTGCTCGGGGGCAGCTGTTCGCGATCCTCAAACAAAGTACAATCGAGTCGATTACAGGTTGCAGTTTGGATGGGTATATCATAAACCGCGGTGCTGAGCTCCATCAAAAAAAGAAATAAAAGAAGAAACTACATTTACTTCGGTCCTTTAGGCGGTTCCTAGCAGCTCGACGGAGGGCTCGAACAAAAGATTGAGAGGCAGCCTTCACGAGCGTTCTCTGGCGACGGTGCCTTCTACGCAACTTGCATTCGGTAAAAATACAAGGAAGTCGCTTAAGGGAAAGAGAGATTCCTCGGGGCAGCAGTGTGGCCGGCTCACCTACCTGTCGAAAGCGATACAGGGTTGGTATCGAGGGCCGGAGCGCGCTCAGCAGTAGAGTAGGTCAGTAATCGCGACGTCACAGTGTGCCCTTCAGCCGCGAGTCAAGCGAGCCGTCAGAGTCGACCCCCACCCCCTCTTAAACTACCCCTCAACAGCCCCTGGAGCGGCGCTCGCAATTTTCGGGCGACAGGTTACCGGAGCACTCTTTCAAGGCGAGCCGAGTGGTGACAGCAGATCCTTCAACGTGCACGGGCACTGAGCACACACGCACCCAGGCCGGGCCTCCTCCTCTGCGCGAAGTCGCGGCCTCGCGTTCGACTCGGCGCGAAAATGCCTCCGAGAGAAAGAATGAAGATTAGAGTCCCCACCTGCGGGTTTCTTCCGCGCGAAGTCGCGGCCTAGCGTTCGACTCGGCGCGAAAATGCCTCCGAGAGAAAGAATGAAGATTAGAGTCCCCACCTCCGGGTTTCGAGGTGGCCGAGTGACGCAACGGAACGGCGAGCATTTCAAATGATGACGAGGTCGACATAAAGGTCGCGCGAGCACGAGCGCTCAGGGCCCGTTTTGCATCAAACGAGAGCGCGCACGCATAAGGACGGACCACGAAGCATAAACCAAGGAGCGGAATATAGAGCAGCGGGAAGAAGATGCGGTTCTCTTCTCCCGCTTCTTTGTTTTGCAGGAGAGGCGTATGAGGCGATGGCCGCACTAAATTCGAGATGAGAATACACCGAAGAAGAGGAAAGGGAGGAGAGCAATTTAGCAGCGAGCAGCCGTGCTGAAGTCCGGGTACCGTGTTCGTCCGAATAGAAGCAGAGCAGCGTATAAATCCCCTTCGTTCGTTTCCTTATTTCTTGGCTTTGTCAAGCCATTGCTGCGTTGAAAAAATGGCATGGTTGTGTGTTAATGGCTGCAGCTTTTCATGCCTTACTGCATGAATGCTATATCCTCCTTGCACAGCGGGCCAAAGGCCAGAAGAGAAGAGAGAGAAAAACATCCTTCTAACGCTCCACAGGGCTGGTTCAATGGTTAGGGGCTCGGCTGATGTGTCGCTTTTCGATGGAGGCGAAAATCCAAGCACCCGTGTGGTGTGCGATGTCAGTAGTGCATGCTAAATAAACCCAGGCGGTAGAAATTTCCAACGTCCTCCACTGCGGCGTCTCTCATAGCCTGAGTCGCTTTGGGACGTTATACCCCATAAACAAATCGAACTAAACCTCTGGCTAACACGAGAAAATACAAGGTCAGCTTTCCTAGACAACTCTGCGGAGCGACAAAATACAGTCAGCTCTTAATTGAACCTTTAAAAGCGTTCGCCTAGGGCCAGAAGCTAGAGTAATAAATGCCTGCTATTTAAGTCCTCTAAGAGCAGGAACTGAATACCAACGCGTTTGGAGTTGCGACAACTATATAAAGCGCCAGCATTTTACGACTGACTGACAACGTTGGAAGAAATACGCCCTCTAAAGCATCGCAACCGTATCTAATGCTCTCGTATCGTATAAGTGCCTGTTTTACTCGGGAAAGATCGAATTAATATACTCGTGACAACTCCTGTTGGATATACCGGCTGAGCAATAAGACATCAATCATGCCAACAACGTTGTAGCTAAGCCCGATGCTGCAAAGCCGATTCAGCGTTGTCAGATCACCTACTGCAATTATACGTCAGGGCTCTCCCGTGTACACATGGGAGAGTCCTGATGTTTGCGATGCGTTGCAGAAGACGCGAAGTTCGAAACTCCAACACCGACGCCATTTAGTCGCGCCGAAACGGTACACACATCCGTATAACACCACCGTAACGGCGACGTCATTCCGCAGGCTGTTCAGCAACAGAGGTCACGCGGCGGCGGCAGCGCCATAACATTTGCAATGAGGCTCGCGGGTGCGCGCGCGCGCGAGTCTCATCTCCAAGTCAGAGCGGGCCGACCCCATCCTCTCTGACCCGCACCGCAACAACCGCGGGTTCACGGCAGGGGGCCAAGGCTACATAAGCCGAGACAGCGACCCCGCCGCGCGACCCCCGGGCGAAAGAAGAACAATGGATGACATGGCGCGACCCTCGCTTCTCACCATCGCCGGCTAAAAACATGCGACCTCCGCAGAGATGGGGGCGAAGTCTAACCGCCAGGGGAGGAGAGACCCGACTCGCTAAGTGTCCGGGCGTCTTTATGCGCTTTTCTTGCCGAGGACTAATTGAGCATTATTCGCCGCCGTCGGTGGCTCTTATGTGCTCTGGGTACAAAACAGAGCTCTTCGGTGTCCGGCAGCTTCGGACTGGCCGCCGTACGATGAGTTCGTGTCCGTATGATTGGGGCACCACACTGCTCTTGGGCAGCTGGTTATACCTTTCTCGCTCTTTTTTTTTTTTTATATATATATCCAGAGGTTAGACAACGTGTAGTATACTGTATTTCATCTATGCGTGTACATCTGCGGTTTGTGGATATAGTAAATGAGACCGAGGACTTGATGGCAGATCCAAGGGTATGCGAGAAATTGTAAACAGGCTCAACTTGTAATGTGGAACGCTGGAGAGGTCCTAAGTAACGGTAGCTCCATACAAGTTCAATTACAGACTTTCACCCCGCACTCTAAATTCTATCATACTCAATCCAACTAGAGTCTGCCTTGGTGAGAATAAGAGCGAGAAACTAGCACCTGGCGATGCTCAGTCGCAAGCTGTAATATTATAACGTAATGCAACGCATACATCGGAGAAACAATAAGAGGACACAGAGAGACATATCATGGTCGGCTCAAAATTAGTGACCCAGTCTGAAGCACTGAAGTACGGCATGACACAAAGGTATCGTATTCCAAATGTATCAGAAGAAATAACATATGAACATCAGAAACGCCACAGGGCTCTTAAGTGCGTGTCAAGAACCAAGTTGGACACTGCACGAACGCTTATCATCAGCCGTATGTCGCGGCATTTCTCCCTTTTAGAAATGCTGCCCACGACATGCCTCTTATCTCGAGGACTCAAGCACTGCAGGAAACGGACGTTTCGGCCAAGTGGGTAACCCAAACTTCCCACATCACTATATGCTGCGAGAAAGTGAGCGACGATATGTCTTGTATAGCTCTTGGGGAGTTCCAGTATGTTTTGAAAAGCGTGGACATGGAGTCAGTCGTGCACTTTGTAATGGGGTGTATTGATGTCTCACTGCACATTGTGCAAGACGAAGTCATTGGCGAGTGCGTCTGGGTGTCCTTTCCAGGTAGAAGGCCGGTAGCCTGCAGTCTATACGAAATGCACCCATATGGCTAGATGGCATTGTCCCTATTTTATACATATTATATTGTGAATGAGTTGATTGCGAGACTGAACGCTCGCCCTACAGTATTAACCGAACGTGAGTACTTCTTCATTTCAGTTTATAAGAGATACAAAACCTGTAAGCGCACACAGATGCGTAGATTCGTTAAAAGTTTGTTCAAATCTACGACGTTACATGTGATGTTTTGCATAAAGTGTGTGCACCTGCTCTATCAAAGTTCATGTTTTCGTTCCAGAAAACTTCTCCAAGTGACAGTCCGCATCCTTCACTCGCGCGCTGTTTTGTTACGTTCAAGAAAAAAAAAAAAGCCTTTTATGCTGGATGATCCCAGCCAAGAAGCCACAGCAACGGCGCGAGGATAAAGCCTCGATATAAGGAGCGAGACCCGAATGCAAGAGAGAAAGAGAGAGAGAAAGATATGCTTTTTTTTTTCCCCCGCATTGCGAGGACGGATGGCGGCCGTAAGGTCGGGCGCGTGCCAGAGATCGATATGGGACCGTGACGTCAGCATAACTCATGCACCACGAGCCATCGGCGCCAGTAAACAAACGCATTGTCGTCGCTGCCTGGCGCGCTCCCTGTGAGCCCGCCTTGTGGGTGCGTGCACGCGCGAGAGCTATGACGGGATCGAGAAGAGGAGGAGGCGTCCTCTCTGTTTTTATCGCGTTTTGTGTTGCCATTGGTAACGCAAATCGAAACGCTCGGGCCCTGCCACTGACGCCCCCCGGCTCTTCTGCAGCACTGCGGATGTGCGATGGATGCGCGCGTTGCCTCATATCTCGAAGCCCGAGTACCTTCTCCTCCTCCTCCTCCTCCGAAAGGATCATGCGGGATGAACGGCCGCTAATGCGCAACCCGGCGAATCATTTTGCGCCGGAAAGAGAGGTTCGTATATATAATAGATATACACCTTCTCTATGAGCGGGGCACGCGTAAAAATATCTCACAGAAGGACCGAAAACGTCGGTTGTATCATCGAAGTGTATAGGGTACATATACACTTTGATGAATGCAATGATGATTTATCTTAGTGTTAAGTTTAAGCTGTCATGACTGTTGAACTGCGGGCTGTTGCACACAACGGGATTTCGGCTGTCACGGCGTTAAGACGATAACGTATACTTGCGAATAAGATGCCCGTGCCTGCTAGAAATACACCGACGCCCACAAACAAAAGGCAGCACGCTCAAAGTGACCACGAATTACTTTTAGGCCTATAGGCGTAAATGTAATTCGTCATTCGCGGCCAATTCGCTCCTTCTTCGCGCTCGTTTCTCAGTGGAGACAATCCCCATTCCGTCGCGACCGCTCAATTTTATGCCCGGCAGCAATATGTATCCGGACACTGTTCTGCGAATGTGTACAAATGAAGCACGTGAGGTGGTAAACGGGTCGTCAACACGTGGACGCTAGTCGGGACATCGTATACATATGCTTGGTGCACGATCGTTATTGTCGAACAATGCTGCCCCGCACTCAGCCTTGCGCGACAGCACCCAACACCGCCGCCTCAGAAACAGCGCTATATAGCCACCAGGTAATGGCGAGGGACACGCTATGAGGAGTTGACGCTCGCTGCCGTGTATGCAGTTTCAGACGTGCATGCGTGAAAGTTCTCTCTTTCGCCGAGCACGCTATACGGCGGATTGCGTAATTCAATATCTCTGCCTCCATGCTTCGCTCTATTTATTTCTCTTCCTCTTTACTCTCCAAATGACACGAGAGAAAATATTGACTGACGGGGCACATATGCGCGCGCCGAAGAGTTTGTATGAGAGCTGCATCATACCTGCCACCTCAAACAAAGTCACACTGAGACCATGGTTTAAGTTGAGTTATTCCATGATACCGCGACTTGGGGAAAAAACTGTAGATACACTAAGAAAGAGCACGCAGACTTTTAGTAAAAGTTACTCGCCACGTTTATATTAACATATACATTGCCGACAGGTGTAAACCTGTTGAACAGTCATTCAGAAAATGCTGGACATAGATAAGCTCACACTGAGACGCGTACGTGCGGCTGTTTCATAATACAAAGTTTGGACTTTGAGGGGCTTACAAAAACGCTGTCGGTAAACTAAGAAGTCCATATGAATTGAAACAATTGTCAAACGAAATATCACATCTTGAGTGAGTAATGAAGTGTGCGCGCGCTCTTCTACCGTTTCGGAGAGCAACTGGTAGTCGAGAGAGCGAGATAGAGAGAGATAGAGAAGCACTTTAAGAGTGTAAACTAGTGCAAACTAAGCGCTAAACATATCCTACGCCTGCTTAACCAAGGCAAGCTGGTCTTCCGTCGAAGGGAAGGGGATGTCGTGACTGGACTGGCCGACTAGGCAGAAGAGGCAGTGTTCTACACTGCCAAACAGCGCATGACAGTTGGAACAGGAAGGGTCTGAACGAAGACGTAAATGGGATTGTCGGGAGGGTGTAATAAGAGTGTTCGTTTCAATCCTACGAAGTATATGTGCTTGAGCAACGTTGAGATGTCGGTGGAGGCAGGGTACGTGCCTATACGTCGTTTTTAGTTGTGGCAATTTTCCTTAACTGTGCGTTTATACAACGCATCGTCCCAAGTCGGGGGGCTTGGCCATGGGATCAGTGGATGGGCGCAGCGCGTGCACTCGGATCTGCGAGTTTTCAAAGCGGCGAATAATACAGCCTGCTTACCTTATAAGACGCAAGCACCGTCCTACTTCCTAATGACAAAGAATAAAATAGAAATAAGGGGACACGCGTCAGATTTAAACCGGACACGCAGCAAAGAAGGAGACATTCAGAGACGAAAAAAAAAAAAAAAAAGAACGAGGTTCAACTGGAATACCAAGATTCAGTGAAGAGAAAGGCAGCGCAGGCCGAAAATTTCTCGGGTATCGATACGCACACGCACAAAAAGGTACGGCAAGATCGAAAGAAAACCAAGGGTGAGAGTGAACACACGTGACGCCACAAAGTTCTTCCTTCTTTTCCGCCACCCCCTCGTACAGGTCACAAAAAGAAATAAACCGCAATGCAGCATTTTAACAGGAGGAAAAGGGGGGGTCTATCGAACTCCTGCCCTTCTACGGGCACAAAGCACGACAGAAAGCACCGCACCCGCGAGGCAATTGCATATTCGCGCTGCACTCGGCACCCAAGCAGCACAGAGCACTTATCCGGAGGAACAAGAGAAAATGTTAGTTATAACAAAAGAGGACGGCTTCGAAAGCGAAAAGGAGGTGGGCGCATATGCGAAAGGAGAGAAAGGCCAGATGCGCGATGCATCGTGCCGCGGTCGAGACGCCCGGAGGACAGGGCGCGAGCCGCGGCCAGTGCGGCGGGAGAAAGCGAAGGGAGACCTCATGCAAGAACTTGAGAGAGGAAAGGAATGATAAGAGAAGAGACGCCGCGCTGAAGCCGTCTGCCGTTTGGGTTCGCGCACGGCTAGCGGGGGGAACGAATATTCAGAATAAGCGAAAGAGCTGCAAAACGGAACGGCATCTCGGAAAGAAAGAGCTCATTCGGATCGATTTTTGCGCCTGCAGTGGCGGTAAGGGTAGGGGGAAGAAAGGAAGGCACGCGGCATCTGCTCGGCGTTGTTCGTCGTCACAGCCAGCGAAAGCAAAGACACGGCGGGCCATCCGGCGAGAAGGAAAGCGAATGCGAATTTTATGGATTGGCGGGGGCAGCCGAGGAGACGTTCAGTGTGTCCACGGAGAGAGAGAGAGATAGTTGGGGGAAGCAAGCGCTGTCACGGTAACACTATGGTCGTTCTTTCGTTCGTGCCCGTGGTTCGAACGTTCCTCCTCTCTTTCACTATCCCTCCTCCTTCTCTAGATGGCGGCAGGTACCCGCTGTCCATGCGATTGGCGCTTGTTTTCTACTGAAGCCAGGCTCTAAATATAAGGCGCTCTAGGCGCCTCTGCACTACTCTACACTACGGGCGAAGCAAAAAACACGAGTGTGTGTGTTGAGAGGGAGTTTGAGGAACTTCTTTCTCGCGCAGATGGGTTCTGCATCTTGGCTTTTGCGACTCTCCGACCGCCGGTCGTTCTTTCGTTCGTGCCCGTGGTTCGAACGTTCCTCCTCTCTTTCACTATCCCTCCTCCTTCTCTAGATGGCGGCAGGTACCCGCTGTCCATGCGATTGGCGCTTGTTTTCTACTGAAGCCAGGCTCTAAATATAAGGCGCTCTAGGCGCCTCTGCACTACTCTACACTACGGGCGAAGCAAAAAACACGAGTGTGTGTGTTGAGAGGGAGTTTGAGGAACTTCTTTCTCGCGCAGATGGGTTCTGCATCTTGGCTTTTGCGACTCTCCGACCGCCGGTCGCCGTCGCTTATCGCATTTGGGCGCCCGACCGAAAGCGCACAGACAGCGCTCGATGACTGCACTCGCCCGCGCGCGGTTTTTGTAAAGGACAGCGCGCGAAGCGTGTCTATCTTCCGAGCGAGCGTGGAGAGAGAGAGAGAGCGCTCAGTCCAAATGCTGGGTCAACGTCGAGAGCTGCTGCAGCTGCCGCTGCGTGCACGCGCGTGTGTGTGGGTGGCTGTATTGACCGGTCGCCATATTGCTGCTACAATAAGGGCCCTCGGCTATCCGACCTCTTTTGCTCTGGGAGCGAATTGTTTGGCGCCCAATGACGTCTGAGACTGCTAGATGCGCTTTTTACTTTGTTGGTGTTCCTTACTCGCTACACTCAACCTCGTCAGAGAGGCTATGGAACTTTGGAGGCGAACGAGAACAATAAGCATAGTATGTCTTGAGTCGAAGAAAACGGATTACAGAAAGTCTGTCTCTGCATCGAGCCCTTCGGGATTCCAATTCCAATTAATGTTTCATAAGTACATCTCATAGGAAATGGAAAAGAAATAAGACATCTGCACTGGGAAGTTCTATAACATCCATTTAACTTGCGACTGGCACATTGTGAATATGAGAAGGATGAAATAAAAACAAAAAAAAAAACAAAAAAAAAACGAAGTGGTGTGTGAGAAAAACTAACAGCCTTCCCACGAGACATCTAACGGCGTTCTCCTAAAGGTATGCCACTGGGTGTCAGACAGGCAATCGAACGGAGTTTTCGCGGACGTTGTTAGCATACGCGCACACGAACTGACACGAGAGAGAGCTGTGCACTTTGCGTGCATTCCATTGTCCCAGGCGGCTGACTAGACCAGCTAAAGCGCACGCATTGTGTTTGGAAAGTATTTCGATTGATCCTGCGATCTCGTGAAATTCAGAAACCGCTGTCTTGGCGCGTACTGACAATCTATCTGTTCACGCGACGTTAATCGCATCATAACTGTGAAAATTTACTGCACCATGCAGGGTAGACACAGCGAGATTGGCAGCTAGCAATCGATCCGATGGGGCTCATCGGATCGGTTGTATCTCGCTGCGAAGTTATTAGCTTCAATATATGCTTGCCATACATAAAGGCACAAGGTATGACGTCACCTTCATTAGGCTTATCCTTCACAACACCGTGCACGTTGTTTGCGTTACGCTGTCGCCTTATGAAGGCACCCGAACAGAGTCGATCTGCACCCGCTAACCTACCGAGATCAATAATAGACCCTGTCCGTCAGCTTCTTGCAATCGATTGCTTTATACAAATGGCGCACCATGTCAAGGTTTAGACGTGCTTGCAAGGGCAGACAATGTGGAAGGTGTACAGATGACGCTGTGAGTAGGTGGAACCTTTTCACTCAGTAAATGCCGCGTGCTGCACGCCTATGATGACGGGGAGCGTCAGCTGTAAAAGGTTAGCTGAGAAATGCTCCTCGCGAGAACTGTTGCGTCAATAAAGAATTTTCAGCTTCAAACAGATTTCATTCGACATACAGGCAACGAGTGAAACTGATTCAGCGGTCGTGGGGATCTCCAGGATGCTTTGTGTGACAGCAAACTGCGCCGACTGAGTCTGCAGCGTCACGTTTAGATGGATACTACGAAGATCTCTGCGATGCCACTTGATGAGCAAAGAAGCAAATAAAACTTACTATGAGAGGGCGTATTACATGAGCGAAGAAGCAAGTCAAACTTAACAGAAGAGAAAGTATTACAAGCTAGCTATGAGCGACTTTTATCATTCTTTTACCCGCTCAGCTCCTTTTCTTAGCACTTAAATCACGTGACTTGTTTCACACAATCCAAAACGCACACGAGCGGAAGCATTCACCACGCTGCGTGGATACTATGGAAAACCTGATGCATGAAATAATCAATCAAACCTTTGCCGCATAAAAATTTATTGAGTTCGATCTAACGAAAACGGAGATGAAATTGACACAGGCCTTACTAGAGCAGCGGAGGAGTAACACCAAGTAGAACTGCACCGTTTTACGACAGGAAAGTATTAAATTCAGAGGACAAGCCATTTCAGCTGGTACCTAACATACCCGACAGCTGGGCGCCCCGTGAAGTTTATTCGCGGTACGGAGGTTATCTTCACTGGCTGTCTTTCTACAGCGAGAAAAAAAAAAAAAATGCGAGATGCAATCACAAACCAGGCCATAGGCATTAATGTCACTGCGACGAGCAGACGGTTCGCGGTATTTTTTTTGAGGAACAGACTGAACTTTTTAGAGCGTAAGTCTACTTGCAGGTGCTGGGTAGAGAGGCATGCTGCCGGCCTACTGGAACAGCATAGACGAGGAGATAACAACAAACGGCAGATATAAGGAGATGTACTCACCCGTCCTGTCCGGTTGGGTTGTTGTACTTGGCGGCGAGCGACCTCATGAAGTCCGAGTAGTTCCTCGTCATCATCTCCACCTGTTTGAGCGCCGGCGCTGCCAGCGTCTGCCTGTCGACGGCTGCCTGCGCCGCAGCGGCCGCGATCACGCCCGGAGGGAACGGGTGTCCCGGCACGAGGCCCGGCCGCAGGCCAAGCACGAAACCCAGCCCGGGCGGGAACACCCGGGCGGGCGACGGCGAGGACTGCGGCGACGCCGTGTCCGATTCGGGAGACAGCCTCTCCACCTTGATGTCGCTGGCCGGATGCGTCAGCAGCGCCGTCCCGTTGACCGGGAGTAGCTGCGACGCAGCCGACGACCGCTTGCGTCGGCTCGCCGTCGTCACGCCGGCCGGACCGACACCCACGACACCACCGTTGCTCGTCGCGCCGCTGCTCGCCGCCGCCGGTTTGTCTGTGGAGAAGTTAGCCATACACCGGTGAGCGACACGGAGCACAGCCACCACAAGCGGCACAGTGGGCACGAACACACATTGGGGAAGCACGCAGACGAAGGAGGAGGAGGCAGCGTTCTTCAAACGCCGTCAATCAACGAACGGCGCCTAGCACGACACACAGGTCGAAGCAGCGGACGAACGCGCGCGCGCACGACAAACCGAAACTGAAACAGAAGCGCGCGGATCCACTGAACGGAGGACTGACGCGCGCAGAGCGGTCCGGTGTGCGCGAAGCGCGCGTCGTGATCGGCGCGTTTTCTCTGCGTGGCGGACCGGAGGCTACGCTTTGCGAGTCGGGAAGGTCGGGAGGGAGAGGGCGACGGTGGCGGCGCTGTAGCGGAAAGCGCCTCACGCATGCGCCCGGCTGCGAACAAAATGCACAGGTCGCTCCATCTAGGGGGCCAAGCGGGCGTTAGCTGCCGTCGTCGGCGAGGTGCAGTCAAGAGGTGCGGAGGTGGGGAAGGAAAAGATTTGCGTGCGAGCGGGGCGCGCGCGATGAAGAGCAAAAGGAGGCGATCGCTTCTCCTCAGCTCGCGGAGGAGGAAGAAGAGGAGGCCCCAGAGAAGAGAGCGCAGCGGAGGAGCAGGGGAGGAGTTTCGGTTTTGGGTTCGCTTCCTTGACCGCTCCTCGCTCGCGCCATCCCCCGCCTTTTGTGTTTACGTCGCTTATCGGGGCTGCCGCCGCGCCGGCCGAGCTGCCGTTCCTGCGCAAGAAGGCGTGGCTTTGCGTTGAGCGCGGGACGGCCGCCAGATAGGCGTCAGGGAAGAAGGAATCGCTCCCGTCTCCTTCTCGGCCCGATAGCATCTTCACCTGTTCGCTTTTGCGGCTGCTGCCGCTGCCGCGAGGGGCGCCACCACGAGAGCATGGGCGCGCGCCCGCTCCTTTGGCTCGCCCCGTCCGCGTGGCGCGAGGAAAATGAATTCAAAGGGGCGAGGGGGGAGCGTTTCTGCTTTTCGTCCGCACGTCACCGACCATTGTGTCTGATTTGGGTGTTATTTTAGTGCCGATGATGCGCTCTGCCTCCTCCTCCATCGCTCTCTATCACAGCGTCAGGCCACTTGGAAGGCTAGCAGCATCCAAATGCTGAATCAGTTTCAAGAAACAGACGATAAGGGTTTGGGAACTGCTATATCCCGGTCACAGGGCTGCCTAGAAAACCTTGATTTTCTCGTGCCATCACTGATCATGAAACAAAATATGGTCAAAAGGGAAAGAGCAGTTAGACAGAAGTAGGACAGTGAAGCGACGAACTGTTTGAAACGCGCAGCTATTTGGTGCTCACCTGACGACGCACATGTACGACACAGGCACGCAAATACAATGCAATGCACGCGGCAAGACGCCAGCAATAGCAAAAAAACTGAGAACGAGGGACTGTTTGGTTTGGTTTGTGGGGTTTAACGTCCCAAAGCGACTAAGGCTATGAGAGACGCCGTAGTGGAGGACTCCGGAAATTTCGACCACCTGGGGTTTTTTAACGTGCACTGACATCGTACAGCACACGGACGCCGCTCCGTTTCGCCTCCATCGACTGTCTCATTCAGGGTGGACAGCACGGCCACGACGTGAAAGAAGAGATAGAATGGTAGGCACACGAATGAGGGATCCTAATTTATCGTTACCATACTGAATTCTTATAACGTGCTTTGAGATTACACCGTTTAAGGTAACCTTTTGCTTTTCGCTCCATGCTGCGGCCACTGGGATTCCCATCACATGACCTTGTGTCCAGCAGAAAGACACATCCACTGATACGTCGCAGTGAGTGAGGAATAAATAAATAAATAGATGTGTGTGTGTGTGTGTGTGTGTGTGTGTGTGTGTGTGTGTGTGTGTGTGTGTGTGTGTGTGTGTGTGTGTGTGTGTGTGTGCGCGCGCGTGTGTTTTCTATACACATTCAGCAGCGTAAAGAGAAATGGTGACAAGGCAGTATCAAAGACACAACTGTAGAAAAGGTCACTGTTCAAGTGCCCTGTATGTGCATATATATAACGCAGTGAGCGCATACGTATATATTGCCGCGGACAAAAGAGCAAGACGTGAACGACAAGGCTAAGCTGTAGGAGCAGGCAGACTTCCGAACAGTGTCCTCTTCTTTGAGGCGCACTAAGAACATAGGAACACCAGTGGCATTACTCCCCCGTCCTAAAAAAAAAAAAAAAAAAAAAAAAAAAAAAAAAAAAAAAAAAAAAAAAAAAAGACGAAGCGCGACCGATGGGCAATGCAAGCGAAAACGAAGATCAGCACACGGACAGAATAGATAACGGAGGCGGGGTAAGGTGTCCTGCGCGCAAACGAAACAAGCGCATAGCACACTACCGCGTGAAATAGGGCTTCATGCGGACACGTGCACGACTTCGGAGCGTGGTTGCCGACGCGAGGGCTGCACAGTACCCGCTTGAAGAGGGCAGTCGATGGCCGCTGGAAATGCTTCCAGAGCAAACTGCGCCTTTTTCGAATAGCAGGCGTTGGACCCTTTGCCACACTTTTATTCATTATGCGTAGTCTAAGGTTATTTTCGCGAGTTTTTATAGCCCCCTATGGGACCAGAAAACGCAAGCTTAATCGGGTAGACTATGGGCGTCGGCAGGGGGTGCAAAGAGAACACTTGTTGTGCTCCCCCCCCCCTCCCCAAGCCACACCTGCCCTTGCCCTCCACGCGTTTCACCCCCTCCCTCCCTCGCTGAGATGGAACAGGTCCCCCCCCCCCCTCCCCCTCCCCCAACCTTCCGAGGACAGAATCTTGCTGACTTTCATGAGTAGACGGAATCCTCTCAGTGCGCGAAGGGATTGAAATTTAAAGGAACAGACGCAATGAAACGAAAGCCGGGAAATAGCCGAAGCTTTAAGCGCGCATTGAATAGAAAATCGAGATACAATTAAAAGTTATTACAGCCAAATAATTCTTTTCGCGCTTATTGTGGCAAGCATACGTGCCCAAGCCCTCTCAGAGTACTTCCATGTCACGCATGCCAAGGTCTATATTTAGAACCTCGCAACAATACCGGCCTAAACATAAGTGATATCCTAAGCAGCGAATATATAGGGAACTCTAAGATGGCGGAAGTTAATTGTTCAGGTAGCCCTTGAGCAATAAAAAAGCCAGGAAGGCGCCGGAGGTAGTTCGATTACGTCGCCGTGTATTACGGCAGGCTGTATGCACTGCCTGAGCTATGGCCGACTCGAAGTGCAGATCCAGATTCTCACGCGCACAGTATAAGAGCCGACGACCATCTCAGGGACGAAGTAATCCGATGCTCACGGTTTCGATTGGTCACGAACTACTGCAGCTCGTCAAAAATGGCTCACGCCTGTGAGCTAACGAAGCCACGTGTTACGCAGTGTGTGAAAACAATAAAACTGGTGGTGTGATGTGTACAGCTCATCTATCGAATCTCGACAGATTAACGTTCGAATCCTGGTCGGCCGTGTTGGGGCTAATAAGGCGAGCACGATAGTCGTGAGCCCGCCGTTGCACACCCCGGAGGGATCGAACAAAGTCCAATAACGTTAAGGCGAGAAGATCGAGACGCTATGTACGCGACTTATCTTCAGCGATCGGAGATAAGAAAGGCAAAATAAAGCAGGCGCTGTTCGTATCATGCAGGTAACACTGTTTATTAATGGGACACGAATGTATAAATCTTGCGGAGATAGGTGCTGTGCAGCTCAGTGCTCTTGTCTTAAATTAGTGCGCGTCTTCAAGGGATATATGATGTGTACGCATTTCTCCACGAAGTATACGAAGCGATTAATTATGAACGCTTAAACTCAAAACAAAGAAGACTTCACATTTAACCATCGAGGAGCGGCAGCTTGGTTATAGTAACGTTCGTCATCCCGACTGGCGGACCCACCCACATCGAGCAGATGTCGATAAGGATCTGCACCATCATGTGCAATGCGTTAAGATCTCACTGAACAGCCGATGATAATGGGATTGTTCATTTAGACAGCTTATATAGATGGGCAGTAATATACGCATCATCATCCCTTGATTAGGTTGGCATCGCGGACCACAGCGAATCCTATATAGGGTAGGGCAGTGTTTCTTGAAACACTCTCCATAAATATTATATTGCTTCGCGGGGTTCTCGAGGTTCGCGACCCCCCCCCCCCCTCTCTCTCTCTCTCTCTCTCTCTCTCTCTCTCTCTCTCTCTCTCTCTCACACACACACACACACACACAAACACACACACACACACACACACACACACACACACACACACACACACACACACACACACACACACACACACACACACACACACACACACACACACACACACACACACACACACACACACACACACACACACACACACACACACACACACGCCAATAACACCAATAGAACGGCAGCGCGATATATAGCTCTGTTAAAAGCACGGAGGCCGACTTCAGTTCCTCAAAACGAAAGAAACACGAGAAGATTGCGGAGACAAGAGAGCGCGCGAAAGAGAGAGAGAGAGAAAGTGTCTACGGCGTTTGTTGATGCCGATCCTGCGAACTGCTCCCGCAAAGCTTCTACGGAAACTTCTAGATTTTAGCTATAGCTTTCTTATTTCTATATATTTACATAAAAGTAGATTACAATGATTCTTGGGTTGCCTCTCAAATGCATAAAACGCACCCGACTGGTTTTCTGTGAAAAGTCACTAATTACTTGTCCTGAGAGCTGGAAACAAAAATATATATATTTTTTTCTTTTTTTGTTTTCACGCAGCGGGAGCTTAGAGCATGCACATCAATGTGCATATAACAGTAACGTCTATGCCAGCCTCGCAACTGAAATGCGTCCCTGAATCTTAGACCTGGGTATATATGTACACCATTCAAATCTTTAAAATAAGGGAAAGTTCAGGTTTGCCTGCAACTTAAGCCAATTTCAACTTTCCATGTAATGAAGGTTCCTGCTCCGAACGACAACAGCAGTCCAAAATTTGCTTACTCTTCACCACTGCTACGACAAGAGCTACGTATCGATACCATGGTCAAAGCAGCCCAACGTAAAATGAGCGCAGCTTTCTCGGATCTCGGGCGAAGCGGTCACGTTGTTGAAATCCGTGTATGGAGCGACTATGGGCTATTCGGGCAATGAGATCCCTTTCAACGGTTGCCCATATCACTGCTACAGCGTAAAACAACAAAATGAAAAACCGCTGCAGAGTTTCCATTGCTCTCGAAAGTGAAATGGTTCACCAAGAAACACCTTTCAGTCTATAAATTATACCTGTATCCACAAGCCTTAGGCAATCCAAGGATTGCGGTGCACTATATATCAACCAGCCTGTGCAAAGACAGCAATACGCTTCCAAGACTATTGCCCCGTGACGACGGTGACCCAAGGGGCCAAGATTCGGTGTGCTGCAACCAACCATAGGAGCGAGGTCGAAAGACTCCGGAGCGTGGAGTCAATGATCGCTCAGGCTGTAACCGCTCAAGAGGAAGCCCCCGAGGAGACCCTCACATCGGTACATGGTGCTTCCGCCCACCAGGCCAGCCAATTATCTTTTCCGCCCCCTCAAATATAGCGATGACCGCTGAAAGGAACCTTAAACGACTTTAAAGAGTCGTCCCTCATCGTCTCGTTTTCCACAAAGAGTGTTGCGCGGTAACCAAAAAGCAAGACCCAAAAAGGCACGCTCCCGACTTCCGAAAGCAATTTTCGAGAAATCCCCACGGCTACTCTTGCACACCTATGCACACCCTCCCGCGGCTCTGGAAGGAAGCTGTCGCCGACACTTCCCGCAGCCGCCACCTCCGACGGAAAGTCGACGCGTACGCTCACTGTCCGTCAATCAGCTGCCGCGCTTGGAAGTCAGGTCTCTTTACGCATGCGTCCTCAAGATTTATTTTTATTTTCCTGACTACGAGTCTTAATGCGGGAAGTGTCCGCGCGCATAGAGTACACACACACAGTTGTCCAAGCATCCTGACTACGGGGCTGCAAAAGGGCGAGCATCCGCCGGAAAAAGGAAGCAAGCCTGGTGGGTGGGAAGGGGCAGCAGAGGGTTTCCCTAATACCACGCGTGCACACTTTAAGTGCGCGTGCACATTACAGGTACACGTAAGCTCGGAGTTCTTGGTGCCTAATTGCACCAGCTCGCCACCACCAGGCACCTCAAAGCAGCGCGCACGCTTACTCCGCCACGTACAGCACTGAAGCGTATAGAACGCTGTGCAGGGTCGGCTCATTTCCGCCGCAAGAGACCACCACTCTTATTATTAGTTTTTTTTTTTTCCTGCCCTCGCCAAGTGTGTGCGTCCTCGCCACGTGATTGTGTGTTTTTTCACGACGACTCCGCGCGGCGCACAATTAAATGCGTCGGGGGAGTCCCCCTCTCCCGGGGTGGGTCTCAATTGTTTCTTGTCATGACACCTCACAACGCTTCTGAAACTCTGAAACCCTGCGGCTTTTTTTGCCCCGCGCTTCCCCCACACCAAGATCTCAATTTTTGTTTTGTTTGTTTTCTCCGGCTGCATGCAGAGCGGCCTTCGGATTAGCGCCGGCCTTTTCCTGTCTCAATCATCTAAGGTCCTGCGCGCTCGTGTTATCAGCTCCTTTTCTCCACTAATTTCTCCCGGTGTTTTTTTCCAAGAGCCTCTCTGTTTCCCCAGCGAGACCATTTTGTTTCCGCAAACAGTGATTCCAAATAATTCCGTTTCTATACTTGTTACTTACGTGCATTTCCTATAAGGTGGCTTGTTGGCGTGTTACAGACCGTGTTCTGCATGTCATAACATGCTGACCTGGCCTTCACGGAGAAAAGTTTGCAAGTGCGGAGTCTTAACGAACACACACACACACACACACACACACACACACACACACACACACACACACACACACACACACACACACACACACACACACACACACACACACACACACACACACACACACACACACACACACACACACACACAGGGCTATTGGGGATTGTACTTTGTCATCTTTTTTTTTTTAGTTCGGCAATCACATAAATTAGTAATGTAATCTGTTTAGGGAAAAAATAAATAAACACAAAGTAGAAGAAAAACTACGTGCCGATGGTGGGAA
The DNA here is from genome assembly GCF_055883805.1 of Amblyomma maculatum. Taxonomy (NCBI): domain Eukaryota; kingdom Metazoa; phylum Arthropoda; class Arachnida; order Ixodida; family Ixodidae; genus Amblyomma; species Amblyomma maculatum. The sequence continues at coordinate 158,905,394 of NC_139346.1, forward strand.
CCGAACCCACGACCTCCGAATATATATATATATATATATATATATATATATATATATATATATATATATATATATATATATATATATATATATATATATATATATATATATATATATATATATATACGGGGTCTTCACCTATTTTCTTGGTGGCCTCTGCTGTACACGCTTGTTTCATCCTGGATGACACTCTGTTTTCGTACAGGAAGGAGCCTTCGCTACTTGTTCGGCGATCTTGCATATGTTCGATCGATGTGAAAACGATGACTACCTTGGCTACACCATACCCACCGTGCCATTTAGTTTAACCGGCACGCAGAAAGTGCATCTCTCATCAGAATACACACCCAGAGCTTCGAAATTTGGGTGCTGGGTCATTGCTTTTTGTCCCTACGTTCCTCGAGGCCTCGTTCCCCTCACGTGCTTTCCCTTCGCTTCCGTTGTCCATTCGCACCTATGCACTGCTTGCGCCGATTTGTGGAAACAAGCGGAAGACGCAGCTTGCTCTCGCTGCGTGCAAGCGGCGTGTGCACGTGGAGAGGTGCGTAGGAGGGTGAGGCCCAACGCCGCGCTCGTGTTGGCAAGGGAGGATGCACGAGACGAAAGGAAGCGCGGGGTCATATGTGTCAAAAAATTGTCCCCCGTCACGCCCCGCCTCCCACGCGACGCCGCTAAAGCAGTCCCTCATCAGGGCTGATGCGAGCGCCACCACGCACGAAAACATTACGCACTCTTTACGGAAACGACGCCACGCAGTTTTTTTTTTTTTTTTTTGCTTCCTCCTCTTTTCGCCGCTTTCATTTCTCGCTCTTTTTCATTTCCTCTTTCATCGCCTCCCCTCGCTCCAGACAATTCTCTCTCTCTAACTTTATCCCTCGCCCACCTTTTTTTTTTTTTTTTTTTTTTCACCTCTCCTTCTTCACGCGATCCGGGACTTCCGTTCCCAGTGGCAGCGTAGTACGCACTTGTATACCCTGCGTACACACGCGTGCGGAGGTTCATTGAGTAAAAGCGCAGTTGGCGTCGTTGGGCATTTACGCGTTCATTCAAGCTCTATGCAATTGTAGGATGGCTTTTGGCACGTTCCCCCTTCTCTCATGAGCCGCAGAATAGGAATTATCCGTGTTCAGCGCTTCGGTTTTCACTCCGAATAGCGCTATCGAGGGAAGAGACGAAAATGGAAATAAAACGAACCGCCGCAAACATGATGTGCCCCCAATGCCCCAGCCTTTATAGCTGCACCTAGCATGAAGGTAAAGTCACAAAGACTGAATTTGACTGGCTCCTGAGCGTTCGTGAAGCTGGAAAGTTGAGAAACTGACTGCTCGTACGTCACTTAAGTGACTCAGTTTCCTGAGCTCACAGTACAGAGCCAACGCTCCAAAATACGTCAAGAAAAATTGCTTTTGAAACAATGAAGCAGGTCAGCTTCAATAACTCTGGTTTCAGATCATCGTAACGCTGACCTCAGTCCTCACTGTACGTATCTATAAATCGTGCTGCGGCTGTACGAATGCAGCCTGCAGGAAAATATCGTCCTCTCTGCGGATTCATTGCTACCATGCAGTCATGACTTAATATGCATATAGTGCACTGGCTCAAGCCAACAATACCTCTGCTACCGACGATGCTTCGGAATTCGAACACACAGCAAGCTCCCTCCGCATCAGTCGGAGTACATTTTCTCGAACAGTATTGCGGGAAGATGCGATGCGGGATAAAATTGGACAAGCGTGCGTAATCCCAACGACCTCTGATTCGAAAGAAGACGTCGGAGCCCAACCACGACTAGGCCGCTGAGCGCAGGAGACACGCATCGGCCCTCGAAAATGCGAACCTCGTTCTGTGCCTCGCGTAAGCAAAAATAAAAAAAAAATGGCATGAAATACAGAAACAGAAGCTCACACAGCCCCAACCTTCTCGCGCCACCTCTTGCCCCTTCCCCCACCTACGCAAGATGCAGAGCAACTGGAAGATGAAAGACTCTTACGAGAGAGGCCAAGGTAGAAGAACAAGACGTCACGCATGAGGCCATTTCTCAGACTGCGCATGCTCCGCTGCATACGTATAACACGCATGCACTCTTCAGCTGTGCTGTATACTCTGGCCGTACAAGCCGCTCGCTCGCGAGTGACGCCCCCCCCCCCCCCCCCCTTCTCGAGCGTGGGCCGCTCGTAGGGCTGACATATAGTATGCGTGTGTGGAGGACCGCACGATAGAGGAGCGTGGCTTTAGAACAGCAGCACCACGCGCTCTGGAAATGCGCTGCTGCTCACGGAAGCGGAACGCTGGAACAGTGCACCCGCTCCGCTTCCCGCCGTCGCTCACTCCGTCGCGCCGGAAAAGAGACGGCGCCGACGACGATGGGGGAGGAGAAGGTGCATACGGAGCCCATAAAGTTGAGCCGCGGACTCGTACTATGTATATGGTGCGACACCGCGAGGTTATATATGCATGCCCGCATACGAGCGTATGCCGCCGCCCTGACGCACGCCTGGATTCGCTAAGCAGTGATGCTACCCGAGTCGCGTTTGTCTCCCGTTGACGCGAAGGAAGTCGCCGCAGACACGCGCAACCGCGCCCCTCTCCCCCGTTACGATCATTTTACTAGTCTATTTCCTCCGTCTCGCTCTCTTCTTTACCCTCGCCCTCTTTTTTGCGCTGCGGGTCGTCGTCACCGTCACGCCTGCGCAACACCCAACACTTTTCCGTGTTACTTTTCTTTTGCGTCTCCTATTTTTTTCTTTCCTCAGCACGCCGCGAGTGACTGGCTTTCCACGACCTTTCTAAGGGCTCTTACAACCCTCATGTCCATTCTTCTTTCTTTTTCCTTCACGGCGCTTATTCACGGGTTTCTCCCCCGAGTGAGACTCGCGCGGGCCACAGAAATCCAAAGCAGGCAGGAAAACACCGGCATCCGCCGGAAAAACTCAAGAGACAGAGATAGAGGGAAAGAGAGAGCTTACAAGCATGCATCTTACTCTCCATTCAGAGACCCGCTACAGAGCTCTCCATCCTCTCCACCAAGCACTCGGTTTAAAGTGCCAGGCTTGGCTTCGGCAACAACTTCCGTCGTGGTAAACATGCATGCAGTCATAGAGAGGGAGGCGACCGACCGCCAAGCGCCGACGTCATCGCCCCATCCGCCGCCCCCTGTCTCGCTCACATCGCGTAATGCGACTTCGCGCTCCAGTACGTCGCGTGTTCACGACGAGCGCTGCGACCGTACCCTCCGGACTTGAACCCACGCCGCCCTCTCACGGCCAGCAGCGGTGGTAGTAGTAGTAGAAACACACATCTCCCTCTCCCCCTCCACTTCCTCTGGATGCGGTTCCAGCGCGAGTGCTCGTGCCACGACGCTGGCTGACGTTGGTGCGCGCGCCTCCTTTTCCATTGTTCCGCGGGAGGAAGAAGGCAATCATTGCCCCAGAGCCGCTCTCTTTCTCTGGTGACTCCACCCGTAACCCCCTCTCACTTCGACCCCCGCTTAGCCAACTCGGCTTTGTTTTGCCTCCCAGAGCGACAACGCGGCAGGAAGAAGGGGGCAAGGGTAGCCCCTGGAGCAAATCGACCCGGCGTGCGCCCGGCGTTTTAAATCGCGGCTAGCGTCGCCAGAAGAAAACTCGGGCTTGCTTGCTCACTTCCTTTCCGACGTTTCAGCTCTCCTCCTCCTCTTCTTCCTCCCACCATCTCTGCTCGCCTTATGTCTCTGCTACTGCGTGCCTGAATGTTTCATGCGAAGGCTTCCCTTATCCCTGCACGCGCCCTCTCTCTCTCTCTTTCAGTCCATTCTAAACTTGACGAGGCGTCGCGCACGGAGCATATACAACATGCGCCCTGCCGGAGTCGCAAATTAAGGCTGAGAACGGAAAAGAAACTTCCGGAGCTAGGAAGGCGGCCGCTTCTCACCAGTGGCGATGCCTGGTCTGGCCATTTTCTGGGGTGAAAAGGACAGAAATGATTGCGCAAGCTTCCACAACAAAGACAGTGCACCCGGAGCTCTGCTTCCGCTGACAGAAGAAGGGAGGGAGGGACGATGGGAGCGACTCGTTTCGGGCTCAATTCCATTAGATTGGGCCCGGAAAATGGGAGAATGAAACGCGGCTGGAACGGAAGGAAACAATAGCACGTTTTATTTCCCTCTTTTTTTATTGTTATATACGATTCGCGCAGGAAGCTGAATTGACACAGCCAGCACAGTCGTGTAGGACTGTAGGTCGCTGCATTTTTTTTTTTTCTTTTAGAACGGGCGCTGCATGCGTGAGACATGAATCTGTGGGCAATCGCGCGACGAATGAGATGAATTGGATTATCTATATGGACATAAATGTGAGTTAACAAAGGACATAGCGTGCGTGGAAAGCGGGACGAACGCAATACTTCCCTTCCTGCTAGTTTTCCGATCGTTGAAGGCATATTTAAACGAGAGTGTTATGACAACACACGTTCGATTACTCGGCGTTGCACACCGTAGGCGCTTGACTGGGGGTTGTATACATGCCAACGCAATCCGATACGAAGGACAAGTTGCCGAAGCTGTCCGCAGCCCGCGCCAGCCAGTGCCGTCCCATTCGGTCAAATGTGAAAGCGCTATGCTATACAGGCAGTGCACGCTCTAATCGGTGAACACCTTTTAAAGCTGCTTCGCTGATTGGGCAGGTCGGCAGGCCCACTAGTGCAAGCTCGCCGCACCAACACTCACAATGTGAGCCTGAGAGGGCGTGAGTGGGAATGAGAACGTTTCACGTATTTTAGTGAGTGTGACTGAACAATTCGTGCAGGCTTACAGCGTACAAACTCTCGTATGGTAACGAGGAGTGGCTGCTTTTGCAGCATCAGCAGCTTTCCCTTTTATTTTCTGAAAAGATTGTGAGCCCCTTAGAGTTTACGATTTAAGGATGCAGTATAAGCATCTGGCATGGTATAGTTATATAGATGATGGTGCTGTTGGCCACACTGAATTTCTTTTTTTTTTCTTGCGGATTCAATAATATGCCGCGCAAAATTTCAGGTAATAGCTAACAGCTTGCGAGCCACCTGGTTTGCTATATATGCATCAGTAATGAACTTCTAGAGGCTCATACCGCATGTATGGTCATCAGCTTTAATTGTGAGGCAGCTACGGAACAATGTGAGATACTCTTACGAAAATACTGAAGGGGATGGTCCAATTCTTCAATCCGAACAAAATCTTTACTTTAGAGTTTCTCCTTCGCTAGCATCAAGTAGTTAAAGACTGCCACATTATTTTAGTGAGCAAGCGCCAAAAGCGGGTGCCCCAGTGAATTAATGTACCGTAAACGCAGCTTTCCCGCAGAAAGCACCTCATCCGGGGCCATTGTTTGATTTGTATAAAACGATCAAGGCGGGCAGGACAATTAACATGAGCTCTTCAATAACACCTTTTTCTTTTTCTGCGCGTGGCTTAATAAACGTCTCCAGACGGACGGACGGGAAAAAAAAAATAAAAAATAAAAAAGCTCAATTGTCTGACGGATACAGGGGAGTCTCATAAAGTTCATCCCTTGCATAGACAACGGCCATCTTCGGCCAGTCGGATGAGTTAAAACAACTGAGTCTCCGGGTCGGAGCTTAGCAATAGTGTCTCCCAGTGTCAGAGTTTTTAATGAATTTACTCGCTGAATTGTGAAGCCTGAGCGTAGTTCGAGATAACACTATTTAGATCGGCCATATCTTTCACACACACACACACACACACACACACACACACACACACACACACACACACACACACACACACACACACACACACACACACACACACACACACACACACACACACACACACACACACACACACACACACACACACACACACACACACACACACACACACACACACACACACACACACACACACTTGCATTTGTATGACTATTGTCCTTCATAATGCGCTGCGTAATTGGTGGTTTGGAGGGATAAAAATTACCTCAGGCCCCCTCTGTCGCAGTGGTCAATAAATGTGCTTTCCCCATTATCATTACCATCACTAGGCACAAGAAATAGTACGCTGTCAGAGTCAGAGATGCGTCAGAGTATAGATGGCCTAAACTCGTGAACTGACTGTCTCGATGCCTTTATAGTGCTCATAATTTCACAAATGCAGGGAGAATAAGCCAAAGTTTATCTTCGGTTCCCCACCGCCACACATGTCATAAAATTAATTACTCTACTGCCCGTGTCAAAGTCACAGCAAGCAGCTGCTCGTTTTCAATAAGACCCGAACGCGCCAGGGCATGCATAGCCAGAGCGCCATTCAAAGTGGCCCTTACACCGCATAACAAAAACAAAACTTTCCGGCCAGTGTTCGTTTCCACAGCTTCAGACAATGGAATAACTTTCGTGCGTAAACGTAGTAGTGCGTCGTGTAGTAACAGTTGTAGCCCGAGGACACTCTCTTCCCCCTCCCTCTTTGATTGTGGCTTTCCCAAGCACCGACCATGCACGTTACAAGTGACGTACGTCGTCGGTGCAGAGCGCTTTCACTGGCTGGCATGCTGGTATGGGCAGCAGAACCCACCAATCGCGTACCCCGAGGGAGCTCAAGGGCAAGCGTGTTTAACGTCCTCCTCTCACCATTCACTTGAAAGACCAATCCTGACTCACTAATTTTTGTCATCATTTCTGTATACTTTTTTGTCCGTTCATTAAACTCGCCGCAGTTCCCTCATACGAAGCCACGGCGGCTAGAGCCTTTATAGTATCGCGTTTTGCTGTGTATTTGCGCGCGCGCGTGTGTGTGTGTGTGTGTGTGTGGGGGGGGGGGGGGGGGGGGACTAAGCATTTTGCGGCAGAGCGCAACATAGGCACAACAACGGTGCGTGTCTCACGCAAACCCAAGTCCCGCTGTTCACGCTCCGCGCTCCTCAACAAGCCGCCCTCGCTTCGCTACGATTCGTTGGACGCACGCTGTCGCGGGTCACGTCACGTGACCAACACGTCCTGTCCTGCCCACCTCCTCCCTTCCTGAACCCATTCTTTTGTTCCAACACTCGCTGCTGTTACTGTTCCTCCATTCACATACACTCGCCCTCTTTCGCGGCCATCCGGGCGAAATTTGCCTCAAAATTCATTCAGCCACCGGGGCCTGACGCGGCCGGCACAGGAGTCGAGAGTAGCGGGGCTGGTGTGAGTTTACTCGTAAGATGGGGGCTTTAGAGGCAGGAGCTAGACGGAGGTTCCTTTGTTCTCAAGATTTCTTTTATTTTTCCTTTCTTGCGTGAGAATGGGTATAGGGGGGTCTTCTTGCTTCCCTTGCTGCATCCGCCCACCACTCTTGATGCGTGGCTCTTTAAAGAGTGAGGAGATATGAGAGATTCTGCGGCACACAGGAGTTGACGAGGACTAAAATATATAAATAAAGATAAAACATCCTGCGATAGATTTAAGAAGCATTGCGAGTACATACTAGAGCCAAGTAGGAAACGCAGCATGCTCTCAAAGAAGAGACTGAAAAAAAAAAAAAAAAAAAACTAAATTAGCCAGGAAAAGAGGAACGAAGCGACAGCGAGGAGAGGGGATAGTTGAAAACAGACCGGGCAAAGAAAACCTGAGAGACTCAACAAGATGATGGAGGAAAAGAATCGCAGAAGAAAAAAATAGAAACAAGGCGCAGACGGTTTCCGGTGATTACCACCGACCCGAGACTTATATAAGCTGCCATTTTCCCTCGAACTCCGATTTTGACCCGTCTTCCTCCCTCGGACTCTCCTCCCGTGGCGTTTCTCCGGGCGCCTGTTTCCGTCTCCGAAGCAAGGGCTGCACAAATGCACACGCACACACACACTTCGTATACTCCCCCACGTCTCTTTCCCCGCCGAGGGTGTGCGCACACGACTGAAACGGTACGGTCATCGTCCCTCCCACGACTTGGCCGGCTCTTTCGCACTCTTATTCTTTCTACTTTTATTATAAGCTTTTCTTCGTCCCATGAAGGTGCACGCTGTCAACCGAAGCGCGTTCACGCTGCTCTCTCCGGCTGAACACGATGACTTTTCCCAGGACCAGTGCTGCGCTGCAACTGTACGCGGGGTCAACGCGCATGTGCGATAGTGCAGCCAAAGGAAACCAGCTAGTGTCATTGCAAAGTGCGCAGCACTCGGACATCGGCATATGCGCGTTGTTATCAAAGAGCATGGGCCTCAACCGTTCGCTGTGCGAGGAGCATGCTCACGATCCTCAGATCACCTAAACCAATCTGGATCACGCACTATGGTGTGGATCACGCACTGGATCACGCACTATGACTCACTGGTTAGAGCGCTCGACTGCTGCTCCGGCAGACCAGGGCTGGATCCAGGTTGCTGCAGCCGCGTTTTGATGGAAACGAGACGAAAGTCGCCGTGTAGTGTGAGATGTCAGCGCATTTTATAGAACCCTATATATATATATATATATATATATATATAGGAGAACTCTAGCGCACTTTAAGGAACCTAAACTATATGGAGTCTTCCACTACGGCGTCCATCATGGACTGGGCCACTTCGGGATGTTATGGATAATGGAGGGGAACAATCATGAACCATTATAGACTTAACCATCCGCTACAGCCTCCCTAGAAACATATAAGCAGATTTAGGGCGTTGGACATATAATACGGTATCATACCGTACCATGCTGTACGTTTTATATCATATATCATATCATATCATATTATACCATATCATATCATATCATATCATACCATTGCATCAAACCCTATCTCATACTATATTGACACTGCGCCGTTCTTTTCACAAACAGGTTGAGTGTCGATGTCATGTTCCACACTGCATAAGGGAGAAAGCGCTATAGTCATAACAGAATTAATGACAGTTGGGTATATATAAAGCTTGTGCACGACTCTAGGACACCCTTAGCATGCTGTGTAAGCGAAGAATATGCGTTATCATGTAATGGGAGCATGCAATGGTGACCATGGAACGAATAGAGCTAAGTCACCTGCACAGTGCGTAGAGTATACCAATGGCACTGCAGTCCCGCGACTATATTCTCTGTGTGAGCGGGATCTATAGACTTCACGTGGCAAATGAAATGCCGTGTAGCGAACCTCGACTTCTGCGAAACACTATATAAAGGAGAACTTCCATGCAGGCAATGAGTATATACTGCACGATAGGTAAGAGACGCAGGAACAATGGATATCATACAATTTGCACCTCTTCGTCTGACAGAAAGTGCCCTGTTGTGTCGCTTTAGCGCGCTATTCCCCTCACGAAAATCGCAACTCATGACACTCCCATCCGACCAACGTGACTTGGTGAGGTAGCGGTTGTGGTTCAAAGGAAGGTGAATGGGGGGAGGAGTGGGGGGGGGGGGGGAGGAGCATCAGCCCTACTCTCAGCGCCTAAAGAACAGTTTCGCATTATTTCGCCGTCGAAAATTACTCACACGAAGGAAATCTTCTGCCCCCCATCTCTTCGATTGTGGATTGTGGATGGAAGTACAGAGTATGTGTTCGACCAAAGAAGGATTTCAGAAGGGTCCTTTGTCCCGATACGTCCATTCAGGATAATTATAACAACCGCGTGACAACGGCGTAAATTTAATGTAGCTTCGGAAGTTACGAATCCATACGCTCGGCGTTTACAACGAACGAGTGAATCGAGACATCGTTGATGCTTTCTTTACGGCGCAATCTCTGAATGAGTATGTAAAGATGTAAGGTCCCCACTCGTGCACGCGCTGTACCTGACTCGCTTGCTCCCTCTGGTGCAGAGTTTTCGATCGGAAGCCGGACGCAAACAAGCCGCCAGAGTTCCCAAGAATCCTCGCTACACAAACATTTCTTCCTACGCGTGCCACGGATGGTTCGGCTTCCAGCAAAGGAGAAAAGAGAGGGCGCTGAGGGCAGGACCTCACTAAGACCTCACAGCTAGCGCGCAGTGCACTGCACGTAGTGGAAGGGCGGATGAACAGGCTCGGAAAGTGGCCGCACCACCAGCGGCGGTTCCGTAAAAAATCGCCACCTTTCTCTCCTCCAGAGCCGCCGCGTTTTCCTCGAAGACGCGAGCGCGGGCACGTGGCGGCGTGGTTGCCCCACGTGCCAGCAAGGGACTCGATCCATCTATCCTACGCAGGAAACGAGGCCCCGTAGCAGAGTAGTCTACTAGAAGGCGTCTTGTTTTGTTTTCCCCACTCCCCCGCTGAACGTATATGCGCGTACTAGTGTGCGTGTGCACATGCGAGTTTAGGGTACATTCTTTGAGGTTCACCTTTATGTTTGTCGGCGCGGAAAGCCAAACTCTGTCCCCTCTTCAACGGCTGTTCAGATCGTGGGCGGACTCGGAGCGAAAGGCGGATCGCAGCGCTCGCAAACACACAAAGGCAGAGACACCGCAAGAGCATCGCGCCAAGCTTATAGGGCCGCGCCCTCAGTCGGTCGGGCCGAGGTCTTGCCGCCGTGACCCCTGGCGAGCTTGACCCTGGCGAGACGCCAAGAAGGAGGAGGGCTCCCTTAATTGGAGACTTGGGTTGCTCCGGCGCCCCCCCAAATTTCAGGGTCTCCTCCGTCCTGGTGGCGGGTGGGGCCGATTATTACGCCCGGACTTCGGCGGATTGCTTCGCTCTCCGCATGCGGCGCCTTTTTGCCCATCCCATGTCCACACTGCGCACTGCCCATCCCATGCGCCCACTCGCGGGTGCTCCGCTCTTTGTTTTCGATTAATTTCCTGGCGCTGATTCGCAGCAGTCTGCTGGAGCCGTCACACACATCGTCGTTCAGCACCGCTGACGAATGTTCAAGGTGTGTGCGACGGTGAACCAGAAGAAGTCATTTCCTTGTGTGTGTGTGTGTGTGTGTGTGTGTGTGTGAGTACTAGACAGAGAGAGAGAGAGAGAGAGAGAGAAAATATGCGTCAGAGTCCATGCAAGTTCGCACAGAGGCCTTGAGTTGTAAATAAAAAAAATAGTTTTGTGGAAAGGAAGGCGTAGTATGTCACACATATCCATGGACACCTCAACCGCGCCGCGAGAGAAATTATAGAGGCGGGAGTGAAATAAGAAAAAGGTGCTGTTGTGGGTCTATTCAATAACTTCGACCACTTGCGGAACTTTAAAGTGTCCTGATATCTCTCAGCGTTGTAGCTTTTCTGACTTACCTGGCGCCATAAGAACGCGTGGACTACTCTAGTGAAAAAAACCCTATGAGTAACAATAACCTCATACAAATTCTCATACTAAAGTCATTCTAAACTCGTACAAATCTCACATCATCTCATACAAATTTCATTCAACCTATGAAAAATATATGAGATTGTATGACATTTGTATTAGTTTAGTATGAGAAATCTGTATGAGGCTATTGTGACTCATACGGCTTTTTTCACTGTACGGTAAGGAGACACTCCGTTTGTGGAGAGTGCTTGTGTGAAGGAGCGCATTAGGAACGAATTACAAGGCGTCGAGTGTCCTGACATGCACATATTAGGCAGAGAAAAAAAATCATGTACAAAATTGTGACGACGGGAAAGTACTGCTAGCATTTGCAGCAGGTATACGCTGACCTCATTAAAAAGCAACAAAGCAACAGTATAAGACCCCCCACCCCTCTCAGTCCTCCTCAGTTCTGTCGGTTGTATGTGCCCATGCCCTTGGGTCAAGTCCAAATCAACACCATCCGCAAAGCGATGCAAACAGTCCATGATATTCACGGCGCATTGATACTGAGTGAAAGTTATTACACATAATAATAAGGTAACAAAGAAACAATAGATGAAACGGACAAGGCCTTTGCCATCATTCACAGTGAAGTTGTAGTGACATTGTACATCTGCTACCACTGCCTTGTGGCCACTGCACCCTCGGGCTACAGGCAGCAACGCTCTCATTGGTAAACCAGTAAAAGAAAGTGCTTTCGGTTACGAGATACCACGCCACTTCCATCTGTCACAAATAAAACCTGTTCTCCATGATTGTAGAACCAACGCGCTCACTTCTCGTGGCCGTGAATTTCTCCGATTCTCGCGGCGCGAACAAAAAGTTCTACATTGGAGGGAGGAAGCCCAACAAAGCGTAGAATGCGGATTCCACAGACGTGCTGCAGCAGCGTTCTCCTGACGGCAGTAAACCGAGCCCTGCGGAGTAAAGCCCGAGGAATGTGCCGTAAAGGAGGTGGGGTAGAGGAAGAGGGGTGTACCAGCGGCCGTGCCCTTGTCTTCTTCCAGCGCCTGGAGGAGGCTGGCCTGACCCCTGACCCGTGCGCGCGCCGCGGCACACAGACGCGCGCGACTTCGGGGCACGAGGGTGTGGACACGGGGCGCCAGCCGCTCCCCGCCCGTCGCCGCACCGTCTAGCGTCTGATTCAGCACTAGCAGAGAGAGAACGCAGCGCGCGATGCCCGGTGTTCCTGGACCTCATCCATGAACATATATTCCTCCCACTCCTCTCTCTCCCTTCCTCCCTCCGTCTGTTCCAGAACGTATACCCTGTCCTTTCAACGTCTTGTGTGCGCGCGCCACGATGACGCTCACATTTTCCTCTGCTTTGCGCCTTAATGCTACGTTTCGCCAAGCGGCTCATGCAACGGCGCTGACATGCCTGCCTCGGTGTCTTCGATTCTCTCACGGCACACCAACATCAGCAGCTGCTGCGGCGTCTGCGGTAATTGAAGATGTGTATAATATGCACCGTTGGGGTTTTACGAACTATAACGGAAGCGAGCCCTGGGCGTCGTCTTGGCGCCTGCCCAGGTTTTTAAGCATTAACGGAGACCTGGGCAAACAATGGCAGTAATTACGAGGGGTGGAGGCAAGGGATGTTCACTTCAAAGAATGCATACCTTATACGACGAGCGACCCGTTAATGCGAGTGTACCGAGCAATTCCTCCGCTTAGGCAGGTGGGAAACCAAACGTGCAGATATAGCCGAATCTTGAGGGTCTCTGCATATAAGTCTCCTTCTCCAGAGCATAAATATAAGCCACCTCGTGGTCTGGGCGGCGCCCTACGGCGAAAGGTTAACGAAAATAATGACAACAAAGAGGTCGGGACGGGGAGGTTGTACAGAAAACAATTATTCGCTCAAATTATAACTCCTGTCCCGCCTGTGCGGTCTGGTTGTCGATCATATGCGACATTCGCAATTCCAACGTGATCCCATCCAACGGATTATCATGGTGCAAATAGTCCCAAGCAACGCGATGTTCGAAACGTTGGCAGAAAAAAAAGAACACGAACATGCTATATATATATATATATATATATATATATATATATATATATATATATATATATATATATATAGGATGCGTGGTTGCTCATTACATTGTAAAACCGAACCACCGTCGGCTGCTGCCCTTGCTGCTACCATGCCTGTATGTGTATACGCGGGTTTGCCAAGGCTTGGGGACGCAGCAGGACTGGTTGACCTCAAAGTGTACGCGCCCCCAAACACGCAATAAGCCCATCGCCGTGTTATAAGACTTCGCCGCTATATACGCAGCGAATAGACGCGGCCAGCGCGCACTTACAGCAGATGACGCCCCGGCAGCCGTCGTTAATTCGGACCGTGCCGGAGCGCACCTGCTCGCATGCCTGGTCTGTGGAGGTGTGGCGCACCTCATCGCCCCTCCTGCGCACAGGGCAGCGCGCGTGCTCCCGTCCTTGGGCACATACGCGGGATGGATGCACAAGCTAGAAAGAAGCAGCAGCTCTCGAAAGGCGCTCGAGTTTTCTGGCGCATGCATCAACATAGTCGACGCCACCGCCCGGTACGTTTCGGTCAATGGCTCTTGCGTTTCGATTACTATATGTGCCGCGCGGGAGCCTTTAATCAATCTGCGCTGTGTACGCGCGTCGCGTACGCTATATGCAGGTATAGGCGTGTGCTCTATCCCCCCAGCATGTGTGGCCGGGAGTGTATACCGGGACGAAGCTTGCAGCAGGAGCTCCCATTGAGCGTATCGAATGCCACTTCCGGCAAAAGTTCGCGGTGAGAACATCGCTCCCCGGGGTCGAGCAACGCACGGTTGGTCCAATAAGGAGTGGTATATAGAAATGCGTCGGTAGTTAGCCTAGCTCGCGCCTCGATCGCGCCCAGGACGGTATGGCACGGGCCGATACATGCTGCACGTACCTACCTTTCATAGACGTAGGGTAATAAGTGTAACCTATGCTCTGTGCATGGGCCCCGCTCCCTATCCGGTCTGCGCGATACGCGAGAAGACCGTGATTACTGCAAGCGTGATGTACGACGTTGTAAGGTAACCAGAAAAAAGAACGAGAACAGGAGCTGCTTGCGTTGTCCGAGAATGTCTCGTAACCGCCATCATGCGATGATAGTGGAGCACGAGCTTGTATACTACGAAAACTCATGATTGTAAGCGCAAAAAGGGAACTTTCCAACGGGTTCGAAAATAATGTGGGGACTAACAATTACCCCTTCCCCATCGAGAGAAATTAACATCGCTCCCTCACAGACCAACCGCAAAGGGATAACAGCAAGCAAAACAGCCTTCCCAATGACTAGCATTTCTTCGCGAGCTCTGTATGGCAGTCAGTTTGTTTTATTCATTTTTGAGTTGCGTAGTCGACACGAGTTGCGACGCTCGTGACCACCGCGACGTATAACAAAAAAAAAATGCAAGAAAGAAGAAAAAAAAAAAACAGAGCCGATACAGATCACAGCGAAGTCTGCATGCTTCTGACATGCGACAAAAAAGGATACTTGACAGGCTCTGTATAGAAGCGTATAAAATGCAGATACAATGAAGCGCAACGAGCGCACTACTTTGTCGGTCGCATGGTGCGGGCATCCGAAGACGGGTTAGGTGGATGACCTTCCAGGTTTACTTGAACACGCTGACGAGATACAAGCAAGCGCGGGGACTGAGCCGCGTTTTGGCCGGCTTCTGTCTGAACTATACGTTCAGAAGGCAGGATCACGAACTCTACATGCCTGGCATGGACGGCTGTCGCGTTGCCCGTATACATCGAAGGCTATTACGCGCTGTTTCAACGTCCGAATCCTGACCGTCTCCGTCCGAAACGCTGGCTGGCATACAGCGTGTGCTAGTCTATGGTTCTGCATGGTTTTTAGAGCGCAACGCTAAATTTGCCCTGTACGCCTTATCTGTCGGCGGCCTGGAACGAGGGGGGGGGGGGGGGGGGGGGGATCATCTCTAAACAGGGTCATTAGATATGCAAGGCAGAAGGAAGGGTTGTAATGTTCTCTGTTCTTTTTTTCGTTGGTGGCGAACTTGGTTCACATAGCTGACATCTTTCCCTTCAAACGTACCTTGACGCTTGTTTTCTTGACGCTGTTTGCCGCTTCTCTGCATGAGAATTCGTGGCGATGTACCCTTAGAGGTATGCAGATGTCCCCTACGAAAGCAAGATATAGGTGCTATAGATGCGAGTGTGCTGTGAGTAAGTTGAAACCTTGAAAAGAAGTCCCTCCATAAACCACATAAACCAACAGTTTTAACGTAACATCTGTGCTTATTGACCCCTTTTTAATATAGAATTTAAATGCAAATCAAGCTCCAAAGCAGTTATTTTGTAATATATCCACAGTCCCGAGAGCTTCGTAATTTATATATATGGCTGGAGGCGTAGCTTGCATTATACTTCAGTTAGGAGAATCGAATACAGCGCGAAAACACAGGAACTCGCCTGTTTTGCAAACTGAATTCTTCAACCAGTAGATCACCATCATCATCAACCTGAGTACTCCCACTGCAGAGCGAAGGCCTCTCCCATATTCCTCCATGAACCCGGTCTAGTGCTACCTGCATCCACTTGACACCTGCGAACTTCTTTATCTCATCCGCCCACCCAACTTCTTGCCGCCCCCTGCTACGCTTTCCTTCCCTTGGAATCCAGTTTGTTACCATAAGCGACCATCAGTTATCCTCTCTTCGCCCTATATGCCCTGCCCATCTCTTCTTCTTGATTTCCACTAGAATGTCAGTAACTTGAGTTATTTCTCTGACCCATTCTGCACGTTTCCTATCTGGGGAAATACCTGATCAAATGCAGTTTCAGTGCAAATGCAGTACTTCTGTAAGTTAAAATCTGCCTTGTCTGTTGATTATCGCATCAGGAACGATTAATGGTGACTTCGAAGCTGACCGCTGCGCAATTCTAGCAGCCCTTATAGTAACTAAGTGCAGCATGGTATACTTCTGGTATATTTTTTTGGTAGGCGTCACTTTGGCCTGGTATGCAACCCAGACGCTGCTGAAAATTACTAAGAGCTAACTGCGCTAACATAAAAAGCTAACACTATACAGGAGACGAGCAAACTCGTATACATTCAAAGACAGGGTCGCGATGCCCTGTCTGTCCCGCCTCCGCCTTTCAGAACCTTTACGCGATTTGATCGAAGCTATGGACTATCATCTGCCCACCTAGCAAGTCTCAGACGAACACGACGCAAGAAAAACATGCTTGGATAACACTCCCTCACCTTGAGCCAGGGGAGCACGAAACGACGGATGCCTGTCACAGTATTCGCTGCTTGTGGGATTCGTTGAGCGGCGCTTGAGCTAATGAGGACCTCTCACTGACGCGCCCAGTCTCTGTTTGAACGCGTGCCGCTAAGTGATCTCTCTTCCCCCTGCCCAGCTGTACGCGCGACACATTAGCGCCAGCTTCGGGAAAGGGATACGTCCGAAGTTCTAACTCCCGGCCTCCCGGTATGCACATGCCTCAGCGCTGGACGCGCATGCGTGGTAGGATATAGGCCGGGTTTCAACCCGACCGCGCCGCGGCGGATACACCTCCTTTCTTTGCGCGTGCTAAAAGGCGAAATAGCTCGGCTTTCGGCCGCTCGGATATGCACGGGTAACGAGCCGCGCACATTCGCGAGGGTCCAAGCGAGGCCAGGTTACAACACGAGGGGAAGTCACGTATACCGCGGGATGCCGGCTATATAGTGTTACGTGATCGGCACTGCAACTCGGCGACTGCGCTGTCAGGCCACCTTCATTCCGCGGATATCTTGGCTTCCACTTTCAAGCTCGGCTTTCTAGGCATCGGCTGGGCAGTCACATGAACGCTGTACAGAACAGGTCTGATTGCTGGACATAGACTGAGCGGATATACGAAAAAAAGAAAAAAGAAAAAGTTACGCAGAAACGCCATTAGGTGAAGGTAAGCTGTAACGCTGAGCCTCACTGCTGTGGTCACTGAGAGAGCGAGAGAGACAGGCAGAGGACTGTAGCAACAGCATGGTGGAAATCGCGCTCTACTGGCTTTGGAAGGACGAGAAATGTGCTGCAACGCCCGCCGAAAAAAAGAGAAACGTCCAAGTAAATTTTAAAATACTGCACAGCAGTTCGACTCAATTTGATCCTGTCCGCCCTTTGTCACTCACTCCCGCGACATGACCTCCCCCGTTTGCGTCCCAAAGAAATGAGATCAAGATAATCGCTTTCTTTTTTTCTTTATTGCCTGGTCTTAATACATTGCTTTTTACAAGAACAAAATCGACCAAAATCAATGAACTGCTAGGATTGGGCCACCTGTCTTTGCGACAGCTGGTCAGTCGTATTTTTGTTTTTTTAGAGACACGACTGACCCTTTCTATGCCAAGTTAGACTGGGGCGGCTGCTACCGGAGTACGTTGTTTCAACAGAAGGTTTTTCCGCAGGGATTAAGGGCTTTTATAGCGAAGTCGTAGCAAGTGTTCGGTTCCTTTCAGCGCGGTTTTCAAGCGATTATTTGTCTACAGTAAAAATAAAAAAAAAAATGTATCGTGCATTGTGTGACATTATGTTCCTTGTGTCTTTGTACAGGGCCTTGTATGATGGAGGCCCAGGTGCAGATGTTTTAAAAAGGGTAAAAAGACTGCAGGTGACGCCAAGAGCAAAAACCTTCTTTTTTTAAATTGCACACCGGAACCTTGCCGGTAAAAACATTTTGGGAGAAAAAGGGATTTTCATGCCCTGGGGATCACACTGTTTAATATGCAGGAAGCCAGAAACCATAGACCATGTTTTGTTTTTTTTACACTGTTGGGAAGGAGTATATTTTTGGGATGTATTGCAAAGAACGCTAATGACAGATTTTCCGCTAGACCCGCATGACATTCGGTACTTATGCGTAGAAAGTGAGGATGAAGTACCATTTGATTTAATTATGCTCATGGGCCTCCACTGTATATGGCGCTCAAGAATGGCGGGTTACCATTGGGATAAAGATGCACGGCCTGCCAGAATTTATTTTCGGGAAAGCGTGGACAGGCTTTTTGGCAATTCAGAAGCTGCAGCAGAACCTCCCGAGTGGCTCTCAAGGCTAGAGCCTTTGTTGTGTATGCGTGAATTTTAGTGTGTCATATGTAAATAGCGTATGTAGATCAAGATAATCGCTGCATCCAATCATGCGGGACTGTGGTGGCACGCATGGTTCCGTTTAACGTTTGCACACACAAGCCCCAGTAATGCGTATACTCATACCAAATCCATATTACTGAAACCATTCGTTTTTCGATATTGTGACAACCGAATATCATAAGAAAATCAGATTGGGGCACATGCATAAAGTAATAATAATAATAATATTAATAATTGGTTCACAGGAAAGGAAAGGCGCAGTATCCTAGTGTTACACTTTGTGCTACGAAAATTACACAGTGAATTGTTTTACATAATTACATAAAGTGGATTGTTTTGGTCCCTCCCAATGCGATAGCTACCATCTGCGCTGGAAATCTCGGCGGCAATTTTTTTATTCAATATACCTTTAAGTATTTTCATAGTCTCTCCCGGTTCGCAACGCTAAGCATCACTGATCTGTACAAACTGCACCCGCGCCTTTCTTCTGACTTTTTTTTCCTTAGTCGAAAGAGTAATGCACGCGCGTCTTTATGAGGCCTGGGCGCTCGGTAAAACGGCGATCATCCTATTTGTGAAGAACAGCGTCTCTAATCTGGAGGCGCGGCCTGGTACACCTCAAGCATGCCAGAAAAATCGCAGAATGTATTTTGCCCGGTCGTCCAACGCTGCTTTGCATTTCCAAGCTTGTTTTTCAATATCATTCGCACCTGCCCAGACATGAACATAAGGCCCCAGCTGTAAAAGGGGACAACAGAGCAGCGATTATTATAGCCTGCAGTGCATTCCTGCATACCCACTTGTACACTGCTACTGTGTAGCGCGGGGTGAAATTATAAGACCTCGGCACATCAACGCCCGCGCCTCTTGGCAACATCCCGATGCATCGTTTACTGGCCACTTGCAAATGCAAAGCTCTCCCCTATCCCAGCCACTGTGCGCGGTCAAAACAGCCGCGCGACCTGATTCCATACTAATGGCCGAGACACGGAAGGCCGCACCCTTGAGACTGGGAGAAAAGAACGAAGAGGAGAAGCCAGGCGATGAAGCATTGCCCGGCGCCAACGCCTCTGCTGGACAGGCACCAGGGCCGTCTGCAGGAGCGCGCCACAGGTCGCATAACAATGACCGCCGCTCCCGCGCTGTTCATCAGTGGCGCTGTAACGCCGTATGGTAATAAAACGGCGCGCGCAGGGTACTGCATTTGCAGCCGGCTTCTGGGTGCTCCAAAGCCTCGGCGACGACGCCGCCGTGGATCAATTTCCTTGAACTAATTGCACTACGCACCTCTTCGCGAGTCCAGGGTGTACCTTCCTATAACTTAGCCTGCCTGTGCGCGAGCCTCATCTCTGTACAGACCACCTGTACAGTGAAATCGGTGTCACAAGAATTATCCAAATCGTTTCTCTTGCCGAGAATGCAAAATCTTTTAGAGCGCATCGAGTGTCAATTTCGATCCTTCATATTCGCCGCGCTAGTGTATGCTTCTTGAGCAGAAAGGAATGAGGTATACAGTCATGGTTCCTTAAAAAAATACCATGATGAGGTGTCTAGCGCGCTGCAAGGCGCGGCAAATGATTGATTTGGAAGAAAAAATGGGAACTCTATATCGCGATTCGCGGCTTACACCGCACGCCACAGCAGTGACAAAACATCTACGTAAGCAGCAGCAGAGCTCATCTCGTTTCAAAGGTTATTTAGTCTCAAAACAACACTGCTGGAGGAAAGCGTAACCACACATCCTTTTACCTCTCCTTGTAGGTTAAGTTGACCTATGGATGTGACGTCACAGCGAAGGAAAGACTAACTGTCGCACACTCGGCGAGCCCCCGTGCTCCGCCGAGGAAGATGGGAGAAGGGAGGGGAGAGAAAGGAAAGGGGGGTGGGGGGCAATACGGCGAGGCCGAGGACAGCAAGAGTTAACAAGGAAGTCACCACAGTTCGAAACTTTGCTGCAGTGCTAACGACGCACTGTCGGCGAGCTAGCGAATTTTTTAATCGTCATGCTGATGCGCTAACGCCAATCACGTGACAGGCACAGAGAAAGCAAATGCAATACACACCCCACATGTAGAAGTCGTTGGCCCAAAGATGGTTCCGGCTTTCGGTGATCACCATGTTGACACCGCCGATGAGAGCGACGGACACAACGCTTAAGAAGCAGCGCGCGCAAGTCACTCAAACGAAATGCATCGAGTCACCATAAGCGCCACCGCTTTTCGCAGTTCAACGACGCAGAGCCTTGGTAAAATCGTTCCAACGGCGAAGAGCAGAAACTTCGCCGTGCTAACGACGCCGAGTATAAGCGAAGACTGCCTCACGATGCGAGGTTCCTCCGCTCAGTCCCACACGCACCGAACACGCAAGCAACACGGGGCGTCGACAAGTGCACGGAAGAAGGCACCGCTATGCAGCCACTGCTCTATGTGGAGGGGGCATCCCGGTCTGGAGGCAGAGAGAAAGAAAATGCCCCCCGAACTGCAAGGCGCGCACGAAAGAGCCCGAAGGCCGCGCCAGGAAGCAGAACCCTCCCATGGAAAGTAGAGCTCTCGCAAAGCTCAGTCTAGGCCTGCGCTGAAGCTCCTCTTTCCTTCTCCCCCCTCGCTCTGCTAAGCGTCTTTTTCTCCTAGAGAGCAACGCTGCAAGCCGAAACGTCGCTGCTGCTGATGTTGCCCCGCGTATGCACCTGTGGCGAAGAAGCACTCCCTCTCCAGGAGCCACCGTGACTAAAACAGACGCTCGCGATCGCCGGAAAAATATAAAATGAGTTTCTAACATCCGCTCGCGCGATGGGGGAGGGGGCAGAAGCCGGCATCGTGGTCAAGAAGCGTCGGAAAGAGAGGGCGAGAGGAGGGGAGAAAGCAAAGAAACGACGGCATCAAGAGAAACAAAGCGGAGAAACTGGAGAGCCATAGATAACCAACTGCGCCCGCGAGAGCAAGGCAAACCAGGAGAAACCGGCTAAAACAAACCAATGAATACAGAGCAACGTTTCTTCGAGGAGCTTCTCCTCTCCCCTCCGGGAGCTTCCAACGGTCGTTCGGCAGCAGTCGGTGGCGCGGGAGCTCCGCGCCGGCTGACCCTTGAGGCACGCTTGACCCCACGCGTGACCCCCGGCGACCCGTAACCGACATCTGCGAGCACATGCGCCCCACCAGAGCTGCTGGCGTTGACGGCGCCTGGAGAAGCCCATCGCTGCTTTTCTTTCTATGCGTGACGGATCAAAGCGCGCCAGCTATTCGCTTCTTTTTCCTTTCTCGTTCTTTTCCTTTGCTGGCCGGCCACGCTCGGGATTAATGTGCGCACGCCGATGTCAAATCGTGACGCTGCGGCTTCTACCTCCCTCTGGCAGCCAGAAGATAGCCGTTGTGGCGCTAAAGGTGAAGAGTGGGGAAGGGAATGTGGCCGCGCAAAATGCCGCTGGAACCTTGGCTGCTTGTTTCGCCGTAAAGACGGAAGGAGAACGTTCCCAGTGCCGGCCTTTGTTATGAGCGGCGCCGCTCGTTCGCGGGCGATGCAGCCGTTTTACGTAGCCGGCGGATAACGCGAGAACAAGAAAGGTCATCCGCCACGGAAACTACTCGCTTTCGCCTCGACTCACTCGCTTTGTCCCTCTCTGCTCTTCTCTCATCACCACTGTCAGCGCTGCCACCGGACCTTTGCCGAAGAATGTCACGGATCGCCGGGGCCCCTCGGCTTCGCTGTCTTAAGTAACGTAATTGGGGTCACCCTTTATCCTGCAGCCTCCTCCCAGTGGCTCGAGCGAAGGTCGCCTGGGTGGCCCCTGCTGACTACGCACAGACAGAAAAGACGTTGCGGCTCTGAAGCGGCAGCGAAACCCTCTTTACCGAGAGTTTTCGCATTCATTGCTTCTGTTTTTTCCTTCTGTGTTTTCCACCCTGCCTCCTGTACAACACGTTCGGCCTCTCCCCGGGTCCATCGTTGCTCGTTCCGCCTTGGAGAGGCCTCACGTGTGTGTGTGTTTTCCCTTCGTTCAAAATGAAGAAATCCGACTCGCTCCGGGGGCCGGCTGGACTCCAACCAACGGACGCGGGAGAGAAGACGCCGGCGGAGTGGACAGGCGTTCACACCGTGATTGCGGCACCAGCGGCGCGGCCCTCCTCACAAACACTCCGCGCTTGCATTGTCCGTCGAGGACCTCCAAGGGCGGCCGTATATTCTTTCCTTGCCTGTCTCTCGTTTTCTTCTTGCCCTTCACCAAGGCGTGGTTCTGGTTGCCGCGTCGCGCAGTGTAGGTATATATACTGCTGAACCCAGCGGCCCAGACTCTCAACGGTCGCAGCTCCGTTTGTCGGCACGCCGCCGCCTCACGGCTACCTGAATTGCATGCTCGCTGCCACCTCGCGTGCGCGCGTCGCTGGGCCTGACGTGATGGGCAGGTTTGCATTGGCCTCACTCCCCGCTCCTTTGCTCTCCCTGTCTGAATGCGTGTGTGCTGCGTTAAGTCCCGTCGTGGCATGCAGGCCCACGATCCGTCACGTTCGCGCTTGGAAAGCGCAGATCGGCCGCCGCTGACGCCCCGTTTCCAATTCGTCGTCGGCAGCAATTGTTGAGATGTGCGCTCCGCACCGTCACTCTCTTCTTTTTTCTTTTTTGCCTTGTTATCTTATTGATGTTTTTCCCGCCTCGTCACCGTCGTCGCTGCTTATTGTCCGACTGACGCGCTACCGCCCAGGCCGCTTGTGCTTCGCTCTCTGAATGTATTCGGTGCAGAGGTCCACAGACGGCCGTGTGTGGTGTGTTAATGTCGAGGACGTTGTCTCTGATGTGGCCCTCAGCAGTGGAATGAGGTGTCCCGCACCGGAGTTTGCGAGGACAAATAAATAAGTAAAAAAAGTTCGACGCATTGTTCGTGCTCTTGGGACTCGACCGAAAATAATTGTTATATAGCCCCGGATTTGATTGCGCACTCCCAACCACTCTGTCTCAATTCGTCCCGCCGACGCGCATGCCTATTGTCTTTAAATAAAAACATCGGCACAGTACTCACAAGTTTCACATACGGTGTCGCCACCACGCGGCTACCTTGATCAGGAAACGTCTGAGGGGTGCACGTATAGCGGTGGAAGACGTCCTAACTTTCGTACTGGTCTTAATTTACCGTTCTGTTTGTAGCGATGTTTTCGACGCTGCCCGAGCAGGAGGTGATTGCTGCGTCCATGCACGCGTATAAGGCACAAAATATAGGTTGAACAGAAAATGGAATTGCCGAGTTTAAATTTTCTATCTTGCGCAGCGCTAGAACTGTGCGCTCAAAGGTGGCATGATCGAACCTGCGTTCGTAAGTTTCCTCGGGTTGACGTCAACTGAAGAATGAGTGGATAATTAAGCTCATGCCAATCCCAGTGTTGGCAAGTCGGTTAGACATCTCGGGCATGTAAAGCAGCGTGGAATGAACGGGCACGACGAAGAAACACGCAAATTGCATAGCTAGACCTGCTTTCTGTTTCCGTATTCCTTTAATTCTCACTGTTTTCCCACGCTACATCAGGTTTGCTACGTAATCAAGGTTAGCACATAATGATGATGGCTGTGATAGTTTTAGTGCACATTACGTTATACAGAGGTTTTTTTTTTATATCAGCATCACTAGGAAGCAGTGACCTTGACTAACGCAAATTGTGACTATTGATGGCAACATTTTTTACCGACAACAGCTGCTGCAAAGACCGCACAGGTACTTTGTAAGAAATAAAGTGTAGTTACCTGTACGATTCTGCAGTTCCCCGTAGGAGGGAGGGTTTGGTTCGCGAGACGGTTTTCTTGGACTTTTTTTCGTCGAAAAATGAAGGATACAATACAGTACTCCCTACGATTTTTTTTTTTTTTCATTTACGTTAGCCTTATACATTTAAGCCATGTAACGTCTACGTGCCATTTTCTCGTAGGAAATCTCTGCTTTTGTTCAACTACGCATAGTTCGCATGCTTGAAAGGTAGTTTTGCCCACCGAGGCTCGCTTTGTGCTGCAGTTTACTGCCCGGGTCAACACAGCAAGTTTTTCCTGCCGTGCTTTGTTTTCTAGCACGTTTACAAGGCTCACATTCCTGCACTCTTCGGCTGCATGCGCAAGTGTATATACATCGTCCTCGGCCGCTGTCCCCCCGCGGGCACCGCTGAGCAAGACGTGCATACGTTCGCCTCAGGGCATTCCCACACAACATGTTGCCCGCAGAAAGAGGCAAAGGCCAAGCAAGGAGAAATGCGTAACAAGGACCTTGGATCTGCAGCGAAGGATAACTCGGTATGCTTGCCAACGCGTTATGCTGCTCGGTCGAATGCCCCTCGCCCAACCACGCCAGGTCGCCGGCTTGAGGCAGGCGTGGCATACCGTTTAATGCAGACTAGCCCCTAGCGGAGCAGTTTTCCTTCATCGTTTAACCATTTGTGGTTGGCTTTTGTATGCAGTTTCCGAATCGACCTTGCAGTTTAAGGAGTTGGAGCGGGCGGCGAGTTGCGTTTAAATCCCCGTTACTCTCGGGGCCAATCCCTTCAGCGTGACTAATCGGCTGGTAAACCGTTCGCCAACTTGAACGTTTCTGTCTTACGGCTGACAAGCTTACAGCAAGAGAGCGACTTGCACAGCCAAGCCAGTGCAATGTCAGCTGCTTCGAAGCAAGCATTTTGCTGATTTTATGTAGGATTTATCCGTTTAATACTGTTACTCTCTCTCAAGTCCTTTTCCGCACATAAGAGAGGGATTTCCGCCAGCAGCCAGACGATTTCGAGGTTTAGAATATGGTGTTAAAACACAGAAAAAAAGCTATGGATGAAAAGAAGAAAAAAAAAAATCTGCCCTGTCGCACGAGGACTGTGCCGAAGGCCCCGAATACACCTCTGCTCACGGACGCCGCTCGCTCATGGCTCCCATATTTGCGGCGATTGCATCGAGCGCCCCGTGTCATCGAAATTGCTGACCCGGTTTCACTGCGGCCAATTAGGGCTGCTTCATTTGCATCGGCCGCGGCCACCCTGGAGATATACTGCGCTCCCCTCGGGCGCCGCATTAGAGGTCGTTGGTCAGTGCACAAATTCAGGCCCTATAGTGCGGCTTCTAGCGAGAACGCCCGAGATGTGTTTTATTTAGTTATTTATTTCAAAATACTGCCAGCTGTGTGTACAAGTGTGATCCGGAGAGAGGCGTTGGTACAGACACGAATTACGTACAGGAAGTATACGAGATATACCGCGTATCAACTTGGGGCGAACTCGGAGGCCGGAGGCGAACAAGACTCCGGCATTAGGTTCAGGTAAAACAAAGCAAAAATGCGCAAGTCATTCGATCGTGCAAAGTTTGTGCGCTGATACTGGAACGACCAGCTAGAAGTACAGGCCGCAAACGGACAGGTATGACTGGTCAGCCAGCGCCACATATACTGCAACTGTCATTCGTGTCCTTTTGCCTTGAGGGGCGGTTCAGGTGAGGAAGTGAAGAAGCGGCCGAAAGACAAACGCAAAATAAGAAAATTTGGAGCAGTAGGAGAGAAAAAAAAAAAAGAAAATCAGTTTTCCCCCTTCAAACCGCCGCACACTCACGGCAGAGACACGCGTCTTATCTAGCGAGGACAGAAAATGCCGTTGAAAGAGCCCTCGACGGATCCTTTTCCCGCTCTCACGCGTACACTCCGCGCATCTCTGGAGGTGACCCCCAGCGCCCCCAGCGTTTCCATTAACGGAGCAGTGCCTCTAATTTGGGGCTGCGATACTCAATGCTGCCGCGCTGAAGCGTCATTCCTCGTTGTCGTCGACGGCGGAGAGGAGGCAGAAAGCGTGCGACCTCGGCCCAGCGTGGACGGCGCGAAGCGGCCACGTGCCATGCGCCGCGTTTAATCGGGCGGTGGATTTTATTTTGCAACGCTGCCACCCACTAATATTTTCGCGCGTATTTGGCGGCGTTGGACACGACACATCTCTGCTGGATGAGCGTCCAATCAGGCGCGAAGATGAGGCGTCCTATAGAGGGTGGATGAGCTCCAATGGTCAGACCCAGTCGTAAAGCCCTGAGTGGTGTTGTTGCCTGAGTACGTTAGAATGCTCACCTGGCTTTAATGACACACACACACACACACACACACACACACACACACACACACACACACACACACACACACACACACACACACACACACACACACACACACACACACACACACACACACACACACACACACACACACACACACACACACACACACACACACACACACACACACACACACACACACACACACACACACACACACACACACACACACACACACACACACACACACACACACACACACACACACACACACACACACACACACACACACACACACACACACACACACACACACACACACACACACACACACACACACACACACACACACACACACACACACACACACACACACACACACACACACAAAGAAACTCGAGTTTGCCGCTTAAATGTCGTTATATTTAGAAGTGATACGTTTCCATGAAGTACCTTTAAAAGAATTGTGTAGCAGAGCAAGGGGCTCTGCGATCCAATTATTATTATTTATTTTTTTCGGAGGGGGGGGGGGGGGGCTCTAATCATTAGCTTCTTGATCTCGGTGCTGAAATATTACCCCTGTTTTCCGCGCTTGACAGTAAGATTACTTATAATTTGGCACTACTCTGGAGCACATTTATGAACTTTATATAGTTATGCGCCACATAAGATCACCGTTATTCTGAAATGACAGATGTACACAAAGCAAGCAAGGAGAACGGCCAAAAATCAAAACCTGTTATATATCTATGTCCACAAAAACTTTTTTTTTTTTTTTTTTTTTCTGCGTACGCGTTCTCGGGAACATCCGGAGATGAGGAACGTATTTTCATTAATGTGGATAAACTCGACTTCTGCACGTGTTTCGAGGTGGTGTTTATATGTGTTCTGCGAACTATCCTGTGCAAGAGTGTGATGAGGTTTTTCTACATATGCTGTTCATACACTTCCATCCGCGTTATTGCGGTAGTCTGGGCGTGTATATAGGCTGTAAATAGCTTGCACATCTACCCTAAAGTGATTTTCATCTTATTTCCTTCCCTCTCACTTATCTTTCTATCGCACCCATTCTAGTGCCTTCGCCCGCAGAAAGCGTGTACGATGGACACTTACGCGCTATAATATAGTTACTACTACCGCCATCCCTAGCAGTTCTTCCTTGCTATTAACGTTTATATAACTCATTACCACCACAACCAGTATTTTATTGATTGATTTATAGGAACGGAAATGCGCGGTAACTGTCTCACTTGTTTTCTGTGGACGCCTCAACCGCACCGTAAGGGAAGGGAGGAAGGTGGGAGTGAAAGTGTAAAGAGAGAAAGAGGAGCCGTAGTGGAGGGCTAAGGAGTAATTTAGACCACCTGGGTATCTTTAACGGACGCTGAGCGCGCTGTAAGGGAAGGGAGGAAGGTGGGAGTGAAAGTGGAAAGAGAGAAAGAGGAGCCGTAGTGGAGGGCTGCGGAGTAATTTAGACCACCTGGGGATTAACGTGCGCTGACATCGCACAGCACACGGACGCCTCTTCGTTTCGCCTCCATCGAAACGCAGCCGGCGAGGTCGGGTTCGAAACAACCAGTATTTGAAACACAAATGAGATGGTGTAAAGTTGGGCGAAGGAGATGACATTGCTTGCGCGATCAAATTGCATCGTCTACGCAATATACCCTAAATTTTGCTGTACTTTGAACCGAAGCTCAATGACCCAAACCGTCACCACAGCAGTGTTTCGTGGAACGCCAACGTATTGACAAAAGAAAGGGGCAGCTTCAGGTACGTGCCAGTCTTGTACGCCAGCGCAGGACTGACTGCATGGATATGCTCTGGACCACACACGCAGCAGCAACTTCGGAGCACACAGTTTTACGCATGCTAGCCAAGACGTACGACACTTTTAACCCTTTCAATCTATATCGCTTCCATCTCATTGCTCCTCAGCTGTGAGTGCAAACGCAGTTGATGTTCCAGGCGCCGCATTTTTTTTTTTTATTTTTTCGCTGCTTAGTTTTTATTTTTTCAATGCTGAGACGGAAATTCTACAACAACATACCAAGATCTGAGCTGCATGCGGCGAAGTTTGATTTTATTTTTCCGCTTCCCTCTGCACCTATCTACGCCCGCTCTGGAGTAGAGGGCAAGGAAGTGCCCCGACCTTTTCCTGAACCGACGTCGACCCACTGACGTTAGGTCTTCGGCTGATAAGCAATAGCATCTTCTCACTCTTCTCTCTTCAAAGATGAACAGCCGGTACGACAGGGTAGTAACAGGAAGACAGAAAAAGGACATCGGGACATTTGCAGGCTTGTACCGTATCGCTGAGGTGCAATGATAAAACAAACAAAGAACGCGACAGTGCGCAGGTGAGAGGAAAGGTGGAAGCGCCGATGAGAAAGAAAAAAAAAATCTAGACAGGCAACTGATGGGGTTCTTTCACCAGAACTCGCGGAGTCGTTTCGGGTGGGGCGAGCGCGTAGTACGAACGAAGCTCTTCTCCGTGTTTCTAGCTT
Source organism: Amblyomma maculatum (assembly GCF_055883805.1). Taxonomy (NCBI): domain Eukaryota; kingdom Metazoa; phylum Arthropoda; class Arachnida; order Ixodida; family Ixodidae; genus Amblyomma; species Amblyomma maculatum. The sequence goes on from NC_139346.1 coordinate 158,934,242, forward strand.
GCCCGTCCGGCAGCGCTGTTATCGGGCAAAGCTGCGTAGCGCGGACGCGTCTTGGTTCGCGCAGAAAAGGGAAGCAGTGATTAGACGTACTCACCAGAGAGAGAAATACGGAGAAGGCCGACGTCGAAGGCCTCGGGCAGCGAACGAGAAAATCGAGTTTCCACGAGTTTCCACCTTTCCTCGGATATCTCGGAGCTGGCGGCGACGGCAGAAGCCGCGGAAACGATCCTCCTATACTCCGGCTGAAGTGACCGGCGCGGCTTGATCACTGAGAGAAATAGAACGTCGCACAGCCGCACGAAGAAGTTGGTGGTGAAGAATTTTTTTTTCTTCTCGTGGGGATGATTTTCCGTTCCATGACGTTGAAGCGTGTTCAAAGCTGTTGTCGTACGGGTATCATTAGTAGCCTCCGATTTTGGTTCAGCATGATGTGTGTACAGTTAGGAAGGAACAAATTGTGCGCTCAACTGCACACACACACACACACACACACACACACACACACACACACACACACACACACACACACACACACACACACACACACACACACACACACACACACACACACACACACACACACACACACACACACACACACACACACACACACACACACACACACACACACACACACACACACACACACACACACACACACACACACACACACACACACACACACACACACACACACACACACACATATATTGGCATCTCTACGTAAGCCAATGGCCTGGAATATCTACAGTTATGACGAGACACTCATGCTTTATACGCCTGTGTCTGCAATCGACGGCTGGGCCGGGAGGAGTCGGTAGCCAGACATTTCTCTTTGGAAACATACATCTGTAACTTTTGCTCGCGACGGCATAGAGGCAGCGGGAATGCTAAAAGAAGCGTATTAATTAGTAGCAATCAATTAGCGATTTCGTCATAAACGCGCGTGTCGCAAGAACGGCACTAAATAGCATTCGTCTGGACACGATAATGCTCGTGGATATATCCAACTTTGGTCTAAAAATAACGTTTACGTCTCTTGCGTGCAAAATTACTGTCACTTTATTAGCACAGCTGCACGCTCTCTGCGAGAAGTCCGCGAGATTACAACATGGCTGGCAGGCTCTCTCCAATGAGGAAAGTTGGACTTTGGGTTCAGCACGAATAATTACTTTGTTGATGGTTACTATGTAAAGTGGAATATCGTGGTAGGTTTCATAATGAATAAGAGTCATGATTACGACTGTGAGTCATGACTACATGCGTAATGTTTGTGCTGGCTCTACACATTACATTACGTTACCTTGTAAAGTGCTGACTCATGCTGCATTGGTGAATGGCTGCGAGTCATGACAATGCATAACGTTTCCACATTCTACACCTTACATTATGTTACTTTGATAAAGAGCTCAATCATGCTACGCTGCAAAACGACTAAGCATGATGACTAAGCCTCGTGTTTGTACAGACATTACACCTCACTTTACGCTGCTTTGTAAAATACTCACGTCACTCATGCTACGTTGCATGATGATATAATGACCAGCGCCCAGCGACGTCACCAGTCAGCTAGCACTTGGAAGAGGCGAGCATATGAAGGGGACCGCGAGGTACGAGGCCCAAGTTTGCAACGATGACATTTAAGACCAGCTGTAACCAAGATGAACGATAACATCTGCATGGACCAGAAGTAGCGCGTCTGACACGGGGTCGAAGAGACTAGGTGGATTCGACTCCCATCTCAAACGTGCTGCCCAAGATGGCAGCTCCTGCAACTTCAACATGACACGTGGTCTCCTGACCTGCCAATGTCCGGCCACGTCACCGGTGAACACCAGTTGCCAGAAGCACGCTTGTGATTTTCGCACCATGGATGCCGGCGCCAGCTTTTGTGCCAATGATATATATGACGCTTTCGCTAATATTGGAGCAAAACGAACAGGGGCCGGAGGGCAGCCTCAATCACCTATACAGCATTTCGACGAGAACAAGAGGAGCCTTCTTGTCCAAATAGCGACTACCAGACTGCAGCTCTTTTCTCGCCTCGTGCGTTTTGGTTGTGTAAAGTCAGGAATCCGGCCTTCCTGGCTTATCTGTAGCGTTATATGCACACGAACGGTAACACGATGTTACAGTATTTTTTCTTTTTTTCTGGCGGTCAACAAAGCGCGCGGTTCGATCGCAAGCTCAAATGACCAGTTAATTACTCACAGTATGGTCGCTTCTCTACGAGACCCCTCGGTTACCGAACTATTCAGGCTGACTATATTTTAACACACAATACAGCCTCATCTACTTCTGCACAGCACGCGGTATGGCTTACCTTCCTAATTAGCCAAGGTTTTGAAGGGATGGCTATGGATATAGAAGTTTACCTACTCGTGCTGGCACGTTATTGTGACACTCCTGAGGAAAGGTGCATTTGAGAGGATCACCGTCAGAGTTGGAAATGCAAAGCTTACGCTGGTGACGGCAACGACAAGGTGAAGAAACAAACAAACTAGGAAGACATAAACCAACTGGTGAGAACACGAGCGTGACTCCATTTCGTCTCCCGCCGCAACAGCAGCGGCAGCACAGGAGCAACGCTCGGCGAAAATGTACCTATGTAGGAGAGGAAAGAACCGCCTCTTGGATCTCAGCAGGCGCCGCATTTAGCACGGGTGAGCGCGCCTTGCATTCCGCATGAGGCAAAATCTGATAGATTATCCATTTCCGATCCCCTTTTTTACTTTATGCCTTCCGATCATGGCGGCTTCTGACGCGCGGTGTTTCCAGTCAAGTGCACTCCGCCAACTCCTTTAAAGGCGTTCGACGACTTGTCTTTAACTTAGTGTGCAGAGAGAGAGAGAGAGAGAGAGAGAGAGAGAGAGAGAGAGAGAGAGAGAGAGAGAGAGAGAGAGAGAGAGAGAGAGAGAAGGTTTTAATCATCACGGAACACGAAGTGATGGAGGAAAGGAGATGGCGCGCGAGCGACTACGTCGAGTCGAACAGGGTATCGGGAGCCCCGTCGGAAGAGGAAGGGGGAAAGGTGGGGCGTAAGGTGCCGTGATAGCCTTTGAGGCCATGTTTACGACACGCGTGGCGAAGACCGCCGACTGCCGCGAAGCCTTGAGGCGTGTACGTGGTACGTGTCCCCGACGCGGTTGCTGGAGGGGAGCGGCTGAGGGCAAAGTGAGGCGCCCCCAGAGCACACAGGACAGCAGCAAAGTACTCGCAATCGCGCGGCCGTTGGCTGGTGTCAGTCGTGGCTGTGGTGGTCTCGAAACAGCGAACAGGAAGAGCAAAAATGTCAATACAAACAACACACAAAGAAAGGTATACGAAAGCGGAAGAAGAAGCAGTCGCGGGAGAGTCTCTCTCCACTTTGGCGCTCACTATCAGAGCAGATGCGAAGAAGCGAGCACCCACGTAGGCGGATGCTGACCCCTGCACCACGACCGAGCACTTTCTTTTTCCTATGCGAGAGTTGCGGTACGTGTGGCCTGTGTGGCTCGTCTCTACACAGCCCCAGAGTGCGCTGCCTGCCTCCGTTGGTGTCCGTGGTCTGCTCTTCTTTGCCCTTTGCAAGTTGTAGTGCTGACTTTCGCAGAGCTCTTACACACTGCTGTCGCAGGTGTAGCCGCTTGTATGATCCGGTTGGGAGTGTCGCACGGCATGCAGGAATGTGTACAGATATATATCTATTCTCTCAGTGACAGTTCTTAGATCCGCTAGGCGGTTAGAGGTAATCTAAATATATTCCAGGACATTTAATTAAAAACATAAAGGCAGCCCGTCATACGCAGCCATGAAGAATGGCAAAATACTAAGCAGGAAAGGTTCTGCGACGCAATGTGGTAATTGCTGCATGCATTTGCAAGAAACCTTTTCTCGTTCACGCTGGTATGGCTCGCATGAAAGCTGATGACCGATGCATATGTGTCTGCAGGGAATGCGATTATAGCCAACTAGTCCACTGCACCCGTCACTACACGCGCGTCGTTTTTGTGAAATGTATGGCGTTGGCGACAATTATTGTAATCATTTTCGAGGTGCACTGCGTGAGGAGGTGGATTCGATGTGCCAGGAAGAGCATCTCAGCGGAGCAAAAAATTCGTTGTTCGCAGTACCATATGTCTCACGACAACTGGTGTGTGTGTGTGTGTGTGTGTGTGTGTGTGTGTGTGTGTGTGTGTGTGTGTGTGTGTGTGTGTGTGTGTGTGTGTGTGTGTGTGTGTGTGTGTGTGTGTGTGTGTGTGTGTGTGTGTGTGTGTGTGTGTGTGTGTGTGTGTGTGTGTGTGCGCGTGTGTGTGTGCGTGCGTGCGTGTGTGTGCGTGCGTGCGTGCGTGCGTGCGTGTGTGTGTGTGTGTGTGTGTGCGTGCGTGTGTGTGCGTGCGTGCGTGCGTGCGCGCGCGCGCGCGCGCGCGTGTGTGTGTGTGTGTGTGTGTGTGTGTGTGTGTGTGTGTGTGTGTGTGTGTGTGTGTGTGTGTGTGTGTGTGTGTGTGTGTGTGTGTGTGTGTGTGTGTGTGTGTGTGTGTGTGTGTGTGTGTGTGTGTGTGTGTGTGTGTGTGTGTGTGTGTGTGTGTGTGTGGAAAGAGAAGTCTTTAGGGCACACTAAGTAAACACCGAAGTAAATAATGACGCGATTAGAGCGTGATTATTTCCGACCATGTTCCAGCTATAGCTTACTCTATAACGATGTTTATACTCGAAAAAGACGACTAAAAAAAAAAAAAGAAAACTAATCTGGGTGCTTAGTTGCCTTACCCTGCACTGTCATCTTTGTTATCGGAGAGTATATCGTTATCTATATCTCAAAAAAAAAAAAAAGAAGAAGAGAGAAACCAGAAAAAAAAAACACTATTGTTGCGTCAACAGCGATACAATTCATCATCAGTGCACCCTGAAATTAAGGATGTCGTTCGCTTTCTGCATACACAAGTTATTTGTACTATTATAACGCGCCAGACTTTTCTGGTCTTTCTAAGCCACTTTACTTTTGAAACTCATATCAACCTGTTTATGGTTGCAGCTGTGGAAACAATAGTGTTCCGAGTACAAGCAATGAAAATAAGTTGTTGGAAGGTCTCTCAATTTGAGCCTCCCGAAGGAAGCAAGGCATACAAGGGATCTCCTGTTGTAGTTACATACATCTGATTTTTTGTTTTTTCGTGCAGCAGCAGACATGGTCTTGTCCGGCCAAGCCTTTCCGACCTTTTCAGTATGTGAATTTCGAATCAGTGAAGGTCAGTCATGCATGGGATACGTCCCGCAGTATGCTGTGTGAACCTAACGTAGTCTAAGGCCCTTACTACGGAACAGCGAGACCTTGTTTAGGAAGAAATGACAAATGTGCACTAATGTTCACAACATGGTAACCAGCACTACGCGCCAAAACGCGAGTACAAACGTAACGCAGGTGTTACTTGCATCATCGCACAATTAAGGCAGGTCCGACGCAGGATACTATAGTTGGCTGGCATGCTTTGACACGATGGTGTTATCAGGCAACCCTTATGAGGGCTGGATAGAGATTATATGCACGGTGGGGAGGAGGAACGTTGCTCGTCCCGCTTTCACAAGCTTCCCAGCAATTTACGACTAATAACCTTCTCCATATTACTCTATTGTATACAAGAAAGAGCACCATCAGCTTAACCATGTCCACTCCAGGATAAAAACAAAACAAAACAAAAAACACCTTCTTTCGTATTACTTTTAGTAAGCCCTATCCTATTTTAGCTGCTGACCCCCTGTTCTTTACAGAGCAAGACTGGCGAGCTCTACGTCATACCACAGCACACCGATAGGTACGAGCAAAAAACAACCCCACCGTCAATACCTACGCCTTAACACATCCTTGTTTTGCGACTCAGGACATGCAGAAAGCGTTCAACTAATCTGTGGTGAAAACACGAACAGTTAAATGCATTCAGCGTCGTCTTAACTAATTTCTTAAGCGCGTTCTTTTGTGCACGCAAGCACTAATAACATCATGAAAACTAGTAAAAAAGTGAATATTGTCTGCCGAGCTCGTAAAAATGATGTAATGTGCGGTATAGGGAATAATCCGCAACAAAAGCAGCAGTAACAAGCGTTCACCGTATTGTTAACGTGTGCCACAGGGACGAGATTGCAAGTCCGGTATAACTTAGCATTTTTGCTGGCACATACTTGGCACGCAGCACGCTCAATTTTAAGGCGCAGGTCAGCTGGTGAACTGACGTGGTACGACTCGAACGAAGATACTGCCCGTGATCGTCCAACTTCTTTCAACTGAAGCATATGGCCAAGTCGCGCCCACATCGAGTCAAGGGCAAGTTTATTCTCGTTCTCCATCTGCAATGCTGATGAAATAAATAACGCACTCTGCTCGCCAGTTGAAATAAACGCGCTAAGGCCAGCTCGCCCCTTCCCGCCAGTTGTATAAATGCGCTAAGATCGGCTGAGCAGAGAGCAAAAAATTGGCAAAACAGCGTGTTGCGCACGTTTACGACCAAGGGTATAACCTCTTTGTGGTCCTATAACAGCTGCATGCCTTACGGGCTTTTGCTCGTTGTTCCTGCAAATCGAGCATTATATCGCTTCCAAAGACCGCCACAACACGCACACAAGCCAAGTTGCTGCGGTCCCACTCTAAAGACGACAGATCCGGAAAAGCCACATAATTCTTACAGGTATTACTTGCAGGCCTCGCAATTTTTGACGATATCACAATCGTATACAGTACATGGGCCCGTAAAGCCTGACGGAGAACGAAATGCTATCCCTTGAGAACTGAAGCTCTTGTCTACTGAGAGCAAGAGAGGAGGAGGGATGGATAACGGGGAACGTCGTAACAGTGGGATATCTGCACAGACGGCACCTATAGATACGAGCATATGTAATCCAGAAAACTATATAGGAGTGGAACTTGTACAGCCTGTCGTATTTGCTTCCTGATTACCTGGGTCTGTAACAAGCGTATTTCAAGCACGCCGCACAACGTGCACTATACTCATATAACCACGTATAGACCCGGATACAGGTTAGACTTATATGAGCGCCAATATCGCGGAGCGACGGAGCACAACGCGCGAGCAAATAATGCAAGTTGAAAGTAAAAAAAAAGAAAGCTATACACATCCCCGCATTGGTGACGCTATACGCAAAGGCGACATGATGAAGTATGCGTGCTTAACTGAAAAGCGAAGGGTCGTGGCCGTTTTACGATTCGCGTTGCCGCATATTGCGCTACGTGCTGGGCTTTATTGATCGCATAAAGCAGGAGAACAATCCTCATCTTTGTGCACTGCTAACACATGCACGAAGCGGTAAATTCGGCTTGTTCAGTTTACACGTCGCCTGTAAGTGCGCGTTAAAAGCTGACGCTGAAAATATAAAAATATATCATCTTGCTATAGATCGTAAGCTGGCCAGCACGAAGTTAATCCCGGATCGCTTAGGCTCACGGAATTTGTCATTCGTGTAGCGTGCAAGTACAGGTGTCTGCAGAAGCGTTGGCAACAGGGAGCCACGTATATGCTTAGGCGCTTGAAAAGTCTAAATAAATGTGCAGGCCTGAAGGAACCAAGAGTGTCTGTCTTTTGCGCTTCGCGGTCCCACTTGCACGTCAGACCCATATTTGTCAATGTAGTAAACAAATGGTGGCTTTTTATTTTTGTAGCTTTCGTGTTCAGAAGCCGCCTGTATAAGCACTTGATGCCATATTCTGTAACGTCCAGTTCATCCTAATCTCCCCCCCTCCCCCTTTCTTTTTTCGACCCTGAGTAATTGGTGCCATCTCGCAAGACGTACCTATATCCCGAGGAACAGGCAGTCCATGACAGATAACCTAAAGATGGAAATAGACCGAAATGAAACGTTCAGAAATCAGGCCTTTGTAACGCTGAATTTACGTACTTAGTAAACAGCGACTCGAGCAACTCCGGCAGCATATATATATATATATATATATATATATATATATATATATATATATATATATATATATATATATATATATATATATATATATATATATATATATATATATATATATATATATATATATATATATATATATATATATATATATATATATATATATATATATATATATATATATATATATATATATATATATAGCAGCCCTCGAACCTAGTCGTCAGTAATGAGCGTGAGTTGTATTGGCACTGCCCGTATGCGGATCGATCCCATAAAATTTTGCATTTACCTGTATTCACACTTTTCACGATAACATCCGGACTTCACACTTTCGTTGGCGGCAAGCACTGTGCAGTATGTACACACCAGTCAATGGCCATTAGTTCGCAAGTATATACATTATAAACGAAAATAAGCCTATAAGGAAGTAAGTAGAATGTCATCTAGTGCACTCCCGAGTCTCTTGTAGGGGCATGGTATTCTCTCCAAGCACTCAGGTGGATTTTCACCACTAACTATACGAAATGCTATACTTTGTTAATAGAAGCTTATTCTCTTCCAAACTTAATATTTAGTATTTGATGCAATCGGCAATGATAGGAGGCTTTTAAAGACTGCATCAGACGTATTCACGTTAGCAATTAGAGGACCAAAAAAGTTCACCCAAAATATTCGTAATTGCCAGAAATTCGCATAATCTCAAATGAGAAATGGCTTCCATGTATCTAGTGATGAAAATCTACCTCGGGGCTCGGGCAGCATGACCCAACTTCAATAGGGGGTGCGCGCTAGAGGACAAGCAACTCCCTTTTTACTCCCTTATAGGCTTCTTCGTGTTTTGAGTAGGTCATACGGACTGGAGAACGACGTTCGCTAGCTTTATACTATATGGTATGAAGTGAATGCACTTCATAGCAGTCTCTTGTCTCAGGTATACCGATCCCTGATATCAAATCAACAAGTCATAGATATCCGGCAAACTTTGTACATAATTACTTACTCCACCCCAGCGGTTAGTGCAATGAAGGCAGTTCACAAGAAGCTACGACTCGAAGAGGAAAACAGCACACTATAGTCGCTGAACCGAAGCATACATATCGAAGTTCCTGGAGGCGTTTCCTCTTCACGGTTCAAATCGGTTAATTAAGGCGGAGTTAGCACTCAAGGGACTTGGTATAAACTGTTTCGAGACGGCTGAGCTAAGGAACAACCCGCGACGCTTATTAAATTTCAATTTGAACCGTTTCGGAAACCTAAGATGAACGTATTCTGCAAAGGAGGAGGAGGGGCACGCTTTTAATGACAGCTTTAATTTAGACGCATGGGATATCGGTGGCCAGCCAACCGCGGCTCGTTGTAGCTCCTCGTTGCTGTTTGCGAAAGAAGTGGCCCATGTATATAGATGCAGCAGGCCTGGTTATAATAGTGAGGTGGGGGTAAGGTGAGAACGACGGAGCGAGGGAAGATACGGTTTTAGATATCGGCATAGGATGAAAGGAAGTTAGGACAATGGGGCTGTTGTACAAATTTGAGCAGATTTAGCCTAGATTGGCCATAAGAGGAATACAATTTATTTCTGGCTATATGCAAGCTTCTAGGATCGTATACGAGACGAATGTTGCGGAGTAAGGTTAGCTATATGTAACATGCTGATATAGCACGTATGTAACTTGATGGCCTTCTTGAGGACCATGCACCACCTCGTCCATTGTCAGTCGTTTGACCATGAGATCACTGGTGCCCAGTGAGAAATTTCGCCTGCGAGTCATGTATACCAGCTCATTGTGAACGATCCCGTATGGCCAGGAATGCAGCGAAGGGCTACATGATGTGGTTACAATTGCACAAATGCATCTGTATCATGTACATGACACTGGACATATCTAAGGGAAGTGTTCTGGACTCTGGACGACTAAAAAAACCGGTGTCAAATAGACGATATGTAGAGCAGAACTAGGTGCGTGGGTAAACAACGCGACACCTTACAAGTTCAGGGTGTTCCGCGAGAATATCAGGCACCAAACGAGGAAATGTTGCTTTCAACAGAAGAAACGGTAGTATATATACGATGAAACGTCAGACACAACTGTCTTTTATCGGAAATCCAAAGAATGTGGGACGGAAAGCGACACAAAGCATGCTCCATTTGCTGGATCTCTGTACGTCATTAGCGTCCCCGACGTTTTATAGTCTATTATAGAAGGCCGCAGAGAGAACAATCAGGGCAACAATAATGACCTGTCTGAGCGGATAAATTTAGCCATCGTATCTACAGTCGCAGAGCCAGTGGCCAGGTAAATGAGGACATAGCACAGCGCCAATGTGAACACATGCATCCATTAATCGTTCAACCTCTCCCAGTTGAAGAAGGATTCTTTTGCAACACACACACACACACACACACACACACACAAAAAAAAAAGAAAAGAAACGAGGCGACAAATAGATCATTTCGAGGAGCGGGAGTCTTGCAGCTTAAATATACACTCGTATACGGAGGACGACAAAACGACACGCTTCTGCCCCAAAAACGTGTAATAATGAACCGAGAATAGAGGAATGCGCCGAGGGAGATCGATGAGACCGATTAAAGACCGCCGTCGCGTTGTTTCCAGTACCGGGTGTGCCTGTCTCGGCGCTTATAAATATATATGAACGGAGGCGACTTAATCGGGCACTATATACGTTCGACTTTTGTCGGCTTCGCAGCGCGTCAGTGAAGAAGGGTGTGTGCGTACGTAGCGTTGTGTTTGTGCATGTGTTGTGTCGGTGTCTCTATAAGCTCAAGAACTCACACGACAAGCGAGTGAGAAAGAAAAAAAAAAATATATATATAATCCGAATATTGTTACGCTTCAGCACACAAGGACCCATCGCTTTACGAGGGCGCAGGGGCGCTCAGACCCTGAGGGCCTTCAAAGACGGTCTGATGAAGCGAAGTGGAGTAAGTAGAACGATGGGCTCTCGCGCGCACGCGTTGACCGCCGATATAATTGCAATCGGGCGCCTCAGTGCGCGAGTGCACGCGGTGGTAGCACAGGCGAAGAAGGGAAAGAAAAGACAAAATGTGGGCCATTCGAAGCCGTAGCCAGAGGCCAGAGAGGAAGATGCATACTCCACACGGTGGCTACACCACACGTGAAGGAGTAGGAGGCGAGACTTGAAACGCGCGCAGATAAAACGCCGAAATAATGAGCGACTAGCCAAACGAACTGAACACAATGAGGGGTATATGCACAGAGAATAACTATACGAACGGACGCCTTCGACGACCTGCGCGAGGAGAGTGAGTTTCAGCCGATGTGGTTGCGTGTTCGCGTGCTCACGCAGTTAGACCTGCACGAGGGAAGGATCGGAGAAGTGCGGCTCCTGTCCCCTCTTAACGATGAGCCGAAGCGAACGGCCTCTACTGCGTGCGTATAGCGGTGAGGCCTCCTCTGCTCCAGATTTCGAATAGAAACGACTTCCTGTGGGTGCGAAGAGTCGCCATACAGCGACCGTTTCTCGAGCCCTTGGTGGCACGGAATGGCTTTTTGGGGTGCACGCCACAACGAGGAAGATATATCAAGAAACAGAGAACAACAGAGAAACAAAGTGGATGTTTGCATGTATTCGGCGTGGAGCTTTGCGTGTATGTATAAGAGGACAGGCAAAAAAGAGAAAACCTCTAGCGTGTGAGCTCGCAAGTGCCGAAGAAGAAAACCTGACGAAGAGCTCCCGTGTACCAAAAAGGCGTCGATCGCCGTTTAGGGAGCCAGGGTGAGAGCTTTTTTTTTTTATTTTTTAATAAGTTTCACATCGCGGCCGTTTATTACTTCATCAGCAGCGTCTCCTGGGTAACGAGGCGAGAGAGAAAGCGCGGTTAAAATAAATTGCGCGAAAAATAAAATTACAGCGCGCGCAGTACGTATACACGTCGACTGCCGATCGATTGAGTGAGCTTAGAGTTCGAGTGTGCTTATAATAGCTCGTCTCTATTTAGCGCAGAAGAAGGACATAAAAGCTACTGAGAACCCGTTAAACGCACGTCGTTAAGAAAGACGAGGCGTCTGGCTGTCGCCCTCAGGTTTATTCCGTGAGCCGTGCTTCCGCGTCGCGCCGAAATGAACGCTTCGGTTGCGTTCGTATATAATAACCGCGTCATTGCATTTCGCTTATTTCACCAAAATCTTCACTTATATATACCTGAGGCAAGTGCCCTTTTCTTCCGGCTCTATTTATTAGCAATTCTTATGTGCTTTATTGATCTCACATACCTTTCAGCACAGGAAACTTGGCGGTAAACATTAGGGCAGTAAGAAAAAAGAAAAAGCTTTATTTTGCTTTGTATTGCGTGGGATAAGTTTAGGCTTTGTAAGGTAATGTTGATTAATTAGTGGTGATGAGTAACTATGCTAGCGATTTTAATTGCATTTTAGTGACTGCCTCACGTATTGTCTCGGTACGAATATTTTTCCCTGTTTGTATTTAACCACTGTATATTTTCCACCGCTAAAGTTGAAAGTCTGTCTAGCTTTTACGCATGCGCCCGCTATCATTTATATTTTGTTTAAAATAAAGTTACTAGTCTTAGAAGCAGTATGCTGTTATTATATTTGTTATTATTTGCCAATGACGGAAGGTGATTCTGAATAATTTACAAGACGCATTGAGAGCACGGAACGCGACGTCACCTTTAACTCAAGAACACCATGAAAAAAATAAAAATAAAATAAAGGGGAGCAACAGGGCGAACGAATGCACAGAAAACGAAATACAGAGAGTAAACGGAAGCAAAAGGCGGAAGTATCGATGCCTGTCAGGCAGGCAACTATACCGGGAGCTTCAGTGTTTGTTTATTACTATCAATTTGTTCCTGTATAAACTTTCCTAACCTTGACACTGAGCCCTAGTTGCTCTGCTAACCTTGCGGCTTCACCGGCGCGTGTAAATTAGCACGATTGGTTTCTCAATAGCGAGGTAAGGCAGCACGCGCCGAGAAGACACGCCCGAAAAATCCCATTAAAGAAAAAGTACAATGGAAGATGGGATGACTGGACCAAACAGGAGGCTGCGCATCCCGGAATAATAATGCCCAAGTTATTACGACCCTAGATGTGAGGCACGCGCATCAGCAACTCCCTGAGCTGAACGACTTGGAACACTTTCGGAACAACAAGACAAGCACCCACACTGCGCGCACTTAAAAAAAATAATAATAAAAACTCCGTGCTATCTCCCTGTTGTGCAGCTGGGCGCAGTCGACCGTTCGGAAGGCACCACTGCCCAAGTCGGCAGCAGCAGCAGCAGCAGGACTCTTCGCTAAGGCACAAGTGAAAGCTGGGGTTAAACAGAGCATAGCGAGAAGGTTACCGCGGTTCACGGACGCCCTGCCGGCACCCCGCCACCACCACCGCGTTCTTGCCGGCGGGCGCCGAAGGAGCGTCACCTGCGACTTGGGGGCAGTGGCGCGCGCGCGCGCGGTCGCGTGCGGATGATGATCGCGCCAGCGTGGACGACACGCTTGAAGTCGCCGAGGAAAGTGCGCTGGCAGCAAGTATCCGCGCTTGCAATCGTCAGGTGGCCGCAAAATGCGGGTGCGAACGATGTCACGGGTCACGGACTGAATATCGCAGCGAAAACGGCAAGAAAAGAGACAAATGGAAAGGACAGCTGGCTGTCCTCGTATCGTGAATGCATGCTGAGGGCAACTGAAGGCATTAATACTCTTTGGCGACAAACCTGTTTTAACAGGACCCAAGCGCTTATCGTAAATAATTAAAAGCCCAGTATGAAAGACGTGTCGGCACAATTGTATAGACTGGTTTGGCACCAGGCGAGATTTTGTTGTTGATACCAGACGAAACTAACAATTACGTTCTCGAGTGGCACCGTAAACTTTTCCGACGTTAGAGCTAGCGCATTCGTATCGCCTAATCTAATAATAAGAAGCGAAATGGTTGAATGTGTGACATCATGCGAATAAAACCCGCCAAAAAAATTTGATGTCATCGCTAGCGTAACGAGCTTAAATAGGATCGACGGAAAAGGACATGAGGATTTCAAGTTCAAATTTCTCAGCAGTGCAATCATCTATCGTTTTGTTACTGAAAATGAACACCAAACTGAGTTATAATCCTTGTACTTTTAACGATACATTTGATTCTTCTGTGGCCATTTTACATAATTTATACCGCCAAATACTTAAGTCAAATCAGAGGCGAAGATTTGACGAACTCTTTCGTGTATATAGCGTAGTAGAGCTTCTCATGATTCGGTATTTGTCCGTTGCCTTCCGAATCCATAGAGGTATCCAGGTAGAACATCTTTAGAAGAGCAGGTCGAAATTTGATATACAGTTGCAAAGTTGTGCTGCGCGGCCCTGTCAACTTCTCTTTCCAGTGCGGTCGCGCTCTTTGCTGGCACTGGCGGACAAGCAAAAATGCTATCTTAAAACTTATGAAAGTCTGCGACGCTATTGGCGGGATACTTGCTTAAAAATTCGGGGACAGGAAATAAAACAACAAAAAAAAAGGACCGTTCGACTTGGGCTTTCTCTCGGTCAAGGATAAAGGTTAAAGGATAAGGTGAAAGTTTAAGAGCAGCGAGAGCCAGTAGTAGTACATAAAAACAACGCATACAAATAGAATACATTTCACATACATAAGCATGCGAAGGGGTGCAAAAGATAGCGGGGTGATAATACAGGGTAGATTAAACTAAAAGGTATTGATTCAGGAGAACTCCAGCTAAATAATAAAAAAAAAAAAAACTATCTGTGTGACTTGGTAGTACGAAAAATTATACATATTTCTATATTTATTTACCGTGGCAGGGACCACTTCTTGAAGAACTGCCACTTATTATTTGCGCGAAAACGATCAATTTATAGACGGCAACTGCACTCGATTTATTTCTGTATACGCCGCACATCTGCTGCTGTTATTGGTTGCGCTATACGCCTTCCGAGTGTCACAGTGTCTCCGGAGCGAAGCAGCCTTCAGCCGTGCATAGAGATCATTACACTGCGCCATGAAGCCGCAACACATCTCCCCCACGTTTACCTCACCACTGAGCGGCACTACTTACTACCTTTTCGAGGTGGCGTGTCTCCGGGCATGCCCCGACCAAGATGCGATAGTTGCTTTAATTGGGGCTCCCGCTCCTGTGCTCGCCAGCTGCCGCCGGAGGCAGTGCGGCGAAAACGCCTGCCCCAGCCAAGAGAAATCAGTGCGCGCTTCGACCTCGCCACCCGTGCCCTTTTTAGGAATAAAAGAAAAGAAAGTGGGAAATAAGAGAAACCCATGTGCGAAAGAGGCGCTCGTTTTCTTGTTTGTGCGTTCGCAAACAGGGGCAACGCTTTCTCGTCAACTTCGCGGCACTGCTGCACCTTCCAAAAGCCACAGGCCAAAGAAGAGGGCCTCTTGCGTCCCCCGCTCTCGAAGAGGCAGATCAGAGAAGGGGGGAGGGGGGGTTAATCATTGTAATAAAGGGGAGGCCGGGGGCGCAGGTGAAACTCAAAGTCGCGTTGCCGCCGCCGTTGCTGCTGCTGGTGTTTCTGCTCTTGCTCCTGGCTAGGCGTGTCAACGTGGTAGTAGCGGGGTCATTCGACAGGTAGCCAGCTAGGAGGGAGGGGGGGCTCGTTTTTGCCCGAGCTCGCCGCTGCCCCCACTTGCAACACCGCAGCAGCAGACGCTGTCGATCCTCCGCCGTCGAATGACCCCCAGCAGGCATACGCACAAGCCTTGTCGGCCATATTTTTTTCTTCTTTTTCCTTTTCCGTTGTCATTTTGCTGAGTCGCTGCGAGCGCCGTGCCTCACCGCCCTGGATTCGCAGCGTGTTATGCACGACGATTGGCCGCGCTGTGTCAGCCGCACTTGTGATCCACTGACTTGCAGAGCGCTTTGCTGTGTTGCCCTCCCGGCAGTCACCTCTGGCACGTCGGGCCAATTGCTTTTACTTGGCTTCGCCCAACTGGCCTCTCTTCCTCTTCACTGCTGTTATACAGCTTCAAACACCCGCTCTTCGGGCTTTCGTTCACAGGGTAGCGCCGTCCCGTGTTTGTCCACTTCGCGCTCGTTATTTGTGTGTATGATTTTATTTTTCTTATTCCAGGTTGCACTTCTCATTGGCCGCGAGGCCTCTCTCACACTCCTGGCATTTCCTCATCTCCCTCTCCTTCCGCTCCCTGTTGTCTGGTCTCCTTTCTTTTATGCTTCTCGGTTCCTTCTCGCGCCGCAATGCCTAGCTTTCAAACGGCAGCGCGGAGGCAATTGTGCAGCGCAAGGCAGATAGACGCTATAGGGGTCAAAGGTCACCCCGTAAATTGCCACTGCTCGCTCTGGGCACGGGAGTCAACCGACTGGAAACGCCCAGCTCCGATCATTCCTGATCCCGCCTCTTTGACTATTTCTTTTTCCTACTTTTTTTTTTCGTTCCTTTTACGCGTCTGCATGACATGATCTTATTACTCTGGCATGTGACCTGTCTGCTGCAAAGTTGTGTGCCTCCTGCGAAATAACCAGCACGAAGGACGCCGATGGACGAAGCGAGGAAATGAAAAAAATAAAAAAGGAACGAAAGAAGCGAAATGCCTCATCCTCTTCTTGCGTCGAGACTGCTGAGCAAAGTGCTCCCTTAATTTAACTCCTTCCATCCCTCCACGGTTCTTCCGTCTTTGCACCTACATCTTTCTTCGGCGCGTGTTGTCAGTGGTGACAAATGCAACGGCATATATAAGCTAAACCGGAATTGACCAAACCGTGAGGAGCACGAGATACGAGAAAGTAAAGAGTCTAATCGAGAAACTTCAACCTGCTTAATGGAGAAGGCATCTACATAGGCTGGCCAGTCAGGACGGTCAACGGGGTTCGTGCACTGAATGCTCCAGCGTACCACCAAATTTTCCCTGTAGCGCCATTGCATCCGAATGAAACAGCTAGATCTTTTTTTCTTTTTTTTTTTTTCCCCAGTAGAATTCAACACAGCATGTCCAACTGCAAGAGAAAAGAATAAACGGGCGAGTAACTGGCTTTTTCCAGGCTGCTTCAACCAAAGTAAATCGCTTTAGTAGCACCCACATCCGCTGCTCGAAGCTTTTGGATGATTTTGGCTGAGCACTGAGCGTACTTTGTAATCCCTTATGCTTGTTTTCCCTTGGAGAGAACCGAGCTCTCGCTACCAGAGCTGGCGATCGAGTGAGAACAAGTCATCAATGGCCTAAATTACGTCACTGAGAAGATAATCATTACAACATATGATGTGGCCTTATGGCAGAACGATGGAATAGATACATGAGTCTTTCCGGTATTACGCGTTTTCCACCTCAGATTCTATTCCCTTCTTATCACTCGCCGTAACAACAGGCAGACATTGGTGATAGCCAGGTGTGCTGCATGTGGCTCGAGGTAGAGACATAATAAGCGAAAATAATATAAAGTGAATAGAAATATAGAAATGCCAGTATAGCATAACTGCCCTGAGTGCCGTAAGGAGAGAGTATAGGCAGATTCGGCCCAATAGATGATCAGATCGAAACGAACATTCCTAATTTACAAAATAATAATATTAATAAATATTGCAAGCATATTTTGTAGTTTTCAATAAAGGCTCAACATAGACGTATTGAACGTAGTTGCGTTCAGAAAAACCGCTGTAACCGATAAGCCTCGATCTATAGGAATGCCTACGCCCTATACCCCATTTCCGCATGTTGAAAAGTGCGTATACGGGAAATGTCAGCAAATCTTATCTCATGTTATCCACTATCAAGCATCGAACATCTGGTTATAGACAGCGGGTTACCAGCTGCTATCGACAACCCGATACAGCATGCTCGCGTGCTAGAAAGTATAAGTATGGCTGCTTAGCCTTAGGACCACTGGCGAGAGTATCGTGAAAGGCGAAAAAAAAAAAAGCAATTTACCGGTTGCAACACGTTAATTAAATCGGCCCCGAGACTTCATAAGCGCGCTTTGGAGACCGGGCTGGACCTATCTAATGAGGGCTAATTCCATGCAGACCCTCCTGCCAGAGACAACGACAGTGAATTTCGTAAGCCGATGGTTTGAAATCGGCCGAAGCGAATATGCGTAAAGGAACAGAAAAAAAAAAAAAAAGAAAAAGAAAAAGGTTGGAACGGCAACTACGGGAAGGCGATAGCGAGGCTTAGTCGTATGGGCTCCGTAATCGAAGGAGTCAGCCTTGAGGCGAAAAGAGCGCCCTCCCGCTGAGCTGGCGTGAAGAATGGCTCCCACCTACATGACACGGCAAATGAACATTGCGGCCTCTAAGAGTCTCCGCGCATACGCTCCCAACAACGACACCACAGTTCCCATCAAGGGCGCGCACCACATACGGCGACACAAGGTATCCGTTTCTCTGCATAATTGCTCTTTCTACCACTTTGTGTTTCTTCTTCTTCTTTTGTCTTTTCATCCCTGTCGAGGACGTCGCACATATGCATGATGAGGCACAGCGGCCACTCCTTTGGAAAGAATCGAGCACGTCTCTCTCTCGCTGGCTTTAATTTGCACACTCTCCTTGCTTTCGCTGATTGCAATGCGTACGTTTTAGTTGGGCAATCAGGATGGTAATATCGTCGGGGTCTGGCCCTTTTTGCGACACAAAGAGTGGACCCTTCGGTCTGCCAGCGCTCGTGCGAGCGGATGTCATGGACAGAGGAGTGGGGCGAGAATAAAGTAGAGTATAGACGAACTACACTCAGTGCTCAAACCGAAGCCGAAGGTCGCTGCTTACGAGTATAGGTGATCAATTAGAGAAAAAAAAAAGATAAGAAGAAGAAGCGTTACGGATCGCTCGATTTCCCGTAAGTCCGATGGAAACTTTCCTCGCACTTTGAGCAGGACCGTATAGTATGATACGCATCGGTTATTGTAAAATGTCGGTTGTCAGTGAGTAGTAAACAAAGGTATCTTGAGTTAGACTGGACGGACTGGGTGTTGCCGATAAGAGATGACCCGTGCGAAGAGCACCTATAGCAGCTTGACGCGCTTAAATAACAAAAAAAAAAAATAAAAAAAATAAAATAAAGAAAGAAAGAAAAGAGAACGATCTAGCAAGAAGAATAAATTCAGATATTTGAGGTGACATATACCGGATGGAAACGCACTGTCTCAAAATTCCCGAGATGCAACGGAGTTCGCGGCCAGCATGCAACAAATCCCCACGCGTAATGAGCGTTTAACATGGCGAGATTATTAAAGCTTAATTGTTCCCCTTGCTGAGCCACTACAGTCGGGGTGCCTATATCGTACATTATATATCGAGACAGCACAGGAGCCTTTCATACGCACTTTTAATTGGACCCACCCAGGTGGCTCAGATGATGTTCCTCCAGCTCAGCGCGAGAAAGTTAATGAGTTTGCGCCCATGACGCTATACGGGCACTTTTAAGTAAAGACGAAATTAAACAACGCCCCAGAAAACATTACAAAGAGCCTCAAGCGCACATTCAAAGGACACTGGGGGCGACTCCATGCAGTCACTGTTCTTGGTAAAAATGGATTTTCTGGCCGGTTCTAGCTCCGTTGATGCTTTCTCGGCAGCAAGAGAGGCATTTATCGGCGATATAATTGCATTTAAAAACTCTTCCCGCCCCCAGTCGAGTCAAACTCGCAACGTGTTTGCCTATAGTACAGATTGCTGACATTTTGAAGTGAACGGCGGCTTCGCGTAGCTAAAGCCAGCTTAACGTAGCCTCCGAGATCCCCGTCCATCGGTTTCTACGAACGCATTTTTACTTGCGAAGTCGTTCGGTGAGTGCGACACTTGTAATCCTTTTTCATATTTATAGGTTATAAAAACTTCTTCATTGGTGGGAGTGGTCTTTCTGACTTTAAATCACCGTAGTATGTATACCAATACAGGAAACTTTAGTTTATGGTCAGTGTACCATAACGTTCGCTTCAACGCGCGTTAACGTACAGTTTGCTGTCGAAATTAATTCGGAGCAGTGCAGTGCAAGGAGCTATAGTGAGTGCAAGGAGACGGCGCTATTGCTTTGGCATGTATGTAAAAATGTCCATTGCTTAGCCAATAACCATTAGCCATATTAACCATCTCTAACAGATTCAACATGTGTGTGCGAGCGGCGCTGGACACAGCACGGTCGCCGCACGCGTCAACTCCAGGGCGTTTGTTCTGACTTCCTACAGCGCTTGATGGTAGTCTGCGTGCACGAAGCTCATCAGAAATAAAACGCGACTGTAATGGAATTCATTTCTGACCATTAAGAAGGACAATTTTGAATGCACATATGTGCAAGTATTTCCGCGCGCCTTTCCATTCCCAGAAATCAAGGCGAGGAATACAGTCTAACGAAGAGAAGTTTCTGACGCGAGACGAACGAATTCTCAGGAGATGAGTCTGTAGTAATTAACATTGCACATTACCCTATATGGTAAGTGTATGCACTTAGGGCAGTGGAAACTGTTCGACCAAGGAGCGTGCGATCGCCTCCAACTCCCGTTGCTTTTTGTTGCTTCGCTTGCCATCGTGCATACGAATGTCTCCTCCGTTCCTGCCTGCTTTCTCCGAATGTCTCCGTCCCTGACAGGAACAGAGTTCTCCCTCTCTATCTCTCTCTCTGTTACGATCGGTGCTGTGTACGCCCCCTTTTGTCCTTTCTATGATATTCAGAGCTCTAAGATATGTCCAAGCAAAGGCTACTGCAGCAACCCATAATCGACCAATCACAGGCAGAGAAAGTTGAGAGGATAGCGACACGGACAGCACGCCTTCAAAATCGCTTCAGGGGAAAAAATTGCTCGCCTTCGGGGACACGAAAAAAAATTAGGCACAGAGAAGTGTCGACTAATTAGCCCCGTTCACAGATTATACGTGTATTCGTGCCAGATAGCCGCGAGCAGTGGAGAGTTGGAAACACTGGGCGGCGCCGGAACACGTCAACAACGGTCAGACAATTTAATCTAGCCTAACCGAACGAAAACTCCCCGTGGGAACCTGCCATTTTCTGCAACAAACGTGCGCTTTTATCCGCCAAAACGGTCGGCGGTGGAAAAACCAGCAATAACGGATGCACGTGACAAAGGCGGAAGGGAGCGGTTAGTGTGGTAAACGCCCAAGCAATGCGGAAACTGAAACCGCTAATTTCGGGACGAGCAACCATCAAGTATACGTGTCCGCAAGGAAGACAGCGAAAGTAGAAAATTAAAAGACGCGCCCGGGGCGCGCATTTTGCAACGTCCCCGGCTTCTCAGGAACACACGTGTCCTCTTGGGTAAGCCCACTGGAATTACGCATGCATGAGGGCCCACCACCAACAGCGACACATAGCGACCCTTAGCAAGCATTAGGGGACCTACATGGAGAGGAGACCTCTAGTGACGGTAGGAGGGGACAGGGGTAAAGGACGGCGGAGGACGACATTGCGACACACTCCGGCCTCGGACGCACGCGTTCGCCGCAAATAGGCAGGGACACACCGCACAGCAGCACAGTTCGAAACCAGCGGGCACGGCGCGTGGCACCGCCTCCTCGACAAAGAAGCCGTTATGCGTGGAGGGCGGCCAACCCAAAATTGCAGCAACCTCTTTGTAATGAGAGACAACGGCATGAGGACAGCCCCACCCACCGGCCGCTCTCTACTCTGCTATATATACACACTGGAGCTACTGCGTGGCTGTCCACTGAAGTGTGAGAGGGGAACTCGGCAAGGACGCAGCAGGCGCTTTCCTAATACCAATAGCCGCCACCGGCGCCGACTCAAGCTATGCTAATACGCGGCTACCCGCGGTGTAATATACGGGCTCGGAACGAGAGACTGGTCGTTCGGTCGGTCGTTGGCTCCCAGCGCTATAAGCAAGGGGAGAGATATACGGGAGAGGATAGGTCAATGAAGCAAATTTTAATTCGCGCCACAGTGTTGGGGGCGCGGGAAAGATTAACCCATGGCGCGCAAAGCGCTACGAGGGAGCACTGCTGCTGCTTGCGTCCAAGCAGTGTTGACACGGTGCTGCTCGTGCATCATGTGCGTTGGTAGCTGCTGCTCATGCGAGATGCGGCGACAAACAGCGTGGCTGTATATACGCGGTGCCTGGGGACATCGCGCCGTCCATTTGTCACAGCGTGCTCGGGGGCAACGCGACGGGGTGAACGAGCCTCCGCGGGAGCGATGGACTGCGCCGCGATAGGGTTCACGAGACCCCGTCGATGATGACGAGTTTTTGTTCTCTCTTTTCTTCAAGAAAGGTGCCTTCGGAGGCGATTTTAATTAATCGCTCCGGCTTTAGCTAGCTTCCTTTGGAGAATCCTGTTGAAGTCTTGTTAACGTCCACGGCATAGAAAATGGTGGACATTAAAAAACAAACAGCAATCAGCCCCCTTGCGCGGTGGAGCATGAATTCGAGGACAAGAGTAAATGACTCCCTCAACTTATCCACGCCGAAGAAGAATAAGGTGACAGGCATTTCAGTCCACTAATTTCTATTTGTATAGACGTCGCGTAGAAACAAGTTCCTGAACAACGCGCCCTGAGTTTCCGGTTAACACCAGTCACATCGTTATGAGTTGAAGGTACGAATGCTAGCAAACTGTCGTTAAGTTTGGTACCAGACGGACTGCGCGATTTAAACAACCTTCTATGGCCGCGATCCCCAGCAACGGCTGGAGGAAATAAAGAGAGAGAGAGAGAGAGAGAGAGTGAGGGGGGGGGGGTGCAGTGGTCGCATGTGCTGCTGATCGGGAATCGTCGTTACCTCTGACTGCAGCACTGTTATAAGTGAGGCCCCAGGTGCTTGACTATGCCACCTACGATGAATCTGTATATAACCCATCGGGAGGGGTTACGGTTAATTTTAAGTCTCTTTAGAGTGGAACGCAACAGCATATGAAATTTTGCTGCATGCTTTTTTCGTACGTTGCAGTCCGACGAACCCGTAGTCGGATTCTTTTCTGTTTTCATTTCCTGGCCTTGACAGGAGGTCGTAAGTACATCTAATCTACCGCCGCTGCTTTTGACCATGCCACGTGATCAGAGCACATCCCAACTGCCAGCGCTTAGGCAAACTTGGCAATACGATGCAATCTCATTGCTTCAGAAACCTCCGCGACGATCAATGTGCGCTCGCCAGCTGCCAGAGCTCCTGCCAATTCGGTCACGTCGCGTGGTATCGTGACGTCACGATTCATCCACCTACCAGTCACCGCCTGACCACGTCACCTGCCCCACGTCAATGGCCCGGTCATTTTTGCTAGCAAGAACCCCATATAATGCCAGTGCACTTGTAAAACTTGCAGCTTGGGGCGCTTCTGGTGACCAGGGAGGCACCGAAACATAGTACCTAAGGAGGACGATGGACAGACAAAACACTCTCAAACTTTCTTTGCGTTATCCCTCAAGGCCTCCATAGAGGCAGCGATATGGGGGAGCACCATACCGCAGTCCTCGTGAGAGTAGTTCTTTAAAAGTCTTACCAAAGGCGACAGATCCTGGCAAGTACACATTCTCCTCTCCCATACGTCAACCTGGGTAGTTATAGCTCTTCTCAACGCGGAAAGCGGTGCGACGGTTTTTCGTCGGAACACACGACACCGACATCAGTCACCGTGCAAAACAACAACAAACAAAACACTACGGCTATAGACGTAAAAACGCAAGGCATACCTCGATAGGAACGCGCGATATACAAGCAGCGGGCGTTCGCACATCACGCCGCGAACACGCCCTGCTGGCGCTCGAGGCGTTTTTCTCAAGTGGTGGCCATCGGCACCTGCACTGCCACCACTGGCATCGAACTTGGACACCGCGACCGGTCGCTGCCTAAGAAGAAGACGGAGGAGGAAACAGGGTCAGCGCGCGGGGCCCCGGGGTCGCCCCCTTCGATGGGACCGTCAAAGGCCGGCCCGTCCCGTGGGAAGAAGAAGCCTCTCGATGGGTCCGGCCCGAAGATGGCTCCCGGCCGCGACACCGCGGGCAGAGGCCGCCCCAAGAGAGCGTCACCCCTCTGCTGCTGCTACCGCCACTATATACAGGCACATAACGACGACCGGTCCACTTCAATCGCGGCGGAAGGCTCGAACGTATGCACGTAGCGACGGGGTGCTCTCTGATCCCCTCCTCCTTCGGCTCTGTTCAGTGTGGGAATCTGAGAAAGCGCGACGCTCCGGACCGCCCTCAGAATCACCGAACACGATCACAACGGCCCCCTCGTTACGCTGCTCAGAGGTCGTTCGTGGCTTCCTCTGCAGGCGGCTTCGGCATCGTGTGCTGTGCATGCTATTTTAGAGCAGCGCGCGCGGAGGTCGGTGGCAAGAGGAGAAATTAGCGCGAATGAGATACTGGAAGCCCGTGCGTACGGCCCACTGGGGGGGATGCATCAGCTCTCATGTTCCGACGGCCAAGATAACTTGTGCGCGATAACGTGGAAGAGGAGACGCGAGTTTAGACACGTTCTCCGTGAGCGATTTCGGAGGGGAAAGGTGACACCTTCGGAGTAAGCGCGCGAAAGGACAAAGTCTCGTCCAGATTTTTTTTTTTTTTAATAACGTTTCTTTTTGCCTCAGGGCGTAATAGAATATGTAAAACTAAAGGGGGTATTAAATGAAAGAAAAAAGGTTAGCTGAACTAACCTTTGTCCTGTTTTTCCTCTTTGCATCATGTGAACAGATATCAGTAGGGTGACTGTCAGTTTTTATAGGGAAGAAAGCAAACAGTGTTGTAAACTAACCATATATATCGTCCTTTCGGACCGTTAACCCAATCACGAAAAGCCGACTCACACCTTTTGCATGACCGATGATGATCGCTGGATGTTGTGCACGTTGTTGACCGCGACCTCGACTTGCGTAGAATTGCATATAAATTTAAATAAAACACAGTGAGCAAGATATTTACCAGGCGGAAAACTTACAAGTGAATAAACGTGAAATCAGAGTTCAGAGTACAAATAGTACCCATGCGTATTGAATTGTTGCGAGAGGTTCGATGACTCAAGGAGACTATAGGAAAGCATTGAGAAATTTTTTTTTTTCGCCCAGATACTAGAACATTTCAATCATCTGCAAATAAATTGTATCATAACAATATTGGATCAATTCTCGAATCTACCTGCGCAGATTGAGAACCACCGGTAGAGCGGGACGATTATAAAGGAGAGCCAGAATTTAGCTGCTCGCGTGGTGTCAGGGATATTACCGCAGATATAGTAATGACACTTGGTCCTTAAACTAACAGTTTTACTGTGCATATTATATAATCGACCAGCGCTATATCATGTTTGGGCATAAGAACGTCCTTGCGTCTCCTTGGCATCGCAAGATCGATTGCCTCCCTCCAAAGAATAGAGCCGGCAGAATATAAATTTAGGGTGCATTACGCGTTGAGAATGCGAAGGCAGAAAAGTGTGCAGCCCGCTCTTGCTGCTTCTCCTTTCTCCTGCATCACCGCTGTTCGCTGCATACCCCGAGCCTGTGCAGCTGCCGACACAGTGTCATACTTCTGTGGTCTACTTCTCCGCTTGCGGGGATTTTCTGCTGCGGTATAAACGCACGCGGCGTTGATGCTGGTCCCACTCCAAATCTGACACGCAGTGTCGTACACCTGCCGCCACGCTCAGAGATTTTATGTGACCAGCGCACCTACCAACGAACTTTCCAAATCAGGCATACCATGTGACCTCATGATGTAACACCCCTCTCAGCTAATGGGAGTTAAGTGACGCTGGGCATCGCGTCTTTTTCCAGATCATTCTAATGTATCGTATTGACATACTGCATATGCCTCACATCTATAATTCGGAAACCTTGAAAGCTGGCAAAGAGCTCAACTTTATTTATACAAATACCTCACAGGTTCCAAACATGAAACATGAAACATCAAGCAGTGCCCCTTGCAGCTGTGCAGAACGCTTCCACATAGGTTTTAGTTAGAAGTGGAACTTTTTTAAAATGTATGTGCAACAAGATTAGCGCTGACAAGATGGAATGAACGCGGTATGCACAAATTCAACGTCCCAAAATTGCACTTCGACCACCCGACATTGTCGAACGTGCACTGACACCGCACAGCGCGCGAGCGGCTTCTGCATCGCAAAATGCAGCTCCCGCCGCGGTCACGATTCGATCTCGCAACCTCTTGGCACTCATTCGGCAGCCTCACCCACTTGCAACGCGGCGGAGAGTCAGAGCCACCACCGCCAGGCTTCAATGCGCCGCTGATCCGCTTGCGGCTGCGGCGCGCATGCGCTGTATGGTTGCGACCCCACGCGGATGTTCAGAGAGATAGCCGTAAGTGAATGCTGCACTTATAAGTCGGCACTAGCGTGTTTTAGGCTCAGCTTTGCCTCGTCAACAGAGTTCGGCGCATGCCCTGACTCTCTCTAACCCAGGAAAAGCAAACAATAAGCCCCAAAGATGCGTTCCGGAGGAACCTTGCCGAGGAGCACGCATACTTACCATCCTTAACGTGGTTGTCGAACTATGTACGCTGCAGCAAGTTTTAGTAAATTTTACATGAATATGTATCACAAACGCCGGGAGCTTGTCGCGGCATTTCTTTTTTCTTTTTTTCACTCCGCTTACGCATAGTCGGCGACTGACTTTGCGCTGTGCTATTCGGCTGTTCTGTATTTGTATTGGGCCCGAAGACGGCGTCATTGCCTTACGTTACCGAAATTCCGACGGAGTGGCTTATCCAGATAACGCCGTAAAATAAAGCAGGGGACAAACAGAGACAAAAGGAGACCGCCCGACCATCTGGGATATGATACAATCTATTGGTTAGGATAAACCGGACCTCACTATAAGAAGCTCTGCGACCTTGACTCTCATGCCGTGAGAACGTGCAAGTGGCTGTTGCCTTCATAGCAGCGTGCTTTTATTTTCGTCGAAAAAAAGGCGCGACGTGTTCGTTGGCATTAACACCGTAACTTGGCGAGTTGATACCTAATAATTCTGAATATCGATCAATAGTTGACATCGATTGGATTCAATGACCCGACTGTTGCGCTGTTCACCACGATGAAAGCCATGTCTGTATTGCTCATGTCCCTTAATTGAGCACCAAGTACTAAAGTACTAAAGTACAATAACAAAATACCGTTAATAACAGCCTGCCATGTCATACCGGTTATGTACTGATCCCTGCTGACCACTGTTACTGCACGGATGCGGCTCAAACGTCGCTTCAGCGACGCTCTAACTTAAGACTACGGAGAACGAAGAAAAGAAATAAAAAAAGAGGGAACCCGATTGAAGTTTCGAGCACGAATCCACATCATGAAGACACAAGTGCTTTCACCATAAGCGAAAAATACGGGGGCCATAGCAGTTCCGCTAGAGTTCTAAGTGGTTCAGATTGAAAGCCTTGATGTCCCCCCTCACCCCCCCCCCCCCCCCCCCCCCCCCCTAGACCTTCTCCCGTCCTGCTCTCCTAACTACCTCTGTACGGAGAAAAAAATTTCCCTGCGGGAAGCAGGCGCTCCATAGCAGTTAAGATGTTCTCAAACAGGGAAGGCAGGTAGAAAGCGAGGCCCCGCAGTATAAGCCCGCATCAGTTCGGCGCATCTGCCCCCGTTTAAGGTGAGGCACTATACATCAGAAGCCGGAACGTACACACGTGCAAGCTGCTGCAGAGCCGCGATCCCACACGGCAGCGCGAGCAGGTGCGCGTCCGGTTCGCTCTGAGCTTCCAAAGATGAATCGAAGAAGACTTCGTATGCCACACACGAGGCCAGACGCTATGGGTCTCTCTACACAGTTGCGTACACACGCGCGCCTTAGAAGCATATACAGACGCGTGAGAACCGGAGGCTCTAATCTTGCGCTGCTCTCCAAGTGCACCAGCGTGCGTGGCAGAGACCGTTGAGAACCGCGCGATTCTTGGACACGCACACACTCTTCGATGCAAGAACGGGTCCACCGTCGTCTCGGCGCTCCTTCGGCATTAAGGGAGCTGCGCCACCAGCGAAGGAGTGCCCTCGGAATGCGTAACGAAGCACGGGCAGCTATATGGTAGCTTCCGTGAAGACTGGCTTCCGTATACTGAAAGAGGTTTATCTGTCTTTCAGGAACAGCTAACGCAAGCATCTGTGCACAAACTCAGATCGAAAGAAAGTAGGTCTGTGCACTAAAGTTGAGGCTGACAGGAACGGAAGCAGCTTTTACATGCTCCCTAACAGCACCTATGTATACACTGTCATGCACTGGTGTACAACGTACGATGGCATATATGACTCGCTGATGCCCGCGACGCACCGGCGCTGTAAGTAACGACGCCACCCGAGCACGCCGACAGTCTGGGTCATGATTACAAGCTATATAGTGACACCTATGACTGCACCCCTAGCGTGCCCCAAGTGCCGTTTTGGTGCATTTGTGCGGAGTTACCAATCTACAATGGCTTAGAAATTCCTTCTTATCGACTCACATATACAATGTAGACTAGACAGCATTTATTTTTTTTTTATTTTTTTTTTTTCGCTGAAATGCGGTTAATTACTGAAGGCAACTCCAATGATTACCTTGGAAGTACGAACTGCACAAAGACAAAGAAACAGCTGGAAAAAAAGAAAAATAACGACATACAATTAATTAGTATAGAGCTGAATTCTGACACGTGAGCACAGTCACAGCAACAAACTATGCGCGAAGTGCTCGAGAGATAAATAACTGTCTCCCGGTCCACCCTTCTACCTTGTTACTCTAGAGGAGAGGCTCACACACCGTTCCGGCTGAGCGCCCGCAGTGCCGCCCGGTTCCCTCGCGTGCATGACACGTATAACTGCGCTTAACACACAGCAAATAAGGCGGAAAAGAGAGGACCGATCGTAACGCTGTCCGGGCGACGCGTTCGCCGTTTGCCTGACAAATGGACGCCTCCCTATTTACATCTGCTTCCAGCTCGCATTCCAGCGCAAAAGAAGAGCAGTCACGATCGCCGATGCGGCGAGAAAACGCCCCCCAGCAACGCAGGAGGCGAGCAGCAGCGCCCAGGGAGGTCGTGTTACCGCGGCGACCTGACGACGACAGACGACAACGAAGATGGCGACGACGATGCTTAAAAAAAAAAAAAAAGTAAATAGAACAAAAACGGACAAGCCCCCCGAGGTACGGCGCCCTCATCGTTTTGTCGATTCGGAATGTGGAAGAATCGCTCGTTGAGAAACGTGTCGATGATTCCGTCCGCGGAGGCGGCTGCGCTTCGAGGCACACGCGAGCAAAACGCGTTTTGAGCACGCACGGACGCAAGTTCCACTCCAGAGCTTTCTTTTTCTTTTCTTTTTTTCGTCCATCGTCTTTTACAGCTCGCGCATTTCAGTGATCTTCTCTCGTTCCGATCGGATGCGACCGGACAGTCTGGCCGTTCTTTTTATATTCGTGAGAGAGCCCTTTTATATGTATGCACGTTGTCTCCGCAGTGTGGGAATAGAGGCAGTGTTTCCCACGGATCGCCCCGATGACTCATTAGGATGATGAAATCGTCGAGGAACGACCAGCCGAAGAAGCTGCGGGGCCGAATCACGTAAGGCAGGCCCTCCTCTCCATCTGGGCATGCTTTGCTTGCCTGCGTGTGCGTGTGACGCTTCTTCTTCTAGTGTCGGTAGTGGTAAATAATTACCGCCTCGGAAAGGGCACGGCCATATAGCCGGCAATCGCGATCTCCCGCGGACCGCCTTTAGCGACGGCGGCCGGTGTACTTAGCGCGTCGCGATCTCGATCCGGATCGACGCGTTATAATAGATCATCGCCGCGTCACGGTGCGGCGATTGAAATGTAGCCCAGCGAGGGAGAGCAGGGCCTATGCACTGCCAAACTCACTCTGGTCGGCAAGTAGAAGGAAAGGAGCGGGGACTTCGCAGTGGCTACCCGTGTTTGCCTTATTCAAGGGGAGCACACACACACACACACGCGCATGCATGTAGGCCACTGCAAAGTAACTCCCGTACTGTACATGTACCGTCTTTCTTTCCCAACAGTAACCAAGCGACGGGGTTTGGTTCTTAGCCACACAACGGAGCCCTTAGGGAGCGCCGAAATACCAAAACGTCTGAGGACAGATGTTCTCAGTACCTTAGACAGATTTAGACCTTAAGGCATACCATAACGAAAGTACTCCACAATGCACAACAAAGAAGCAAACTCGGCTGCGTGGATACTTTTGGCAAACACGGCAGGTACGTACGGTAAAGCAGGAAATGTCTTTCGGTTGGGG
The DNA here is from genome assembly GCF_055883805.1 of Amblyomma maculatum. Lineage (NCBI taxonomy): Eukaryota > Metazoa > Arthropoda > Arachnida > Ixodida > Ixodidae > Amblyomma > Amblyomma maculatum. The sequence continues at coordinate 158,964,322 of NC_139346.1, forward strand.
ATGGGCGGGAAAAGTTTTTTTTTATTTCAGTTCAAGAAAATCAGCTGGTTCCGATATACTTGAGAGTGTGGCAGGATGAGCATGCTAGGTTGTACAATCATGCCTGTGCTTCGCGAGTAGCACTGCAAAAGCCCATTTTGCTCTTGAAATGAAGCTGTCGCCCATTCGACAACAGGTCTGCTGCATACAAGCTTATTTAAAAGTCGGAAAGCAGATACGGCGGCAAGCTATGGGCCCAGACGAAATCACAGAATGCTTGCTTGCGATTGTATATAAATGTGGTGGCTAAACCAGCAATAAAAATTATATACGTACAATTCTGTTGAAAAAAAAAAAAACAACAACAATGCAGCTAGCAGTTGGCTACCAAATAACAAATACATACAGGCGCTGGAGTAGTACTGTTCTCGATAGCAGCTGACCGCGGGTAGAATTCTCATTAATCTCGCGTAAGAATGATTCTCGAATGGCTGCTGCCCAACAGACTGAAACAATCACCACTCTCGGTTGGTTCCGTATCGAAGAAACTTTCACAATGAGGCCACCGACGAATTCGGCCGGTGCTTCCATAACAGCATACAATTACGACAACCTCGCACGGCTTAAGTGACACAGAGCATGGACAGAGTTTTACCGAGCACGAATTTGGCGGGCAGCGAGCTGACCGTTCCATATCTGCCCCATTCCTACCACAGAAGAATTTCTGGCGTTTCGTCATGCAGCTGTTATGACGCACTTCTGCCGTTGAGGCACCGCGCCAATGCGGCTCATATCGAAGCGAGAGTATCTATAACAATAATTAACAATGAAAGCCCAAAAACCACCTTGTCTCAACCTTGCCGCTAAATGTGTTGTTACGTCTTGTCCGCATAATGTATTCCGGACAGCACCCGCATGAAGCAAGCGATACTTTCCCAGCACGCATATTACACCCTCAATGGCCTCCGAAGCTGCACCGCGCACAAAACCCCGCTGCCTCTGCTCCGGACCCCAATTCATTAGCGCACATGCGCTCTCGGAAGGCGAGGTGATTGTCTCCCAAGGGGCACCGCTTACATGCGTCGAGGCCAGAATCAAAGCTCGCTTCGCAGCAGTCCGCTATGGCTTGCTACGAGTTCGCCGCGTTATGAACACGGCTGGCTCTCGCGTGTGGCATAATCCGCGCTAAGCCCTCCCAGCGTAGGGCGAAGAATACCACGCGAGCGCGCACTCGCGTCTAGCAGGGGCGCAAGAAGGGAAACGAGCGGGTCGACGAAGGCAGCAACAGCCGCGCGTCGCGTTTATCCATATGCGCAGCAGGGTGAGCCCTTGCGCGCGCACTGTATAAGTGTGATCGATAGCTGACAGCAGATCGCCGGCGATATACGCGCCCTCGCTTCGTCGGCGGTGACGACGACGCCCACGGCACCCATTGTGAATGAAGTCCAGTGTAACTCGATACCTCTCGCTCGCTATAAGGCGCTCGAGCTAGTCCGTCAAGGTTGCTTGCTGCCCCGCACAGGAGATAAGTAGTCCGAGCTATTGCGTTCCGACCTTTCCCGCATATTTAGGCCTTACTCCTCTCGCTCTCCTTTAAATCGGAGAGCACTGCAGTGTAACACGGCTGCACTGCCAGTGAAACCAGCAATAAACTAACCGCTATCTTACCACAGCGCGTGACGCCGGAATACTACTTACCACTGCCGGAATACTACAACGATCAGATAAGAGACGCCACAATACTACAGCGATCAGATAACTAACCAAATAAGTGGGAGACTCGCCTATCCTGACGCGAAATTTGCTAACGCGATTCAATTTGCAACGGCTAACAACTTCGCATCCAGTGTTTTAGGAAGCGCGATAAATCCCTTTTGAACGGCGTATCCGCAGGGTGTGTCTTCTCGCGGAGTTCGTCGCACAAAACAGTGACGACGATGCCCGCGCCTAAGGGCAGAGCTCAACTCTGCGATTCCGTCAGTAATCTCGTGTTTGTTATAAGCCCGCATGTCTGCCCACGGCTTGATTATACATGCCCTCAATGCTTGAGCGGTAACATGCGCTGGCAGGCTTGCACAGAGCGGAGAGCAGTGCAGTGTACGCTTTCTAAATCTGCGTCTCCCGTCGGAAGAGATGAATGTATGCGTTCTTATAACGGTCATCATTCCTGAAAGTTGGCAGTTGTATTCGAAGTTAGTGCTCTGATCCTTTCCTACCCTGGATTAGTAGAGAGAGAGAGAATGGATGGGGGGGGGGGGGGGGAGTGCAGCCAATTCAAGAATATGAAGCTAATGTTTGGAGTCGTTTCCTAACTTACGAAGAAAAACGTCGGCTGCAAACAGTTTCACCACTCGAAAACAGGAAATGACGTAGTGTTGCTTCCATTCGTCTTCGGCCCCTAGTTTCAAGCCTCGTAAGAAGTTCACGGCACATTGTTCTGTCTCGTGTTTAGGTCCCGGAAAAAAAAAAAGAGAGCTCAATTTTCCCGCCCACTACTTCCCGCCTGCCTCAAAAGCAACGGCGCAAAGTTGCGACATAAAGCTTGAAAATTTTTGCCGGAGAGGAGATCGATAAGAGAAAATAAAATAGGACACACTATTAGTCACGTAAAACCTGTCACGCCGCGACACCACGAGCTTCACTTCTCCCAAATCAGCGGCACCACACTAGCGACATTTTGTGAGAAGACTCGCGTGCAACAACGCTTTAATAGTGACGACCCAACCCGTCGCAAAAAAATAAAAATAAAATAAAGACCGATTGATAGGACGAGAGGAAACGATACAGCGATATTGAAACAGGATGTGCGCACGAAGAAACTTTCCTCCGGCTGCCGTGTTGGGAGCGAACCGCATCATAGCTATAACATCCGAAGGCGTTCGCTCATGGACGACGTAAACAATAAACAAGACCGAAAAAGTGGGCCGGTCGACAAACGTTACGGAAGTCGAACTCCCCCCTCCCTCTCTCAGCAACAATTCTCAACCCCGCCGTTCAACTCGCAGGAGAGGTAATTTATAGCAGCAGGCTCGGCGAAACACTAACTCTACGATTAAAAAAAAGAAAAAGAAAAAAAGCAATACACATCCCCATCGAAACATGTATCCTGATATATAAAAAAAAAGAAAAAAAAAAAGAGAGGTACAGCAGCGGAGTATACAGACAGCAGAAATTGGTTAGCGTTCCGCGAACTCTGCGGCACCTAGAGAACCAGTGCAGTTGGCATGGAGAAAAATCAGGGGCCCGTAACAATCGCAACTGGGTAAAGCAGCAAAAATCGGAGGGAGAGGGAGCGAAACGTAGAAATCAACTACAGGCAGCAACCCGCGGACTACCACAAATAATAAAGAGAGACAGAGAAAAGAGAAAGTCGGAAACTTCGGGCTTCCTTCTCACCCAGCATCGTTCGCCAACCGTGTGTGCGGAACCACCATCTTCCGACGCCTATCGCTCTCTCCACGCACAAACATACACGGTGCGTTAACCTTTCTGTATGCTTATTTCCCTCTTCCATATTTCTACTTTCTTCAAGTATTAAGAGACTGCGTACTTTCAGATAGACCTGGCGCGTGGTGGAAGGTGGGGGAGGTGTGAGTTTGTGTGCGTGCGTGCGTGCGTGCGTGCGTGCGTGTGTGTGTGTGTGTGTGTGTGTGTGTGTGTGTGTGTGTGTGTGTGTGTGTGTGTGTGTGTGTGTGTGTGTGTGTGTGTGTGTGTGTGTGTGTGTGTGTGTGTGTGTGTGTGTGTGTGTGTGTGTGTGTGTGTGTGTGTGTGTGTAGGGGGGGGGGGAGGGAGGAGAGTGATATCAGCCGGCCCGATCGGTTTAATGCCACGGCGGCGTCGCCTCTGCACCACTGCATTCATCGTTGGCGCTCGCGAGTCCGCACCAGCGATCTGACGACGACGCCTGTAAAAGAGGCGACGCCGTCAGCAAAACACTTCCTGAATTGAAACCATCCAAAAAACGGTCCTCCGCCCCTCGTCCGTCGTCGCCGGAGTAGCATCAAAGTAGACATCGAAATAGCTGCGCGGGCGCTGGTGATAAAGCGACGCTGACGCGCGCACACACACGCACATCCTTCAGCGCGTTTTTATAGCGCGACGCGTACGTATACGGTGAGCGCTCTACGCTGCGACGCCCCTTTCTCTACACTCCCCCGCCCTCCCTTCTCGCCGCGTTCCTTTGCCCATGCCCACCACATATGGGGACAGATTTCGTTTTCAAAACATAAAAGCCCTCTTCAGCTCCGTCCCTTTCAGCACACCCTTCCAATCCTCATCTGTTCTTTCTTTTTCTTCTTATTTTTTGTTTCCAGCGTATTATCCTTCCTCGCCCTTTAGTCCTTGTAGAATAAAGCATAAAGTGAGAGACGGAGGATAGTAGAAATAGATCACAGCCATACGCGTGAAGAGCTCCGCTCCAGTGAAGCTACTCGATGGAAGTGCCGCGCTCGATGCAGTGATGGGCGATGCTTTCAGCACTTCACGCCGAAAAGATGTCGGGGTTTTCTATCGTATTTTTTTTTTTAGTGACATTTACGCACTAGGCCTTTGACGACTGGCACAGACAAACAAAAACACAGTGATCTCCTGTGTGTCGGCAACTGCCGCTTTATTTGTGATGACAACAGCGTTCGTTCTTTGCTTCGTCCAAGGAGCCGAGACTTCCCTCGCTAATACCGGCGCTAAAGAGAATGAATGGCACCAAGAGCGTAGCACGAAAAACAAGGACTAGCGCGCGACGAAGCGCCACACGCGGTGACAGGCAGTGGGTGCCTTCAGCCTCCTTTTCTTCTGTCTTGCGCATCATCTCGCCCCGTGTATAGGAAAGAATTATTACAGTCATTACTCTGAAATATCAAGGCCCTCCAGTTACGTGTATGGCTTTACTCACGCCGAAAGCATTCGGGCTCGTAGCGAGAGCCTTACGAAAAAAGACAAGCCGACTCAACGTCTACGCAAGTATAACAAGTTCGCAAGGGTAACTATACATAAGAGATGCAGCTGCCACAGGACACCGTTAACCAGAGACAACTGAGATGGCCTCCGTTTCGCAGTAGACGTAGATGGGTTCATGATGACGGCGATGATGCGTAAGGTGACATCGATGATATTGATTAAGACAGCACGCGAAACAATCTGTTTGACGAGGTCACAGGGCAATGCGTGTTTGTCTTTCTATCTGTCCGTGTTTCTAGCGCTATTTTAACATGTCACAGGAGAAGTCTATTCAAGTCAGCATCTGAGTTAACCTAATGTGATTAATGGGGGGGGGGGGGGGGGGATATTTATTATTACCTTCTTTTTTTTTCTTCTCTCTCTTCAGTGAACCATGATGTCAGTCTACATTCAAATCAGCCGCCGAAATAGTATGCATTCATTCACGTAGGCCGCAGCCCGTACCGGTGCGGGCGAAAGTAAGTGGAGCACGCTATTTCCTTGTAAACGTTTTCACGCGTTGCATAATTGAAACTGACAGGTGTGTGTTACGTGCGAACTGGTAGTGGACGCCAGTGCGTTTTTTCACTTGGACAAATACTGTTTTCTCATCTCCAGTACAGAAGGCGTGTTTTGATTTGAACGAAAAAGCGTGCTCCGTTTACTTATGTCCACACCTGTACGTGCATTCCTTTTAAAATACAAGCGTTCGGGTACTGGCTGCCTGACTCCTTCGAGCATTGTGGAGGGGGAATGGACGATACTTTCTATGGAAATGGCAGGGAAGACAGGATCATTCCTTACGCTCGGTGAGGAAATAAGAGAAAACATCAGTCCACTTCTCGTGCTACGCCTCCGAGCCCTGATAAGTTCTGGTCTCTCTCTTTTTTTTTTTTTTTCTCAATTAATGCAGTCAGCTTCACGTCGGTTATATATTGCGTCGACGTTGCAGCCAATAACATCACCAGGCGAAACAGTTGGCGTTCTCGAACACGGTTAGATCTATCAAAATCCACCCGACGTATACGTTACTCATGAAACGGCGTATAGGCATCTCCTGAACAAGTGCCGACTGTCGCACAGAATAATCGATTTGAAAACCGCGTTTGCACGAGATGCCTCGGGCGAGGCCCGAATAACACCCCCGTCTCAGGAGGCGGCGTAACTTGACGACCGCAGCCGGCATTCCCCACCAATCCCAGAAATCACCGCGAATCTAAGCCAAACTAAACTAACACTGCCACGCGATACGGATACGCGGCAAACGAATAGCAGGTGAGCAACGAACACACCCGTGGCTGCTGCGCCTCGTATGTCCGCGGCAACAGGTATACAGCTCGGGCTGGCTAGACAGGCAGGCAGGTAGGCGCGACTGTGTAACACGCTTCGTCACGGCACTCGGCGCGTCCCATCCGAGACTGCTGGCGCCCGTAGCTCGCTTGACACCCGGCAACAGGTCAGATGTCTCGGTCGACTTTCAAGAGCGGGTCACCGCGGGACACGGTGCTTAAGGCCGCGGCCAAAGCGGCAGTGGCGGTGACGGCTTCTTAGGTCCGCCATCTACCTACATATGCCCGGCTGCAGCTTGACTGGCGGACTCCTTCAAGAAAGCTACAACGGCGGCGCCGGGTCGTCATGGCTGATCGACGCTCTCGCGTGGCTCCTGAATTCCGCCCCAAAGGAGAGTCTCGGTCGGCTGCCGCCTCTTCGTTGCTTGGTGAATCTAAGCTCGTCGCTTCCCCAATGTAGGTCAGGATGCGCGCCGGGCGAGCTTTCCGAGTGCGCTCCTGCGAATTTCCAACGAGAAGTGAAGAAAAAAAAAAAAAAAAAGTGGCCGAGTTGAGCGCATCTCTCGCAAATGTTGCTTTGCGTTTTGAAGGTGGCGGGCGGTTCTGTAATAACAGCTTCGAAAAACCCAGTCCGTGTCAGTGTGGGTGCGCATAGACATGCTCCTGGCAGTGGGGTTAAAAAGAAAATAAAAGGAAATAAGGACTCTGTATGCAGATTATAAAAACAGGCAACCGAGTGCTTGACTTCTCTTCGAGCGGAGTTTAAAAACTCTTCTTCATTTGTCGTTTTTGTGCCTCCGTCCGAGTCTACTTCGGCGAGCACGTTGGAGCAAATAAACACAGTGTAACGACTGCTGAGTTACACTCGCAAACCTAAAACGGTGTGGTTGTCTTTTCTTTTTTTTTTTTTTTTTTTTTTTTTAACGTAAAGCGGGGGTACGTATACGAACGAGCTTCTTCCAGTTTCGTCGAATAAAATCGGGAAATTTGCCGATCAGACCGCTGACACCGCTACCCGATATACCTATATACACACTGCTCATTTCCCATGTCCTGTTTTCTTAAAGGAGGAAGGGCGGAGGGGGGGGGGGGAATAATCGGTCGCAGCCGAACATCAGTACAGAGCTAGGTTTGTGCAGAGGGTTCAATTCTTCTCTGTATACACAGAGCCATTTCGATACTTTGAGACAACCCTCCAGCGCAATGAAAAATGCGCTTTCTTTTTTAAACGAGTGCATCGTCGCCCGTACCATGTGACAGCCTGCATATGAAGTGTTTTTAGCGATCGCCAGCCTGAACTGTCATCTTGGAGATTAAAGTTGATGCAATGTACAGGTAGGATTTGGTACCCACAATAACTGTCCATAATGCGAGTCGTCCACATTAACGGGGTCGCATTAATGAGGCACGACTGTATATGTCAAGAGACATGGATGGGGAAGGTAAAGAGAAAAAGAAAGATCTCTTACAACATATTTGTAGGAATGCGGCCGACAACTTCTGCAAGAGCTATATATACCGGGTGTCCCAGCTAACTTGAACCAAGGGTTACAAAATAATATATCTGAGGTAGGTCAGTGAAACCAATTGCATACAACTGCCAGCCTGTTTGCGCACTACAGGCAATTTTTTGTTTGGCAATTACGTAATTAGCTAATTATGTTAATTTCTCTAATTTATTAAATATCGACTTTAGACCAAAAATGTGAATTGGGAAGTTGTAGAGCACCTTCAGAAACCCCTATTCCATTATTTGCTATAAAGAAAGTCTCACGTGTATCTTTTTTTCCGGGCTCAGAAGAAAGCCCGCGAAATACAAATAATACCACATGACTAGCGCATTTGTGCGCCGCGATTGTGGTGCTCTCAGTCGTGGTTTGAGCCACCCTGAACCGCTATGGTTGAGGGTGGCGCTGGTGAACACTCTCAAGGTTCGTATATAGGCAACGTTAATACCCAAGAAAGTAGCAGGTGGGACAGCGGCCGATGTAGCTCAGTTGGAAGAGCACCGGACGCGATATTCGGAGGTCGTGGTTTCGGTTCCCACCATCGGCACGTTGTTTTTCCTTCTACTTTATGTTTAATTATCTTTCCCCTAAAACAGATTGCATTACTAATTTATGTGATTACCGAAGTAAAAATTAGAAAAAAAAAGACAAAGTACAATCCCCAATGCTTTCCTTGGCCTCGCCGACTGTTGGCTTCTGTCCTTCACACACACACACACACACACACACACACACACACATATATATATATATATATATATATATATATATATATATACTTTATGTTTAATTATCGTTCCCCTAAAACAGATTGCATTACTAATTTATGTGATTACCGAAGTAAAAATTAGAAAAAAAAAGACAAAGTACTATCCCCAATGCTTTCCTTGGCCTCGCCGACTGTTGGCTTCTGTCCTTCACACACACACACACACACACACACACACACACACACACACACACACACACACACACACACACACACACACACACACACACACACACACACACACACACACACACACACACACACACACACACACACACACACACACACACACACACACACACACACACACACACACACACACACACACACACACACACACACACACACACACACACACACACACACACACACACACACACACACACACACACACACACACACACACACACACACACACACACACACACACACACACACACACACACACACACACACACACACACACACACACACACACACACACACACACACACACACACACACACACACACACACACACACACACACACACACACACACACACACACACACACACACACACACACACACACACACACACACACACACACACACACACACACACACACACACACACACACACACACACACACACACACACACACACACACACACACACACACACACACACACACACACACACACACACACACACACACACACACACACACACACACACACACACACACACACACACACACACACACACACACACACACACACACACACACACACACACACACACACACACACACACACATACACACACACACACACACACACACACACATATATATATATATATATATATATATATATATATATATATATATATATATATATATATATACATATATATACACACACAAGCAAATGCGAATGGCCTGCCCTCGCTCGAGGTCGGCGGTTTTAAGATCGCGCCACGCGGAAGAAGGCCCTGCACTAGAATACCAATATGTTTTTCAAAGCGCGAAAACGAGACTATACGTGCGCCGTTTCGCGCACAACTGCAATATGTTTGCGTGGAGAAGCGAAGCGAATTACGCCAGCCCTGTCCGAATGGGTGGCCTGCTCTGAGGCGTCCGTTGGGTCGCGTGCGGTCAGTACAGGCGACAGGGCAAAGCTTCGTGACACTCGACTACTTTCCCGCCTCCTCATTTTTATTTCGTACTTCAAGCCCGGCGGGAAGAAAACCCCGCTGTACGCGCTTCTGAAGATTCAATCGAGAGATAAATGTTTTTAAGATGCGCCGTGTGGCGGGGATATGAAATATGCGGGAGCCCACCTGGAAAGTGCGTCGTGACACTGAGATTCCCAGCTCTGGACGTATCAGAACGAGGCGGGGGATTCCGCGGGTTTTTTTTTTTTCTTTTTTTCCTCTTCAACTTTTTGAAGAATATTTCCATTCGCGACTTCTGCGCACCGCCGCCTAAAAGATCGAGTATATACATTCGCAGTTATGTAATGAAGATATATACTATTACGCTTCCCTCTGGTATTATTCCGCGGTGTTGCATATACAGCTTTCTTTAGAATGAATGAAACGGGGTTTGTGTCGCGCTAATTGCGCTTTTCTCAATGACCTCACTTTTAATTTTTGCCTTTATCCAGAGGGAGAAACGACACGCAGGCCTGCACTGCTGCTGTGCTTAATTTATTTTTGTGATAGACCAGACATCATTCGCTTAGAAACAGCCGCGAATACGATCTTCGAAGCGCCACAAATAGCTTGAACCCACGTGCCACCAGTGCAGACGAAAGGCACATAAGAAAAGGTTTCGTGATGTCAAGACGACGAGGAGTTTCAACATTTGACGGAGCGCGGCATTATGAAAAGACGAGAGAAGTGACCCCATGACACATTAAAGTGCAATGCTTTTAGATCGAAGCATATAGCGGGAGGCCTGAGGGAAGGCGTACTGGAGTGAAGACATACACTCGAGACGACGACGGTGATAGAGACGAAACAATACTTCTTCCGGCGCAGGCGCGCTCGACCAGTCGGCGGTTGACCGACCGAGGCCTTCTCCCGCGACTTCTCTGAAAGGTGGTGTCAAAGGTCTCGGCAAAAGGTCAGGCAAAGGTCGCACGAAAGATCACCAGCGGGGTCACCTGCAGCGCACGCAACGATGAGCTGTCCTCACAGACACCCACGCGAGCACAAACACGGGGCGTCCTTCTGCGCGGAGCTCTCCGGCGTACGGGCGCGCTTTCCCGGCAAAGAAGGCGACGGCGTCTGCCCTCATCCTCTCTGAACTGGGTCAGAGGTCACGCTTGTAAATCTCCCGCTGACGGTGACCCCGCGCCGGCGCTGACCTGTTGGCCGCCAGCCGCCGCCGCCGTCTGTCACGGGGGGTGCCGTGATTCGAACTCTCACCTCCGCGCCCTGACACCTGACCCTTTGCGCCGTGACCTTTGACATCACCCTCGCCTCGCACGCCCCACGAGCTGCGTCAGACGCGTGTGTCGGAGCGAAAGCGACCCTTTTCCAGCTGTGAATAGGCGAGGGCGGCGTATTACGACTCATAAAACGGGTTGAGTCAGTCCTCACGGTTGAGCGGCCACGTGCGCTAAGCGAGATTCTCTCACAGCGCCATGGCTTCTCTCTCACCAACCTTTGCTACGATCTATCTTTCTCTCGTTATTACAGTCTGATTTCGCACCGCAGAATTCGGCTCGTTCGGCGGAAAAAAAAAGGAAGAGGGAAATAGACGCGTGTCTGTTGTTTCCGCCCGTCTAGAGTGCGCGAACCCTCGTTGTTTCTCCTTTGGCACGACGTATACAGCGGACGCGTAGATTGGAAGGCGTCGCCGTCTTTTAGCCCCGCTGACCTCCGCCGACGTTAGCAACGCTGACCCTTCTTCCCGGTGCGTGATGAGCGGACGCCGCTCCGAGGGCACCTACCACGCGACGTACGAGCAAATGCCGAACGCTGCATACCAGCTTCACGCCGCATGCCTCTGCGGGGTCAACAAAGGTCCCGCTAAACACTGGAGTCGACTGCACCCGTTGACTAGCGGTTACAAGCGGCGGTGCCCGTCAACCAGCGCGTGCCACACGTGTTCGTGGAAGTGAAGATGAAGTAACGCATAAATCAGGGCGAGTTGGTGAACGTTCGTGATGTTTTACATCATGAAGTGAAGGTGGGATGAGCGTGGGCGAAAACAGGATGGCACAAGTATAATGAGTGCGTCATGGTTAAGTTCTCATCATGCGCATTGAGTAGGGTTTAAACAGTTTAATGACGGCCAATGAGATTCGTGCCGCATATATACGCGCGCGCGCGCGCGCGCGCACACACACACACACACACACACACACACACACACACACACACACACACACACACACACACACACACACACACACACACACACACACACACACACACACACACACACACACACACACACACACACACACACACACACACACGCACGCGCGCGCGCACGTGTAAAAAAAAGTACAGTCTTTGTCAAAAGTGTAGAGCCCAGGGGGTCTGCTTCTGAGCCGCTTCGTGTGGCTTGTAATGCATGTCCAGTGATGGTAAGAATATTTTTTGTCCTACCCTCTCCATTTGGAAGGACCTCCACCAACGATAAATCAGCGCCGCTACACGGCTCAAAAGCAGATCCCCCGGGCTCCACACTTTTGACAAAGGCCGTACGTTCAAACCAGGAAGGTATATAACGAAGTCTCCACGTACAGAGGTAGTCAAAAGTTCCCAGGCCACAGGGTATCCTAATGATCGGCATATTCTGGCACTAAAGATGTCATCAACGTTATCAATTATTTCAGGGTTTAGAATAATGCTTCTTCTATCCTCCACAGATGTTTTGTGATTTGGGGCCGTCGTAGCTGCCTGTCTATAGTCTATACTGCTCAGAAGCAGACCCTGTGGCCTGGGAACTTTTGACTACCCCTGTACATGTTACAAAACGACGAATGCAATATATGACAATGTTTTGTCTTGCCTTTGCGCCTGGAAGCTGAAGTATTATCAGCGATAAATGTTCAGAAGATGTGTGCCGACGGAAGCACTTGTATTTCTGCTTGGCCTCGCGCTATAGCTGGTCAGGCATATTGCAAATTTCCAAAGCATGGAGCCATCAGCGCGTTCCCGCATGCCTCACTGCTTTTCCATTGTCGGCGTTGTGTGCGAAAAATCATCGGCGTGCCTTTGCCAGGTGCTCGTTGGCAGGTGACGTGTGGTGGGTTATGGGACGTCTCGAGACTAAGTGACATGGCAGGTGCTGTTTCAGGCTTCTCTATTGAGATAGCAGGTTTAGATGCGAATTTAACCTTCCAGAGCCCCCTGGCAATGTTATAGATACGCTACTCCGAGCCCATACGGGCACGTCCGTACAGCTCGTTCAAAGTGGGGCTTTATACAGGTGTCTATTTAGGTCTAAGCGAGCCGCAAAATGCATGGGGTAGTCTAGCAGGTGACGTGCCCGACAAGTGATTGGTCGACGGCTTGCGTGACGTCAGGAGGCCAGATGGCGTGGTCGAGTTCGAAGGAGCCGCCAACTCAGTCGGCTGCGTTGATGGCTCCTTCGTGTATACGGAATGGTGAGCCTACAACTCGACTACACCGGAAGCCTTTCCTCGCACAATCTCGAACATGGCTCCGGCGGGTGGTAGCTGGAATGTTACATTGCTGTTCTCGTTGGGCCGAGGCCTCCTAAAAGGAATTTGTTACAGCATAACTGATTCCGAAGCGAGCATTGATGTATCTGTCATTTCTTCGATAACATAATCGTGTTACATTCTGTGAAAAAAAGTGTGTGTGTATGTGTGTGTGTGTGTGTGTGTGTGTGTGTGTGTGTGTGTGTGTGTGTGTGTGTGTGTGTGTGTGTGTGTGTGTGTGTGTGTGTGTGTGTGTGTGTGTGTGTGTGTGTGTGTGTGTGTGTGTGTGTGTGTGTGTGTGTGTGTGTGTGTGTGTAGCAGTGAAAAAAAAAGTGCATGAAACCGAGGTCTGATTTGAGCTTTTCAGCCCTCTTTTAGAACCGATAGCCGCAGTAGTGAAGATTTCTATAGCGTGAACGGTACCTACGGCGAGACGCGAATAGAAAAAAAAAATGACGCATCCGCGTCACATAACACTACTACGTCGATCAACAAGTAGAAGGTGACTATAATCACGATGGATGCCCATATGTGACTCCACTTCGCCAGCAGACTTTGCCATTGGCTTTCCCGTTAGGCAGCCCGAACTGTGAGATGCTAATACAGATTTCTAAACCAATAGACTGAAAACGGGTATTCTTTTTTTATTTCCCTACCCTATACACGCCTATCACCACTAGATGTAAAAAGGAATATAATAAGAAGAGGGGAAAGGCGCGGTGACTGTTTAACTGTCGGAGCACACGTGAATTACTGCGCCTCGATCGAGGAAAGGGAGACAGAGAATGTATACGGAGGTTCGGGCAACTACACTCTTAATCCATTTCCACATATAGGTTCCAGTTAAAAGTGGAACTTTGAAAACAGTTTCGCTCATAGGTGGAGCCTTTTTAAAAGTTCCACTTATAACCGGAGCGTATGCGGAACCAGGTTAAGAGTGTACATATATATTTTGTTGAGGGTATCTCCCCCCCTATCCCTGCTTATATATGTATGGGCGAGTTAATTAATTCTCACAGGATTAGCGTCGTTCATGGCCGAGCTGTCGAGAGCAGAGGTGGACTCACCGAGCGGCTCTTCCTCGGATCCCGAGGCGATGCTGCTGCTGAGGCGGTCCGAGACGTCGCTATCGAGCCGGTCGGTGTTTTCGGCGCCGGTGCCGGCAGAGTTGCGCGACAGCGGGCTCGACGGCTGGCTGCTCTGCGTGCCTGCAGCAGAGAGAAACATATCTTATTCCCATTCGCGTTGAACTGCACCGGTTGCTGTACGACTCGTAAGCAGCCACGTGCACTCTGCCGCAGCAGTGTATTCGGGGCTCGCCGCAGAGCTACTGTACTCTTAATCCGGTTCCACATAGGTTCCAGTTATAAGTGGAACCTATGTGGAATCAGATTAAGAGTGTATTTGTGAACATTAGCTAAAGTTTGCACTCCCCCATTCGCAACGTGAGAGTGTGCGTGCGCGGTCAACGTCCACTGCCCGCTGTGACAGAAACCAAATCATGGCACTGAATTCTGCAGTGCCTGATGTATAACAAAAGGACAGTGACGACAGCCTTAGACAGTTCAGGCATCGCCTCGCGTGCTCTTAAGTGATAAGTGGAATCATTACAGATGAGCAAGCCGACGTGAAACCGACACAGGAGAAAATTGTGAGTACACTTCTGACCGCACAACGAAAACTTAAGGAGGCATGCAAGTCAACGCCCTTATCAATAATTTATCGAAAAGGACAAAAAAAGAAACAACCGTTGCGTGCACAAGAACGTGACACTTCTTAGCTGCTTTGTCGTGCTTCGGGGACCATTGTTTAGTACAGTTCCGTCAAAGCTCGCCGGCCATCTTTCTATCCGCACCAGGCGAATACGAACGTAAGTTATTATTCTAATCAAGGGGGCGGGGGGATATCTATTCTTTTGCCTCACTCGACAACAAGAGTCAGGAAATATTTGAGCAAGAAACATGCAATATGGCTAGCGCATATCTTGTAGATAGGCTGAGCAGTCGCGACCAATGAGATGGCGCCAAAAAATATCTCTAACTATGCAGCGATTCCTTCCGTGTGTATAGGCTGCCCTGTCGAAATTTCGAGGCAGCTCATTGCTTTATTCTTTTCCATTTAATCCATAAACTGAAGGCTATAGAGCCAAGTTCCGGAACTTTATTCAAACACACGGGCCGCAGTGGACTAAATGAGGGTAGCTCTATTTTTCACTCATTACAAACAGGTCTACTTAGTAAAGAGCGCTGCACACAAGCCGATAACGCGTTGTATCGTCGTATACACGAACCACCGGCGAACGGCTATGCTTCATCGGAAGAAGCCGAGGGAGAGATCGTGACAATCTCACGCGGCCAATTTTTCGGCATCCCGGACTCAGATCCTCTTCCTCCTCGCATTTCACGACCAGCGTAATCGATGAAAATCGTGGAAACCACACGGGGCGCGGATGCATTGCAGATCCCACCTTGGGTGCCCTCCTCCTCCACTTCCCCACACGCGCGCATGTTCTCCCAGTGGAAAATAAAAATGGAATACAAAACAGGAGAGGGGGGTCTCTTATCTTGGTTAGACGCGCTGCGATCGAACATGAGTGGAGATGGGGGAAAGACGACGCACACGAATGGGCACCAGGCCCAACTATATAAAAGCGCGCTCAGCTACAGGCCAGTCTGGGGCGAATGCGCGCGCGCGCGGAGGGATAGACCAAGAAAAACCAACCCGCGTGCCCTTATAAATAATCGCCGACCTTTGCAAGCTTTAGGCTCCTGCGCTCCTCTCACCTTAGACCTTTCTCTCTGCCCTTTCATGGCGAACAACAACAAAGCGAAGAGTAGGCGAAAAAACAAACAATAAAACAGGAGAGTTCATACACGTGCTATTCCTCACTGACAAACGGGAACTCGTGATCGCAGAATATCGAGGGGAGCCCTACACAAATCGTGAGGACTCATGGGGCTCTCGGGGAACGCTTCACGATTTCTCTTACCTGGCCATCTATAGCCTAACCTCTGGAATTCTGTTTTTGATTCCGCGCTGACCCCAACCACCAGCGCCCCCACCTCCGGACTTGATGTGACCGTGAACGTCTGGAAAAATGTGCATTGAGGAACTCGCGAGTGAAGAAGGGCTGCAGTACCGAGGTCATTATATATATCTTCCAACCTTTCCTTCAGTTTCGAAAAAAAAAAAAAAGAAGAAAGCTCATCTCTTATTTGCTCCGAAGCAGCAAGGCTCTCAACAAAGATTTTATTTCCCTCAGCAGTGCACGTATTCTCTTCATTCCGGACAGCCGAGCCCGAGGAAGTCACTCCCGGTCCCGGATCGAACTGTCTATCGGGATTGGGGCGGGCGTTGTGGTGCGACCGGAGGGTATGAAAGATGGCTGAGCCGGTCCCTTACAAAAATGCATGTAGGGTTTCTATAGAAATTCGAAAGCGTTGTGTCAATACACGCTGTTGAAAGTCTGTCGATAATCGGCAACATCTTGGATGATGCAGTGTTGACCTCTTGTTGAGCGCTTATGAAATAGTGGCCCATGTGTTTCTTAAGAGCGCTTTTGGAATTAAGTCACTCCCGGTCCCGGATCGAACTGTCTATCGGGATTGGGGCGGGCGTTGTGGTGCGACCGGAGGGTATGAAAGATGGCTGAGAGAAGCGTGCGGAGTTAACGCGACGAGACACATTTGACGCTGCACGGTCGTCATCGACCAAACGGATCCAAATCCCAGGAGCCCACGGGGATACCTACACCCCCCCACCTCTCCCTCTTTCCGCCTACTTCCACCTCTCCGCCCCTATACACCTCTACGAAGCCACCACCGCCGCCGCAAGGGGTCACGCGGGGAGGTCGCGCCGAATCGCGGGTCACGCTCGAAGGGTCACCACGACTTTCCGTGAGGTTCACGATCTCCTCCGTCCGTTCGACGCCCGTCTACGTTCTCTCCTCGCCAGCAAGGCGATGGATGCACTCCACGAAACACTGCACGAGCGCTTACCGAGTCAGCGGCACTGGCCCGAGTGCTGTTACTGTTCGCAAAATAATATTGTGCATGGAAGCCCCGAGCGAAGGTCGACTGGGCATTCGCTGCTGTGCAGGCGCAGAGAGGGAGAAATGTTTCGCTACCTCCCCCGCTCTTCCCAGCACGTGCTCGAATACACAGCCGCGCACAAACAAACAAACAAGCGGGCGTGTATGCCCCGCGCACGAACGACGGCGGGGCCCAGCCGTGTGTGCTCTACCACGTGATCACCTCGCCCTTGATGCGCGAGTCTTCTCTCGCCGCAGGGACGCACGCGTGAACCCCAGGTCCCGAACTTCGTGCTCGGAGCGTCGTGCGTTGCTGGCGGAGGGGGCAACGCGGCGCATCCTGGATCGCGTCCGACGGAAGAGCGCCCACCCTGACCCGCCGTCCGCGCTCTCCAACCCTCTATCTTTTACCTGGATGGATACCGGCTGTTGCTTCTGCATTTTTTTTTTTTTTTTTGCACACGCGCTCGCTAACCGATTTGTTCCTTACAGCGCGCTAACTTCAAAGTGTATGCACCTAAGGGGAGACCACTTACGGATGTTAGTCATTCAGCACCCTCCGCATCCCCCCCCCCCCCCCCCCATTTTTTTTTGTCTGTCGCCTTTCGCTCGAAATAATATACAAGAGCTATGCATGGGATCGGACGGAATAGCTCTAGTCCCGGATATGCCATGCTGTTCAGTGGCTCAAGGACGAAACCAGAAAGCTCCAAGTGTGATTGAGCAAAGCATGCTGTCCTGCTAAAATCTCAGCAGGCATACTGAGTACTGAGCCAGATGAACCAGAACGGTGAACAAAACTCAGCGATTACACAGAACTTACACTTGCTTCCGGCAATGGAGTATGTATAATGTGCATGTGCAAGTTCAGTTGCGACAGTTGTTGTTGTTGTTGTAGTGGTTATTTATTGTATGTACAAAGGAAAGAAAAGATGTTTGCCAGCCCCGGTATCTGCTATCTTATATCTGAAGCACCTGAACTGGGGCGGCGGAAATAAAGGGACTTTCTTTATTTTTTACCCTGTGCATGTGTGTGGTGCGGGTTTCGCTAGTTGCGTTAGTTAATTCGAGTCGCACGAGCAACGTCATCTCCATGGTTGCTGGCCGCATAACGTTTGTACGGAACGGACCACCAAAGCATACTCGTGTGTATATCGCGCTGCTTTCTAAGAATAAGAAAGGTTTGGGGGAGGGAAGATGAACATGAGGCGTGTTCGAAGCACAGGAGGCTTAGCGCAATATATTAGTCTTATTTCTCTGTAGGCATATTAGAACTTCGACACTGCCGGTACACACTTGCACAGAGACACCAGCTTCGATAGCGCCTACATAGTTGGCAAAAATTGCATCAGTTATTTTCCAGAAGATCTTGGAAATGTAAATCAGTTGCCTCTTTTATCAACTGCTCCTGAGAAAAAAAAGCAATAACATCACAATTACTTTCCGGAAGTAATGCAATTACTTTTAAATTGCTGACTAAGTTTTATACCTAGAAAAAACTAAAATCGATTATATAAAAGATCGAAGTTGTGTAGGCGCAAATAGCAACTCTTCATTTCAGGAAAAGAATTCCTAAATTAATAATTACTTTCAATGCTAAACTACTGGTCCAACGATTAATATCAGACTATTAAGTAAATAGATTACAGTAACTTGAATAAAATAATTCAATTACTGTCACGCCTAGTATTAACCCGCTCCCCTCCCCATCCTCTACTTCTCTCCCCTTAAGAACTCGACTTCCCAACTTAAGTTATCAGAGCTTGTCCGGGCACATACGTACAATAGTGCTGTGAACATATTGTGATACGGAATTTGCCAAAAAAAGAGCGTAAATGGCCAATAAACAAGTGTAACCCTACAGAGTGGGTTTTTCTTTTGCGTGATCGGAGGTAAAAGATAAGAACAAAAGAAAAATAGGAGATGTATAAGGCGCCAGCGGCATATTGCACTGCACCGCGCCAGCTTAATATAGACTAATGGTCGACCCCTGGAAACTTTGGCGACCCCGTGAAATACGGCTTGTGCGTGTCGCATTCCTCCGCTAGGTTTAATCTCTCCAGGGGTCGTGTCCCAAGCCACGCGGTGCCTGCGTATAAGCCTTCGGGGGTGAATCTGCTCGGTTGCGGAGCTGTGATCGCCCAAAACAGCAAAAGATGAAAGGATCCTACCGCTGCCACAGCTGGCGCTCACGGAAAAGGGATCCCCAATCTGCTTGACATTCGAACCAGCGCCACCGCGGGAAGACCTTTAATCCCCGAGCAATCGCAGTTACAAATGTGTACAGAAATTTTCTTGCTTGTGCTGCCAGCTTACACGAGGACTAAAACGAACAAACACGTACAGAGGCACGAGCAGCCGTCCACGCAAACGACCGTGGTTCGAACAACTTGCTTTTTTTTTTTTTTTTTTGCTGTTGTTGTTGTTTCCAGATTCTGTCTGTTTGCTTACGGCATCGAATAAAGCATACATATACAGTGCCGCCGATTTATCTTATATCGGAGCTCTGACTGCTCTTCCTCTTAAAAACGCTGCACCAGAGTCGGATGCGTATCCGGGACCAGCCAGTATACAGACCATGTATGTCGGTGCACGAGAAAGAACTATTAGCATTTCCTGCGATCGTGACATCAGACCCCAAGTTTGTGAATTCGTCGGCCAGTTTTATTACACGAACGCGTCGCGGTCTCGCTTCCAAAACGTGAAATGTTTAATGCGTTTTCGATGCACAATTATCATTGGCTCGCGTTAGAAACGTCGACAAAGAATATATATCGTCCCTGGCTGGGCATATTTTTCCCTTGCTGAAAAACACTCCAGGGAAAGTATAACTTAGTATATACTTGACAAATTAACTTCAACGATATCTCTAAACACAACCGTTAGTAAACGTCTAGTATACGTTATTTTTTAGTTGATTGCAAGCCAACGCGTAAGCCGCGTGTACGGCCGGCCAGCAGGAGTTTGTTCATCCGCGGTTACCGCCAGCGCTGGCCGCAAGACATGTTGGCAACTCCCGGGCATTAAATTAGAGGGTAGAAAGAAAGAAAAAATAAATAAACAGGCAGACGCTTTCTGGCAGCCGGCCGCCCACGGAGCCGTGCATTACAAGCGCGCCCGTGGGACTCTAATCGGTGCGGAAAAGTAACGGTAAAAAAGAACCCGGTTGGACAACCATGCAGGGACGCTCGAGTTACACGTCGTTTAAGAGCTCGGAGAGCATCGCACGGCCCTTAATACCACGCATGGAGTGTTCAGGTGGGAGCCATGGGGAGTCGCATATATGCTAATGCGGTGTCCCTTCACAAATTCATGGACACAGGACACTGAGGTTGCATGCGGAGTGTGTCGGGGAGCACCTGCGGGGACACTCGCCGTGAGTCGGCGGTAAGTCGTGGTATATATCCAGGCCTGTTATCTCGGCGGTGGGATTTAATGACTGTTGAGGCGAGTGACGATGAGTGCATAGAGCGCTATCGCTCCGGCGTTATACATCAGGATCAAGAGTGGTTGCGTGGACGTGTTAAGCGCAAGCGGAGCCTCGCGCTCAGCTTAAAGCTTCGATAAACGGATCATTACACTCTTGTATAAGCTTCAAGGCAGCTGAAACCGGAAAACGACTGCGAAGGAAAATGAAGAAAATGAAAGATACTGAGAAGTTCTAGCTGTACCCGTCTTTTTTTCTGTCTGTTCTGCGGTCGGCTTCGTGCGGAGGTGACATTAGGAGCCAGCCGGAGTCTGATAAGACGCCGATCTTTAGTTGCTACGAAAAGCAATAAAGCGTAAACTTCATGTACGTAAACTTCCGCGCGAAGGTCACAGCGACGGCGGCATGCAGTGAGTGAGCGGCGCCGTATACGCGTGCATGGAGCGAGATGTTTTGCCCGGGTTATTTGCCTTCGTCTCCCGGGTCTGGGTTCCTGACAAATTTCGCCTGTCGCCCGGAAGTCAGCCCGTTATACTCACGGGCAGAGGCTCTTCATTTTTCTTTCCTTTTCATGCCTCAACATAATATATGTCGCCCGGAAGTGTCTCAAGCGACCGACCATTAAAATCCCACACTGGACCTATACACGTTTCCGGTTCGCCACATTGCTCCTTCGTCGTTCTGACTTCGCCTCAGCAGGGGTGCCGGCTTGGTAATCACCGGCCCACGGTGCACCGGCCGCAACGCCGTAATAAAATATTTGTTTCCTTCAGCTACTGTTACAGCCGCGGTTGTGAGGCAGAGCTGCAAAATCAAGACCAACATGGGCATTCAGAGGGTTGTCTTTGACGAAAGTGCCACAACATTTCGCGCTGCATTGCTATGGACAAGTGCAGTACAGGGCGAGATGCTTGTCATGCATGCCGTTATGCTCCCTCCCACACGGGGCCGCTGCGCTTCAGCGGCTCCATATATAGCGGTACATGTGCATAATCACTCGCGGCACAATCACTTGCTCAGTTATCGGCACGTCCACGTGAGAATACGTGAGAGACTTTGCATAACCCAAGTGCATCGGCATGTCGCATATGGTGGCTTGCACGGAGTTGCCCCACAACGATGGAGGTGTGACGGACGGCGGTCACCGTCGCGTCGATCCGTCGCGACGCCCTTGTTTTCTCGCATTACGAAGGGACTGTTAATGATTAATGTTGTGGTTTCCAAGGCTATTTGTGTACTGTTAACAAGCGAGAACTACTATAGGCAGACTCTGGGAAATAAAAACTTATCAATACGAACAGTACAGTCAAGTTTAAACAGTGTCGCAGTAGTATGCGTAGCGTCTGTTGATTCATGGCTAAGTAAACAAAAGCGGAAACAGACAATGCGCCACCCTCTTCAAGATCAATGAGGATTACATTTAGGGATTTCAATGATCAGCAGTCGGGGAGAATCGAGATCTGGCCTGGGTGTTGCAATGAAGCGATCGTAACAGTAAAGACGGACCCATGGGTCTCCTCTAAGCACAGCACGAATTAATTTTAAGGATGTATTTGATCCGGCGATATTAAGAAAAACTGATATGAGAAGTACACTGAAGTTTCGGGACAGAATCCTATTTTTCAAAGCCCGCACATATTCTGGTGGCCAAATAACATTAATTTCCACCATTACACATACATTAGAGAGAGGTAGACATGACTGACTGTTGCGCGTATAAAGCTGAAGCTTAGACGCTCGATGCACTTTGCATAAGGCGCGCGCATCAAAACCATCTGATTACTCGCTTTTATACTATGCGTGTGTTTTGAAGAACAAAAAACAAAAGAAGAAAACTTTACACGAAACCACGCGAGAGAGTTCCATTGGCGCCACTTGTTCGAATACAGGTCGCGTTTCAGCTTCGAGAAGGAGCTCTCACTTTCCATCCCATGCTCAGACTCCCTTCATTTGCTTACTTGGAAGCCTTGGCATCATCTACCTGCGACTTTCACCATTAGCTCCCGCTCTCCGCCGCCTCCCGAAAGGCACTCCCCTTTCCCACGGCCGAGTGAGATCAGGAAGATCGTGAACCCGGCTCATATAAGCAGCATTCAATACGTTGCCGCATCCGCCTGCGTCATGCATGCGCGATGGCCGACCACCACTTGGCTTCCCTCTTCTCTCTTCTTCTTACTTTCGTTCGGCTCCTGGACGTTAGAGAAGGGTGGGCAAGAGAGAGGAATGGTTGAGAAGGAACGAGAAGGTCCTCTCTTCTTTTTGTCTCAAGGTCGTGACTCGGACTTGACCCATGACGTCTCCGGTCACGACGGCACGGCGCGGCTATCGGGAGGGGACCGGTTGTCCGGTCGCATCGGGCTGCCGCTTGCCGCATTTGCTTGCTGCTGCTGCTGCTGCTGCTGCCGCCTGTTGGCGCCGTGAGGTTTATAAAAGCTCGCGCCCCTACCTCGGCTTCTGTCCGGCGCCCCTCACGATCTCGCGATCACCGCCTGAGATAGGCTGCCGGCGACTGGCCGATGCAGCCTCCTCACCGTCGACGTCGCCTTCTGGGTCCCAGGACTCCAAGAACTTTTTGCCAAGCTCGAACTTTTCGCTCGTCTGCCAAGTGGTGCGTCCCAAGGCGCATCCAAACGCAAAGTCACGCGTTCCGGTGTTCTCCCGAGGTTGGATTGTATATTTACCATCTAAGGTGTATTCAGAATAAGTATATAGTCTCTTTTCTTGACCTTCTTGAATATCAGGTGTGAAAAGGATGTGAGTCCCGTTGCTATCTTAGTGACAAAAAGTAAGGCTGTGGGAACAATTTCTTCTGTTCTTGATCTGTACGCGCGTGAGCCGTACTGTGGTCGCTGATGAGTGCTGCACTGCTGAAGACTTAAAAAGGATCATTGTACCAACGTGAGCTTTTGTTTTTAAACGCGACGGCGTTGACGACCCCGTTCACCAGAAAATCTGGCGTTAATGTTGTCGGCGTTGGCGCTGTGAGCGAAAACTCATGGCGCTGGCGGGTGGTAGGCGGCAGCTGTCATTGCCGTGCACTGACTGGATGCAGGGTTGCCTGGTGTTGATAACGTTTTCCAGGAGCTGCCAACTCAAGCCTATCCTTTGATATGAGGAGGTGATGTCAAAATAAGCCTGCCAGGACACTTGCATTCACGTGGACCCTAGGCCATGCAGAGACGTTCATAGGCTTGGTTATAGCGGGGCTTGTGGTAGCCTACACTATCGCGTCATACCCTTAAAGGCGAAGCTTAAGTGTCCCCATAATAATAATAATAATAATAATAATAATAATTATTATTATTATTATTATTATTATTATTATTATTATTATTATTATTATTATTATTATTATTATTTTTTTTTTTTTTTTTTTTTGGCCGAAGACCGACGATTTCTGAGCTCGGAATTACATTGACAGAACAAAATGAGGAAGAAATGGAGCGCTAAGATTTCTGCCGCCTTCATTATATTGCTTGGCTACGTATGGTCACGCACTATTAGAGGGTGGCGGTGGTGGTGAAAACGTTAAAACATTCTGCAGGGCTCTCCGAAGTTTCTCAGCAGTATTTCGGGACCCCTGCAATTGCGCGCGCTGTACCGCGCCCTAGCAGATTCTACACAAGACACAAGCTCTTGCAACTATAACGCGACGCAAAATCAAATGGATATACAGGCTGTTTATATTAAGCCCACCTTGCACTAAGACAGAAGTTCAACGGCTACTCAGAAGCTGTGGAAGCACTGCAGTACAGTGTAAAGAAACACAACAAAGGGGCTCTGGAAAGCTCGTATTCAAAGCGGCATTGCAAAGCGGATGGCTGTCTAACACAGAGACAATGTGCCAAGTGGACGGTATATCCTAGAGTGTCATAAAACAAAAAAAAAAATAAATGGTTGTGGTTTAGCTCTGGTTAAACAGGGGTTGAATTGCGTTAGCAATACCTCCATGACTGCGCTTATGGTTCAGCGTGTTGTGTACCTCATGGTGTAGATTGAAATGTTTAGCTATGAGTAAAGACATGGCACACAAATGAACGACTAGTCTCTTCTTTGCCTTTATTAATGCCAATAAACACACTACGGTGGTCTGTAAAATACTGAGACTTGATCTCAATTTGGTTAATCACATGTCCATCTTCTACTACAAGTTTGTGTAACACAAGGTCCAAACTGTTTCCCCACTGCATTGTACTTCTCGGTCGAAGATGACTTAGAAGGTTTCCGTTAAAGCGGGGCTTTATATGTGGGCTGACAAGAGGTGCCAACTTGGGTCTCTCGTTTCACATGGGACGGTTATGTCAGAATCAGCGTGCCAGGACCTTGTCATTCACGTTACCCCTATAGGCATTAACTAAGACACGTTCATACGGCTTGCTTAAAGCCATATTCGGCTCGGCTGCGGCTCAAGGTCAAATGTGGCTCTTCCCGGGACTACGCGACGCGCTGAAATCTGGCGCAGTATTGCTAACGCAATAAAACTTGCTTACTAATTGTTCCCAAGGGTGAATGATGGCATGTTGCTGTTTCTATAAATGGTCACAGTGAGGTAAGCTTGAAATAAAAAAAGCATATCAGACATTAAACGTCATGAAAAACTAACCTAGCATGACAGCTGAAGCGTTTTGCAACGCTGACCTCACCTGTAATATACGTGCAGCCTGAACTAAACAGTTCCGTTAACTGATACGTTAGAAACAACCCAACCGCAAACATGTATGCATAAGACAAAGTTCCTCCGCGTCGGCGCAACTAAGACGAAGTCCGTTTTGCGAAAGAACTGCGCGTTTAAACGAAACTGCGCGCTTCCGGAAAGCGCGCGCTTTCGCGGCGGGACCCGCAGATCAGACGCGCTCCCGTCGAGTCTAAACAAACGAAAAACATCGACGCTCGACCTTAATGCAATCCGACGGCGTGTGTGTCCGCGCTTTAGTCACGCTTCAATGGGGCACACGGACACGACCCTTTGTCCGTAAAAACGAGCGTTTGTTCCAGTTGTCTAGCCGCGCCTCCACGCGAGTTCAAGAAACGGGGGCTATAGCCCGCATATATGTATACACGTTACGCGCGGCGATGGGACACGTGAAAGAAAACAGAAACACGGAAATAAGCATCGCAAAGAAATGGACGGGACTCCCACGAATTTTGCGTCTTGGTGACCACCGGGAAGTCAAGAAACAGAAGCCAAGAAGAGGGGGAGCCGTTATCTAGCCGGGCTTCGCCAGTTGTTGCTGCCTTTTCTGGCCCGTATAGAAACGGCCGTCCTTTGCCATAACCTCGGATGGCAAACTCACTATACTCGGCTGCCTTCTAAAACATGCGTGTATATTCCATGGAGAAGAAGGGGTGTGGCCGAAACGGTCCACAAAGGCATTGTTCCTCCGAGTCGTTTTCGCCGCTCGCTGACCACCACAAAACTTGAAACGCGAAACGACGCTAGACGGAGTCAAAACATGGTCACGCGTGATGCTCGGCTCTAGAGGCTGCCGCGTCGGCGCGAGCGGGTTTTGCGTGCGTTTGTACGAGCGCACGAGTTTGTGTGTGTCAGTTCAGAGATCAGGGGCCACACGCTGTAATGAGAGAGCGGGTTTAGAAAACCAGAGACATGAAGTAAAGGGCCACCACCAATGTGAAGCGCGCTGGCGAGACGAGCACAATGCGATGGTTTTATACGCGCATGTATTCAGCGCGCCGCTTCCTTCTTTTTTTTTTTTTTTCCTCCTGCGCCAACTGAAATGGCTTTGGGACCGCATCCATCGTCGTCTTCGGGCCGATTGTGGCGTATAATGACTGCTCGTAAGCGAGCTTTTGTGCTAAATGCGTGTCACCGCGGAGACTCCTTGAGGCTCTGCCATAAAGGTGTGCCTCTGAACCGGAGCCGCATGCAGAACAAAGGCTTGTAAAAACAAGCGGGGCAGGACGGAGCGTTTCTCTTTTTTTTTTCTTTCTTTGTTTCGTGGCGTGTGAACAGAACTGGCCCAAAAGCACTAGGAACCGTTATTTTATTCCCCAGCTCTTGTACCGGAGTGTGTGAACTGCGCCTTAAAGGGGCGCTTACCGACGACGATACCTCCAGTACAAACGGTAATACCTGCTGTGATCAGCGATTATATAGCGATTAACAAGCAGCTGAATGTCGGCCACGTTCATTCCAACCCTGTGCACTTATTGTTTTTTTCTTTATTCGGTAGCTTGCAGACCTTATGTGAAGCAGGGTGAGTACGTATCATATTTTTTCACTGATATTATCTTTCTAATCTACATCGTATCTCAGTCGTAATGTACACAAGGAAGAATACCGCGCACATTTAGCGACAGTATCCTGAAGAATACAATTAACATCATAACAGAGCATTCTCGAGATAATAGGCTTGGATCTAATAAGGAGAGGAAACAAGCTGCGCTTTCCTTCAGTAACTATTCTCCGCAAACCGCAGCACGCGCTTGAGCTTTTGGCCTGGTGCATGTGCAAATGTAAACTAAGGGGTCGCAGATATACAGAGCGAGGCGCTCCATGGTGTCTGATCTCAAAGGTAGGCACGAGGAAAGCCCGAGCAGGCTACTCGAGATGACCGCACACCGCTATAGCGTGTTCTATAAAGTACACAAGCAAAGAGAAACGAAAGAAGATGAACGCAAGAAAAGAAAAAAAAAAATGTCCGAAACAACTGAGGTCATGGCGAATTTTCCCCGAGCGCCGCCACTAGAGGCAGTGAGAAGAGCGTATTTATAAGCGTAATTACGTGTTACGCAGTCACCGCCGCCGCACACACGTGGCGTCAGGCATGCTATATGGGGCTGGGTATCCCGTCCCTTGACCGAAGAGTGACCGCCGTATAGGAGCAGCTTCAGAATACATTGCATACCATCGCCGATGAGGTTGCACGTCTTTTTTTTTTTTTTTTTTTATTATTACCATTATAATTGTTACAGTTTCGTTGGCCTCTTTCTTTCTTTTTAGTTTCAGTCTGGCACTCAGGCGTCGTTATTGATGCGTCCTCTCTGCTACCGCTCGCAGCTGCTGCCATTCGGCGTCGTTTTTCCTTTCTTTCTTTCTTTCTTTCTTTCTTTCTTTCTTTCTTTCTTTCTTTCTTTCTTTCTTTCTCTCTTTCTTTCTTTCTTTCTTTCTTATTTGAGAAACATTCTTTTTGTTTTCTTTTGCGACTTTTGTTGTAAACTTGCACGACCTTGCCGTAGCTGCAAGCGCCATTCTGAGCGTTTGGCCCGCACCCTGTAGTACCTAGCATTCTCTTCTGCAATGGCAACCTTGCGCAAGCCGTCGGCGAAGCCCAAGTTCACCCTTATGTATACGGACCTCCAAGCCCTAAGCGGTTCGTCCACTTTTAATTCTATTACGAAGAGTTATATAGTCTCGAAGGAGGTCGGGTATCGGGTATGACGACACGCGCCACGCGGTCTCCGTGTTTATGTGTGTGCGCGCAAAGTGCGTCTAAATTACACGCCATATTTTTTCCTCCGCAATATACACGTCTCGCTCATCTTCTTATCGGTCTGTGTTCCCTGTCGTTCTGGCCTTTGCCGTCATTGAGTTTATGACTCGTCGTTGTAAAATAAGCTGTCATTTCGTACTTATACGTTTTTTTTTATTTTTTTTTTCCTGCCCGCAGGGCGTTAAAATAAACTTGTCTTTGAACAGCTACGAGGGCCCCTTCCTGAAGAAGTCGTTGAGTTGGCAGCCCTTTGCAAATCGCTGTCGTTAAAATGTAATGAAACTGTTTGGAAGGGGCGGGAACGGGAATGGGAGAACACATTGCGTCATGTACTCCTTCGAAATGAAGTCGGTATCGTTTAACTCCTGATATTTGAGTGCAGCAAGCAAAGAAAAAGGATGAAAAATAGAATGAAGCAGTTGAATTTCGTTCGCAGATTCGGGACATCGCAGAGTTTTTGCTGACTTATTACAAGCGAGGGATAATAAGCTCCAATTTAATAGGTACGCTTCTTTATAAAAATGCATCACAGGAAATAAGCAAGGCATGGAACTTGTGCCGAAGTAGTAAACATGAAATTTGAACCGATTGCGACGGATATTAAACGGGCTAGAGTTGAAACAAAAATGCGCAAGCAAACAGATACCCAGGGATAAAGATGTTGATAGGCGGAAATTGTGAGCTATATTAAAAATATGTCAAAATACAAACGGCTACTCATAAATCGCTTTACCTTGGTGACCTTTCCAGAAAGTTGCATTGACCTCCGCAAATAATATTTGCATTAAATATTTGAACTTTCTTTGTGTGTGTCAATATTAAATACTCCCCCCTGCATGGTTAATAAATGCCAGGTGTAGCTCTTTAGCAGCGCTTCACGGCTTCCGTGACACACGGTGTACGTCCTGCTGTGCCTACAAATACGTGCGTGCTATCTTATCTCTTGGAGCAGAGAGACAGGCAAACAAGAATGCTGCCGCGCTAACACACCTTCCTGCGATAACGTATACAGTTCACTCCATGCAATAGGTGTCGCCGTTGACTTAACCTGGAAAACCTGGCACCGTTCCCCTTTCGCCAGAAACCAAAACAACTAAACACGTTTAACACTCTGCCAAGCTCTGTGCGACTCTCTCACTTCCAAACCGCAAATAAAAACCATGCAACACAGTGCTTTCACACAAATCAGTTTAAGCGGACTTAAACCTCGGCCAATTTTACGCGATAGCGTATAAAGCTCAATCCGCCGAAAGGACGCTGTCGTCACCTGGCATCGCGTCACTGCAGTTTCCAGACGTGTCGGAAAAACTCGCACGCTATCGCGTCAACTCTTAATCGACTCCCAAGATTTTTCGCCATAAGTTTGACTACTCAACTGAACAACAGCATGCGCGAATGGACACGTCACTCTTCGCACTATGTCCCGTTGCACGAATCCCTGCTGACTGGCCTTCCGCACCTTGGATCAGCAACCAACTTGTGCAAGATAAGAACCCGCGCTATGCATCAGCACCGCAGAGGCGTTCCGGACGCCGCACCTGGCGCTGAATGGGACGTAACGGCTTCGCATATTCGGCGGCCTAGGTGAGATTATTCATCCGCGAGGTATACAAACGAAAGCCGAGGAGAGAGGGAGAAAGGGGGGAGCCAGGCGGAACGTGCTAATGAGTCGTCGTGCCGTTGCAAGACACGCGTGGGTCGCGTGCCCCGCGTGTTTCGGCAGCGGCGACCACCGGAATTCGGGTTAATGCCACATTCCCCACCTGCGCACTCGCGCAACCCTGGACTTTGCTCCTGGCCTTCTACTGCGCATGCGCCGCGGGGATGAGACTAGTTCCGAGCGTGAAATCCTTATTGGCCTCGTTCTGAGCACAGTGACTCTCAGCAGTTCTGAGCAGCATGCAGGGACAGCTAGCGGAAGCGACCGGAACCTTTTTAAGCAAGGAAATGCGCAGTAACAGACTAATTTCACGGCGGACACCAAAACAGCGCCGTGAGAGAAGGGAGGAAAGTGAGAGTGAAAGAAAGGGGCGCCGCAATGGAGGGCTTCGGAACCATAGTTTAAAGTGCACTGACAACGCACAGCGCGCGAGCGCCTTTCGCGATTCGGAGTGCGAATGCTGCCGCATCCTCGAGCTCAGCAGCCGGGCGCTGTGGCAACCACGCCACCGTGACGGGATCGAAATTCAAACCCGGGCATGACCTGCTTGTAAGGAGTTATAAAGAAATGGCCTTCGATACATAAAAGAAAAAAGCCAAATTAAAAGAGAAAGGTCATCAGTGAAGTGGCTAGAATAAGGCGCGCGCACTTTATGGGACGCACTCGTTTCTGTCGTCGGCGCTTAAGCTGACTTTCAACCTTCACAGAGGTCATACATATAGAGCTGAGTGATTCATTTCATACGCACGCCGCAAATGGCGCTACTGTACTGCCAGCGTTGGACTCATTATAACGCCGAATTTCAATACATGCCATGGAATGTAGCGGGAATGTAAAGCGAGAGGTAAGTTCGGAAACATCAGTCTAATTATCCTCTGGATGCGAAGGAACGCAGATGTAACGACATCGTTCACGTTAACGCGTCTCCTCCCTCGGCCCCATTACCCCGGTCTTATAAGCCCGCGCTAAGCTTTTCACGCGCATTAATAATCCGTCTTAAAGTACGAAAGTACTAAATAACTGAGCAGTAAAATTCCCATCATCTACTCCGTGCAGAGTTTGCCAGAACGCAGAGAAGAAGCGCATAACACACACTCGCGTAACATTCTTTTGCTTCGACTATTGGATGGTGATTAAAAGCGACAAGTACTTTGCAAGAGAATATACAATGGCGACAGACAGATAGCCAGCCCCCTCTTCCTAGTGTGCCCTTCGCACGGAAAGGAAGGAGTCAGCCGCAAACACTCTGTGCACGCCAAATGCAGCCAAGGGGAAGCGAGTGCGAAGAGAGGCGCGGTCACACATCGGCGTAGGAGTCACCGCGGGGCGCTCAAGCGCAGTGGCGAGGTAAAGAGGCCAAGGACGGTCCATGCTAGAGGTCGGCTCGCAAACACTCCTCTTTCCTCCCAGGAAAAGTCGGAGCGCGAACTGGCCAACGCCGATACCGCCAGGGGGCTTCCCGGCCGGATCATCTCAAGGTGCGGACAGTATATAGTCATCGGGAGGCAACGAAATTCTCATCCGGTGTGCTGCTGATCAGTGATACAGCGCATTTACAGACAAGAAGAAAAGGGCAGAGCGTGGAAAAGATGGAGGAGGTGTTAGGGTAAGAACGGAAGAGTTGAAAAAATTATAGGGGACACATAAACGCCCCCTTTAATGGTATGACGATGGCGTAGGCTACCAGCCCCCATATAAAGCCCCCTTTAACCAAGCCGTGCGTGCGTGGCCTAGAAGTAGTGTACTTGGCTGGGCATCCACGAATACTGGAAGGTTCATTCTCCCCCATCTCAAATGAGCGACCAGAGTTGGCAGCTCCTTCCCACTTTCCAATATCACGTGGTCACGTTAAGTCGCACAAACTATCGAAAAATCTGTGATCGGCCATGTCTGATGCCAGCTTCCCTCTGTCAGCGCCATACTCCTGATTTTTCTCACACAATACCGACGTCAGCGACGGATTTTCTGGTGAGCGAGAGCTTTAACGCTATAGCTTTAGATATGAAACAAGAAATCCAAAGTCAGTTAAGTGTGAAACTTTGCTGATGAGCACTGCTGGGTTTCCTTTATTGAGATGAAAAGGGAGGGGAAATCGAATCACGGAGTAAAAAGGCAGCTGAAACTGAATAACGCGCGAAAAAAAAAAAAAAAAAGATCAACGAAGCAAGGAAGTAAATTATGAATGGATCAGTCGAAATTGGACCGGCCTGCTGTTCTGTGTACCTGCACCTTGCTCGAGTGAAAGGAATAGCACCCTCTAAACTGCAGCAGCCAGAAAGATTTGTGAAGCGTAAAATGAGACCATTCATGAGCAGCCGACAAGTCGATTACTGCGCCCACGCGCAGGCCGCCAGGCACCAGAAGGAAAATCCAAGGCAAAAGAAAGGCAATGTAAAGATAAAACAAGCGCGCCTCAGTAAAAAGAATAAAAAATGACAGAAAGGGTTTGAGCAAGCATCTGAGACGGCGCAAAGAGGCTCCCAGCTACGTTTTCGCCGACCGCGCCCGGAAATGCTCGACGGTAAAGAGAGAAAAAAAAAAAAAAGGCGTGGGAGACAGGCACCGCGGTGGCGTAAAGTAGAAGAAAGAGTGAAGGGGTGAAGGCAGAAAATGAAGTTTCGAGGGTGTAGCGGGGGAGGACACGCTGCAACGGAGTGCATCAAAGAGACTCCGCGGGGGTTGTTTAACCTCTCGGGAGGCACAGCGTCCGAAAGCGTGTGGAGTTCGCGACCTTGTGTTTCTCCCTCAACACTCGGCGAGAGTTGCGCGAACAAATAATCAGGGAGCGGCGGCCCTCGAGCAGCACCCGAGATCTCGGAATACCTGGCGGGGGCAAAACCACGTCGCGGTACACTATGCACGCACCACATGCGCACTCGGCAAAGTGGCACGCCAGCAGCGCGCGGGCGTCGTCCGAGTGCAGTGCGATGCAAAAGAGAACCAGAAATAAGCTCATAACTCTCTCTCTCTCTCTCTGTGTGTGTGTGTGTGTGTGTGTGTGTGTGTGTGTGTGTGTGTGTGTGTGTGTGTGTGTGTGTGTGTGTGTGTGTGTGTGTGTGTGTGTGTGTGTGTGTGTGTGTGTGTGTGTGTGTGTGTGTGTGTGTGTGTGTGTGTGTGTGTGTGTGTGTGTGTGTGTGTGTGTGTGTGTGTGTGTGTGTGTGTGTGTGTGTGTGTGTGTGTGTGTGTGTGTGTGTGTGTGTGTGTGTGTGTGTGTGTGTGTGTGTGTGTGTGTGTGTGTGTGTGTGTGTGTGTGTGTGTGTGTGTGTGTGTGTGTGTGTGTGTGTGTGTGTGTGTGTGTGTGTGTGTGTGTGTGTGTGTGTGTGTGTGTGTGTGTGTGTGTGTGTGTGTGTGTGTGTGTGTGTGTGTGTGTGTGTGTGTGTGTGTGTGTGTGTGTGTGTGTGTGTGTGTGTGTGTGTGTGTGTGTGTGTGTGTGTGTGTGTGTGTGTGTGTGTGTGTGTGTGTGTGTGTGTGTGTGTGTGTGTGTGTGTGTGTGTGTGTGTGTGTGTGTGTGTGTGTGTGTGTGTGTGTGTGTGTGTGTGTGTGTGTGTGTGTGTGTGTGTGTGTGTGTGTGTGTGTGTGTGTGTGTGTGTGTGTGTGTGTGTGTGTGTGTGTGTGTGTGTGTGTGTGTGTGTGTGTGTGTGTGTGTGTGTGTGTGTGTGTGTGTGTGTGTGTGTGTGTGTGTGTGTCGAACTTACATTCAAGAACAAAAACTTCATAATAATGGCCTTAAACTTCGCATACACTTTTTATTGACTCTATTGCCATTTTCGATCTACTGCTTTTTGTATACAATATTACAATATATATATTTTGTACACAATATATATATTATCTAGAGTATAGTCTTTTTATAGTCCTATACATTTCCTTTCGTCCGTAGACAATATGTAGACTAGTCATAGGATAAAGTGTACCGTCATTCTTTGTCTTGTATTAGCAGTGGGCCAATGCATTGGCCGGAAATATACTTTCAGGTGGAGTGGGGAGGGGGGGGGGGGGGGGGCGTATACGCCATCAGCTAAAAAAAAAAAAAAAAAAAAAGACGGCGAGAAAACATTCGAAACGAGGCAATGGTATTAGGCTTTGGAAATTTCGGGGGTGTCCTAAGGCCATAAATCTATATTTATATAAAACAATTTCACAAAAGGGTACAGGGCACTGCCATGTTAGGACTACGCTCGTAGCTCAGGAAAAGAATTGACGACTGCCCAACTTAACAGCCCAGACAAACCGGTTTTCTCCAAGGGATGTCAAAAGACAGCAATATATGCATGAAATGACTAAGGAAAAATCTGTAAATAATGGCAATGAAAGCATTGCTTCTGAACAACATATACTGGGGCGCTTTGATAACATTCGTGCTGGTCAACGGATTGGCGGCACTACCGTATCTCGTATTAGGCTCATTGCTCCATATTCGTCGCAGATATTTAGGGCAACGAAGACCAAGAGGCAGGAAAGTCGCGGCTCGTGTCGCCTTGCTTAATTATATCTGGTTTTCGTTGCGCTATAAATTAGGGGGGTGAGTTTCAATAACGCTCTCTCTACGCTAACTTAATACCACTACTGCACTGCCCCTACTATTACAACTAACAAGTAAGATGTTAGATGACACATTATGCCGATGATGAAATTTACCCGAGATATATGGCATATGCGGGCAATGGTGTAAAAAAGGCACGCCAAACAGTGCAAACGCAAGGCGACGACGGAATGACGTAAGCCCTTTTTCTTTGTACGATAATTTCACGACGTGCATTGATCTCAGCCGTTTAAACGATTTAAACGGACGGCCATTTCGTCCCATTAATTTCATTTTTATTCTTTTAGACTCGTGCCGTTCCGACGGAGAAGTTTAGCGCGAGCGTTGGGTTATGAGCTAGAGAGAACCACGAGGCGATGAAGACAAGAGAAGAAACTATATGGTTACCTTGGGTTAAGGACTTCGATTTTATAGCAAGTGTACTAATTTTGAGCCCCTGCCGGGCATCCACGGGAGAGACGGAGCGGAGACAGAGAAATAGGTGTCTGCTCAGGAAAATAAGCAGTAAAAGCTTTTAAGGAGACATCTTTCGGAGTGCAAGGAAGAATTAAAGCTCCCGGGACTAGTTTATTACCGCTCATTTAAAACGACCTTTCGCTACGCATCGGAAAGCAATTTCACTGCGTTAATCCCAACAATCTTAAATGCGTCCCATCAATCCTTGAAACAGCTTCAAACGACGAACAATCGATATTAAGTTTGTTTTTCTGCTATGCATGGAAGCTTCTTGATTTTAGTCGGATTTCTTTCCGTGACGGAAGGCTTCGTTTCCAACTCAGATAAATCCGTGTCGCCGATCGCGACAGATTCAGTAAGACCGTGGCGCCAAAAGTTGTGAATATAGACGAAAAATAGGAGCGAGATCAATCGATATGTGGTGGTGGTGGTGGTAAGGAAGGGGGGGGGGGGGGGGGTTAACCTTGAAGATGGCTGCTCGAGATGGGCAAGTTCAATCCTGCCGCCAGGGAAAGCCGGCACTCTGACGACGAGTATAGTCGAGGGCCGAAGCCGAGGACACTATAGCCGAGGAAAGCAGAGGATGGGGGAGGGGGAGAGTTTTTTGTTTTACGACGCTGCTCGTCGATCGCCTGAAATGACCTCATCGGGCACACCGCTCGACGACCGTCTGATCGGACGCGCTGGGAATGAGGAAGCCAGGAAGCAGTCGAGAATTCGGTAGGAATAAAAGCGCCGCCACATTGGAGCGATCGCTTGATATGCCTCCAGAGCTTCGATTAGGGTTCATTGACAACGCGATCGTTATTCTTACTTTGCCTCGTTTCTTCTTCTTCCAGGGGCGGTTGGCCGCCCACGTCGATCGACGTCCATGAATCTGGAAAGCGTAAATGACAAGAGGTGGTTTTGATGCCACGAATTGTGGGAAAACCATGGAGTCTCGTTTTCTGTCCGTTTTGTTTTGATGTGGGACTATCAGTATTGGTTATCTAAGCAATGTTGCCATGCCTGCTAGGAATATCGGTCCTTTTCTTCATTACCCCTTCACTTCTAGGGGTTCGTGTATTACAGCGTGAATAGACCACGCGAAGCCAATAAAAAAAAAAAAAAAAAAAAAAAAAGGAGCTAGTAAAAATATGAAAGAGCTAAGGCATGTGACTATGGTGGGTGGTCACGCAGTACTGTACCATGAACACTAAGTTGGCTTTTTTTACCAGCGCGGTGCAGCTAGAATTACGGCCGCTTCGTACTTTTCAAACAGCGGGGGAAGGACAAACTAAAGGCAAGAACGCAACTCGGTGCTGTTGTTGTTGTTGTGGCTGTAGGAAGAAAGAAAAGAAAATGCATGGGCCTGCTACTTGCTCTGTAGCTGAGCCACCTTCGCTGCCTCGTGCGGACAGAAGAGAAAATAGACAAGAAAGAAAAGAAGAGTTAGAGAAAGACATGCGCCGCAACAACAGCCGTCGTCCATCACCACCGAAGCGGTGGCGGGTGCAATGACGGCCTACAACAAATAAATATCAGTGGCTGGCTAGCCCCCGCCGCAAGCGGCGTTGACCTACCTTCCCAGCCCCGTAGGGCCGGGAACTGCCACCCTTCGCAGTACGCGCGTCCTTATAGCTCCTGACGTTTCAAGTGCACGAGCAGCCTATCATCGCCAGGCTTAGCCACTACTATCCGCTAGACATTCGTGCGACCTTTACACTGTACCAAGCCGACGGTTGCCGAAACTATCGTTCATAAGGGGCTCCAATACATTTGTGGATTGTGAGGTTTTAACTTCCCGGAGCGACGCATGCAGGCTACGACGGACGGTGTAGTAGAGTGTAATTTAGACAGACTGGGATTCCCTGAAGGGCAACTTCGTTGTTTCGTGACCGTTCGTGTATTTTGATAAAACTTTTTACGGTAGGCTTTCCTCTCCGCCCTGACGCGTTCCACCAAATTTAAAAGCCGTGCGATAATTCATTCGTGCGTTCTGGATGTTTTCCATTTTCGTGGCCTCTGTTCACACAATTTCTGCGGGAGGCACTATTTTTGCGACATCACAAACGTTATACGACGAACATTCCAGAGTTTTGCACGCAAAAAATGCAACATGGATGCCCACCCAATTAGGTTCAGCACATATGTTATGTATCTGCACGACATCAGAAGAGAATGATATCTTCCTAGTCATGTTACTACAATGAGTGCCTGGGCGAGATGTGCACGAATCAACGACTAGGTTTGGGCCCGATTCACGCTGCTATCCGTCTAGGTGCTATCCGTCTAGTCAGGCATTGACGTCCAAAAGGGATCTACTTGTCCCTGCTCCCCTCTCCTGTGAATAGGAATTCGTGCCAGATACATATAATAAGTATTACTCACTCAGCACGTTACAGCCTGCGCTCAGCGTGAACAACAAAACTCGAGACCTGTATCAGGCCATCTTATAATAATAAATAATAATAATCACAATCCTTGTTTCCATCATATACAAGTTGATTGAGCTAGCCAGTCGGATAAAACTACAGATTTTCGGTTGTCACAACGGAATGAGCCTCTTGTTACAACAGAAATTTCTGCAGTAACGTCAAAATTTTCTGTAGTTACAACAGACAGGTACTACAGAACTACAGAAAATTCTGACGTTTCCGACAGAACTACAGAATAGATTGTCGTATTTCGACACAGTTTAATTAATTTTTTTCCGAGTCTGAGGAGGTGAAAAAAAGAAAATAAGCGGCAGTCCGTTTGATATTTAAGAATTTCCCATATGAACGGCGTCGTTATTTCTAGTCACTAATTCCGCCATTCATTCAACGCGCGTGCGAGTGGTTTTCGAATACTAAATGGGACTCCATCGATTCGTCAACAAGAACGTCGTTTATGGCCATAAAACTAGCCTCAATTTCGATTTGCTTTTCAGTTCTACATAGAATTTCTAAAAACGGTTTGTTGTGTCGAAGACAGCGGAAAGCAAGAAGTGTGATGAAATCAATGCACAGAATTATGAAAAACCATTAGAGTCGCCCTTCATGCACGATGACATTGCACAGCACTCGGGCGCTTTTGTATTCTGCTTCCATCAAAATACGGCCGCCGCCGCCGGGATCCAATCAGCAGACTTGCGATAAGCATGCAGACGCCAAAGCCACTGAGCCACCGCGGCGGGTCGCTTTTAATACACAGGCAAATAAAAAAAAGGCTTTTCCTGAAATTTATATGCTAATACAGGCTTCCTCCCCTAATGTCTTAAGCACCGACGTTCAAGCCAGTATAGTTGACCTCTGCTTATCCTCCGAGCAGTCTTCGGAGTCTGTATATCGGCCTCCAATAATGAAGGTCAGCAGGAGTTTACATATGGTGACAGCGTTATTGCAAGCATAAGTATTTTTTTCTCTCTCCGTACAGTACAGACAGTGCCCGTTATTACTGTTTTTGCTTTTTCTAACATGTCAAAGCGAGCACACGTACTTCGAATGGTGTGACCTTGGGAAAGCGTTACCTGTAAGTCGTGACCCTGCTTTGTACTGTACCGGGCCTCCACAAGGCGTTTATGGCGCTGTCCATGCATGCGTCAGATGATATGCGCTAATGGCGGTGCCCTTCATCGGATGCCGGATTGCGCCGTGGGAAGCCAATCTGGCAACCAGCTGTTTTGTCCACCAGTGGATCTTACGTGCGAGCCCACCACTCGAGGCTGGTTGCTCCCTCGGGACAGAAACAGTACGCTATTCACATCCATCGGCTTTGTTTCGAATCCCGCAAGGATCAAACTGATTGCGCTGTCGCGAGCCCATGATGGATGCGGAGGGCGGGGGCGTGCGATATGGTACTCGACACGGACACAACTCAAGGACCCTGTTATATCGCACGGCAGACGCACACGGACAGACAGATGTGCGACATGTAGTAACCGGCCACTCGAAAGCAGGCCGCTACATGCAAGCGAATAACATATCTAACAGAAACAACTCTGACATGATTGGCTTAATCTGCTTATAATCTGTATAGCCTGCGAAGAAACGCTACCACTCTAAAGCATTCGCTGCTTGCGTGAACTGATCTGGGCACATTCAAAAGACACCATTCAACATTCTCCTCACCCAGAAACAACTCTGACATGACTGGCTTAATCTGCTTATAATCTGTATAGCCTGCGAAGAAACGCTACCACTCTAAAGCATTCGCTGCTTGCGTGAACTGATTTGGGCACATTCAAAAGACACCATTCAACATTCTCCTCACCCTTTTATGCGAACTTAGGTGAACTTCGAAGTTAAATAAATTAAAAAAAGATGAGCTTCGACATTAGCGTCCTCATCGTTTCGCATACCAGCAAGCTAAGGTATGCTCTTTCATAGAAGAAGTACTTCGTCTATTTCTTTGGCACTGAACAGCAGACATGCCGGTACTCAAAATGGGCATGCGCAATTTGAACCAAGGACAACAAAAACACCTACGAAGGCCGACCGCGGCTCGGGCGCAAGCCAAGCCCTGCCGGCCTCACGCAGAGAACGCGCGACCGTTGAGGCGTGTAACGAGCGCGGTTCTCTAAGTATGGGTAGCCGAGAAACAAAAATGAGCGAAGACAACAGCAGTTGCGGTAGTTAAGCGCGCACCATAAAGAAAAATGAGGGAACAAAACAAAGAGCGGTGAAAGGGAGCGGCGCGCGGAAGAGGCGGGCAGCGGCCGAACCGGCGGAGGAGCGACGGGAATAACATGCACGGATGGAAATGAGTCGGCCGAAAAAGAGCGTCAGCGGCGCACCGCTCTGCAAGACGAAAGAGGTCGTCGACGAGTAATGGCGACCTCATCATACGGCGACGCCAACGAGGAGAGCTGCCTTTATTTTTTATTTTTTTTTTCTAGGCGCGGCCGCTCCTCATGCCAGCCAGCGACCCTGCCCTCCTCAGCTAGCGGGGGTCAAAAGGTGGGTCTTGTTCCCCCTAACTGTTTCCTTCAGCGGCTCCCTCCCTCTCACTATTCTTACACTCCGCCGTCATCTCCGTTGTTTGTAGCTGGACTGCTCTTGTTTCGTCGGTGCTGTTCTTTATCGCCAACTCTCTGACGAGGGTCGAGAGCGAAAAATATTTTCCTCCCTGGGTGCGGCCCCCCGATGAATCGGCCGCCGCCGTCAGGTTTTGCCGGCACTGAGCTGCGTGGTGTGCGACGGGCTCGGCCCTTCTTTATGCCATCAGGGGCGAAATGATGACAAGAAGAAAAGCAACGAGAGTTTATAATTACTCGCGCGTCGCGCAGCGAGTACGATCAGTTTCGGGCTACAGCTTCGTTTCGCGAGGAACGGAGACTTTCCGAACGTTGCACCCTCTCCTCGCTGCCATCCTGCTCTCGCAAGGCAGGACAGACACGCGCGATTAAGGAGAAACTTAATTGAAACGGGGCGTTGAATGAACTTCAACGCTGTGACGGCGCAGGTTTAACGTCCCTCCCTCCCTCCCACCTCTCCCTCAAAAGGCAGGTGCACGTGGGCTTGTGCAGAGTGAAAACGGCATGCGCCCCTGAATTTCAGCTTCTGTTTTTCCACAGAGAGAAAATAAGGGGGTTGCATTTACCCACGGCTGCCAACCTTTTCATTCGCCACTACAGGGTGGTCAAGAGAACCGGGTATGGTCAGGAAGTTACACTCGTCGGATGGGAGTGAGTGAACAGCGGAGCTTCAGGTTACAACGAACCTTAATGAAGAGAGAGCCCTTCCTCCAACACGGAGCAATGAAAATCTTTCTCCCGGCACGCAGGGTCTGTGCACTACTATTCCAGTCGTAAAATGAGAAACCAATAAACCGTTTATACGGGGCGGCCTTCGAGGAATGCCCACAAATCAGAAACGCTTCGACGCCACCTTTACACACTGTTCGCTCCCCATCCAACTTCCATTTTCCCGTTTTGTTGTACTTTGTACTAGCTACCCTGACCATAGTGTGCGTGCGCACGCCGTACTGTACACACGAGACCAGAAACATTTTCCCGGGTTGCTCTCGTTCGCGAGGCCGGCAGCTTCCAAGTATTTCCAATCACCCCCTCCCTCTCTCTCTCTCTC
Source organism: Amblyomma maculatum (assembly GCF_055883805.1). NCBI lineage: Eukaryota > Metazoa > Arthropoda > Arachnida > Ixodida > Ixodidae > Amblyomma > Amblyomma maculatum. Next base: position 159,005,084 of record NC_139346.1, read on the forward strand.
TTCCTACCACACCCGCCGTCCGTTCATCCAAACGCACTGATATACTAGCCTTTCTGTGCCGTACCGTCTCCCTTTGTCGGCACCCACCGTTCCTCGCACTTCCCCGCAAGAAAGGCAGCCCGTGCACGGCTCTGCCGCTGCCGAGAGCTCTGGCGAGGCCGCACAGGCGGGGGCGGAGGCAATTACGTTCAGACTTCGACGTATTCGGCTCCGGGAACGCCTTTTACGGCCCGCCGCTCTCTTTCTGCATTGTGTTTGCGCTAGCTCCGCGATTGCCTTGTCTAGCGTCATTCTGCTCTTATATGGTAGTCGCTTCTTCTTCATTTTCCTGTCCATTTTTCTAGATAGTCGCGTGCGGTACACGTGTTGCGCTCAGGATGGGAAAGCAGAGAAGCAGAAAGGCGGGCCCTTCCTTTTTTTCTCTCCTTTATTGTTAAGTTTAGCTCCGCCGCACCTCCCGCACCGATGCTTATTCCGGAACTTTCTCTACTCAGTGGTCAGTGCTGAGCTTTGTTCACGCGTCTTGCCCTTTGCTCTCAATGTTTTATTTATTTACGCTTTCTACATTTCGCGGTCGTAAACCCTTGACTCCCCCCCCCCCCCCCCTCTTTCTACTTTTATTGTTTTCGTTTTTCGATCTCTGGTAGCACAAGTACGCACAACTAAGCGAATTTGGCTCACTTGTGCGCGCTGAATTCTTTTGAATATTTTTTTTTATGCGCATCCTGTGCACCAAACCATACTGATAGATATCCCCGGAGGAAACTGCGAATATCTATTAGCGTAAATGGCACAGAAGAGCCATTCTATATATGCATGCCCAGCAGCGGTGTTGCAGTGGTTATAAGGAGCTAAATTGCAGCACCCTAGGATGCGATATCGAATCCCTCCCGCAGCGGCCGCTTTTCAATGGAGGCGAAATGCAAGACGCCCGTGTACTGTGCCATGTCAGTCGCTCGTTAAAGGACCCCAGGTGGTCGAAATTTCCGGAGCCCTCCACTACGGCGCCCCTCATAGCCTGAGTCACCTTGGGACGTTAAGTCAATAAACCAAGTCATTCTATGTATCACCGCCATCAGCTTGAATGCACCCAGCGTAAGGCAAACGCCTCCCTCATATTTCTCCAATTAACCCTGTCCTGCGTTAACTGCGGCCACGCCCTTCTCGCGAACTCCAAATCTTATCGGCCCACCTACAACTTCCCCCTGCTCCGATCAACTACGCTTGTCTTCCCTCAGAATCCGGTCTGTTACCTAAGCGACCTTCCTCCTTTCGGATCACAAGTCCTGGCCAGGTTCATTTCTTCTTCCTGACTTCGACTAGAACATCAGTAACTCGAGTTGTTCCCTGACCCACTCTGCCCGCTCCCTGTCTCTTAACATTGCACCTACTATTTTCTGTTCTATAGCTGTCAGCGTTGTCCAGAAATTAAGTAGAACCTCCTCCCCTTTTCTGCCCCACATAGGTGAGTAAAAGAAAAAATAAAGCTTTTATATAATTTTTATTTTTTATCTGAGGGATACTGGTAAACGGTCGTCCATGATCTTAGTATGTGTCAAATGCGCTCCACCCTCATTCTGATTCTTCTGATTATTTCACACTCGTGGCCCGGATCTGCGGTCAATACCTGTCCAAAGTGAACACGTATATCTTTGTCATGGACTTCCAGAGCCTTGCTATCTGTTATAAACTGCTGTTCCCTTGCGAAACTGCTCAATATTACTCTAGCTTCCAGCAGATCATCAGCCTTGCAACGCTTGTCTAAGCATGCAGTTGCATGCAACACCTCGTGTTTATTATTTAAAGCTCCATCTCACAAATTTCCTTTTTGACAAAGTAAAAAATAATGAGCGATTCAGAGTGGTTGAGGCAAACTCCAATTACGTGCGCTAGCCCTGCAAGTCCTGGCTTACTTACTATCAAAAATAAGGCAGAGAGAGAGAGAAGGGCACCTTTATGCTGTTTAGCAAATGAACGCCAGCTGCACCGAAAAGTAGGCGAGGCAGAACTCCTGCTTCTTCCAAAACGGACATCAGTATGTCGGATAGTAGAACTCCGATTCTTCCAGCACGGACACCAGCATGTCGGATAGCAGAACTCCGATTCTTCAACACAGACACTCGGACGCAGCGAATAACGCCGGTCCCCCAGATACACTGCAGAACGATTTTAACCCTCGGTTTTACACTCAACGCCGCTTATAAAGATGTACACTGCGCTTGTCATTTATTCTTCACTGCACACACTTTGGTCCTTCACTTCTGTAACTGCCGCGCGTATTGAGGATGCGACCATGGCAATATTACCATCCCTAGGTGCCACCGACGGCAAACGCATGCTTGACGAACGAAACTCCCACCATTTCCGAATATCCATGCGGGCAAGAACGTGCCACGAAGCTTGGCCACTGCACAACTTCTGGCACGAGCAACGTGAAGGACCACGCCCGTATGCCGTTATATACTATTTCCTCATTCATGCATGTCTCATGAGGGGTCGTTGTTTATCAATGCCTGATAAGGCCATTCGCGCAGCATTTCACGAATAATATCAGCTGCGGCCTGAGTGTAGCGAGAACCACGCAGATTGCACAAAGCAGGCTTGTTCGAACGTATCACGCCCAGGGAATAAACACGCCACAATGCGGAAATCCCCCCCTCCCTCCTTTTGTAAACGCTAGCCCCTATCGTGATATAGCGCGCTCGTAAAAAGAACTTCCCTTGTCACGCCACGAAAGGACCACACACGACGGAGGTGCGACGTCTTGGTTTCAGCTCCGCGCCTCGCTGCATGCATATATATCATACCACCGTGCACCGAGATGCAGGTCATATCAGCCACTATAAGGGCGGCCAAATGCGACACGGTTTCAGTGCGGCTTGAATCTACATACTCTGGACATGTATGTATGTCGGAAAACAGATAACTGGTGGACTATCAGAACCACAGAATGAATCTGAGCAGGGAGGAAACGCAGCAAGGGGTGGGTCGTGAGATGAGATTACGAAATGTGCTAGGATAAGGGAGGCATCGGCTACAGCGTGACGACGGGCGCAGCTGAAGATACGAAAGTCACTTGTACAGGAAGGAAGAGTAACCGGGCTGATGGTGTTGGTAACGATGATGATGAAATGTGCTTTCCGCATCGAAAAAGCCACGAAAAGGAACACCCACTGAAAGCAATCACATCAGAGTACCTGAGTATTTGCACAATTCAGTGCTCTCTTTTTCTCTCTTTTATTGCTCTCTCTCCCTTTTCACTATCAAGTATAAAATATAAGGAGCCGATATAATTATTCCCCGTTTGTGTGCGCCGATATAACCTATAAGCACTCTTGGACACGAGGCACGCCCAATGGAGAAAAAAATAGAAAGTTGCACAAGACTCAGGGGATTCGATTCGTTGCTTCGTTCATTGCTGCATTGTCGCTCGAAGAGCTATAAGACTTTGCGTCTCCAGTGTGCTCGTCTGTAGTAAGTGGCAGCACAATTTGCACAAGCACGTGTGCGCCCCAATGTGAGTCTTCACTCACGAGCCTCAACAGTTCTCCATTCCCTTTACACATAATTATGAATGACTGAAACTTCATCTTGGAAGTTACAATTATTTATTCCTGCACAAACAACCTGTTCTACAAAGCTGTTCAAGAACTGAGTTAAAATGGACCAGCATTGTCCGCTCTTTGCCACAGTTAAACATTCACATAAACAAGTGGGCGAATATGAAGAAAGGTTCTCATCGATAGGCGCTTTTATTATTATTGCTATTATTTCATTTTGCATTTTACTCTGCATTTCGCTGCTGCAATATGTACAGTTGGAATGTTTGCATGTCGACTCGTTATGTATACTGCTTCTTATAGGGCGTAGTAAGGCATTTATTTTCACCATAACATGCACAGATGTGACAGGATAAGTAGACATGGAAGGGTGAATGGAGTAAGAACAGTTTGACTCGCCTCATTTATGCACGCCTTAAGGTTTATACCTTCGCACCCCCCCCCCCCAACACACACACACACACACACACACACACACACACACACACACACACACACACACACACACACACACACACACACACACACACACACACACACACACACACACACACACACACACACACACACACACACACACACACACACACACACACACACACACACCTCCCATAGCCTGAGTTGCTTTGGGACGTTAGAGGGCAACTCCGTAGGTTTTCTGACATTCGAATATTTTAGTAACAATTTCATCATAAGTTCTCCTCTCTGTCATAACGCATTCTACAAAATTTGGGCGCCGTACGATAATCCGTTCACGCGCAACACGGCTTTAAAATATGCCGTTTTTATGGCTTAAGTTGAGAGTCTTTCTGCGGCCAACACTGACTTGCTGACGTCACAAACAGTATACCGGCGTTACTGTCCACTTCTGGCGTGATTATGAAATTCTGAGGCTTATGTTGAACTACCTCAGACATTTCATGCAGTGCGTCATGATTTCCATACTTTATTTTCACCATCCAACGCATGCACGAGTGTTTTTCTAATACTGAGTGTGACGTCACCATTTCGTCAACTGGGACGTCGTTTCTGGTCGTGAAAGCAGCTTCGGTTTCGATTTGCTGTTTTTCTTTTTTAAAAATACTTTTAATTAGAATTTCGAAAAACGGTTTTTTGTGTTGGAGTCAGGACATGGCGAGGAATGTAATTCAACTAAAAACACAAAATAATGAAATAACCAGCGGAGTTGCCCTTTAACGTCCCAAAGCAACTCAGGCTATGGGAGGTGTGTGTGTGTGTGTGTGTGTGTGTGTGTGTGTGTGTGTGTGTGTGTGCGTGCGTGCGTGCGTGCGTGCGTGCGTGCGCGTGTGTGTGTGTGTGTGTGTGTGTGTGTGTGTGTGTGTGTGTGTGTGTGTGTGTGTGTGTGTGTGTGTGTGTGTGTGTGTGTGTTAAACCCCACAAACCAAACCAAACCAAACTTTCCTTACTTTTTCTTCTCGAAGCGTTACAGCGGGCCGAATGCTTTGGGCCGTGAGAGCAGAGGTGGGCAACCTCATGAGGTTTCGACCTCATGAGGTCAACCTCAACCTCAAAATGACCTCAACCTCACGCAGTGAGGTGAGGTTGAGGTGAGGTCGGCCACACCTGAAATATTTTTGAGTGAGGTCAGCAAATGAAACCTCAACTTCATGCGTGAGTTTGAGGTTGAGTGAGGTCGTAACTTAGTGAGGTCGGTTTGTGAGGTCGAAATTATTGTTTCCCACAGAGATAAAATAGCCAGCAAAACACCTTTCATAATACCTGTCGTGTACACTCTTTTGGCTCTACCAACGCGCACGTAACGAACGGTTTGCGTCTGTGCGTTTGTGTTCGACACGAAAAAAAAAAAAGGGGGGGGTGTAAAGTACAGCGCGGCAAACAAGTGGGGTCGGACGACGCTTGCAAACTTGAAAGAAAGTGAAACAAGATCCCGCCACCACTCTGAGCGAGTTTGGGAAGTGAAGAAAGTCTGCGCAAACTCGAAGGCTTTCCAGACCTACGTGGGTGTGCCGACTTCTGGAAAAAAAAAAAGAAAAGAAAATTTAGAATAGTAAAGAAGAGGGAAGCGCAAGATCTAGCAACCAAGGAATTGCTTGGGGAGGACGGCCTGAGAGAGGAGGTTTCACAGAGGCATATGGAAAGAACAAGATTGCAGAAGAAACAAAAGATGAATGGCTTGACGATAAGTCGCCCCACGAATTAGTAAATAAAATCTGCTTTTGCTATTGTATATTGTACGAGTTAACGCGAAAGACAGCAATAGGACTAGTTGTATCTGTGCAATCCACTCTTTCATTATTATTATTATTATTATTATTATTATTATTATTATTATTATTATTATTATTATTATTATTATTATTATTATTATTATTATTATTATTTATGTCACTAGACATTTAAGTAACCCTCACATAAAAAGCTGAATTTTATGTGCCCTTCTCGAAAAATCATTGAAGAACCGTTATAGTTCACAATTGAATGTGCTATTTTGTTTGTTCTTGCACTGAAGTTGATCATCTGTATATTTATCTTTATTTTTATTGGTGTATATTCTAAACGTTGTTTTGTAGGTTGTACGTTTATACTAATTACTTGTTACACTGCTTCCCATTTTTGCTTTACATTTCTACCTCACTTGCTTTGTTCTGGCACGTCCCCCCGACAGTCTTGTACTACGGGACCGCCTTCTGTGCAACTCTTACTGTATTATTTTTTTCTTATGTATGTATGATATAATCTTGAAACTTGAAACAAACAGGTGACTGACGACTGCCTGCAGTCATTCTTTTCTCATACCCTATGTGAGCTAGCGCCTTTTTGAATGTTTCTTTATCGAGGGCCTCCCCTCCGTTTTACAGCTTGAAGCCAAAGTGGCGGGCGCGCCTTTTGTTCGTAAGTTGGCTTGTGTTCTTTCGGCTCCGCAGCCGGTGTCCGATCTCAACTAGCGGACGAAGCGCGGACCCGGGAACCCCTCGGCATTTCTTGGAAAGTAAGCCACTGCATATACGCGCGCCTCAGCCTCTGTTTTGGGGTTCCTTCTGTGAGTTTGTGAGCTTTAGGTATTTTTAAGTGCGTTTCTGTCAACGGGGTTGAGAGTTACAAGGACAGTGGCAGTGTGGGCGAGAGAGCGAGATGCGTGCGCAGTGCTCGAGCGTGTGAATGCGCGAGTGAAGATCTGCGTCTCCTCTTCTCTTTAGTTTTGCAGTACACTTGTACACCCCTATTTTTCCTCCTTTCCTATTTTCGTTTTGTGTGGTCACTTACCAGTGCCCCCTCTCGCGTTTGTGCACCCGTTTACTCACAACCAGCCGCTTTTCTGCGGTACGGCCGATTGTAACCCCCCCTCACCCCCCCCCCCCCCCCCCCCCGCCCTCTTTCCCTTAAGAAAAAAAAAAACGATTCTTTCTCTCGCGACAGTCTTTTTTTTTTGTTTTACTTATTTGGCTTTTGGTTGAGCGCTACCTCCGACTGGCGTATTCCTGTTGGTCTAAAGAAATATAAAGACAGGCCCTTCTCGCTTCTCGGAACACCGCGGCGGCTGCGCGGACTTCTGTCTCTTGTCGACCATGCAGCCATCTCATCGTTTCGCAGGGGGGACACGCCAGTCAGTGTTCAAACTCTGCTCTTCCTCGTAGACTCGTCGCCACCCTGCTCACCACCCGCTGACTTTCCTCTCTTGACTGATGTTATGCAGTCGAAGAAAAACGAAACAACTCCCGTTACATGGGTTAAGTGTTCGCGCTTCCTTCTCCCAGTGGGCGTGGTTCTCTCGTCGCGACTAGAAGCTGGTGTCTTAGCCCCACGTTCTCATCGACACCAATCGTTCCTGGAACGTCTGCTTGGAAGTCGCCCCCAAACGGCGTCGGTGAGCCGCCCGAAATCGACAAAAAAAAAAAAAAAGGCAGCATCTAAACGACATGCTGTGTTCTTCGCCATTTACCGTGGCCGTCTTTTTCAAGCGAAGACACGCACCCATGGCCGTGGTCGGCGACTTGCTGTAATTTATGACGGAAGTTTCCGCCCTTTCCAGCTCAGGTCTGCCCTTCTTCTTCGAGGTCTATCGCATTGTTGCGTTCAGCATCGAGGGTGCATGACATGGTTTTAAGTTATGGCAGATGTGGTTATGGCAGATATAGCGAAAAAATCTAAATATGCCGATAATGATGTGTACGCGCGCAGTTGTCGAATTGACGAAGACATCGAAGGCCATTTCCGTTACAATAGCTACGCAAAATAAATGAAAAGCACTGTAAACTTGGAATGCATTCACTGCGACATGAAGCTGTGTGGACAAGGAAACCAGGAGTTGAGCTTCTCTCAGCATCTCAAGGTAATGTGCGAATTATCTCTCTTTAATTTACATCAATAAAAAAATGACTGTTTTGGGGCTGCATATTCACCGTTAGTTATTATAAGTAGAAGGGAGGGTAATCTTTCCAATAATTTGTCACGGCGTTTGTTCTATACAGCACAACCCACTCGTCAGGATTATCGAAAGTAGCGCAAAGTCAAAAGTCAAGCACGCTTTACCTTTTCCTAAATGCCGCGTTCAGACTACGTGCGCAACGTCTCTTTATATGGCAACATTTTGTTCCGTCCGCGTCTTGTGATCAGTCCAACGTGAGAAGTCAATTTGATAAAAGAATGTCAATACGCTTTAAAACGCGAGATTACTAATAACACGTCTTTTTTTTTTCATAAACTGGCTAACTCTGAACTCAACTACAAAGCCTACGAAACGAGATACATCGATAAGTGGCATATTAAAACATACAGAACAACATACGACTGTCAAACACTGGAAAATACGCTGCCATGTCTCCTGAATTCCCTTCATTTCACTAATATCCCACTTGAACATACCTCATACAAAAAATTGCTTGAATATTTCCTACTGAACGACACTCCATTATGAAAGTAAAAATTCTACATGGTGATTTTATTTTGCATGTGAATAATTATGTATGTGGTTTTATTTTTGTTTTTGTGACGAATACTTGTCATGTGCTTATGTAGTTTTCTGTAATACATGTATTGTGGTTTTTCTAAATATTGTGTACTACTTTTGCTGCCAAAGTAAACGGCTGGGTGCCTGTGGCCTTGTCAAGCTGCCCAAGAGGCAGCTTTTACTGTAGGCATCCTGCCACCATGTACTTTGTGGTGGTGAAATAAAGTTATTATTATTATTATAAAAGAATGTTATGGTACTACAACTTCCATATATACGTAAGTGGTCGATCTATTTTTTTTTTTTTTGTAACAGAGACGTAACACTGAAGAAACATTAGATTGCTTGTGATTTTGTCATACGATTCGATTTCAAATCGCTGAAAAATGTCTTCACCAAGAAATTATTACTTGCTTGTCATAGAGGAAACACTGTTTGACGGTCACAAATATGTGCGGCGTTTCACTGTAGACCTTCGGGTGTTCGCATCCAGCAGCGCCAAGGACGCAGAAGCATTACAGCGGGAATTAGGTCAAAAGTCACCATATCAAAACAAATTATAAAAATAAAATTTAAAGAGTTGAAACTGACCAATTATGCTGCCGTTATTAAGTCAGCCTGCTATAAATCAGTAGCCTCGCCGGCAAATGTTCATTTAAGTTTTTTTTTTTACTTTACGAGTAAGCCTCATCATATTCAATGTTATTTAAAATTTCTGCCATCATTCTGGCGTGTCACTTGCACAGAACCTGTGCCTTGACGTTTTATAGTTAGTGTTCTCAAGGAAAAAATCTTTTCTAAATTTTTTTTTGAGGTCGCGCAATCGACCTCAAACTCACACTTTGAGTTTGAGGTGAGGTTGAGTGAGGTCGGTGGTGGCATCAGAAAAATTGAGGTGAGGTCACCTGGTCAAACCTCAACCTCAAAGCATGAGGTTGAGGTTGAGTGAGGTCAAGAAATTTTTATTGAGGTTGAGGTGAGGTTGCACTTTTTGAGGTTAAATGCCCATCTCTGCGTGAGAGTATATCATATATCCCATATACATATATCGGGAAAGAGAACATGTTCATACACAAAATGAAATTGAAAATAAAAGTGCATACATCATCAATGCTCAATACCCGTGAAAACCTCGCAATACACTAGTGACCGCTGTATAACGGCCTAGGGTATGCTCCTTTAAGCGCATAAATGATGCCCCGTTATCCCGGACGTTCGGTGAATGGAAAGTCGACGTCGAAACAAGAGATCCCCTATTACATGAGGTCGATACATTTCATTTTTTTTTCTCACCGTTGTTAAGACACCTCGCGTGTGTTAAGATCGCAGTGTCGTCGTTTGTTAAGTAAAGCGCGGAAGCGGCTGTCGAGAAAATGAAGACAGAAAGCAAGAAGTTAAAAAAAAAAAGACAAGTGGCGCAGTGAATCGTGGGAGCCCCCGAAGCATCGTCATATACCACTCCTTATCGATCGCTTTTCCTAGCACGTGTCCCCCACGAGGGAACACGGTGTGTTACAGTCTTCCCCGCTGAATGCCACCGCACACTCCACCACGCTCAAGCCAAAGATAAAATGAAAAGAAGGAGCAACAACAACAAAATTAGAAAGAAAAATGCTGAGAAAGAAAGCACCAAGCAGCACGCAAAGCGGGATCTTGGCCGCATAAAAGGAGAAGAAAAATGCATTCGAGAATGTTGAAAGCGCTTCGGCGCAGTTTTGCTTCCTTTCAGCGGTCGCGGCGTTCAAGTGGCCGCGAGTGAAGTCTGCCTGGGTTTTGTTTGTTGCTTGGCTTGATTATTTATAGACGTGTCACACCATTGGGAACCCTCAGGCAAGGAAGAATCCAGCCATGGGGCGGTTCCCGTATACTGCATGCCACGGCGCGTGCCTGATTTACGAACTCTAGGGTTCTTTTTTACATATTTCATTTTCTTTTCCGTTTGATATTATTCGGCATAAACGACATCTGTACCGTATATACATGCATGTAGCATATAACAAATACGTATTACATCCTCAAAGCTGCAAAATATATTGTTGCAGTGGAGGAATTCGGATTAATTTCGACTCTACCCGGGGTTTCTCAAACCGCGAGCCATCAGCGCGAACGTCCCCCCCCCCCCCCCACACACACACACACACTTTTTTTTTTTATTATTATTATAGGCTCGATGTCATCGATATGCAACGAAAACAGTGAAAATCAAGTTGGTGCAGTTTAGTACTTTGAAGTTCAAACGACAGGCTCGGATGTAAATAGCTCGAATGCTGTTTACTCCTTCCAACATTTTATTTATCTGCTATCATGCTCTGGAACGTGTTACCCGGCCGTCATCATCCAATCAGCAAACAAAACAATGTGTCCAACTTATTTTCTTGACAGTAGTGCCCTTGAAAATATGGCATCTTATACCGGCATGGCGGCGTCCCCCATACCTAGTACATTGTTCCGGAAATTACATATTGAATATATAGCACCCAAACCAAAGAAGACATTCAGTTGCTTTCGAAGAAACTTCTTTCATGCTCCATCATCACTTACCGTTATTATTGTGCACCACGTACTAGGTGCGACCACAAATAGATTACGCTTCCTTTGTTTGGAATTCTGAATACGTCACACTGGCACTCATGTTGGAATCTGCACAGAACCGTGCACACGCGCTTTATTTTGTCTACCTACCGTCGTTCAGCTAACTTCACCTAAATGAAATCGTCGAAGCATCATGCCAATAGCTCCTGCCGAAAGCACACCCGTATTTCCCTGTTTCATAATATTTTCTGCCATAATGCAAACTTCGCTCCCGAAGGATTCAACCAGTATTCTTCATTTCTCGTCGGCGTCATCGCAAAAATCACCAACAAAAAGTATCAGTTCCCCATTGCAATACCATGACAGGTGCACAATCATATTTTCCAAGCACCTATAAAGAACCCTACCTTCATTATTAACTAGCATCAGTGATCCCCATTCAGTTTAATTAAAAAGGTCCTTACAACGCTAGTTAACTGAGTACTGTGTTTGTGTTCATTAACTGACTTAACTGTTCATTACATGACGGCGGGGCAATAAATAAATGTTTACGTGAGATAAATTAAGAAAGAAAGAAAGAAAGAAAGAAAGAAAGAAAGAAAGAAAGAAAGAAAGAAAGAAAGAAAGAAAGAAAGAAAGAAAGAAAGAAAGAAAGAAAGAAAGAAAGAAAGAAAGAAAGAAAGAAAGAAAGAAAGAAAGAAAGAAAGAAAGAAAGAAAGAAAGAAAGAAGCGGTTGGTGGGAACGCAACGAGTTGAGCTAGTAAGCCAGTGCAGCAGCACAACAAAAACTAGGAGGTTTTCAAATACCTGCGCATACGTTTTGCCTTCTAGCCAAACACACACAAAAAAAGAAGAAAAGGGTAAAAGCGCTCGAAGCCAGGCGTGCCCCGCGGGAAAGTGGCATCTTATCTTTCGCAGCAACCTCGGCGGAGACGCGCAAGGAAGCAGTAGGTAGAAACGTGCGCGTCTTATTGCTTTTGTATTCTTGTTTTTTTTTTTTTTTGTAAAGTTTTTTTGAGATTCGCAGCGATGTTTTCTTGGTTGTGACGTCAGAAGCCGCGAGAACTCGAAGCGCACTTTGCTCGCAAGAGCGAAAGTTGTTGCGCGGGGTCCGTGGGACAATGGGATGCGAGCGCAAGACAACGCGCGGTTCGCATACCAAAGCCACGGAGACACCGGGTGCAATGACACAGTTCAACACGGAGATTTTGTTGGCGTATCACCACGAGGACGCGGCGTGCATGCATGCATACATTCGGCCACACGCTGAGTATTGCTTATGCCAGACCTATATAGGGTACAGAGGTAGTAAAAAGTGAGAAAGACACTTCTTCTAACCCCTAAGCAGCTTCAGTTTCGCAGATGTCTCAATAAATGGACGGCTACATGACTCAAGAACAGACCCAATGGCGTGGGAAATTTTGACGCGCCTTGTACGTATAGTTGGTGTGATTTCTAACCTCCACTTCATAATTTTATTACGTCGATCGAGTTGTTCGGGCATATTTCTGATCTTTTCTTCCTCGCGCACTATATACGTCCTCAGTGAAAACTAGAACAGTCAGCGTAAACATTTACTTCTACTCCGTCCCGCTACACAATCAGCTGGTATTAATTCCGGCTGGTCCAATATACAGGTCGATTCATTTTTCCAGCTTGTCCATCCAACTGGCTATAATCTAAGCGCAAAGAAATGAATCGCTTCCCGCGAATCTGCATACCTTAGGTGCTTGTCCGCGACGCCACATACCAGTGTACCACAGAAAGAGAGGAGAGGAAAGGATCATATACCTGATCGACCTTTCTGTAGAGAAGGCATCTTCGAATAAAGTTACAGCTCCGAATTAACGCTTTTCTTGTCCTTGTTTTTCGTGCTATCACGTCTCTCTCCTGCGCGTTTCCGCCCAAGGCGTTTCATTTTAATTTGGAAGTCACCCACTCGGGTCTGCAGCCTGTGATGACGATGCTTTCAGCGAAAAATGCTCTCCAGAAGCCGCGCCACAGGGCTGTTAGCCAACTGAGCGGCGGTCTCTCGCGTGTGCGCCGCCCCAGATCTTTGTAATCGTGTCACCACCGCGCGCTCGTATGCGAGTACATATACATGCAGCCAGCGGCGGGGTCGCCCCCAATAGCGGCCGGCGGCGGATTTGGGTGTCCCTCGGCTGACCGACCGCTGGCCGCCGTCGACACCCGACGCGGATGCGCCGCCGCGCTGCACGCGATCCTATCGGACCGCGAGGCCATCGCCAACTTTTCAGCGCCTCTGCTACTTCCCCATCTACGTGCAAGTAAAATAAAAATAAAGACAAAAAGGCAAATGAAAAAAAAAAAATCGTCAGATGCGTAGATATACTGTGCTGCGCGCACACAAGTCTACGTAAACGTTCGGCTCTCCACCGAACCGAGCTCTACAGGATCCAACCCACGCGCGTGCCCCTAATTTCGAAGAAAAGCCAACCAAAGTGCTCTCCCGCCGGAGCGCGCGATTCGCACCTCGCGTGCGACGCGGCTCGGCGTACGTTCCGCGCAACAAACAGCCAGCGCTCCAAAAGTTTCTCTCTCTCTCCTGCCACTCGCGTTTTCTCCCCCTGCTCATTTCGAATTGGCGAGCTATCGGTGCTGCCATGTCGGCCGGTTCCAATGTGCCCCACATTATACGCATATCGCGTCGTCTCATTCCCGCTGATAAGAATGACGAGCCGCGCGGATACATACAGTGAGCGGCAACGATCGATATGCTAATCAGCAGACTAATCTAAACGCCATCGGGCGTCAAAGAGAATAATGGGCTTCTTTCTCGTACCATCGTTCTAATTTTTCTTAGTCTATTTTTGACCCGCCGCCTCTACAGCGTGGGCCGAATAAAGTGATTTGATAGAAACGGGATACCAGCGCGCGCATCGACGACGCGCATTCTTCGGCACAACTCGTTCGGGGCTCGAGTGAGGCGACGCCGATCACACGCTCTCAAGCAACTCTGCCCGAGGCAGGCGTTTTGAAAAATGGTCTCGAGATATTAGGTTCGGGTCTGAAAAAAGAAAAATTGAAAGGAATAGGCCACGGCGTTATGCAAGGAATCAAGATTGCGCGCTAAGTGTGTTCTCAGTGCGGAAAGAACTCGAGGCAGCGAAGAAGGCTGAGGAGGAGGGGGGTGCCTTTAATGCGTCCCTTAACAGCACACGTGGTTCGTTAGACGCCGGGTCGCTATGACAAATTTCTCCACACGTTGCTTCGCTAAGCGTACGCACACTTAGTTCGCACTTACTCTAAGCAGGATTTATTTATTTCTTCAAAGAAGTTTCATCGTAGCACGTATGGTATACACCGTGTCTTTCCGTGGAGCCTCTCATAATTTTCTTGCGCCGATGATATCAGGGAATGGCAAGCTTATGCGCCGGCACGACATACTCTATACAGCCGCGGGGTCGTCTGAAATGGCCCTTTCTGACAATCTCGGAATATTCTTCATGCGCGTCGTCATTTTCTGTACTTTATCTCGCCATCTATAGCTATCTACCCAAACTAATGACGTGTTCCTTTGAGCAAGACCGCGCTTTCGTCTCCCTCTTGTCTCTTCCTTATTTTCTTTGTTCTTCTTACTATCCTATCTCTATCCAACTGCCGTCAGGAGGAGCAGAGGCCACACTAAAGCTTGCCATCAACGTGAGAACCTCACGAAGTTAAGTTGCAGACACCTTACAAGACTGGCAACGGCCTTCAGGGTTGCTTAAGCTCACGCAGAACCTCGTGTCGCGGGACGATGCTGACACACGCGCGAAAGCTGCGTAAAACTGCGGCCAAAATGCGCTCTCAACGACTGCAAATGTATAGATACACCAAACTTTTCAAACATTTGGAGATCAAGAGGTTTGCTTCTGGGCCACACCATGTGGCTTGTGTAATTATCACCAGTCTCGTAAGTGATGTGAAGGTGAGAAAATATTCAGTTCCGCCCGTAGCGCACGACTTCCACGAATGCCACAGGAGCCCCACTAAATGGCTTAGAAGCAGTATCATGGTTTGGTTTGTGGGGTTTAACGTCCCAAAGCGACTCAGGCTATGAGAAACGCCGTAGTGGAGGACTCCGGAAATTTCGACCACTTCGGGTTCTTTAACGTGCACTGACATCGCACAGCACACGGGCACCTTGCTTTTCGCCTCCATCGAAAAGCGGCCGCCGAGGGAAGCAGTATCATGGGCTCGTATAAACTTTTGGCAAAGGCTGCACATCTGTAATACGTGGGGCTTCTCTCCTCCGTGCCTGCTGCTTTCTTCTTCCAAGCTGACTCGGATATCATGCAGGAACGGCACAGAGACATTCGTAATGAGTAGCGTAACGCGTTTGAGTCGGGTTTGAGTCGTAAGGGTTTGAGTCGTTACGCTTCGATAAAATGCTATTCGCCATGACGGTGCTCTGGTTTTCGTAGCATTATTCTCTTCGTGCTAACACAACACGCCTTCGAAACCCCAACCGCCGTCATAACTGAACCTACTGCGCCAGAGGCGTGAAAAGATTAAAAAAAAAAAGAAAAAATAAAGAACTTAAGGGATCACTGCAGGAACTGCATTTGGAGAATGTGAAAGCATTAACATTGGCGCGACGCTGGTAGCTCATATAGTCGACGCCTTTCTACATCTTACCCATATGGCATGGCTCAGCAATTTTTGCCTCATGAGTTCCATGGCTCATGAATAACACGGCTAGACACTTTCGTGTCACATGGCTATTCACTCACTACTCATTGGTGATACAGTACTTCTTAGTGCCATGACGTCTTCTTTCATCCGGTCAGTGACTGATGACACTGGTGATGACATCCTAAAGGGACCAACTTCCGGCGACACATTATGCGGACACTTCCGACACCAACGTACATACTAATGCTTTGCAGTAAAAATGCGGGGCGGGGGTAGGGAGCGAGAGTAAGAGGGCGACAAACGCACATTACAGAGAATATGAGGTATGCAGTTGAATGTAACCATGAGAAGAAGTCGACGTAGATGCTGGCGTAGAGGTTGTCGAATTTTATGGCAAAGTTAAGACACTGGCTCGATCCGACGCCAGACAATGCTCATCTCCTCAGTTTAGTGTTTTATAGTCAGACAAAAGTTTAAAGAACAGTCCAAATACATAGACCAACAGCTTATCACGGCATTCCTTTCTATGAAGGCGTGGGTGGGGCCTAAACTTTGAGTGAAAGACACTCTTTGCTTCTTTCCCTCTAATAATTCTGTCTTGCATCACCCTTGTTCACATTCGGGAAGCGTGCGAGTATAGTTTTCGATCACGGCATATTAGGTAGGTAACAGCCCTCCCAAACATCTCTTCGGAGTCTGCAGACCGTGGATATACCCTGTACTCTTTCTTGGTTTGGTTTATGATTTTTAACGTTCTAAACAAAGGCTACAAGGGAGGCCATATGGTCGAGGGTTGCAGAAAGTTGGGGCTTATGTAGTAACATCGCACAGAACACGTACGTCCTCTCTTCGCCGCCACCGAAACGCGGCTGTAGAGGCGAGGTTCGAACCCGGGTCGCCCGGCGTTGTAGTTGGGTGCCCTATCCACAAAGCCACCGCTGTGATGACGGGAAGGGAGAGAGGATCAGGGAGGGGCCTACCGCAGGAGGTGAAGATAAGTTCCCCAGTGCACAACTATCGTTGCACAAGGAAATAACCCCTAGATACCGCCTAGAAACTCGGTAGCGGGGGAAACCTGTGGCCCTGTTTACATAGACGGAGACTTTCAGACGCACATGCGACAGCGTGTGGCTATGTATACCGCGGCGCGCGCGCGCACACACACAAAACAAAAGACCGCAAAACGCGTTTCGAGACGCATCCTCCCCACCGAGTATGCGGAGCTCTGCTTCCATTCTTGACGCCTCGCGACAGCGCGCGCGCTCTCTGAACCTTTTCCTACACGCGCCTCACGTACGCCCATTATCAAAGGGGCGAACAAGGCGGCGACGAGTATTTCTTACACTTTACCGCGGAATATATCTCTCCTGCACAGAAGCCTCTTTGAACGTGCATCTCCTTTCGCTGCCGAAACTGCCAAGAGAAATAAAACCGCAAAGCAAGGCAGTCGCAGTAAAGAAGGCGAGAGATAACGGAATGGCGTTTATCTGCCTTCATACGTGGCGGCGCACAGAGCGCGTTCTCGGGAGTCTTGTTTCTTCCTTTTTTTTTCCCTCTCTCTCTCTTTTGCCCCGTACCGGTGTGACATATGCGAGGGCGCTTAATCCTTCAAGCATAAATCGCGACGCTGTCAGTTTTCAGATTAAACCGAATAGAAGAAAGACAGACCCAGGGAGTGAAATAAAGCAACTCGAGACATGATCGCCTATAAGTACCTGGAAGGACCGAAGTAATGTAAGCGGATCACGAGATCTACGCAGTGTTTTTTGTTTGTTTGTTTTTAAAAGATTAACGAACGCGCTATCCGACTATGAACACTCACACGCAGTTGCCAGCGACAGGTGTTTTTATCCCGCTTTTCCTGTCGGATCGAAACGGCTCCTCTTTCTTGGGATGTAGCTAGTAAGCACGTCCCTTCTAGTAAGCGTCGCTTTCCGCTGATAACTTTGAATGTTCTACTGAAATGCGAAACATATAATTCAAATCGTGAAAAACATGCTTAAAAGTTGAAGTGCCTCTCCTGGTACTTTTAAAATATAAGTTAATAATATAAATATTGTCACGCACTTCCCGCGGTCCTTATTGAAGGAAGATGAGGTTTGGCGGAATAAGGAGAAGAGGACGAGGAAGCTGGGTCTGTCCGCTGTGGTGTGCTAATCTCCAGCGTATCCTACCATCTGTGTAAATAAACGTCGTAACAAGTGTGGTGGAGTTTGCGGGCTACAGATCACCACGGAACCTCTCCTACTTCGCCGGAGCAGAATAATTGCTGGGCTACCCCCCCTTCGGACGGAGATGGCGCAAGCAGATGGTTCAACGCAGCACACGCCAGCAGCTCATCCGACCACCGCACAGCCTTATCGGGAACCCCGGCACTTCTATGGCAAGCCCGGGGTAGACGTGGATGACTGGCTCACCCACTACAATCGGGTGAGCAAATACAACCGCTGGGATGCGACTACCAAGTTGGCGAATGCGGTATTTTTTCTTGAAGAAACTGCGCTAACATGGTTTGACAATCATGAAGCATCTCTTACCACCTGGGATTGCTTCATGGAAGAAATGAGAGCGGGATTTGGTGATGCCGATGCTCGAAAAAAAAGCGCCGAACAGACTCTGGCTCAACGAGCGCAAGTACCGGGGGAGACCTGCACAACTTACATAGAAGAAGTCCTCAAGCTGTGCAGAATAGTTGATGTTCGGATGACTGAGGAAGACAGAGTGGGTCATCTCCTGAAAGGAATAGCGCAAGACGTGTACAACTTTCTTATCTGCAAGGACGATTTGAATACCACCGCTGATGTAAGACGACACTGCCGCACGTTTGAATCTTTGAAGCGACGCCGTATCATACCGAAGTTTGGTCGGCTGCCTAATGTGACAACTGTCGCTAGTGTGGATGTGTCTGAAACGACAAGCCTGGCAGATACAATTCGCCAGATCGTCCGCGAAGAGCTTCGGAGGCATCAAGGTATTGGGGGCCACCCCGTCTACAGGAGCACCTCTTCGTCTGACAGCCCATCTTCTACATGTTATGATCCCTCTGCTACGTCTCCTTCGGACACCCGATGCTCTGCTGCTCATCGCCCGAACACCCAGCCTCTCAACATCAACGAACAGCGAGCACTCTCGTCCTCCTCGTCGACCACATCCAGAGCATGAAACGTTTAATACAAGCGACGACGAACCTTATTCATCGAATGAACGTGAGCCGCCAGTGTGTTATGCCTGTGGGATGATCGGCCACATTTCCCGCTTTTGCCGCAACCGTCGTCCGTACCAGCAGTATCGCCGACAGTGGGTGAACTCCCGTACAAGGCTTCCTGCTGAAAATGATGATTCATATAGAAGAACACCTGGCCGGAATGAGTACAGATCAACAGCTAGCCGACAAGAACGCAGAATGGTGCTGAACCGAAACGAATCACCGGCCTCTGACCGTAGCCTGACACCACCATCTCGGCGCCTACGACAATCCCCTTCTCCCCGACGACGTTCGCCACCTCCGGGAAACTAGTGAGTGCGGCCGATGGAGGTGAGGTCGCAAATGATTCTAGCTTACCCATACCTCTGCCCGTTTCGATGTTAAAGAACCGAATTGAAGTGTTTGTGGACGGTGTACGTGCTATGGCGTTGTTGGACACAGGTGCAACTATTTCTACTATAAGTCTCGCTTTTAAAAACTGCCTTGGTCGTAAAATTATGTTTGCTTGGGATAGTACGACAACATTATGTGGTGTTGGTGGCGAACCGCTTAACCCACTTGTAGTCTGTTCCGTGAATCTTGTTATCGCCGGCCACACATTCCGAACTGAATTCGCAGTACTTACTCGATCAACGCATGACGTAATTCTTGGACTCGATTTTCTGGAGCAATGTGGGGCCACTCTCGACTTTCGCAATGGAGACATTTCTGTGAGCACTCGAATTGAATCTGCTTTGCGTGAAAATTCGCGGACCCATCCTAGCACGCTTTCGGTTTCGGAAGACATAGTCATTCCTGCAATGTCAGCAGAGTTTATACGAGTTGTTAGTTCCAGCTGTGCCAGTGATGCGTTCGACGCTGTGGTTGAACCACTCACCCTCAACTGCGCGAAGAAAAGTATTCTGATTCCCCGCTGCATCATCTCAGTCATGAATGGCCATTCTTCTTTGTGGACGACTAACTGCTCTAACGAACCTGTTGTATTACCACGTGGTCTAAAACTTGCCAACTTTGACGAAGACACTTTTAAATCAGTGGCCGTGCTCAGCACAGACAATTCCCAGCCTACCGCATGCTCAGAAGAAGATGAGACAAAATTTCTTGCCATGATTAACAAATCCCTGCCAACAAGTGACCGTCACAGTTTAGTGGAAGTTCTGGCGAAACATACTGCGGCTTTCGATTTCTCTCGGGACTCGCCACCACGGATTCCCATGTCCCGTACTCAGCACCGAATCAATACAGGAACTGCTGATCCAATCCGCCAGAAGCCTTATCGTGTATCCCCATCAGAGCGCCAAACAATCGAAGAACAAGTTCGTGACATGCTGCATAAGGGCATATTCAGGAATCGTCTAGTCCGTGGGCTGCCCCTGTGATTCTAGTCAAAAAGAAAGATGGCACATGGCGATTTTAATAGTTGCGCCGATGTGGCAGTGATTCGTTCCGCCATCGGACAACAATAAGTCCGCCTTGCGCGGCAACAGCCCATTATGTGGCCCTTTTTTTTTTCTTGAACCAACATTTTGGTTCATGGCCCCTTTTCCCAAGCATTTCACCCCAGAAGAGCCGAGTATCAGGCCGGGGGAAATCTTGTACCCATTGGAAACCGGTGGGTGCCCGGCGGCACTGGGGATCGAACCCCGTTATCGACGTTTGAATACTGTTACCAAGAAGGACGTGTATCCCCTGCCACGTATTGATGACGCCATTGATTGCTTACATTCCGCCTCCTATTTTTCCCCAGTTGACCTGCGATCAGGCTATTGGCAGATCCCCATGCACCCGGAAGATAAAGAAAAGACGGCATTCATCACCCCAGACGGGCTGTATGAATTTAATGCGATGCCGTTTGGATTATGTAACGCTCCAGCCACGTTCGAAAGATTCATGGATACAGTTTTGCGCGGGCTGAAGTGGCACATTTGTATGTGTTATTTGGACGATGTAGTGATATTCGGGACAACTTTTCATGAACACAACAGTCGATTAGAGATTGTCTTGGAGTGTATCGAGAAAGCTGGTCTGGTACTCAATTCCAAGAAATGTCGTTTTGGAGAACGCCAGACTGTGGTACTTGGACATTTTATAGACAAGGATGGAATCAGGCCTGATCTGAAAAAGATCGAAGCTGTCACTTGTTTTAAACCGCCGAAATCGTTAAAACAGCTCAGGAGTTTTGTGGGGCTTTGCTCCTATTTTCGGCGTTTTGTTTCGAAGTTTGCTGATCTAGCATACCCCCTTACTTGTCTTCTGCAAAAAGATGTGCCTTTCAAGTGGACTGCCGATTGTGACTCCGCCTTTCGTCAGTTAAAGTTTATTTTGACATCAGGACCAGTACTACGCCACTTCTGTCCATCAGCTCCAACAGAACTTCACACTGACGCCAGCGCAGTTGGAATTGGTGCTGTGCTCATACAGCGCCACAATGGCGATGAACATGTCGTTGCGTATGCAAGCCGTTCTTTGAGCAAGGCTGAGCGTAATTACACTGTAACTGAACAGGAATGCTTAGCTGTTGTATTCGGTGTGCAACGGTTTAGGTCATACCTTTATGGATGTGCATTTAAAATTGTGACGGACCATCATTCCTTATGTTGGCTTGTAAACCTTCGTGACCCCTGTGGACGCCTTGCGCGGTGGGCTTTGCGCCTTCAAGAATTCAATTACTGTGTCTTTTAAGAGTGGTCGTAAGCACGGTGATGCTGACTGCTTGTCACGGTTGCCACTTGAAACTACTGATTGCGACAATGAGGTCTTGGATGAATATATAGCTGCTATCTCTACAAGTTTCCCTGATGTTGGTGAATTCAAGATTGCGCAGCGGCACGACAACGAGTTGGCGCCGCTTTTTGAGGCAGCAAGTTCCCGGAACCCTACGACCTCATTCTGCATTCGTGACGGTGTACTATACAGGAAGAACTACTCGTCAGTAGGTGCGCGGCTTCTTCTGGTAGTTCCTACAAGTCTTAGGTGTCAGGTTCTTCGGGTAATGCACGACGATGCCACAGCTGGACACTTGGGTTTCGCAAGAACATTGCACAGGACTAAGGAACGTTTCTATTGGCCGAAGATGCGTCAAACTACTCAACGTTATGTGGCCAGCTGCCTCCAGTGCCAGCGTTTCAAGCACCCAACCTGCTCACCGCCGGGTCATCTTCAGCCTATAACGCCACCACGAACCCCATTCGAACAGGCGGGAATTGATCTTCTAGGACCGTTTCCCCGTTCCTCCAACGGAAACCGCTGGGTCATAGTGTGCGTAGACTATCTTACGCGGTACTGTGAAACTGCTGCTATACCGTCAGCCACTGCTTCTGATGTCTCGGCGTTCCTCCTACGGTCCATCATTCTTCGACATGGGCCTCCTCGTGTGTTAATAAGCGATCGTGGCCGACAGTTTACGGCAGAAGTTGTAGAAGAACTTCTTCGCCTCTGCTCATCCCATTTTCGCCATCCAACTGCTTACCACCCACAAACAAACGGTCTTACCGAACGCACCAATCGGACGCTTAGCAACATGCTCGCAATGTATGTCGACTCCCGCCACAAAAACTGGGATCAAGTCCTTCCGTTTATAACATATGCATTTAACACTGCTAAGCACGAAACGACAGGCTACAGTCCGTTTTTTCTTCTCTATGCACGACCTCCACGAAGCACTTTGGACACGTTTCTGCCTTTCTCACTCCCTGCTGAAACTTCACTAGCGCACACTCTCTCTTTGGCTGAAGAAGCTCGTCGACTCGCTAGACTTCGCACTCTAGCCTCCCAGGAACGCTACAAGCAACGCTACGACAAACGTCATCAAGATGTTAATTATGTCCCTGGTGACTTGGTGTGGCTTTGGACGCCGTTGCGTAAGCGCGGCTTGTGCCAGAAACTGTTGCACCACTATACTGGCCCTTTCGTTGTATTGGAACGCCTCAGCGCAGTAAACTTTGTAGTCTCTCGCGTGACCACCCAAGGACGTCGTTCCCGGAAGACTCAAGTAGTCCACGTGGCCTGTATGAAGCCCTTCTATCAACGTGACGAACCTTGACTCGCCCGGCGGGCATCGTCTGCGAAGGGGGCAGTGTCACGCACTTCCCGCGGTCCTTATTGAAGGAAGATGAGGTTTGGCGGAATAAGGAGAAGAGGACGAGGAAGCTGGGTCTGTCCGCTGTGGTGTGCTAATCTCCAGCGTATCCTACCATCTGTGTAAATAAACGTCGTAACAATATATTTAGAACAGCAAAAACCATGGCGGCAGCCGAAACCGAAAGCTGGTTCCAACCAACCTATGAGGTCACGAGTCCCGGAATATCACCATACGTCTAACATAGTTGGTACGTCGATCAGATCACCTATCATGTGAGCATTGATTGATGGCCAAAAAGCCAGCTCGAAACATAGTGTTTCAGCAAGCGCAGAACGAATACAGAGAGAGGGCCGTGAGTCGAGTGACGTCACGGGCCCAAGGTTTAGCGTAGAACTCTCCCCGGCTCAGGGCCCGAAAAGGGAAATTTCTAAATTCAGTTGCGTTGCAACAAACATCGAAGCGTTGCGAAATTTCGTACAAGCCGCAAAACTGAGTAGAACGAGCCTTGAAGGTTCAGTATAAATCTATCAAAGTAAAAAAAGTCGCCGGAGTTGCCTTTTAGCGTATGCTTCAGGTAAAGATTACGAGTAGCATGTTTGGTAGAACCGAGAATGTAACAGAAAAGTCCGTGCTTGAAGCGCTTATTCAGCATATATGTCAGGCCGAAATATCGAAAAAGTGGAAACAAAGGTAAGCTAAGAGTACATTGTAGGAAGTCCAAGGAGGAGGTATCAGTGCGCCGGATTCGGGCAGGGGCGGCTCTGACCCCATCTGTACGACATCGTTGGCGTGATGGACTGACAGGTGCCCTAACTGTGACACTGCATCTGAGATCTGTGATGTGCGTCACTTGTGGACGTGTCCAGCAAAGACTCCAGTTAGACAACGGCTACTCATGAAGGTGGGCCTGCGGTGGAACCGCGATTGTGATAACGAGAAGTGGACAATGGACAATCACTACACCGCCAACCTCTGCGAATACCTAAGCGCAACTTGCCTTCACTCCTTCTTTTAACTTTCTATCTCCTGCATCCCATTCCCCCTTTCTCAACTTATGCCTTGTGGCAAACTTTTCGAAAAAAAAAGAAAAAGGTCCAAGTCAAATCGACTTCGAAATTGTCTTTCAAGATAAAAAGAAACAGGTTTCTGAACTCAAGAGAATGATGTGCTCTTGTTTTCGAAACGAGCGGATAACGTATATACATGCTGCTATTAAATAGCGCTATCTAATTATTTATGTTTCGCAAATGAAAAAAAAAGGATCGGCTTCCCCGACAGAAAAAAAAAATAAAACGATAAAAGAACACCGTACAGCCTGCAAGTACTTACCAATAAATCTATCGCATCGATTAACTGGGCGGAGGCGGCGGCGTTATCACACCAATTACTATTTCATTTTAATTGCTCAGAGTTCAGGACCAAGAAGATCAAACATAATGAAAGTAAATAATGAACCATTGCTAGCTGTACGGCGAGAAGAGCTGTTAAGCTTTAAATCCTTTCGGAAACGAACTTTCCGGTGGGGAAACGGTGCGCAGAAATCCTTCGCCCCTTCTGTCTTTTTCTTCTTCTTTCTTTCCCCATTTCTCTGTATTCTAAACTTCGGGCTGCAAGGTATTGCTTTTATTCTCACAACGCCCTTATAATTTCAAGTCGGCGCAGCGCTGAAGTGTCACCGGAAATACTTTCTGGTCGTCCCCTCTCTTCCCTTCGGCCTCGCGGTCTCATCTCGCACGGAACTGAAACGCACAAACACACAACGCCCGCGCGCGCTAGCTCCGAACGGGTGGCAAACTTATTAACGCGGGAAAGCGTTCACATAACGGGAGGAAGGCCGAGAAAGTAAAAAAAAATAAAAATAAATAAACAAACGGTTCGGGCATAAAGAAGCAATGCAAGAAGGGAACCAGGAATGTCGAGAACGGGGGAAGAGCAGAGCAGATTGAGCGCCGAGAAAAAGAGAACGGTGCGAAGATTTGTCGTCGCGCGGGCTGAAGAATTCCCGCGCCCAGTATCAGAGCACAGCCGACAACGCAGTATAACGGCACCTACCAACGCACGCACGCACGCACGCACCAAACTCATGCTGCGCAAATCCCCCACTCCCTCCCTGCTTCTTTCATCCATCTATCTCTAGCGCGCGCTCTCCGACGTTCGCGCGCAGTCTGTGAACTAAAAACCTAAAAACACCAGAGTAAGGAAAAAGAGAGGAACACGATACACCGTAATAGGAAGGAGACGCGTTTGGGCTGGCGGTGACGTAGCGAGAAAGATGAATTCGGTTCGTGGAGTGGCCGCTGCCGCCGGCTTCTGGGCGCTGCTATAACGTCGGGACAGCTGCTGAGCTTTACCGAAATAACTCGGGCGGCATTGAGCTTCGCGAGGTATGCGCGAGCACTTGCTGCTGCTGCCTGCCTGGATAAATCTGAGATGGGAGGGCGGAGTAAGAAGGGGAGGGAGGATGCTACCACCTCGTGGCTCTTAACTTGACGGCCACCCTTTCTTCCGTCTTTTATTTCGTGCTCTCTCGCTACCAAACAAGAAAAAAAAAAGTCACTATTTCAGAAGAAAAAAAAAAAAAAAAGCGAGGACCTCGCGCAGACCTGCCAGACGCACACACGCACTGAAACGCCGCGTCGTTGTGCTCAGACGATGGCGCGTGCGCTTGAAAAATGCTGCGGGTTTTCGCAGCACCTTCTTCCGGCCACGCTTCGTACGTCTGTCTCTCTTCCATCGCACGCGAAAAAGCTTTCTCGTCTTCCGACATTTCCCGTCGTCTTTCTTTCATTTTTCTTTCCTTTTCCTTTTTACCCCTTCAGGAACGTTCAAACCGGCACGCCCGTTCTCTCTTCCCCCCATTTCTCCCTATCAACCGCTCCCTATATGTTCCCTTTTGTTTTGGCGCCGATGTGCCTGAGAGTAGCTGCGGCAGAGGCAGCGCCTCATCATTTTCCTCCCAGGCTCACCCACGTGCCGCTTCTTTTCCTTTGCGCAAAAATTTTAAACCTCAGCCACCTCTAGCGCTGCAAGGGGCGCGGACGTTCCGCAGATTAGCGTCAGTCCTTGCTCCTCCTCCTCCTCTTTTCACCGCTGCTTTCTGGCTATAGTGAGCATGCTCTTCCTTTTGACTGTGTCTTTCCCCGAAGCTTTGTCCTCTCCTGCAGAGGATCGTTCTCCCTCGACAGAGAAGAGTTTCGCAATTAAGAGTACGGCGCACGGCCGTTTGTCAAAGTCGTCGCCGTCGCAACGGCGCTTCAAGCCTGTGTGCCGTACACGAGGCGCGTACACGGCAGCGGCATGGAGGAGATAGAGGTTGTGCTTAGTTGTCGGTTTTGTTTCGGCGACCTTTTAAGAGGCACATTGTTCCACTCTTTCTCTCAATGTCGCGTGCACGGCGCATTTCCCTTGTTCATAATTGGAGGCAAAATCCGCGATCTATATATCGGGGAAAGGGGGGGGGGGGGCAATAGCAAAGGGCGTGTACGATATTACGCTAAACATTATAAACCAAACCAAGCCATGCTCGATTATACATGCTCCGCGCAGAAGGTTAGCAGGAGGCTGGTGCTCCAACAAAGAATATCTTTCTTGTACATCTCTTTCAAGGCCTAGGTAGGTAAGGAATGTCTTACATGACTCATGAGAAACGAAACCCGGCATTAGTTGTCCACAGAAAGTGGTACTAAAAGCCGCTTGACCTCGTTTCGTCATCATCAATGCCCGAGATACTTATCGAGACTACAGGTATACGGCAGGCCAAAACTATCCAAATTGATGTCAAATTTCGCAGCACACTTTCTATAATAAAAGGAAAATAATTGTGCTGAAAAGCAAGTTCGGTTAATTTGTATAAAATGGGAATTGAAGGCCTTAATTAGCACGAAGCCGTGTCTCTAAGCTCTCTACGCTTAGTGCAAATTTGCACATCAGAAGCTTTTTTTTGTACGTTTCCAGTGGGTACCTTCACACAGGTGTCACAGGCAACGAGGTGGCGGACAGTCTTGCCCACAAAGCACTGTCAGGTAATCCATGATGAAAATTCCCCTGAAGATGCCAGGAGACTGTTCATTGAAACGGTGTTCCGCCATTACAGTACACTTTCGAGTTCACTCAACAAGGAAAGTGTGACTAAGATCGGACGAGATCTAGAGTATCTTTCGCAGGCTCTGCTCGTACTCCTCCGTGGATGCATCTGGCATCGTCTCCACTATGGACCACATTTGGTGTTCTGCTCGGGCAAGCCGCCGGATTCCAGTTAAGCCGGACGCCAAATTCCTCCGACTGACGCCTCTTGACAAGCGTCGATGCTGCGCCGCAAGGCGGTGGCGCACTGGAAGGAAGCATCGGCAAGCGTTCCAAGGCTCGCGAGCTTACAGACGTTGCGCCAGGTCCCTTGTGGAGGAACCCCCTCCGGCCAAGGCAGATTTGAAACGGGTGACCAGCGCGCTCTTTAGTTGGGCCTCTCAGCCCGCCGACGATAAGTGCTGCATTCGAATTGGACAGCTTGAGCGATATAAGCACGAACGTTGCCACTTGGAGAGAGAGAGAGAGAGAGAGAGAGAGAGAGAGAGAGAGAGAGAGAGAGAGAGAGAGAGAGAGAGAGAGAGAGCATTACGAGCATCCGTCTAGTGCAGTGCTGCTCGCAATGAGGGTAAGCGACAAAGTCCCGCCGGACGTCACTGTGCGAGAGAACAGTCGCGTATGTCTAGTAGTTTTAGGCTCCGGGATATAAAAAAAGAATATATATTATGTGCTGTGCAGTGTACAGCGCGGAAAGATGTGCGTTGTTCGCTTCCCCCAAGCGTGGACACCAGACGTGTAGAAAGGAAGTTTCGAGCCTTCTTTTAGGATTCGTACAGGGCTTGGATCTTGACTCCAGATGGGAAAGCTGTAGTGGACTACAGTACCAGTATATGTGATCATGTGCATAGCGATGTAGAGTCGTCAGATGTCACGCATATGTCTGATTTGCGGACCTTATTTAACACTTAAGTGCCGCTACGGTAAAGCAGTCGCCGGCAGAACACGCAAGGCTATCTCACCTATAGAATGCAACAGCCTCAACATCAACCACAGCTTTCGGATAGCGAGACTGGCACACTACCCGCAGGCCGTGAAGGCTTCTACGTGGTAAGCCGAATAAAGGTGAACCTAGTGAATATATCACGTAGTCAGTAGTCGTGCTTGTAACACCGAACATATATGTGAAAACCGTCATGAACATATTTATGGGATTGGTCCGACCTTCTTATTCCACCAAAATCTTGCTTTTGTTAATTGTCCCGCGCGCGCATCGAACAATTAAAACCGAACAGGAAAACCGATGGCGTAGGTTAGGTAATAACTGGTAGGCCTAAGACACTGTTATAATCTGTGGGATTTCGCGGCGTCTGTGGAGCTGCCCATTCTGTCCTCTGCGACGCACGAGAATCCTCGTCGGGAGAGCTCCGAAACCGTCCACTCCCTCTCTAAGGTCCTCGCGTGGGCTTTGGTAGAATGGGAAATAAAATAAAACGAACACAATGTATAATTTCACTCCGTCGAATATCAATCCTTGTCAGCCATGCGCTGTTGGTGCCGGTCCAGCGCTACATCTTGGTCTGTGTATCAATTGGTAAGGATTAAAACCAGCGGAACCAATATGTACCAACTGGCCCAGTTGGTACCAGCCAGTTGGTACCAATATGTACCAACTGGCCCAGCTCTCCACTCTGTGTGTCAAGCACGTTCCTAATCGTGGTAAATTGCTTTCTCATTCTGATTAAAGTATGTCCATGCTAAAGAGCGAATACTCATCCTGCAAAGACGCGAATATTATCATCATCATCGTAGTCGTCATCATCATCATCATTTACTGATCCCTTAAACGTCCCATAGACCAATAGGGACATTACGTAAGAGGGGTGGCGGGGAAAGACAACGGTGTGAATACATACATATATAAAATAGTCACACATAAGCAAGTGAACATCAAAACACAGAAATTGAATAAGAATGAGAAACGAACCGTTACCGCATCGCATCGTTCATGGCCTTATAGAGCGCGGGCAAAACGAATTAAACGAATGCAACAATAAACATACAGAGGCCGTTCGTGCAAAGCTGCCGCAGGTAAAAGGTGGCAAGAGCAAATGAAAAGTTACGCACTGCGCTCCCGGCCGTTCTTTAATAACGTCAGCCCTGCAGATTGCACGCGTTTCCGGACACGGACTTAGTATACCCACCTGCGCAATGAAGCGCCGCCGAATCGCGTTCCTATACTCCATCCGGCAACAAATCATTTTCTCGCCCAGATCGAACGCAATTATCGCCTCCCAATTCGAAGCGTGCTCGATTACACGAGCCCACAAATAGCGCCTCATAAGGACGACCGCGGCATACTAAACGCAACCGGCATGCGCCAATTGATGGTTACAACAACGGCACCTGGCAGGTGAAGAGCGAGCGAGAGAGAGGGCGGGAAGGAAAGAAGCAGCGCAGACAGCCGTGAACCTTGTCACCGTGCATCATGCGGATTGCCATTATACATCCGAAACGTCCCTGTTGCGAACGTGACAGACGGAAAGATTTACGATGAGCGCGCCTTCGAAGTGGAGAGGAGGAGGAGGATATGAAGGGAGAGGGACTGGAAGGAAACGAGAGAGCACGTGATAACGGTTCCAGTGGGAGCAGCCGCCACGCCTGGATTCACGCATACGATTCACAGAAGGCGCAGTTTAACTGAGGGCTTCATCTCGAACCATCAGCACCTGCGGTTACGAATTTAGGTGGAGGGCCGGAGGCTACTCCTCGATACTGGAGGCGATCAAGCAGCAGTTATTATTTTGGCTCCGATACTACTCAGCGGGGAACTGGGCTGCTGCTCGCGTCGGTCTATGCTTGCGGTCTCACTAAAACCGGCTGCCGGGCGTCGTTCAGGTTTTTAGTATTCATCTGGGCTGCTGCGACGACAGCCTATACAATGGTCGAGCAAGCCTGCGCGGCAATGAATAAAAAATCGAGGCAGAGCAAAATTAGACAAGAGTTAAGACGAGAGTAATTTCCCCCTCTTTTAAGAGGGAGAAATGTTAGTACTACGCGACAAGGAGGCTTTCATTCGAAAAGTCCTGCCCTCAACGTGGTAGCCGCAAACATGTGTTCCAGGAGGGAAAAAAAAGCACCCAGAGGAAAAAGCAGCAGTACTGACAGGCGCGACGCATGTGATGAGTATGCGCGCAGCAAACAAAGCTCTCGCCCGCCCCGGGTTGTTTGTCGCCGTAAACACAGGGCACCAGGCGACAAGGCATACAATTTATGAAGGCCGCGCAATTTCGCTACACGGATTATTAGACGAAGTCACCCCGTGTTCCTCATCGTGTGCCGCCGAGCTGTCATCAAGCGGAAGAGGACGCAATAAATGAGGGACGAGGGACTTCGGCAGAACTGCTGCTGGCATCCAGGGCAAGAATTATACGAGGCAGCATCAGCGGGAGTATAACGGTTGTCCCGTTTCGTCCGGAACACTAGCGAGTGCTACCAATGATAGCCAGGAAGCGAATAAGTGGTGTGCCGGTCGGGTCAGTCCCGCGATTGGCGCGCGGACTCGGTATCCGGCGAGGCGTCCATGCACGAGGAAAGTGCGCGTATTCGGCACATGTTCTATGCGTTCCGGGCAGAATCATTTTGGTGGAGCGACAGAATCCAAAGATGTCACACTCAGATGGATTTTAGAACGAGCTCTTTCCCACTAGCAAAAACAGTTTTCGGTACCGCCTGCGCCAGAGCCGACGCGCTGCCTTCGTCGAACCACCAGTATAATCCACTGGGCATAAAGAGTCACCTACATCCCTGTACGACTGCGTGCATAGCCTGAATGAAGCGTACCAGTGTAGAAAAAGAGAACCAAACTTATATTCGTGAGTATTGTCTGTGTCAAAAATAGCCAGGAAACGGTACTTTCTTTTTTTTATCTGCTTAATGAATGCTTTGTGGCACCTTTTAAGCTCTAAACCTGAAGAAAAGTGAGCAGGACCCTTGTCCTCACGTTTTCAGGCATTTGGTGTTTACGGACGCCTAATGGCTTCCTTATACGGCTAAAAAGCAAACACCGCTACCAAGGTACTTAGGGCAAATATGGTACCTTAGTTCATTTCAACCAGTAAAAAAAAAAAAAAAAAGAGAGAGAGAGAAAGGAACACGTTCCGGTCTAGAAGCCTAGATGCACTGAGCAATCTACGCATGCGTGGTGCCCCTGAATGGCTGGCGAGAAATGTGAGATTGCTTGTGAGCGCTTTATTATTTCATGTCATCTCGTGGAATGAATTTTTTTTTTCTTGTTAAAGGACTATAGACATCTAATTTTCGGGTTTCATTTGTAATGATGCCTAGGGCATTACTACGCGGATCACCACGCCACATTCGCCTGCGATTACTGAATAATTTATAATCGAATTTCGTTTCTCACCTGTTTCGCTTTCAACAGCCGAGCGATGGCCGTGACGTCACAGTGAAGTCTAGGTCACGCGAGGGATGAAAATACAGCGCTGTAATCATTGCTGTGTCACTTTTTTCACTTTACAATGATAAAGCCAGCCTACCTCAACAACAGGAATCATTAAAAGTGAAGAATGAACGACTATATCGCTCTTTTTTCCTGCCGTGTATCAAGATACGACTGTGACGTCACAGCCATCTTTCGGATAACGAAACCGATACTGGTGAGACCTGAAAATTCAATTATAAATTATTCCGCAGTCATAAGCGAAAAATGCGTGCGGATCGATATACAGTAATGACATAAGCATAACAAGAAGAAAATACCATAAATATTTGGTGTCTATAGTCCTTCAAAGCTTGAGCAGGCGAGCCAAAGAAAGCTAGAAAACCGAAAATAGAACAAATAAATCTATGTCGGCCGCCTAAACTTGAACTAGTTCGTCAGATATTTTGACCGTGTTGTTTTCTTGCCGATTAAAGCAGCAAAGTTATATCAAGTTGAAGAAAACTTTGTAGGAACCGGATACGAGAGGGCTTTTAAGACCGTGGAAGAAGAAGTGGTAGAAAAACGAAGATAGCGGAGCAGCAAAAAAGAAAAGCAACATAAAAGCAATACATATATAGGACGGGGAAGAAAACCAAACAACTTTCCCACCACGGCGGTCGTCCAAGCGTCAATGTTATCAATGTGTGTCACTTAAAATTAGACGACGGGCGAAACGCCGCGGCTCGAAGAACTGACTTCCTGCAAAAGTCGCCCAGAAGATAGCCCCCGCAGCTCGATCGGTTGCCGCACGTGTGACCTCGAGAGGGGAAAAGAGCGCCGCGCGACTCTTTTCACTGGACCTTATCAACGCCAACGTGCAGCTATGACAGCGTGTGCGGGAGGAGACACTGCGCTCCGCGGTGACTTCCTCATCTTGTTAAACGCAACCGCTTCACCCGAACACCGCGCTATTATTTTCTTTTTTTTTTTTTTTTCGTACGTTTGCCCATGAATGTGTCCGCGCTGACGTGCGAGCCATGCGCAAGCCATACGCTCCATACCTGGCGCACAAAAAAAAAAAAAAAAAAAAAAAAAAAAATCCCGGTGGTTAGCTATAAATTTTGCCGTTGAAACCTTCCGCGATGAACCCTGCTGCAGCGCCCGGGATGTGCAACTTCGACTGCTGTTGAAATGCGCCCATGTGGTCGGCTGGTTGGTTTATCGTCGGAGATATATGAAATTTTCACGCGTCGATGAAATTTTTGAGCGTTGAGCGAACATTTCCATCAGCGTGATTGTCCTGCATTCTTGTCCTCCATAGACTTGGGAGTTAAGAACCATTATCGTTTTGTACGGTACTTCTTCCTCATTTTTGACCGGTAGAAAGCGAATGCCACAAGGCGTGAGTGGCAAATCTTTTTTTAAGGTTCTCTGAAGGATGTCAAAGTGGAAAATAGCTTCCCAAAATTTAAGAAAAAGAGAGTTCTATCTTTTTTTTTTTTTTTTCAGGTTTGTTGCAAAGGATGCAGCTATTTGATGACTAAGGGACGAAGAAAGTTTTCTCACGAAGCCATGTTTTTGCTAATAGGGTGCTTACGTGCAGTTTAAAGGCAGAACACTTTACGGAGGGTTTTTCTGGCATTTTTTTCGCCACATTTAGGGATATCCTGTCCTGAGCCATGACTGTAAGCCATTACATAATGTGCATAGGGACCGGCACCAAGGTATCCAGGAGGTCCCTGTATAATGTCTTTCGTTCCACCCTGAACGTACCTCGAGCATGCGGAATGACGTCACAACTTCCGACAGATACCCATTCAAGGCTACACGTACAACACAGCTGCATGAAACAAAGAACTCTGGCGAAACATTTTCTAGACGTACTTAAGTTGTATGACTGTCCGCAATATCAAGTCTTTCTGGTCGCGCAAAGATATGAAACGAGAGACAATTTGCCGAACAAACAAGTTAGATCGACCAAGACAGCGGCCACGAAGGGTCGATGGTACCAAGCGTGTTAGAGGGGGCCTATAAGGAAGGCGCTATGGTGCGTATATCTTACTAGCGTGTTTTTCAGATGTGTACTGATATGCTACAGTAATAATAACTTGAAAACTGAAACGATTTAAGCGAGAAATATTTTAACAAGCTCGCGCAATGAAAAGCCGGTGTTAAGGTCACGTTTACTCTTAAGACGAAGGTTAAGCGTACTCCTAATTTTAAAGCGCAAGCCTTTCTAGGTTCATGGAACGAAATCCCGTGCGCGAGAGGTGTGCGCGAGATTTGTCATATTCCGCGAGATTCCGCGAGATGTGGTCTTGTCAAGCGTTCCTGTCATCTGAAATCCGAAACTTCAACGTGCGCCAAGGAACGCCACTCGACAGGAGCGATGGTGTACCGTCCAAACTCACACTTGACAGAGAAAGTGCCTTTCCTTTGCTGTAAACCAATTATAATTAAATATAGCACTGCAATGAACGCCCATAAGAGGCAAACTATGAGAGTCAAATGATAGGAGAGGAAGGGTATAGGCTTTCACCATTCTTATATTAAGAGACACCTAAGAGACACTAATTATTTGTTTGCGTTTTTTTCCCTGCACACAGTCGCATACCCATATTTCAACGAGACAGGCAGCTGTAGTGGAGCAGTTGAGGGTATGTGCCACACACTTATTGATCGAAATCCCACTAGAAGATAAGCAACGCGCAGGCTCGTATGTATGCCGTACGTTTACGGTGCCACCTTCTGCAGTCCAAATAATTTCGCGTTCTAAACCGCTGAACCAAATACACGATCCTGTATATTGAGCATCTGCTCACTTAGGTACAGGAAATTCCCACGCTGGCTTAAGCCAATTTCGAAGCATACGAGTAGGCAGCACGAAACAGCAGAAGACGGACCAGCGCACGTTCCCATCCGATCACTGCTGTTAACATCCATGCCACTCTTTCCTGTGATGAAGCAGAGACAGATTGCGCTCCAGATTAACGAACTTCACGACCAGCCTATACACCATGTGCCACGGTGTCTTCTTGGTTCTATCTACAGTCCAGATTGTACACACGATCCTGTTTAAGGAAACTGCACAGCTCGCTGCCAAACCTCTTTGGACCTCTCCTCTGGAGTGTCTCTAAATCCCGCGTGACGCCTAGGTATACGTTAAACTCAACACGCTACACTACTACAGTGCCTCTCCTCTATTAAATATTAGTATTTTGTTTTGTTCGACATAAAGAGTCGTCTCCCATTTTTTTTCTGAGTTGTTTCGCCGTCCACAATCTAAACGGAAAGTTCCACACCTGGTGCCTTTCAGTTTCAACCAAAGATAAATATGAGGGCAGCATATATAATGCTGCATTAGTGTTCCGCGCAACTGAATGCCAGTGCCATATCTTCCCTTCATAAGCGTTGGAGGGACACCAAAATAACCCAATGTAACCGTGTCGCGCTCTCTTCGACTTCACTATATAAGGTTGGTGCGCCGACAAGAGTAAAAATGCTAATAACCGCGAGGATACCCTTAATCAATGCGTTAAGAAGACTATGAGCGCGAAGAGCATAAAAAATAGGACTGAACTTCGCGGAAGCGATGCCGTGCATATGCTCCCGTCCATTTGTCAAGACGAATGCGACTACAGTAAGCTCCGCCCACAAATGCATGCACCATATACTCTGCTTAACTCGAGTCGAATTGGGACAGATTGCCGGCCGATTACAAAGCGTCAGCCAGCCGACCGTATTTATAGACGAGCCACTCCGCATACGGCACATGCAGAACACTGTGAAAGTCGCGTTAACCTAAAATGCTGAACGAACGCTCCAAAGTCACAGCAGTCCCATTATAACGTACAGCCGCCTACAACGGAATGCCTTACGACGCTAAACTCAGCCTCGCCCCCAGTCAGGCTCCGAGCTAGACTGGATCCAAAATACCCTAAAAAGTTACGGTCGCCGTCGACGCCGTTATGGAGCACGGACTCGTCTCGATCGTAACGCGCGCGCCGCTTTCTCGTTATAATAAACGGGACCGCGTGTGTCTTACTGCTATATCGAACATACCGAAACAATTTGTTTCGTCTCGCTTCGCCAACAATCGGCGCACCTTTATACCTCATCGCGCAGCTCAGCTTACGAGAGCGCGGCACACGACCGACACGCGCCGTATATACCCTGTGCCGTGTATAAGTGTCGCAGTGTTTCACTCACTCGAGAGGTATACATACTTCGCGGCCGGCCCGCTCCCTATATATGGCCCGGCGTGCGCGTCCACATCTTCCCTCCTCGAGGGTACATTTAGGCACTTAACCAAGCTGCTGCTCAGGGGGAGAAACGGCGCTGGCCGGCAGCGTTCAAGTCCATTATGTTAAAGCCCGAAAGGAAAAGCGCACGTGGTGTGTGTACCTGTGTACGTGTTTGTGTATGCATGGTAAAGTGCGGGGTATCCATAAGCGAGATGCGAGCCGCGGACGGAGTCCCCGAGAATTGGAGCGATTCGCGGAGGCGCGACGCAGGCGTCTTAAAAAGAAGCCCCGATGACCGGCCTAGATCGGAGCAGCGGCAACGTTAAACGGACGAGTCCGTACGTACCAACCGTGCACGCGATCGGCAAACGCCATGATCAGAAATATATATATAACAACGGCATATAGGAGGAGCGCGCTGTTTTTTAGCCGCCCTGTGAACGAGTCATCGTAGCTGAGGCGTATACCATGAGTTCTATATGCGCGCATGATTTATACGCCGGCGATTTTTACACGCCAAGAACCGAATAGCTAGGTCACGCCCTGGGTCAAGATGGGGTTTCTCCTATTCACTTGTCTTGTCGTTATGCTATTCCGGGACGCTCGAATCGTTATAAGCGGCGTTTTATAATAAGCGCGGCTGGCTTTGAGAGTCCGATAGTGCATTCGCCGCCTACTGCGTGTACATATACAACATTTAGGACTGCGTTAACAGGGCCTGCACGCGAGCAGCCACGCGCAGACGCAGACACGTGTACAATCAAGCATACAGAATACAAGGCCAGTCGCTGTTATTGTTCAGGCTTTTGTCTCACCTTCGTTGTTAAGCACGTGGCATCGGCAGTGCTACGAAATAAATGTAAAATAAAGAGAAAAATATGTCTCGGTAGGTTTGGACTTAAAGGGAGGGGGGAGGGGGCATGTTTGAAGCAGCGACCTGAAATGGAAGCCATATCGGGACGCAAGCTGATCGATTGTCTATCACACGGCCTGCAGCTAGGCCCGATTGGGTGCGATGTTTTACGCCCAGCGCGTTGCCGCTTCTACACGCCTCTCGTTGCGCGAGAGGCGAAAAAGAAGAGCGTAGACAACGTCGTTGCTTTTTAACGCTCCGCGCACACACACAGACGCGCTAAAAGGTTAAAGCTTTCTCACACACCGCCGAGGGATGAGTCGCGCGCGCCGCAGCTCCCAGGCGTGGCAACTTGCGAGCTTCTCGCGCGTCGGGCGCTAACGACAGGCGATCCATTGTTGTTGCGCGAGGCGGGAGCCGATTAAAAATGGCCGATGGCGAACTTCGATACAATGGGAAGAGCACGTGCGATATGGGTCTTTTGATGCATTGTGTATCCGCGCTCGGGAGAGGACGAGAGAGGAGCGGGATGCCCGCGGCACCCCCACGCACAACGGCGCTTTATAGTAGCACTCCGCAGTTTTCGAGCTGGGTGACTTTTGTTCATTCTTTAGGCGCTTTTTTTTTTTTTGTTATTTTGCGCTCTACGGTATTAGAAGCGCGATTAAGAGCGTACGCATCCCCGTGGCCCGGCCCCGCGCCCGTGTTGTATATACCTGCCTGCAGCGCCTGGTACCGAACTTAGCGAAACATGGCTGCTGTGCCGCCACTTGTCTATATACACCTACCCGCACGCGGTTAACGCGATATTGACTGTTGGCGCGATGAACTTGCAACGTTCTGGTATAGGCGCGCGTTGTTGAGCGTAGTGAAGCCAGATTAAGCGCGCCATATCTCCGTCGCCATAACTCAGATATCGCGCTAATTGCGCGTGGCTTGCACAAGCCCCTGTCCCGCTCTTCTCTCGTGCCTTCCTGTGAACTGACTGTGTGAACACGTGCGGTTTAAGGGAGTCATCTCCTGACAGGCTTGGAAGTCATGAGCTGTATATATAGTGTTAACGGCCGCTAACTATAGCAGCGGCGTAAGAAGAAAGCAGAGTTGCCGTCTCCAGTCTTGGATAAACTAAATATAACCCGGTGCCACCGATCGCAAGCTGGAGCTTCGCGCTCCACTCTGATGGAGATCGGGAGTTCGCCATTGAGTGCATGCAGGAGAGACAAGAAATATTAGCAACAAATTTTATCAGCAGCGCTCCGCAAAAAAAAAACCCACACCTGTAAATATGCAGGTGGGGCGCTAGGTCGGGATTATATGCAGCAGTGTGTGCTCGCAACGTTGTGATTTTTATCCATCCCATCATTGCGCTCTTCATCTTTGTTAACACACAGTCGTATCGAACACTAAGGCACCTTAGCTCCAGCGTAATTTGACCGCATTTATGCTGCGTGGTTGCGAGAAGGCCAGCACACGCTGAACGCATCGAAGGCTTTCTGTAAAAGGAAAACAAAAAGCCTTCGGGACACTTGGCCTGCCCGCAGACATAACAAGCGCAGGCTAGTACATCTGCATCCTGCCACCTTCACAAGATCCCCCACAGGATAAAATTTGTTTCTCTGAAGATGTGCGCGGAGTAACTATATATATATATATATATATATATATATATATATATATGTGTGTGTGTGTGTGTGTGTGTGTGTGTGTGTGTGTGTGTGTGTGTGTGTGTGTGTGTGTGAGTGTGTGAGTGTGTGTGTGTGTGTGTGTGTGTGTGTGTGTGTGTGTGTGTGTGTGTGTGTGTGTGTGTGTGTGTGTGTGTGTGTGTGTGTGTGTGTGTGTGTGTGTGTGTGTGTGTGTGTGTGTGTGTGTGTGTGTGTGTGTGTGTGTGTGTGTGTGTGTGTGTGTGTGTGTGTCCCACGACGCCAGCCTCGACGCGGATCAGAGACATTATGACATAGAAATATGAAAAATAACGATGCAGCAACTAAGAAGAATTAAGAAGAGCAGCTATATACGCCAAAGTAATAATAATCAAAACGTAAATGAAGTGATGTGGACAAGACGAAACGGAGAAACATGGGTGTATATAGGAATAGAGCAATGAGTACAAGAAAATTAAAACAAAAAAAAAGGTATTGTTTTATGTTTGCAGAGACGAAGATGCCGGGAATATGCGGTGCAAGAGACTATATAGGAAAAGGAAAGAAATAAGGCAGGGGCGATTGCCAACGTGCGTTAATGAGAATTTAGAGCTACGGAGATGCGAAAATATATGGACGGAGCCTGTAAGAAACGCTTGTATATACTATAGATAAATGTAAAAACGGAGCAGTTAAGTTATAGAGATGTACTTAAGAATTAAGTGCGCGGAAACAGGCGCAGTATTATCGAGAAATGCTGGAGGAACAGAAGGAGAGCTCCCATATAGACCCTTTACAGCGCGAGTGCATGGGCGCTGCCATATTTGATCATGTGACCCTTCCGCCATCGCTGGCCTTCTGGTTTGACGGCTTTCGGCGCGCTAGTACTCGGCTGCACGGAGCGGCGTACCCGCTATCGCTGGGAACAACGAGCTTGTAGACAGCCGAAAAACTTCCTGTGAAGGCTCATAGTGTGTGTGTAGGTGCTAAAAAATGTTGAATTTAACCACGTAGTTCATTTATTGCATCCTCCTAAATGTCTGCATTGGCTAGAACGTTTCGACAAACCCATCAGCCGTCGACTCTTTTTTTTTTTTTTGCTTTTTTTATCAATTCCCTCTCTAGTGCTCTTTGTGGAAAACGTGACTTTCTGTAAAACTGAATAGATTACAAACTGATTATTCCCTCAAACGTATTTTTTTTTTAAATTTTCTTGCGCAAAGGGCGAACGCATGCATTGCTCAGACTATGCTGGCTGAGACGCATTGTGAATGTTCATTTAACATTGTGCCCAATAATAACTGCTCAATATGGACGCGCGTGTAATCCTCCACAATTGATAAGATATAATTTTATCTCCTGTAAACATCCTGACTTCAAAAGACTATTACGCTGCTTGAAGGCCGCATCAGGAGCTCAGCGGCGTTCACCTGCGCTCGGGCGAAGGTGACTGCAAACTGAACCGGAATTCAGAACGCACAGTACGCAGCCCAAGCAAGCGGGGATATAAAAAAAACTTATCATGGTAAATTTCATCATTGGCCCGTACATTAGTTTCATAAAAGCAGCAGAATTATTACATGTATTTCAGCAGTACTTGTCTAATTAAAGATTTTTTTTTTTTGTGCGGTGTTACGTCCCAAAGCGACTCAGGCTATGAGTGGAGGACTGCGGAAATTCCCATCCCCTTGGGGTTCTTTAATGTGCACTGATATCGCACAAAACACGGGCGCCTGGGTTTTTGGCTCCGGCGAAAAGCAGCCGCCGAGGCCGAGATTCGATTCCGCATATCCTAGGGAATAGTACGTAATTAAAGTAAACAGATTCACTTACATGCCCACACTAACTTTCCTTCTCTGCGCAATCAAATCGTATAACTGCATAGACATTAATAGCAACGTCAAGGTACCTCTTAACGCCCTGCGAAAAAAACTCGGCAGCAGTGCAAAGACTCAATATCCAATTCCCGAGAAAACGTCAGGGTCGTTCTCGCATTGCTATGACTACTGCCGGTACTAAAACGAGCTGGGGCGTGAGGTATAGCCATTCTCTTCAATTCACAGGCGCTTGCTTGTCCCAGAAAGAAACATGAACTCGTGATACATCTCCCAGAAAAACGGTTGCCTAGGCCATGATGTGCACCTTACGTAGAAAGCGTCTTCTGTTCTTCCGCAAATAAACAACAGGGTCATTAGCTCTACTTCCTCGCAGAATACTTCGATAATACAGATGACACCTGCATCAAAACAGCGCTGTTTAAACGTCAGCTGGTATTCTTACACAAGATACACAGCAGCAGTTAGCCCTACGCCGATGCGTTCCGAAGGCCAGCAATGACTGCCATCCTAGTGGCGCCACCTGTTAGGTAGGAGTTGAACTACTCGCTGTAAACGGTCTATAGCAGTAAAGCCACCATGCCCCCTTTAATGTGCCCATAGTTTGGACATGTGACCCTAGAGGGCGCGACAACTATCGTTGCGTTTTCTTCCCAGAGGCCAGAGGAAATCTCACTACCTCTCGATCTGTTTCTTTTTTTTTTTTCTTTTTCGCCTTCATCGAAAATTGCACGGAGGACGTACGCGGCACAATATCCATAATTTCCCGAGAGCATCGGTCGTAGAGACCAGAAACCTAACTCGGGGTGCCCGGATTCGTGTATCCCAGAAGCAGGAGCAGCTCTGTGGCACAGTGCAAATTTGACGCCAGCAGCGTGAACCGTCGGCACGAAGGCCCTGCCGTCTCGAATCCGCCGATATCCGGATTTCCGTCCGTACCTACCAATATTGGCGCCGCGCGCGCTGCTCACCCTATGCAATTTAAAACTATCGGAAAAAAAAAAAAAAAAAAAAGGGAAAGCCAGCTCCGGCTGCACTCGCTGAGTAGAGCTGTACAACACAACTGCTGATGTGCGGAGCTGCATTGGTGGCCCGGGAACGCCTCTTCACGCCGCGCGGCACGACCCGAAACTCCCGCCGAAGCCGGGAAACGATGGAAAAGGAAAAAAAAAAAAAAAAAAAAAGAGAAGAATTAGAAACGGAAGAAGACAGAGAAAGAGATCGTTAGGTGACCACGCGCGTGGCCTCGCAAGGACAGCCCACATCGTGCGAAGACACATTCGCAAGGCGCGCGGCGCGGCCCCCGAGA
Source organism: Amblyomma maculatum (assembly GCF_055883805.1). Lineage (NCBI taxonomy): Eukaryota > Metazoa > Arthropoda > Arachnida > Ixodida > Ixodidae > Amblyomma > Amblyomma maculatum. The sequence goes on from NC_139346.1 coordinate 159,046,372, forward strand.
GCAGAAAACCGTTTTGTACAAGGTGCGCCTCCAAAACGTGCGAACACGATTGACTCTGAGATGGGCACCGCGATAGCGCAGCTCCTGTTCGCGCCTCCCGATAAGGCAGGCGCGTTCCTCGCTTTTCGGTATTCCTCCCGCGGGTCCTCCTGTGCGGTGGTGATGGATCAAAGGACCACGCAGTGCCGTCCATTCAGTCCCTGGCTGTCTGGCTCAGTGAGGAGCTTGTGATTCATTGCTATTTTTTTTATTTTTTCGCACTCTAGCCCAACCTTTCCAGAGCACGACGAGCTCGTACGCGCAAGTAATTCACTTTAACCCTCTCCTAGCGACGTCCCCCTTACGCACCATTCTTAGCTTTTTTTTTCGACCAAGCCCTGTTCCCCGCGTCAGACCCATGTATATACTACCGAGCGTGCGTAACTCCTGGCTGTGCACTACAAGCATCGTTGAACTGGCGACCGTGCGGTCAAGGCGAGATGCATCTGTCGACCCAGCACGGACGGAAGCGCTGGCGAACAGCAGACAAAGAAGGAAACACATAAAGTGACGATGGCAGTCGGAGCGCCCTCTAGATGCGGATTCGAGATTGGAGCGTGCATTTGGTGGTGACCACGAAGAAAGCGCCGAAAGGCGTGGGCCGCCGCTCGGAATCACATGCGGAGGCAACAATATAATAAGCAGGTCGTCAAGTGTTCGCTTTTTCTTTTTTAAGACGGCGCGTGTCCATGGGCGAAGGCCGAGAGGACGCAGAAGAAAGGGCGCATTTGAGACGCACAAAATCGTGTGTCCCTCTTCACGTGATGATGTGTAGAGGCCAAAGGTGAGGAGGATGCTCGTCACAAGAACATAGAAATGCACAGTTCTTTGTTACACTCTCCTGTTTCCTGTCACTTGTTTTCGAGATAACGTAGAATCGCATCCTAAGATCCAGCGCGTGAGTTCGTGTGAAGGCATTACGGTAAGCAGCGTGATCTACCCATCCTACGAATGCTGGATCGTTCCACCGCTTCCTCAGTGGTTTATGCTGTTCTCGAGATGGGCAAAATATGAGGAGAGGCTTATCTCTGTCTAACGCTCACGCAGCCTAGCGTTGGTGCCTTTTATGTTCAAACTTGTTACAGGCAGATCCTTTATAAAATCCGGGTTCCAGTGTCAGAGGATACAGGCCTATGACCTGACTGCCAGCCCAATATGTAGTCACTGACAGGCTAAGGCGATAAAAGCAGGGGTGAGTACAGAAGTGCGTGCTTTTTCTCAATGAGGCAACGTCTTGCTTTAAGCACGAGAAGCGAAGAAATCGAATATTATCGAGGCGCCAGGAAGGCGCAGCTTGAAGGACAAGAAATCCATTCCATCTTCAAGTATAGTATAGTGAAAAACACCGTATGAAAAACACCTCATACAGATTTCTCATACTAAACTCATACAAATCTCATTAATTCTTATATATTTCTCATATGATGAATGAGTTTAGTATGAGATTATATGAGATTTGTATGAGATTAGTATGAGTTTAGTATGAGAATTTGTATGAGGTTATTGTGACTCAGACTTTGTTCACTAGAGCGAGATTGCTACAGCGAATATTTCTCTATCCACGTTCGACATTAGCCCAGAAACAAAGGGCCGTGCGCCGTCTTCAGCGTAGACATTGATGACTTGCACTATTCAATGCCAAATAACGAGCGAACGAAAAGCGCCCAGGAAAGCATCTAGGAGCACAACGACGAGGCTGAATTTTTCAGGTGTAGTGTACCCGTTAGGTCGTGTTTAGAAATATTCACGTTTTATCTAAGTCTACGGTCATAGAGTGGAACGGAAGACTCTTCGTACAGCGAACCGGTGTTTGTATTCGGTAACGCGTAGCCCTCATCAATGCTAGACAGCTTACGTAGCCAACGTGAAAATAGGTCTGCCATCTGCTAGTTATCGGGCTTAACAATATCACAACACCGCCTGACCTGAGTAACGGGAAACTTAGATCCAAACCTAAACTCGGTTTAATCACTCTGTCCTATTTTAACTGTAAGAGACCTGCAGAGACAGTTTAATATGGATTTGCACAGTAGACAAGAAAATAGAGTCTAGGCAGATGTTACATGGTTGATGACGATTATACAAACAAGCCAGGATAAGTTTATTATATCTTTATCCACATTACACTGGGAGTTCAATTTGTGACCTCGTCTCAGGAAATGTTTGCCACTGCAAACACAAGTTCTGCCCCTGTGGGCAATGAGATAAGTGCGATTTGAATAACGCGTATAATCTGCGCGCCATCACATTACTTCTTCCTTGCGTTGTAAAAGAACCGCTTTATCGTCCCTCCGTTCTACAGAAGCAAAAAGCGATATAGTATACTGCACACCAGTGCTCCCGCTTGCCTGTTTTTATGCACATCCGTCATCCACAGCCGTCGACTGCGATCGCAGGAGAGACCAGGAGGCGATTTCTGGGGGAGAGAATACGGAGAAAAGATAGAGACGAAGGAGGAGGAACAGATCTTCCGGGCCCAGCCGTCTCGGTGGTGACGGCCCAGCGCGGATCTCGGGGCCCAGCCTCACACCTGATCCATCATCGTGTGGAGAAGGGAGGTAAGGCAACGAAAACAAAACACACATAAAAGAAACGAAATACCGGAGAAGGAAAGCAACTGCTGCGCAGAAAACAGGCGGCTCCACATATGGTGGCGCCATCTGGACCCGATTGGGAGAACTGCACCGACCGTCTCCGCGTGGAGAAAAAAGGTAGCCAGTATCCACTATAAGGTGTGGCGCGTGATGCTAAGGCGACGGATTTCTCAAGTAGTAGGAGCAGGTTTGCAATAAATACAAGTAAATAAGTGTGAATATACTCCCTGTTAGTCTGACATTGATTCACTTACTATAATTATGCATAGAGATAAAAGAGAGCGTGCACGAAAGTGTGTCCAACAGTACGTAGAATGTACTCGTTTTCGTACGCCATATACAATTTGCAGCGGGCACAAAAACAAACAAAATAGCCACAATTTCAAGCGAATCAACAATAAATTTTATTGAAAACATCATTGACCTTCACTTTCTCATATATTTTGGCAACAATAGTCAATCATGCATTGCTGGGCTAAGCGGCGATTATATTAAAATTTATTTATCGACTTATTTACTCAGTTATTCAAAGTACCCTACAGACCGCAGTTCGGTACACTGAGTAAATGGGGGTAACAACAGCACACTTATACAGTCTGGAATTAGATATAAAAATTAGACACGAACCAAACGCAGGAAGTAAAATAAAATAACAGCTTACAACAATTCAAGAATATAGTTCATAACATCAAAATTGAGCATGCGAAAACGCAGCGCAGGAACGGAACAGTAACCATCAAACGCAACAAAATAAATATTTATAAATTACAGCAGAGAAATGTGATCGAAAAAAGGAAAACTGCACAAGCAAATAAAATCAACGTGTCAATTGAAAGGAATCAGTTATAAGCCACAACAACGTGAAATTTAGATAAATGGCGTCATCGTGAGTACGGCCTGAACAACTTGTGTCGAGATGTGTCGCGGTTCGATAATGCCAGGAAGATCATTCGATACTGATATGGCCGTAGCCAGCGCAGCTGAATTGAATTCAGCCCGAGTAGTCCCACTGATGCGTGTATAACTTTTGTCAAACACGCCCGGATGTTCCTGAAGGAGCAATAAGTGGAAAAGGACACACGGCAACACTGTGCATACATATCTTTATGAAGTAAGCAAGACTGAACGGCGAATATCCTAATGATTTAAGCTAGAAGTCACGTTTTATTTGCGTTATATTTGCACTGCGACCATATTTTCTGGATACGAATCTTGAGGCACGATTATGAGCGGCTTCAATCATATTAGATAAGATAATTTTGATGAGGACACCAACCAGATGTTGCAAACTCGAGTTGGGAATGTACAAAGCTTAGGTAGACTAATCTGCGAATGTTATGACGGGGAATTTCGTAAATTTCGACGCAAATATTATAGCGTTTTGGAAAACGGGTGGCTGTGATGTGAGAAGACCAGTTGATGTTTGATGAGAGATGAACGCCAAGGTAATATGTTAAGGCGTGGGTAATAGTGTTGTTGTTAGCTGGTAAATGAAGGAAGCATTATGCCGGTTACGGCTGAATTGAAATTATTTGACACTTAGATACATTTAAAATATTATTCCGCTTCTTACATCATTGGCTGATGGTGTGAAAGTATCTCTGAAGAACGAGATAAAGGAGTGGTACAAAATGCAGTCATCTGTAAAGAGTCTTATGCTCGATACGTTATTATAAATATCCCCCACATTGCCTCGTGATACGCCTGATGTGAACTAAGAAAGCGATGCTGAAGAAGCGTTGCTCACAACGGCTGACTGTTGGCGAATGAGCGAGCAAATTTTATTGAATTAAGACAAAAAGAAAGTGCCCTTAGTCCAGAGCCACAAAAAAAAAAATATATAATAATAATAAAATGAACAAGAATCTGCGAAGCCGTGTGAACGTGAGAGAATCTAAGCGGGGAGAGATTTGACTACAATGAGCTACACGGACGAATGTTTAAAACAATTAAAAAAAAAAAGAAACATACAATAGGTTTGAAGGCGAATGTACATATTAAAATGAAGCTCTAGTAAATTCAAGTAACTGCATTTCGCATGAAAAACACTTTCTAAAACCGTGCTGATTTAATCAGAAAAGGAATAGCTTACAGAATATACAAGTTAATGCAATTGAACAATGATTTCAATGATTGGACCATGATTATATATATATATATTCTGAGCATTCTGTGGACCTTCTTTCATTTGTACATGCCATGATCATCTTCTTTCATTTGTACAAACCATCATCATCGTCCCGCGGCGCCGTTCGTGTTCGGATTAAAACGCTAGACAAGGCTTCGCTGTCCTTGCCGTCACGACCTCGCCGTCTCGACCAAGACTTCTTTTACAATATATATATATATATATATATATATATATATATATATATAAATAAAATAAGGAAAAGTGAAATCGATAAGATGAAGGGCAGTACAGTCTACCCTATTGACTAATATATGCGTGAAGCATATCCCAATAGAAAAGAAGGAAGAAAGCGCACATTAGTTATTGGCAAATTCCGCGTAGCATATATAGTGACTGAGATTTACGGAGGAGGAAAACGTCGACAAAATCAATAGCACACCCTTCAAAAGAAGAAAATAAAACAGAAACGCTACCCTGGCTTTCTCTGGAGGCACTTTGCCTTAATTGCATTACTAACAGCGTGACTGGTAATTAGTAAAATGAGTATAAAATGCTAAATTTATATATTACTGCCCTACAACAAATTCACGTAGTATACTGTTCTGGAAACCAGTGAACTTATTCCTCTCGATAAAGCCCGCGAACAGTAAAACTCAATTTTTAATGTTTAGTGTTCCGTAATTTTTTTTATTTAATTTTCGTTTAAGATTTGGTGAACATCTAGCCTTCGCGTGAAAGCCACTGAAAAAGTATGAAAAAGATTACATGCAGCCGAAATAAGTTCGTTGCACAGATATCCGCTGAGACCTCGCAAGCAGACATCAGTTGGAGAAATTTGAGGCTTTCCCCGATGACGCTGTCAACAAATAATTGCACTTCCCGAACCTCGGAATTAGGATCTGTGTTGCAGCAACCGAAAACCCAATGAAAGAGCAATAAGAAATCAAATGCGCATATTTACACGCCGCGATGGGTCACCGGAAGCGGCATAGTAAGTGGCGCGTTTTATTTCGGTGTCACCTCGTAAATTTCTCTTTACTTTTTAACCAGCGCCAGCCTTTCGGTGCGGCGTTTTCCCACATCGCCTCCACTGAGATGGTACCCTGCGGTAAAGGATCCAATCTCCACTCGTGAATCCGGCTTGTACCTATATATCTGAAGATAACTATTTTATGTCACACGGCACGCATGTTGCAACGACAAAAAAACAAAAGCTGTTATCTCAAGATCAGCGGTAGAAACCTTTGGTATTTGAACCGATGCATTGGGTAAGAAAAAAAAAAAAAAAAGTAGAATCCTGCACACATACGCACCAGGACAGAAAGACAAGAAATTCGCCAATGTATTTGAAAAGAGATGTGTGCCAAGAGGTGTGCGGACTTACTCAAGGCGCGACGTGCGAGTGCATGGGCCTCGCATATATAGTAAAGCCGAACTGTTCGGTAAGAGACACCACACGCGCGAAAGGAAGGGAGACCCGCGCAGCGGTCCTGATTTATGTGGCCTCTCCAGGGAGAGCTGCAGCGACCCTCGAAGCGGTCTGTTCGGTGACCCCCATTCGTCAGGCATGCATATCCTGTCCATCGGAAAACAAATCCAGGGGATGGAACAAACCGCCGCGAACGAAAAGGCGGAAGTAAAGGCGATGCTGACTTTCCACAAAACGGGGACGACGAATCTGTTGTTTTCTTCCAGTTTCCGCGTTAGGCTAACGAATGGTCCAAGTCTTTATTTCACCTTCGCCTTTATCGGTTTGTCAAGGGTGTGAATAAAGCCATACGCTCCTTGCTAGACGCTAAGCTGCATGGGTTTGGCGCCTTGCCAGGAGCGTCGTGGAGCGGCAAAGCACCCCAGTGATAATGATCTGATTCTTAAATAGAGGCTCGGAAAAAAAAAATGTTATGCCTAAGTAACTCAACAAGTACAGTGATTTATACAAGCCGAAAGCAAGTCAAGCCGCTTACAGGCTCCTAAAATAGCGAGACTAAAAATCTATTGGGTCGAAAAGATAAAGAAAGAAAGAGGTCTTGAAAATAAAGAAACAAAACAAGGAAAAATGGGATGGCGGTAAAAGTGCGGTTGTTCACATACCCACCCTGGTTGGTCAAAATGGTTTGGTTTGGTTAATGGGGTTTTAACATCCCGAAGCAACTCTATGAGGGACTTCGTAGTGAAGGGTTCCGAAAATTTCGACCCCCTAGGGTTCTTTAACGTGCACTGAAACCACACAGCACACGGGCGCCTTGCTTTTCGCCTCCATCTTGGAAAAGCGGCACCCGAGGCCGGGATTCGATCCCGCACCCTTGGGCACCGCAGTCGAGCGCCCTAAGCACTGCACCACCGCGACGGGGCGGATAGAAATGCACCCAGAGGGGACCAAAGCGCGTCGCAACCCGTGTACATAATTGAAATAATTTTTCAAAAATAATATATATAGAACTTATTTATTCCCGAGACACTAAGCACTACCTTGAAAACTGAATGCGCCAAATGAATTTTGCACTTCCTTGCGCGAAACATACTGGCAGATAGGAGACGTCAGTAAGTTTCCGCCTTATTCGAAAAAGCTATACTGATTGTCTCCTCCGCGAACGCCTCACTGGAGCACAAAGGGCACAACAGTGTGAAAGTAAAGCTTCTGAAATTCTATCTCACAAAGGACTGCCATGTCGCGGATCATATATTACACGGTCGCTTGGCCTAAAGAACCGAAGACGCCATCTTCCAGATCAGTATGCTGAGGCGAGCAACAAGTTGAATCCATGACCTGAGACGGTGTGGGTGCGTATAATAGCGAATTTATTTTTTCAGACAAGCTATAAATATACGACTAAAATTTGGAGACCAGAAAATTCGCCATCTTCCTCTCGAAGCGAATATCTTTATTTTGGACAGGGGCTTCAAAGAACTTGAACTCTAGCACTGTTGACCAACAACGACTAGCTCAGATATAACGTACAATATATTTAGTTCTGACACGGAAATTACAACCACCACTGACATAACATCGTTTTTCCAAGAGCGGCCCTCAATAATAGCGAAACCCAAACAACATCCTTTTAAACAATAATGACGCAAAAAGATTACCCGCAGACGATATTAATTTAAAAAAAAAAATGCTGCGAGCTCGTTCTCCTAGGTAAAAGAAAAAAGAAAAAGAAAAGAAACAGTTCTACGTACATGCAATGAATAATAGCAACCACACCACGCCTTAAATTACATAATTCGTACAACGAACGAGGGGTCAAGAAACCGGAACAATGCTCTTAAGCACAGTTGCCCTCAGGAAAACTCTGACTTAAGGACATCAGGCCTTTCGTACCGAACGCGCTTTGAACACGATGGTTGCCTGCTATCTGTAATCACGTGATTAGAAGTAGGCTGCTGCTTGCCTCATTGCGTCGGTTTTCCTCGACAGCACCCATGCCATGTGAGGCCCGTTCGCTCTCAACCAAAACACGTTTCTGCGCTTTCGTGACGCGCCCCGGGATTGCTGAAACCTGAGGTTCGCTGTTGAACCCTCGAGTTTAGGTGGCTACATAGCGCGAACTCTTCATCACCATTAGCCGGACTATACCCGGTAAAGAAACAAACAAAATACAGAAACAATCTCGGGGTGGCCTCATCTTAGCGGCAGGCGCCTCGCCGAAGCTCGGCTAGAAAAGGAAAACGAAGGAGACAAAAAACGAGAACTCGCGCGCGCGAGCTTTCTGAAAAGGATGCAAGCACGCCCGTGAGATGCGTATCTGCGTGAGGCCCGATTGCCACACACAATGCGGCGGCCCCAAATAAATTATGGGCGGGCACCACCCGACACTTATTCCACACTCGCATTCGGCCCGGCAAAAGAGGAATGAATAAAGGACAACCGAAAAGCGGCAGGGCAAGAAACGGGGGGAGAAGGGTCAACCGAAGCTATCCATTGCCGAGAGAGGCATCAAGTCACCCTGCATCCGCGGATGCGATCGTGGAGAACGCCACCCTTCCCTAAGAGTCAGGAACAGTCCGAGTGTGCTTGTTGAGCACATCTCTCGCGAAGGGAAGGCCGAATAAATAAAAAAAAAAAAAGGGGGGGGGGTGCTGGTGGCTATACGCATCCAGATATCTAGCTGCGCGTCGAGGGCAGGTCAGCGTTTTAAGGATGATCGATGATAGAGCTCACTTCTCTTCCTTCTCTTGGCCACTCGACGCAGCAGGAGAGCCAGTCGTCGTCAAGACACACCCGTCGTGTCTCGTGTTGCGAGGACGCGCACCTCGGCCATACGTCGTCTCAGACACATTTGCCAGCTCACGAAAAAAAAGAAAGAAAAAAAGAAAGCGGGCCCAGGAGGTATGCGTGTACGCGCGGATCATAAACTGTCACTCGGGTTTCTTCTACGGTCCTTAATTGTTTCCCGACCAGGGTGGGCCCCACAACCAACCAGCTTGGCTTGCGGCTCCGCTTGCTTATACTCAGCCGTCTCCATAGCCAGATGGCAGGTCAAAAGACTTCGAGATAGTGGCTGCCCCCGCTGAAGCTGTTTATTAGCTCTCGCTCTCATTGTTGTCGCCTCACTTTGTATATTAAGAACCAGGTAGGCAGGTAAAAGCGTAAAAGGGCCCCATTGTAAAGTCGCCCCGCTACGATCAGCTAGACGCCGCCGAGTTGCGAGGCAGCCAGCGCAGCCACACGGGACGAACCAACAACGCGTGGCGCGCCAGCGTCCCTGCACGGACAGACACACGCACGCACGATGCGGACGGGGCACACAAAGTGACAAGCTTGGGAGAGGAAGAGAGCAGATGCGGACCTGTGAGTTCTCGCGGCACTGGAGGACGAAAAGAAGATGAAGAAGCACGCGCAAAGCGACGGGCGTTTTATAAAGTGGATCACGTCTCCCAGCCACATGCACGCAGTGTATACGTGTGCACTTCTCAGCACGCGTCTGAGGGAGCGGGGAGCGAAGCCGCCGTAGCCACTCGTGACGCCTCATCCGTCAACGAAGTGCTGCCGAGTGACGTAGATCGATCAGGGACGACCGGGGCCGCAGAGCCGGGCCTTTCGCGGAATTTTCAATTAGGAAGCCATTAGGAATCGGCCTGTCCATCGAAATGCGAACGGTGGGGGCTTGCGCTGTACGTTCTCGGTCTGCTCGCGGGTACGGTGGGTACAGCGTGTGCGTGCATTAGGGCTGGCTGGGATGTGAGCGCGCTCGCTGCACTTGCTCGCGTTGTTTCTGTGATTCTGCACGTACATTCTACGGGAGTGGTGCGTCGGTGGGTTGGTTAGCTTGCCCGCGCTACTTGCGAATTCAGGTGGTGCGCGCTCTTCTCGCGTCCGCTGTCGTCGTCTTCGAATTTCGGCTCAGTCGAGAGCGGCAGCGGCTGTTCGGCCTTAGTCTCTCACTACCGTGTCTGTTAGAACAGTCTGGTGCGCCAACTTAACCACTCCCATATACCATTATATAATCGAGCGGTGAACGCGTACCGTGGTTAACAACGGTGCACGCAGGGCGATTTGCTGCGTAGAGTGCTTCATCGTCGGTTAAACAGCCAGTTAGGTGCACTTTAAGAGTGGTTGTTGTTACGGTTTCAAACACTGCTGCTTGAGGCTTGCACGATGCATTGTGGACGGAATGCATGCTTACGTTGTGAGGGCATGTCTGTGAAGCCTGCGGCGTAAAAAAAAGAAAACAAAAAGGACTTAAAATAAAAACAATAAATAAATAAAATCTTTGAAATTTCGCTAAGCGAAACGGCTAGTGATCGAAATAAAAGCAATTAATGCTACGAAAGTGTAGGATGCGAACTAGATATCCGTGCTGCACTTTTTTTTTTTTTTTTGAAGGGCGGGATAAAAGGGCAGGGGCAGATAAGGCGTATGGAAACAATGGGACTGGCGCCACATGTATACGTTTGAAGTTTATTCGCTCAAAACTAAACATTTTATGTTACAACCAAGCTCTGTAAACCGTAGCTTTACGCCAAAACATTACACAAGAGCACACAGTGATGGCATTGCCGGTTTAAAACAAATGAGCCCCAGAAAGCACAGCACCCAAAGCAGAAAAAAAAAATAAATAAATATAAGCATCGTCGTACTGAGTCCTAAGAGTAACCAAGTGCACCACAACTAGAAAATTCAGGGGCTATAAATTCAATTGATGCCGTGCGAAAGCGTATGCCTTTTCGAGTTCCAGGACGGCTAATTGGGCTATAGTTGGTACGGATTCATTGCTACGGAGCAGCGCACAGTGACGACGCACACAAAAGAGGACACACAAGGCGTTGACACTACAACTTAATTTTATTGGGGAAAATGCTTCTGTCTTTAAAAGTGTCGCTGTGCTACAAGTCATGCGGTTAAACAACGCGTGCCTCTGGTTAATCAACATAAGCTGTCAATAAAAATAGATTCTTTTTCATGCAAAGTCAATCTGGTGCTGCTAACGCGCATTAGATCCCTGCTATTTATATCTGATACACCCCTGCCAGCTATCGGATTATTTTATCTTTGTGCCTGAATTGTCCTATCAAGAAAAGGCGAGCACCCTTGTAATGAATTGCAATGCTCGGCGAGGTTTCTGAAAGGCAGACTTGAGAGGGAACGATAATGCTCCCGGAATCTCTTAAGGCACCTGCCCGTCTGGAGCAAAACCCTTAACCCCGTGCTCAGCGAACGATGCTCTCTGTTGCTTTTGCGGCGTAAAACCAAACGTAACGCAGCCTGAATCGTTGATGGAGTTTTAGAAACCGCTGCACATGACATTGTTTCAAGAGTCAAAAACATTTGCCGACGGTTACGTTACTTTCTAATGCGAAATTTGAGCGCAGCTCATCAGCTGTTTTACCTTTGTCGATAGATTGAGGCAAATATTTCGAGCAAGACATGTATGTACAATTACAGGCTATTTTATTTTTCACACATATTCCTTTAGGAAACACTCCACTAACAGTTCTTGACTGTCATGAAGGAAGCTTTGTGGTCGGAGAAATGGAGAGCAATTAAGTTATCGGGAGGTTGCGGGAGGCAGCGTGTGGGCCCATGCTTTTCTCTGTGTGTGTGTGAATTCTCGGTTATTGCACATGTTACCCTGCAGTTCGGTGTGGGCGCTCGCATAATTCATGAATTATTATCTTTGCAGTGCGTACCAAGTGTGGTCACGTCTTCCACTTGAGCTCCGAAGCGTGCCTTTCATAATTGGTTCACAAAAATGGAAAGACGCAGTATCTGTCACACGTGTTGCTGTGGACACCTGAATCGCGCGGTAAGGGAAGGAAGGAAGGCGGGAGTGGAAATGGAGTTGGTTACCAGGGAAAACGCCGACGGCGACGCGAAACCTAGGAAAGGGCGCCAAAGAGCTGCGCTCTAAAAGTATTAAAATAATAAAATTAACATACAAGTGCTCAGTCGACGCAGCAGGCGTACATGCAACAAGTAAAATGCCGGATGTTATTAATTCAGCAGCTCCTTGACTCTAAACAGTGCACGCCGGCGCTTTTGTGCGGTCCATTAGGAGTTAACCAGGATGCCCAACTGTTAGACCCTCAAGAAGTAGTCAATGAACTGCAAAGCGACATCATTCACAGTTAATCGCTGGAGTGACTGATTACTGACCACGAAGTCTAAGAGGGCCAGTAGTGTAGTTTTTACCAGTTAACCCGTTTATCGGCACCGAGTGCAGGACAGACGAGTGATCAGCAGTGGCGTGTACGCATGCATCGCTTCCGAAACAGCCGTTACGACCCATCGTTGCAGCAAATCGTCATAGCGGGCTGCTATCTGGGAGGTCAGAGACGGCTCATCCACACTACCTCAAGAATGAAAGAGGTCGCACGCTGTATGCCTCAGTATTGCGCCCTTCTGGGATTCCCCTCTCTCACAAGGCTCACTGACACTGCAAGTTCACCCTCCACCCCTCCCCACCGCCAACTACACGGCCAGTGCAGTAAAGATGAAACAAAAGGGACGGGAGCAGCGGTCAGGAAGACTCGCATTCGGCACCGCCGACCAAGCCAGGACAAGACCTCGGAATAGTGTATACACGCCACTGCCTTCTCCTCAGCCGAGGTAGGGCTACGCGACGTCGCCACTGCGCGGCCAGGGGTCACGAAGACGGCGCCCACACTTCACCCGGCAGGGACCACGCGTGAGACAGCAGTACCGCAGTCGACAGAAGAGCGCGCGGTGTATAGCGCCAATCGTGACCGCCTCCCATTGTCACTGTCACTTCGGGAGCAGCGCAACGATGACGACTCCGAGCCTGCCCCCGACACCGGTCGATCGGGCGCCTCGTGGCTCGCCCTGCGATGTGTACGCACCGAGGCGGCGGTAGCGTCCGGGTAGAACGGTAGCAACACAAGAGCACACACGCTGCGGGGCGACACGGCGTCGTGATCGGGCCGCGTCGATGACAGCCGCTTGTTTGCATGGACTGCCAGCGCTCCTGGCAGAACGCAGCGGTCGTTATGCAAACAGAGCGAGCGCGGACCGTGAGATCTCCACTCCTTCGTGCCCTCTCCCCACCCCTCCCGCCTCAGAGCCGGGCGTGAGGTGACCGGGGCCGTGAACCAAGCAACAACAGCGAGAGAAGCCGCGGCAGCATATCGCACCCCTCCCTCCCCGCCCCCTTGTCGAAGACGTCGAAATTAATTCGACCTGTCTTTTTCGCCACGACTCACGAGCGTGAGCGGAGGACCCCTGCGGGCGCGCGACGCCGCAACGCGAAGCCCGGGAATCCGTCGGCTGCCAGCCGCTTTGAAAACGACACAGAGCAGAGCAGCGATTTGGCTTTGGCACTGCCGTCGCTTGTGACGGGCGAAAGAAGAGGCTGGTTTTGCGGCGAGCTAACAGGGACGAAGGAGGGCTCGTCTCTTCACCTCTCGCTTTCTTTTTATGGCTTTGTTCGCCAGGCTCGATTATGAGAACTGATGCGCGTCCTCTTGTGATCCCCCCACTCCCGTCGTCCTTTCCTTCCACGTCGACTTGGTGGATATCGTGAGAAAGCTTGCTCAAGCGGGAGACAAACGACAGCGGTTGACGGTGGGTGACGTTGTCGCGCTGCCAGCCGGAATATATGTGCGTCAGCTTGAGGCGCGCGACGGCGAAGCTGCACGCCGTCTTAATCTTCCCGATGGCTAGAGCGATGAAAAAGGTGGAGGTTGTTTGGATACAATCAGTCTGTAGCGCGCGGTTATCTTTTTATTTTGTTTTTTTACGGTGTCATCTTTGCGCGTGTACATTTCTCAGAGCATCGTGATGCCCGACCAAGGATATATGGCTGAACCGCTCAACACGCGACAAGCTTGCAATGTCGCGAAGGGCGCGCATGCGGCCCGCGGTGACCAAGGAGAGCTTCTATGGTACCGATGTCCTCAGAAGCAAATGAAGCATGTGGGTCTGCTTCCGGAATGGGTTCTTTCGAAATGAGAACTGTCACAATAGATTGAGTTGCGAAACATTGAGCAGCCTCATGCACAGTAAGCTACGATTCCTTTTCGTGCGGTGAATAATTATTTCAACGAACCTGCGACCACTGTCCCAGCAAACCGAAAGAACTTGCGATCGCCCCGCGCACGCAAGCTCGGTCGTCGCCACGGACAGTTGCGCCCCTTCATGAGTTGCAAGTGTGACTGCGGACTGAGACACGCGCAGGCGCCAAACAGAAACAATGCACAGCTTGGGTCAAGATCCGCCCAGTGCAACCATCCCTACGTTCGGGCTGTGTCACTACGCAGCCGTGCTTCAAAGTCTCCCCCTTGGCTTAAAGCCAATGTCGCACTTTAACTCTCGCTAGCCACTTAACGGAAACAAAAAATAAATAAATAAATAAACAAGCGTGTCATCACAACACTTGGTGAGTAGCCTCTTACCTGCGTCTACTTATGTACATTTCTTCGTGACGCGGTGCGCAGTGCTGAGAGCTTCCTTCGGTCGCAATAACTCTGCGCGAATAAACGCCGTCGGCTTTCATTGCACCTCGCCCACTCAGGAGCCTTATCAAGCATCCTGGTCCGTGATGAGCGAATAGTTAGCCTTAAGATCTTACAGAAAGCGATTGCACTATTAATGTGGCGATCGCTGCTTTAAAAGAAGGTCACAAGAGGCGTACGTGAACTTTGCACGACTAAGAGCTCAGCGTGCAGCAGCCGTTCAGGAAACGGGACCGCACATCAGTCTTTTTCACAGCGTCATTTATATTTAAAATAATCACGTGACTGCAGTATATGATACGGGATAAATTCGATGCATTGTCTTCTTTCTTCTCATTATCACCTTGTTATCATAACGTTCCCGTCTTGTTTCCACCCTCTTCTGCTTTCTTTTTGTATGCTTCAGGCAGTGATTGACGCGCCATCACATATAAGACCGTATCAATAGCTCAAGCGAAGGCGCGCCCGATCGATGGCGAACGACTGGTCATTTTAGGGGTAGTCGGTTCCCCACTCAGCGCCAGTTCCCCATTGTTTGAGAGCAAACAAATGGCACTGTACTAGAGATATAAATAAAACACACACCACATGCGTCCTTCCGACCAGGTATGGGTCTGCCGCGTTCGTGTTCTGATGGTATTTTGAGATACACATACTTGAATTCACCGGATACGCCGCGCTGAATCACATACATGGCTTTTTTTTTTTTTTTTCGTTCTCCACTGTTTCCTTCGGCGATGTACGCGCCCGTCATTATTTCAATAAAAGTCATTTGAGCAGACAGCATGAGGGCTGTCCGGCGCTGGCCTGCCCCGCGTCCGCAGCCAAACCACCCGTGATCCCTAAGCGCAAACCAGAGCCGCCCCTTTGGCCAACGAGCCTCTGCACGCAGCGGTCACAGCATGGTGCGCGGCCCTGCTTCTACCGTTCCTCTCTTTTCTCACCGCGTCAAGAGCGCGCATTGAAAAACTAACCGCCATGTCTAGCCTATTTTGCGCACGGCAATCTCGTCGAACAGGCGCGCAAACGACCCTATGAAAAATGGCGCCCGAGTGAGCGCGTGCGGGCACAGTTAGAAAGATGGCGATAGCGCGCGAGGCGAAAGAAAGGAACGACCCCGAGCAGGTTGAACCCTTTAACGACCTGACACAGTAGTCGAGTCCGATAGCTGCCAGCGTGTGCATACGCGAGCAGGTGGGCGAGACGGTCGAAGAACGACTCGCATTCAAGCAGCGCTCCTCGCTGGCCGGCGGAGAATTATAGTGTTCGGCGAAAAGTTAAATAGGTCAAACGGAAACCGAACAATGCGGCCCTGCGGTCGTGATAAAGCGAGCGGGGCCACTCCCGCGTCTTTGTTTCTCGCGCCTTGAAGCCCGCAATCGACAGCTAATATACAACACTGTGCATATACTCTCGGGCGAGAAAAAGGGCGGAGGGGATACGGAGGGGCCAGGCCTTCGACCGCGCGCCCAAAGGGGCAGAGTTGCGTGCAGTGAACCGAAGAAGGCTGCTGCGCGCTCTCTTAGCTTGATAGTCGTGGGGGCACGCCGATTCGCTGGGAAGAAGCGGAAGCGTTCGAACACTGTATCACTGCGCCCAGAATGAGCTGACCTAGCCGGTGGGTAGTCGGTGTTCCGTAATCTCCCAAGCGCCGCGCATCCGAACAGAGGAGAACACACACACGGAGACGCGTTACAGGAAGTAACAACCTCAGCGGTGACTAGCTAGGTGCAGTCCGTCTAAAGCCGACACTGACTGCTAATGATCTTCCAGCTCGGTTAGGCTAACAAAGTGGACTGCAGCTTGGGGTCAGACAAGTGGCTCAAGAGAAAAAAGAGGGAGGGGGGGGGGGGGGGTCAATCGAAAGAGACGGGAATTCGTCATGCGCCAGAGTACGTACGGTCTCTTCTTTCAAGGAACTCACGTGCGCATGGCTGCTGTTTGACGGTTAACGAATGCGCTTGGTATCTAATCACGAAGGACGCGCAGCGAGCCAAGGAGATGAAAGGTCAACATTAGGAGACACGAAGGATTGGTTAGGACATAAACGCAATTTAATGATGTCCTACCTGAAATCGAGAACAGGATTTAAATGAACAAAGGCTGGAACATGGAACGCAGCGCGAAGATAGTCGACAATACCTTCGGGTTACAGATCCAAAAAGAAACGGCACCAGGGAGTGCCAGGCAATCCCATGCAAAGATGAGATAATGAAATTTGCGAGGATAGTATGGTCACATGTGGCAGAGAACAACGTTGATTGGAGATTAGTAGGAATGGCTTTTCTTCACCACTGTATAGCTGCTTGATGACGATGAGTATAAATGAAGGCTGCTAGCACCCTCTCAATCTAAGAGATACTTAGTGATGATAGGAAACAAAAATTAACAGTCGGTGAAGTCCGTGCATGGCGAAACTTCGTCATCGAAGATTGTTTTGAAAAAAAAAAAAAAAAAGAATTTCTTCCCGGCGACGCAGCACCCCCGAATCGAGCAGCTGCGGGTGTGTAGTACCCACATTACTCTCAGTCTAGTTTTAAAACACCGTGCAAAAAAAAAAAAAAAAAAAAGTGTGTGTGTGTGTGTGGGGGGGGGGGGGGGGGGGGGAGAGATGTAGATGCTCTTCGTGCACAGTGTTCGCGAAACAAGTGGCTGTGTGCTCGATATCAGGCTCCTTTCTCTTCCTTTAGTGCGCCAGTAATCTCTAAAATACTGTCTTTAAATATTCTGAAAACAACTAAGAATGCGCTTTCTCTAGGGCATGCACATGTAGAACAAAAAACCTCCACTTTCTATAACAAGTGCAAGCAGAAGGGCTATACCTAACTTTGTATGTTTATTTGGGAAACTACAACACCTTGCTATTTTTTTGTCCCACATCTAAATCTCCTTCTCAGCACATATGCCCAGTGACGGGGCATTCGTCGAATAGCAACAATAATGAAAAAACCGAGCTATTAAAAGTCGCAGCATGAAGTATTCTTTAATATTAATTCACAGCGTGTTAGTTAAAAGTACTGAAGTCAGATAAGTGCGAATGCGAGAGTGCGCGATACTGTGTTATTAACCGCAAAAACATGTAACGCCAATTTCATGGCGTCCGTATGATCCGTATTACGAACACAATCAGGGACATTAACTCTACGCTCGTATCGGACGTACGCACACACGCACTGCAGTGTTCTCAACTACTCTCAATCCGCGTTACACCCTTTGGGCGCCCTCTCCTTGCCCCTGCGCGTTTTCTTGGCGGCCGACGCCCACAGCTGCCGTCCGTATACACAACGTGAACACAGAACGCTTCACTCGTCGCTACAGGACGGCGGCCAGCTGCTGCGCGGAAGGTTTACGTTCCAGTGACCTTCCAGGTAGACGATATGGCAGAGAAACGTGGCGCCGCATGCTGATGACACGCGCGGGAAAGTCGCCGCCGCCGCTCGTTTTCGAAAAGCCGCGCACTGATCGCTTTAACACCAAAACAAGCAAGCCGTCGGCAGTTGCTCCGTCAGCCTCAGCTGTATACACTCACAAACACAGAGGACCCGCCCTTTGAGTCGTTTTTCCCGACAGTATATGGCGGTCGTTTGTTTTCGAACGCGTTGAGGTCGAACTGTGAATTCCGGTAAACAAAAGGGAAGAAAAGGTGCATATGCGCGCGCTACTACGGGCGTTAAATATGCGAGCGCGGACGGTCCCTCCTGGCCAGCCGAAGCCAGCGAACCCAGCGGTGGGTCGGGCGGAGAATCGACAAATGCGCATGAAGGAGACAAAATAAATGCTCGAGGGAGTGACTCACGATAGCGGGAACGCGTGAATGATAACGAGATCGAAAAGTATGCAAAGCGCCTTTCCACCAAGAGTATATTACGTATCGCCCGTTCTCGCTTTCATGGGCGTTGAGCCGCGTGTCCGACGAAGCAGCGGTGCCCGAGAATAGGGCAAGGACGCATAGTTTATAAGCGTGCCTCAAGTATGCTTCTCGTCTAGTTGGTTTTAATACGTTATGTCAATGCTGTGTTTAACGTCGCTCAAACGGCATGCGCGTATGCGGGCGTCAGTAGCTCAATCGTAGCTGACGTCTCCGTGTTCTGCGAAGCTGCCGCGTGATATATATATATATATATATATATATATATATATATATATATATATATATATATATATATATATATATATATATATATATATATACATATATATATATAAAGAAATGAAACTACAGAAATGTAGTGGTTTTTCTTGTGCAAGTGGCCGAGACCGGGTGCAGATCCACAAACATTCTTGTGAGTGAGGTTAGCCAGTGGTATACTTCTCTTGGCTTCTTGACACGCGGTCTTGAAGAGAGTAAACGAAACTCCTAATGCTTAGTTATCTGAGCCGTTGGTGACTGGGCGCTTTTAATTTTTATCCCTGCTTCCAAATGAAAACCTCCTCTAGAGGTATAAACGCGGTGGTTTCAGTACATTTTAGACCTCCATGGACGCGCGCGCGCGCGCGCGCGCGCGCGCGCACGCACACACACACACACACACACACACACACACACACACACACACACACACACACACACACACACACACACACACACACACACACACACACACACACACACACACACACACACACACACACACACACACACACACACACACACACACACACACACACACACACACACACACACACACACACACACACACACACACACACACACACACACACACACACACACACACACACACACACACACACACACACACACACACACACACACACACACACACACACACACACACACACACACACACACACACACACACACACACACACACACACACACACACACACACACACACACACACACACACACACACACACACACACACACACACACACACACACACACACACACACACACACACACACACACACACACACACACACACACACACACACACACACACACACACACACACACACACACACACACAGAGAGAAGCGCTAAACACGCGTATATACAGAAGAAAGACGCGCAGCAATCCGACCGGCAGGGGAAACTAATGGACAAGGGGGCAACCAGCAGGCACTGCGCGAGCGACCGCTCAACCTCAAGCCGGCGACTGCTTTGCCGCGCAGCCTTCACCGCGGCTGTCGAAGGCGGAGAAACAAGAGCGGCTGCAGCGTGCAGCGCCCTTCACCCCGTTCGCGATTTCTCAGCCGTCAAAGCGTTTTCGATTCGGGCCCGCTACGTACACGCGCAGGCGACGGACGCATTTGCTCCTCACGCTCGTAAAGTGGCTAAGTAACGGCGCACCAGAAACAAGGAGGCGCTGCATATGCGGCAAAGCTGAGAGGCGATCGCGCCAAGAAACGCATTTCTGCGGCATAATTTTTCTCCTGTGCGCCCTGAGCTTGGCCCCAGGGCTGCGCTACGTTCTCCTTTGTCATTTTTCTTCCCGTTGGCGGTGTTCAGTGCTACCGCGGCGAAGTAAAGGATGAGTTCATGCGTCGCGACCTGCGACGCTTTTGGGCGCTGTGAAGCCGCGCAGTATATATGCATAGTAGAGATATTGCTGGGGCCCTAGGCGGTTGGTGCTAATGGATATGGACATGCACAGGTTATTTGCGAGCGGCTGCAGGTAAAAGAGTTCCTCCAAGACCGTATTGGTGGCTTTTCGCCGAGGAACGAAGAGTGGAATGACAGTATTAGTTGTTGACTTACACGTAATGAGCACCTTCCTCGCTCACACTGATCATTATCGGCTCTTATTTCGTCGACGTTCTCGTCGCGAATATGACCGGGTGATAAGGTGTTGATGTTGGCGTAGCTGTGGAATTGGGGCGCATTCGCACCATTTTCGTCGTTTCCAAAGTCACTATTTATGCATGATGCATGCCCAATGGGATTACACAGAAGTGGCTTTTTATGGCGGGAAATGCGTCGTTCGGAAGGAACGCAAGGCTATTAGCTGCCACCTCTCCGTTCCAATTCAGATCCGCCCGCTCCATGCACAACTTCCGAAGACACTTCTAAAGACGTGCATGCGTCTTTACTGAGACTGCTGCAAACGGTTGCACAAGACATTTTTTTTTCTCCTGTTCGTTTGCCGTTACCCACCAAGTCTAACGGTGCAATGGCGCGAGGAGAGCCTACTTCCGTTTGTTTTGTATATCGGAGCAACGTTGTGCACCTTCACGATGGCATCAAAAGCATCCAGCGCCTATCCGCGTGAAACAGAAATGACAGCTTTTCTTTCAGCGACATTGTTGCAGTGCGTAAGGAATTTTACGCTGCTTGTGAACTAGCTCTGAGCCATAGCTAAGAGGTAAAAGCTGTGCCCAGGACGCAATAATCAAAAGGCGGACACACCTGGGTCAAGCGCTGGCGACTGAGACGTGTCGTTGCTGTTGTGGTGGTTGGTGCTCTTCGTGAGGTCGCTGCACTGCTGCAAGTAGTCCTTGGTCTTGTTGATCAGCAACTGGTCGATGATGGACGTGAGGCGGCTCTCGCGTTTCGGCTCTGGACTCGCGCTGCATCGGGAAAGACAAAAAACCACAAAGACCACTGAGATTAGGCGAAGCGTTGTGCGGCAATCACATCATCACCACTTGGGACGCCAGTTATCAACTATAGAGCTATGACCTTGTTCAATCACGCTACCGCTCGAAGACTGATTATTAGAGAGTTTTAACTTGCCGTGATCCGCCACCGCGCGTTCTACTGCGCATGCCCAGACCCCCCTTGACGCCGACAGATGGCGCCACATACTGGATGTCGGCACACAGACCTGCCGCGTCGGGACCAATCAGCTTGAGCGCCCCGCCCACGCGCGGTAGAGAGTCACGGTGGCGGATCACGGTAAGCTAAATCTCTCTATTGGGCAGTTTGTTTACCGCGATCCGCCTAGCTAGGTCGGGCCTGTTATTCATATTGCCTTCGATCTCACCTAGTCTTCACGGCAGCGGCAGCTGCCAGTGGCGTAACCGCCGAGAGCGGATATTAGCATTATCCGCCTGGTATCTCTGGCAGTTTTCTTCATGGCAACGATGCAAGAAAGGCGATCATAACGTGTTTTTCTTTATAATGGCTTTTTTTTTTTTTGCTCCCACCTTAATTATTGTTTTCCGGTTTGGGGATCAACTACTCAAGAAATCTGCAAATAATGCTCATTCTTCAAAAAAAAAAAAGCTTCATCAGGATCCATTATGACTTGCCACAAACCAGCCATAACAGAGCCTTTTCCAAAAATCCGCAATAGTGTCAGTAGAAAATCTTGAAATAATAAATTAACAGTCTCCTTCGAACGCGACTTAGCGGAAAACTGAAAGTTTCTACAAGAAATGTCATTGTTAGAAGAGAGCTCAGCAGCACACCCGACACACACACACAAAATAATTTTATTTATTTATTTATTTATTTATTTATTTATTTATTTATTTATTTATTTATTTATTTATTTATTTATTTAACATACACATTGCAGCCCTGTTGGGCTATAGCAGGAGTGGATGTAGGAAGCAGAATGTTAAAAAAAAGAACAAAAACGCCTCGCACTATTTACCTCATGGAAAAGTTGTCGTTCACCCTAATAATAACACTACCGGATATCAATACAGCAAATCTGATATTGACCATTTAGAAAGAAAAGAAAACATTCTAAACACGAAATACGCCAGCACTACGCACTCCTGCCAAATCAGTCTAATTGATTTTTGTGTTTAATTGTAGCGTTGATTTTTCATGATCGTCTTTATACTTGTTGTTTCACACCAAGCTACATATTACAGTTGCAAATGTAAATATATGAATTTGTTTATGTGGTTCAGAGCTGTTAATAATGTGTTGTGCCTGCTTTCGTTTGTATTCTCACTGTCACCCGCCTTGTACGGAAGAAGGGGGGGGGGGGGGGGGGAGAACCTGTAGGATCTTCTCAAGGTGCCGTTATTTTATTTTATTTTTTTATCGGACAGCTCTTACCAACAGCCTCCTCCATCTCTTTGCTGGAAAATAAACTACTCATTACATAAAATATGTTCTCGCTTTCTAAGACGAAAGCCTTACTTGCCTCGTCAGTGACGCGAAATGAAAGCATGAGCAGGAAGAGATATAAAAAATTATCGCGTGATTTCCTATCAAAATTTTTGACGCAACCGTACACCATTATGGGTGACGTCAAACCATTTTTCGATTCCGATTTAGGATCCATCTGCTTGTCAAAATGGAGGTTAGTTTTTATTGTATGCTGTTAGTTGTAAGCGCAGGTGTCAACCGGGAAGCGAGACAGATACCCCCGCCTTTCCTTTCCCCCATAGGCAAACCAGCTACAGACGTTTAACACTTTGCCAGACTCTGTGTCAGTTTCTCAATGATGGGCCACCAAACAAAACCACGTCAAGAAGTGCCTTCTCACGTCTTAATTAGTGTGAGCAGAGTTAAACGCCGACTAATTTTTAATGGTAGTCTGACAGAGGTAAGGACGTACCACCAGGTGCCGAGCTTGAGTTTGCGGAAAACATCGCAGAACGACCTGTGACGGTCGCCTTGCACTGTGTTTTCCAAGCTTGCAAACTTTCTGGGTAAAAATGGTATTTATAGGCACCACACCTGCGCCGCAACGAATCCTTAGGGTGAAGCTCGACTTACTGCAGATCAACGCACCGGCATTTTAGAACGCGGCACGCAACTCGCTAGAGTCAGCGAACCAAAGAGGAAGAGAAACAGAACAACCACAGGAATCGTTCTTTTCGTCACCTCTCTCTCTCTCTCTCTCTCTCTCTCTCTCTCTCTCTCTCTCTCTCTCTCTCTCTCTCTAGCACTTACTACAGTCATCCAAGCCCCCATTAAGAGAGAGAGAGAGAGAGCGGTTAGCCATCGGCGGCTGTGAGAGGACATTAGCATTAATAGCGCGCCAACTGCAGCGCACGCGAAGACCGACCGGCCGCACATCTCACGACTACGAAATGCTCACTTCAAGCCTATCGCCTCTCTCTCTTCCCCCTCCACTCAGCGCGTCTTCGTTTCATTAATTGCACCTTTCCCAACCAGCCTTCCTTACAGGTGTCCACGATACCCGTCGATTCCTGGCGTGCATCAATCCCTCAGAGCTTGCCAGTTTACGGCGGCAGCCGCTGGTGTGTGTTTCCCTAGGTGCGTGGCGCCGTTACCCCCCCCCCCCCCCCCCCTCTTTTGTCTGTCTCGCGGCTATCTAACCGAGTGGTGAAGCTTCCGCATCAAGCGTCTACCTCTCCACGGTCACTGCAGCTACCCTTGGCAGCCAGTGACAACCGGCAATAAATCAATATCACAGCCGCAGAGTTGCTCAGTGTACCTCCATCCTCCTTTCTTCGTCGCGAACGTTTCTCTTATCTTTTCATCACCACCGTGATGTGCGGTTCCTCATATCCTCTCCTTCCTCTTTCCTCCTCCTGCTACGTGGTTCTACCAAAACCTGAAAACACCGAAGTATTTCCTTCCTCGTGTCCCGCGATGTTTGCTTCAGCGCTAGGGCGCGTTCATATTCGGTTTGGGATCCTTCTATTTTACCGCTCACATTTTGTCTTTTAGCCTTTCACCCCCTCTACCCTTATACTTCCATCCTTCCCTGTAGGGTCCCACTAGCTTTCTTGCGTCGTGTACCCCTGAGTTCCTTCGTGAGCCTTCTGTTTGCTCCGGAAACCGCAATCTGCCTCGGCCACTGCGTCGACAGAGAAGAGGGCTAGCCGTCATGCCAGCTTCAGAGCGTGCTGAGCCGCTGCCGGGTCAAGGGACATGTAGAATCTGACGAAGAGGTCAGCTTCGATCGGCGCGCACTGGGCACCCTTGATCGTGCACGACGATGCTCATCTGGTATGCCGCACTCCTCGGAAAGGACGATCTCGACCGAACGGACAGCATATCAGGGCGGAGAATAAGTATAACACAAGCAAAGTCGTGGACGGTCATCTAACCCGTCTCTTGATCTTCGAGTTGGCATCCCCCCTTCTAACTTAGAAGTGGGTTCTGCCGGCTCCTTCCGAGCAGCGTCGTTTTCTTTCTAGAGACGAGGAAAAAAAAAAAGCAAAGAAAAAGCGGCGCGAACAAAAAGCAAAGTTGAACTTGTTAAGCTCTGCGCAACACCATTTCTGTTGCGCACTTTGTTTCCTTTCTTGTTTTTCGTGTCCAGTGAGCCAGATCCCGCGGCACGATATGACCATACCGAGAGAACACACTTGCTTGAACTCGATTTATTTTTTTCCTTGTCGGTGGTAGAGTTCTCAGAGGCCATTTCTGGAGCCCGTACTAACAGGACCGCGAATAACAACTATAAAAACGAACGCGAATAGAAAACCTGGAGGAAGGGCAAGCCGCATGCATTTCTTGAGGGCTGCAAGCGCCCGTTCGGACAGCAGCAGCAAGCACGGTAGAAGCCGCAGGGACAGAAACGTCTGTTTCTTTTTTTTTTTTTTTTTTTCACTTGTCCTCATGCTTGTTCGTGTGTAGCGAAATGCCACTGGACACTCGGAAGGAGAATGACCAAAATGACCCGCCCGCGGAGGGAAGTTGGGCAAGATATGAAAGGAAAATAAAGCCGCATTCGGAGGAGATATCGCGCCGAAACGAGTCGCTGCGCTTCACGGTCCTTCAGCCCTTGGTGCGTATACGAATCGCGGTGATGCCAAATAGCGCGCCATCAAGATTCTGTAAGCACACGGAAGCAGCGACGGCTGTATAATCGTTTAATTAAAAAGAATACACGCGGAATGCGACGATATCTTTCAGTATGCCGTGTCGATCGTTGAGCCGAAGACTAGAAATCCGCAGCACTCGAAGTTACGAGGAGTGTTTGTTGTCTTTTTGCCTCAACGCGGTTTATCTGCGCTTCTCAAGCAACGTGACCACGATAGCGTAAGAAAGGAGTTGATATGAGGCAAAGCACGCGGATTTTTTAAAAGCACCGGTGTTTATCGCCCTTTAAGATCGTTCAACAGTTGCTTTTAATATTCAGTTAGAGTGCGGAAATGCACTCGGGGTTTGCTGCGTTGCGCATCCTGACGCTCTGCAAATTTGTCCGAAAGGGCGAAATGGCGGAATTCTAAATTCCCCACTGTATATATACAGCTTACAACACTACTTCGCGTCTTGAGCTATGTCCCTTGGTTCCTCTTACCGCCTTGGCCCTAACCCATGCCGTTAGTGCACTTATCTTAGTGCCCAAGCCTTTGGTGTGACTACATGATGCATAAGCTGTTTCTGTATTCCAGCTGCAGCAGGTTCACACTTCATTGTCACCTTATCCTTTCATCGATATCTCAACGCGTCATTACTCAAGCTATACCTCTGAGCTCCATCTAATAAATATGCTTTTGTGGCTGGGCCCGACTGCAGCTTTTTTCTTTTTCTTCTCTTAAATGCAAATATGAAACCTGCCTGACGACAGTCGAAATCACGCCATTCTATAGCAAGCATAAAGTGCAACCATCAAAAAAAGCTTTGCATTTATCACCAAAGAGAGTAAAGTTAAATTTGGCTCGCGAGCATTGCATTTGGTTAAAGCTGCACGACATTTGTGGATACTTGAGCTTGCGCCAGCTAATCGCAAGTCAACGTGAAAAAGCTCTTTGGTACGTATAATAAGGCCAATAGTTGCCATGCGTCCAGGATGCATAATTGCTTGCAATAGCCGCTGGAGTGCGCGTGGCTTCCGCCAAATAGGTAGCGATGCGTAGTCGAAGGCCACTGCGGACCTCAGGACGACTAGCAACAGTTTTCGGGCTCACACGCTCTATAGCATCTGTCTCCTCGCGTTTTTGCTGGGAGAGCGCGTCAACAGTCCAATACGCTGGGTGCTCGCGGCTATGTTGAACGTCTCTTTTATCGCCGACCCACTCACGGAAGCTTTCACGTGCTCGTACTTCTGGCATCTTTAACAGACATTGACGACATATCCAGCCACTTTTCTTTTCGTTGGCGGTGAAAATCGACCGAATGGCTTTTATGGCGGTGTTCGCGCCTATTCTCCAGCAAAGGACACTTTACTGCTTATAAAACTGGAGTTAAAATTGGATCAGTTTGGCGTATACAGTTCGTCCTATAGTGAACTAGATTACTAGTGAACATAGAATACTAGTGACTATAGTGAACTAGAAAGTATTCTAGTTCACTATAGTTCGTCCGGTCGAAAATCCTTCGCCGTATCACAGTTTCGGCTCGGGTGCTGCTGTCGAGAGCGCCGGAAGTGACCTGAACGTGGTAGCTGACGAATTTATGTGATATTCGAAAAAATAGTTGGAGACCGGAAAGCTTGGCGTGATATGGTTTAAAGGGTCACGGAGAGTCAGACACGACTGCACAAATGAACTGAATGAATGGAAAGTGCGATGACTGGTGGTTAATACTAAAGCCAGAACTGATACGTTAATTATGAACAATACGAGTAAGGAATTAGTAAAAAATAAGATATAATATGAAATCGAGAAATTTAAAAATAAAATGAAAACAACTAAAGTTTTAAATATACAAAAGTAAAAATCTAAAACTAGGAACTTTTGGGTCCATTGCGTCGTATAGTCCATCGTAGCTAAAAAACTGAAAGAGGAGAGAGGTCGTGTAGTAGACTGTCATAAAAAAAAAAGTGGCAGTGACCAGTCATTCTGAAGCAATTCGTCGTATTAATTAAAAGTGATGAGTCACTGTGTCATCCGTCGTAGGTAAAAAGCAGATCGAACAAACAAACGCACGATGCCAGCCCCACCGTGGTGCCGCAATGGAGGCGCTCGATTACTGCGCCCAAGGATGCGGGATCGAACCCCGTCTGCGACGGCCGCTTTTGGATGGAGGCGAAAAGCAAGGAAGTCGCTTTGGGACGTTAAACTCCGTAAACCAAACCAAACGCAGCTATCGCGTCTATTCGCCTCCTCGCATTTTCTTTTTTTTCTCCCGGCACTGGATTTAAACTTAATATGTCCTTGCTGCAAGGAACCTCGTGATTAGCTTACAAAAATGGCGTGACTAGCGATACCATGTTTCATGTTTTTTTTTTTTTTTCGTTCTTCGGTTATCATCATTAGAACGCGGTAATCAATCAGCATATACCAAATTTCGATTTATTCTCAGCCTTCAGCGAGGTTCGAAAACAATTTCTATCCGGTACCCATGCAGATCAATGCTTTAGAACGCCTGCTTTGCACACTGCCCTAGCGAAAAAACTGTATGAGTCACATTAACCTCATACAGATTTCTCATACCAAACTCATACTAAACTCACATATATCTCATACAATATCATATATTTCTCATACATTGAATGACATTTGTATGACATTATATGAGACCTATACGAGTTTAGTATGAGAAATCTGCATGAGGTTATTGTGACTCATAGGGTTTTTTCGCAAGAGACAGGCGCCAGCATTGACATTTCTCACCAGCGACACAAACCCTTCCGGCTGAAGTTGCACGCACCACTGGCAGGAAAAGGTTGGGGGAGAGAGGGGAGAGGAGGACACATAACGGGGAGCACCTCACAGCCTTGCGCTTGTCTTGAGCGCGGCGCACTTCCTCAAGATTCCTGCATACTCTCCTCGCACCTCATCGTTGCCGCCCGGCCACATGCCTCGTAAATTCCCCCTGCGCACGCAAGCCCTCGCTCTCGATCGCCATGCGGTTGTCCTTGCCGCGCCGATGGCCGCGTGCACTAAGCACCTCATATATTTCACACTTTGTAGGTGGCGTAAAGTCGCACGCTGACCGCTTCTTTTGTGTACAAGTTTCATTCGAGACAGCTCAAGGCTTAGCGACGATGGCATTCCGAAGCACACGAGAGACGGTAAACGTTACTTTTCAGTGGCTGCTTCAGCTCCCTGGGCACTTGGCACGTTTTTGATATTTCTAGAATTGTTTCTGTTCCATCCCAGTAATCTGTCGCGGCGACTGGCCAGTCATTGACGTAGCTAATGCAACATAGCAGCCTTCTACCAAATAGCAAAAGACGGAAAAAATAGGACTCAGATATAGAATCGGAATAGAATTACAACTCAGTCCAGCCTATAGAATTTTTTCGGTGTACTCTGAAGTGGATTGAACGTCGGCACTAACGCCAGTGCGAGCCCTAGGATAATATGCCATGCATTGTGCCGATATAAAGCACTGCGCGGTCACGTTGCCCAGCCGTCACGAAAAGACGCCACGATCGCTGGAGTGTAAAATATTATCCCACTTTACTCCCTACATTGACGTCAGTCCGCCTATGCATCCGCACCCGCACTCCAACTCATCCTCATTCCTCATATCCACCCTAATGCATTGCACTCTCTACGGGTTCTTTCCGGACAAGAAAACACGTACAATGAAAGGAATATATTTATACGTAACGCAAACCTGTGCGTTATAACGAAAAGCGCCAAAAAGGAAAATTCCTTTATTTTACTAAACGGTATATATCTCTGCCCTGACAATTAGGTTTCTATATACAGCCAACGCGCCATACTTTATCATGAGATAACACATGACTGCTTGAAATAAATAATATAACTTTACAGAGTATTTCGCAAAGTGTGCCTGTGTAAAAAAAAACAAAAAACAAATAAAATTGCATTCATCTTTTGAGAAAATGACTACCGCAACCTTTCCAGTGAATATTATTTATCTTATCGCATCCTGATCTAAGTTCTCGGACCGTTGGCACAGTGTAGTCATCACACAACCCGGACACGTCTAGTAATTATACCGCTGCTATTTGTTCCTGATTAGCGCACCATGTCTACAGCTCTAACGGCAATTTAATGTTCAATTTGCTTTTGGGGCTGGCCGCCAGCTAACTAATCTCGGAGCATAGTACCATAACTTGCCCTAATCATGCAGCTAATTTGCGATTATTCCATTACGCTCCGCACGCGACTTGGGACATGACAATGTGTGGGAATCGCACAAAATATCACGACCAAACTAAAGCTCTTTTCCTTCACGCAATGATCGACTTCTTCAAGAACTTAAAAAAAAAAAAAACAAAAAAAAAAAAAACAAAAACGACGCGGAGAAACTCATGATGTAGCATCCAAACATTTGCACTGAGTCTCATAAATGCGATGAGATGAATGCCTCCCATCCATTTTTCACAGCTAGCAGGGTCCACGTTGATAGAAGAAAAATTTCTAACGGGAAATAAATGAAGGGTTTTGCCTGCAGTCCATCATTAGACACGGACACTCAAGGGGTTGCCCAGCAGCTTTCAAGAAGCGGTACGAAGGAAAAGGCGGCAGACGTCCAGAATAGTACGCCTTGGCCAAATGTTTTCAACGAAACCAGCGACGCCATTCTAGATACAGATTACACTACTGAGGAAATGATAATCGGACGCAGGCTAACCTTCTTAGCCGGGGCCGTACTTTGTCAAACAGACGCGCGCCCTCAAAGGACAGCCTTATTGCAGGAGGCAGCAGATTCATAAATCCTGCATAAGTGGTCCGTGAATTGACGCTAATGCTCTGCTCGCTTTAATTTCTAATTTCTTTTTATTTATTTTTTCATTCGGCTAAAATTTCCTCGCGTACTTATCGCACCTTTTCTGCCTTCCCTTTTGTGCAATCTTCTTTATTTATTTTTTGGCTTCTGTACTTGCCTATTCTTTTTAACTGGCTTCTATTAATCGAAATTATTTCCCGTAAAGCCCTGTCGCAATTTGCTTCATAAGAACCAGCTGCGGGTGCACCAAGGACAGATATATATGATTTTTCACTTCAAGCAACGCAAGGACCGTTTTGTTTTTTGTTTTTTTTTTAAGCGTGCCGAAAGGGGTATATACATTCCAACGCCGCGCCTCATCATTAATATTATGATAATGGTTAACTTGGTGACAAGTTCACGCAAAGAGAGAGAGAGGGAAAGAGAAGGACCACTTGTCCCCGCTAGCACAAACGTATATATACTGTCGCTTGCGCTACATCGGAGAGGCTCAGTTGCACCGATTACGCAGAAGCAGTTCGACGGGCTAATTGCGAAAGACCTTCTAATGATTCTCAATTTCGGAAATTTTTCTTCGTGGTGGGGAAGCGGACAAGGCTGAGCGACCGCCACATTTAACATATACCGCGTGCACGCTCGCGGATACACGGCGCCAGCCTTCCATGTTCGACGTGGGAAGTCGTCGCCTGGGACTAATTAATGGGGCGCTTCTCTCTACTAGGGCTCGCACTGAGTGCGCCGGAGGATAGCGATACTCTAATTAACCGGGATCAAAATAAAAAAAAGAAAGGAAGGGAAAGAATAAGAAGTAAAATAGTTCTTTAATTTGTATACCACAGCGCATATATAATCAGGTGGGGGGGAGCGAAAAGCAGTGAAGCCGCGAACGCGAGAAAAAGGTGAACGGCGTAGCTGCACATATAATTCCAGGCCGGATCAGGAGCGCGCGCGAAGCGTTTCTTTAAGCTATGTGAAGCATGTGGGCGCGGGGCCGACGCAATCGCCCAGCGATAAATACTGCCGTCGACAACTGCCTGCGGGGTACGCGAAGAGAGAGCGAGCCAGAAGTTACTTCGCACTCGGTGAGGGATAGGGGGGAAGGGAAGCGCAGATTGTAAACATATCCCCTTCAGGTTCCGCAGGCCCTGTTCGAAGGTACAGTGTCCTAGGGTAAAAAAAAAAAAAAATCAAAATCAAGCGCCTCTGCCTGCGGGCTTGACGCGAGTTCCGTGTACTCCGAAGATAGCGACAAAAAAATAATAATAATAAAAAAATAATATAAAAAAAGATAAAAAAAAGCGAGGCTGCGCTCCTAAAACGGGCGCTATTTTCTCTTGCTCTGCTTTATTGAAAGAGCAATGATAACTATTGTGCTTACTGCGAACAAAGCGCGGTTAAATCTCAGAAAAGAAAAAAAAAAGGAACCAAGCACAAAAACCTCGGATCAAAACAAGGTTAGAGGCGAGGGGGGACAGGGCTGTACGCCTGGCGGCATCACATAACATACAGAGTTCTTTCCTGCTATTTCCAATTTGGGCGCTTTAAATTCAAGCTTATGCATTTTGCGGCGCGTATATCTTATTTTCCGTAAGTGGAGGCATTAATTGCAGGTTCGCCGATGTATCAAAAAAAAGAAAAAGAAAACGAAAGGCATCGCTGCCCAGTCTACATACGCAAGTACATATGCAGTTCACAAAGCAAGTACGTGAATTATCAGACTTTGCCGACGCTAAAACGGCTCCCCGCAATCGAAATGGAGGACTGGTTTTGGCGCGTGGCCTGTCAACGACTCGATAGTGTAGATAGAAAGAAAGGCAAGAGATTTCCCGGGTTTCGGCAAGTCGAATTAAGTTGCGTCGTTTGGTTATGGCGAGGTCGAATGTTCGCTGTACCGGAGATACGCGCTAGCGATATCTGAGCACAGGGCTATTTACTATGACCCGTTGGATGTTACAACAGCAACATCAGCAATCGAGGCCTTCCACGGAAAAACCAGTAAACTTAGAAGAAAAAAACAACAACAACAGATATTGCAGCTTTTCGTAGAGTGTTGGTGAAGATCACTGTTGAGACTGCGTGTCAGCGCTGCCGCACCATATAAACGTAACTCAGATAAGTTGGGGTGGGGGGTGGGGGGATGCACTTAAGGGGAAAAAGAAAACAGTATGATCTGGCCAAGGGCGGATAAGGTCATGCAATACGCTTTGTACTGTTAACCAATTTCTAACTTCCGCGCAGTCTTCTGTTGGACGTCGCCGGCAACGACGGTAGTCGGCAGTGGTTTCGTTTTTTCGTCACATATTGATTTCAAATGCCGGGATTTATGGCCAATGGTCGTGCGATTTCACAAGTAACGAAAATATTCCGCTGAAAACTAGCGGAAAACTAAGCCAAACGATATACTAAATGTAGATAAGAAGTCGTCAAGAGGACATCTCAAATTTTAGTCTCCGTGGCGGAACGGCAACGCCGGGACCATGCAGGAACTCTCGAGTTTCTTTCCCTGGAAACAGCTGTTGAAACGCAGCGTTAAGATAGACTTACTGATGGCGCAGAACGCACGGCGTACAAATGTTGTAATTTCACCAGCTCTGGCCATTCTTAGTTTGTTTCGCACGTTCCCTGCCAAATGTGAGCGCATCTCGTGGCCTCTCCACGATATACCTAAAAGCTCACCCATACGCTACATTCCGGCTCCTCCTCTCTCCCAGGAATTCGACGGCCTTCTTACTTAGGGTTCTTAGTAATTCGCCAGGACCGAAAGTAACACTAGCAATAACAGTCTAGAGAGAGACATCGAAGAGATCGGGCGGAGAGGGGAAAAGGGTAGGAGGGGGACGTACGACAGGCGGGGTGATTCAGGCAGTGCTGTTTATTTACTTCACGCGAGGTCCCAGCCTGAATTCGCTGTTTCGTCATCGAACGTCGCAGCGCCAGTCGTCCTCCCGAGCTGTCTTGCTTGCGTTTTTGCTTTTACGCTCTCCTGCTCCGCCTCATTTTGGACGGCCAGGTTTTTCGTCGCCCACGCTACACGATAGGTGGCGGGGACACGTCTTGCGCGCACTTTCCGCCCTCCCCACCCGCCCCTTTTGTTCTTTCCGTTTAATTTCTTGCCGGTCCCGGGTTGTCTGCAACTGCACTCCCAATTTCTTCTCGTTCCCTATTTTCTTTACTTCTCTTCGGCCCAAGCCAGGCGCACGTCTGCTGCCGTGGCACGGCCTGTCCAGTATTGTCATTCCAACAACCGCCCACCGACGTTCTCCTCTCTGAGCTCGTACAGCCACATCCCGGTTCTTTCCCCATCGTGCCTTTTTCTTCCCCGCTGCCGTTTTCTTGCCCGAAGTCGCACCCCGACACTTTCAGGCAGATCGACGTGTTTGGAATGGCTCCTTCGCCGCCCCATGCGCCCATAGCTTGCTTCCCCTTCCCACCTACCTTTTTTTCTCCCCATACTTCCTTACTCAACGCGCTCCTTTTGATTCGATTGGTTCTACCCGCCATCCCCGTGTTTCCCATCTTCTTGTTCTTCGTCTCATTGTTTTTCCCGTCAGCCCCTCTAGGCGTTATTTCTTCACTCAGATGTGTATTCTGTTCCTTGCTTCCTCTGGTTTTCTCTTCATATCTGCTTTTTTTTTTTTTCTTGGCCTGTGCTTTCTTTCGCTCGGCGGCACCTTTTTACGGCTACGGCGTTGCTCCCCAGTTTGACGTCGCGCCGTCTTCCCTCAGATTCGATCTGCGCCTGCTATTCGATTCGATTTCCTTTCTGCCACAACAAAGGAAATAAAAGTTATAGTAAAGAAAAACGCACATAAAAAAAATGTGCGCAAAGACGTTGCCGGTGGAAGTTACAACGGCAAGACGAAAAAGAAGAGGGCGTCAACAGTGCAAAAGAGAAGGGAGAATAAACTTGCGCCAGAGAAAAGCAAACACAAACGAGACAAAGACAGTGGCCAGACCCCGGAACGGATGTCTAAAGACCAGCCCCGAAAGCAAAAGGAAGAGAGGCGCGAACAGTGACAATCTTTACGTGTCATGGCAAACTCTGCCACCCTGCGTGCGTGCGTGCGTGTTCGGTATTGTTTGCCTTCTTCGTTGTGTGCCGTCGTATTTCGCCGCACAGACATAGCAGCAAAAGCACCAACGCCAACTCTCCGCGTCTGGTGTGTTTGCTCTTACGATCACCTACTTTCTCGATCCTTACTGCATTCTGCCTTTTCTCACTCCGTAAAAGAGTGCTTCTTCTTTTACCCTTCCGTCGTCGGTCAAAGGGACCCGTGCATCGAAGTTTTTGTTGTGTTATATTTTTGTTTCCATCTCTGAAAAGACAACTCATCGGGGACGACTCTCCTCTTTCTCGTGTGACAGAGCCGTAATTGCTTTCCAGAGTTCTCGTCTTACTTGCGTTAAGGCTCGATGCTTTTTTTTTTTTTCCTCCAGGTTTACTTTGAGAGAAGATGTTCTTTTGATTTTCGCGGTGTTTAAGGACAGAGAACCCCGACATTCTCTGTCATCTCTCCAGGGTTTTTTAGATACTGTCGGCGATTTTGTGGAACCTACTGTCGAAACTTCCGAGTAGGTGCGTCGGCCGCTGTGGAGGAGAAGTACACTGATTTCGCGTGTTTTGTTGCAGATCAAGTGCTGCGTTTGGTAATACAAACCAGTGCACTATTTAAGCATCTGAGAATCATGCGCGTTGTGAAAAATTAGGGCTTTAGCACTCCTTTCTTGTTGTTGTTTTTTTACATACACGTCTCTGGGATCCATAATGAGGAACAGTCTATAGGGTAAAACGGCTCGATCGCTATAGCCACACCAGAATGAAAGCCGACGTTACGGCTAGCAGTCATCGAAATCATGAATAGCTAAAAGAGATGATACTTTACAGGAAAAAAAAAAACAACAATAGCGAGCACATTCAACGCTAATTATTGAAAAGCTGCTTACTTTCTTAAAATAAAACAGCATTTTTCCCCATTAGTTATCGGTGATTGAATATAGCGGATTCTCAAGCCAAAGTTTTCCTTGTGATACCAGAACAACGCGCGATATTTTGAAAGAAAGCGTGTCAACCTGACAACATTCTTTAGTATGTATCGAACTATTCTTGAATACCACTTTACTAAAAACAACATTACGAAATATGCATTCGCACAAGTGGAGACGAAAATGGCGTCCAATTTTGCGATAAGTACAGAGGACGCTGCATGCCACTTGTTTAATTTTGTTTCGAATGCTCTCGCAGAAGCGGTAGCGAATATGCTGTAGAAGCAAATAAATATGAGCGGCATAATTACCCACAAAGAACGGCGTTCACCGCACAAAAAATGCGCACTGCTCGGCAGTAGTTTTCACCGCAACGCGAGGGAGCCAGAGGAGAAACAGACCTCTCGTAACCGAAGGAAGCAGCAATAAGGAAAAGCGCAGATGTTCTGCCGAATTGCTTTCAATTCCCTTCAAACAAATCCTCAACTGAATCCCAGAATTCAGATGAGAGGCGCTAATTAACATATTCCACTTAATATTTATTCCACTGCGTTACAGTAAAATGTAACGCGTTTTCGCCTGCAGCATAAAATACAAGAGCGGCTTTCTGTTTAAACCTTCCATACGCGAGAGCTACGTTCACTTCAGACTCTCTGGCGGTGAGGTCTCTTTGAGACATCTCTTGATAAAAATACTTCAGTGCAGGCTTACAGCTGCACTGAATACGAATCGCACCCTCTGAAAATGCAGCACAAATAAATATAATAGACAAGAATTAAGTAAATATAGAACGATGAGAACGTTGTCCAATATTTTGCGCTAGATGTTCAAAGTTGCACAAAATACGTTTGCCCCAAAGAGTCATTCTTGTGGCACTTAAGATCCCTTAAGAGCGATAAAGAGAAAGCCTTTGGGGTTGGTTCTGCTGCAGGGTTTTAAGGCGAAGGCCTTTAACGGCTCATACTGTCGGCCACGATTCCGTCATACACTTCCGTCACATTATAGCTAATGTGACGTCACATCCGGTCATGCGGCAATTTCCAAAATTTATACAGCAGAAGTCTGGTCAATCAAAACTGATGACATCACCGGTGTAACTCAGTAATGTAGTAGTGATGATATCATACCATTATTGGTCATTAATTAGCGAAATATAATTAAAACCCTATCTGTACCGGGAATCGAACCTCCCTCCCTCGAGTCCCCAGCCGAGCGCCTTAGCCAATTGCAGCACGCCCAGTATTTCTTTTTCTGCATGGTTTTTATTACACGTGTTTAGATGAAGAGATAGCTATATACATTATTTACAAAGTAATTAGCCTGTAGCCGAACAGATTAAATTGAAATATACAACACCACACAACTAAAACACGTCTTCCAAACAGAACCCGCCGATATCACGCATAATCTCGTGGACACATCCTGCGGACAGATCTCGTCCAAGTGAAATTTTCACCATGAGCTAAGTAAGGCTTTTGCCTATGTATATTCGGTACTCCTATTTTATGGCCCAGTTAAATTTATATATGTGAGCCCGTTCTCTCCGTCCCGTTCCCTAAAATCGGCTTATGTCCTCAGTGCGAAATTTATAAGCG
Source organism: Amblyomma maculatum (assembly GCF_055883805.1). NCBI lineage: Eukaryota > Metazoa > Arthropoda > Arachnida > Ixodida > Ixodidae > Amblyomma > Amblyomma maculatum. Next base: position 159,083,065 of record NC_139346.1, read on the forward strand.
AAGTATTCGTTACGAAACTTCGACCTCTCACAGTGGGGCATGTTTTAGCATTGCCTCGTAATACTCAAAATTCTCAGCAAGAACCGTGCGCTGAATAGTTAGTGCCAGTTAAAGGAATCCAAACGTTCGAAATCAACCTGCCGTGCTTCATTGCACGCACGCGTTGAAGGCCGAGAAAGGTAACTATGCGGCATTTATTACGCTATTCCTATATAATAGTCAGCTCCGCTCGCTACCTATCAACCTCCGGATGGGGCTACTTCCTTATTTCGTCCGCATTCGAGCCGGTAGGAAAACCAGGACTAACCGTAAAAGGAATCACCGCCGCATACCAGCTATTCTACCGCCGGCACCCTCCTGTGAAGCACTGCTCAAATTGCTCGAGTCGGAAATGAGCAAGCTGCAGTAGCTGCAAGAGATAGCTAACTTATTCTCGTCTCTCTATATATTTCTGGTGTTATTTCTAAGAGATTAGCTGTTTCTTGCAGTCTCTAGCATTTCCTTACTTATGGCTCAAAGAATAAGAAATATAACCCTCTCATCTAATTCTGCAGCTGGAGATATGCAGAAATATACGAAATGAATAAATAGTTCCCGCTACCAATGACTATTAAAGCAACTGCAAGGTATGCATGCTATGTGCACTTCATCTCTAAATGCCTACGAATGGGTGATTGCTGAGGGACTAACAGCTGCTAGCACTGCAATTCGGGTCCATGGAAGGAATACTCATCTCCCTGCCTTCTTTTCCTTTATTTCCGTTGTAATTTTTTTTTGTTACGGTTCATGGCGTATAAACATCAGGAGGTTGCATATTAAACAAGATATACCAACTCTCTCCCCCCGCCGCACATTAAAGGGTGGCCCTCTGCCTTCTTCGCAAGCTTGGCTTCCCTTCCTGCTCGGCTCGGCGCATCTTCGCGCGCGATGGCCCCTGAACCACTGCGTGCCGTGGCCGCATTAGTGCGTGAAGGCGATTATTAATCTCGCTTTATCGGAGCTCCACCGAGGTGTTAACGGCAGGCACTGAGCAGCTGCCACACCGGCAAAGGTTGCCGGCGCCAAGCAAAGAAAAGAAAATAAATATTCACATAACAAATACATAAGCGGAAGGCGCCTGTTTTGTTGGGCCTGCGGACGCCGGAAAGGTGAGATGATTATCGGCGTCCTGACCTCCGGCTCCCCCTCTTCATTCCGGAGGGACGCGATGCTGAGTCATGCAAGAAGTGTGAATCTTTCGCTACCACGCATACCTTTTTGCGGGGGAGCTCACGCCACATATAGCACGCCCTGCTTTTTTTATCGGGCTCATAGGGCATGCCCAGCAGCTTTGTTTTCATGCTAAAATTCCCTCGGGGCTATCAAAACAGTGCCATTTTGCTCATCATACTTTTTTTTTTCTCCCTCTCTGTCTCTATTCTTCATTTTTCTACACTTATCAGTAAATTAATTTAAAACCCTCCACGGTGTTCTGGGAAGGTCCCGTCAAAAAAGTTTAGTGAAACAGAACGAAACTACCCGCGGCCGGTACTACTTCACAAGGATTCATTTCCGGATCTAACTGCCCTGGAACTTGCTATGTTTTTAAATTTAATTCTAAGATGTCATGTTTCTCTCCCCGATTATGAAGACCATGCTTCGAAATCAAGCATGCGATTAACTGTCTCGCATGCAGCTTAGCAGTTTGTCATAATGAGCGCACTTGCACTTTCATGATAGTGGCATAAAATCTGCCTGAACTACAGCAAGAACAATGATACCAGCTAGATATTCTAACCGTTCACTAACATGGGAACACTATGGCTGCGCGATCTTCTCGGAGTAACAAAGGCTGTCATTTCGGCAGTGATATGCAAATCAAAGGGGAAAAAAAGATGGAGATAGATAAGATAAAAAAGAAAACGCGGAGGGAACAGAAGGGGTGCCGGGTTGAGGGCGGACTGCGGGGGCGGACTCTGGCCGCGGTCTCGGGTTTCGCGCAGCCGGTCCCACGCCTGCTTCACTGCCAGCCGCGCATATGCACACCCAGCTTGCGCGCGGGAGCTCGCCGGCCGCGTTTACGGCTTCCGCGTGCGTGCTCCAACCAACAACCTGACACGTCGTTTCCTAACCGCGGGAAAGGAGCACCCGCACCTTTCGCAAGGAGAGCTCTGCAGCTGCACGTGCAGAGTCAGCCGCATGCGACTGCACCGACGGTGACGTACCAACTCACCCGCCTCACCTTTCTCTCTCTGTCTCCGCGTACGTTGAGTTATGCTCTGTATTAGCATAGGAGAAGACCTAGAGAGCTCCAGCAGACGCGTCCTCACGCGGTACGGAAAGGCATTGTGTTCCGTGCGACCGTCTCGCCAAGGACATTCGGCCGTGTGTTTGTTCATTCGTCTGGGCTCCTGGCAACGCACATCTTGGTTTCATCTCCTCGCTAGTGCTAACCCCAACGGCGCGTGACTACGAAGGCGACACGTAGACAGCGCCCGCACCCCTGAAACGCTATATCTAATCCGCCGCGCTCTTTCTTTCGTTTATTCTCTGCGGGTACCTATGCGGGCTATGACAGGAAGCGTCGTCGACACAGCCAAGCCGTTAGCGTTCTCTTCAATGCGTGTACTGTGGAAGATTGTGTACAGTGTATAATCAGCTTCCACAAATTGTTTGCTGCCGTGAAATTCGCAACATTATTATAATGAGGGAACATTATTCGCAAGGCGGTTTGCAGTGCGGCGCGTCTACACGGCATGGGTGGGCCGAAGACTCCAACGTCAGTGATCACGTGTTCTATTCACTGTGTTGTCACTGTTTGGAAGCAAAGTTCTAAAGGCAGAATTCTGTACCAAACTCTGAAAAAAGAAAAAGAAACACAAAAAAAACGAGTCTACGCGATGTCTGCGGCAGTAGTACTCTTGTACACAAACAGCCCGGTGTGTGCAGGCTGCAATCCCTTCTACGCAGGACAGCAGAGCTGTAGTTCGTTACCGCGACAAGAGCAGTGATTTACGACGCTTCCTTATTAGTCGCTTATAAGCAGAGAGCTAATCGCAATTAAGGAGTAATGTAACCCGTCATTGGAGCAAGGCGCGCGCGTTTAAAAACGAATAAATAAAGACAGAGAGCTAGGTGGCATTCCTCATCAATCTCCTTCCCTCTCTCCGGCTGCTTTTAAAGGCAACACATGAAGCTTATAAAACGAAGCAGCCGCGAGAACAAAAAAAAAAAAAGAAGAAAAGAAGAAAAAAAGCGGAGAACGACGAGAATAGAAACAGCTGCGTGTAAAACGTAAATGCGCGCGCGCCGCTTGTCGCATTGCTACTCGGTAGCGTATATACAGAATTCAACGACGTCCGAGCTCGAAGCAGCAAGCACAAATAAAATCGGTCGCGTGCTCGCGCTCTTTCAAGTGGGCGCTCCTATAATGAGAGGCCAATTATACGATTCCGAGCGACACTGGGCGCTCTTCGATCACCCCGAGCCACTCCTACCCCTCTTGCCGGGGCCGCCCGCTTCATTTGCTTCCATTCCTTGCTAGTGAACGCATTCCGGCTCTCTCTTAACTTTTTTATTTTGTTTGCTGACGACTCCTTTCCCAGGCGTTTCCTTTTGAAGGGGGGTGGGGGGGGGGGGGGTGCTCACACCGGTTGGTCACTCTTTGCAGTTTTCTTCTTTTGCTCCCAGTTGAACTCTGCAGAAATGTCATATTTATATCTCAAGAAAAGCTCCTCAAGCGCTTCCTTATGTGATACCGCAAGTGGGTGCAACATGCGAGCCTATAATTAACCACTCCCAGACGCGGTAGTTTATGAAGCCAACGTTGTGGAATCGGGGACGCGTGCTTCAGGTTACCCCTATCCGCGGCGGCCTTCTTTAAAACTGTATTGCTCCCCCCCCCCTTCTCTTGGATGTACAGGACTTTAATTTCGCCTTTCTTGGTTGAGGGTGATGGAGTATAAACGTCGTACACTAACATGTTCCATTTTCCGAAAAATGACAAAATTTTCATTTTTTTTTACTTTTTTTTTGCTTGCGCATTTTCTTAACTTCTTTCCGTTTAACTATACCGTCAGACGTAGCGCACTCGCTGGTATCACGGCACTGTAGACGTCAACGAAACACAGCGCGGCAAGGCCACTGGTTCCTGATTAGAGCGGGCCGCGCTAATAGTGAACGCGGTCGCCACCACACTCAGTGATACGCAACGTAAGTCGCGCAGAACTGAGCAGTAGGCAAAGCTTCGTGACGATTAAAAGCGTCACACTCTATTTACAGCTTCGTCCGTTATAGAAGATTTTTATGTGGCGCAAGAACGTTGTTTTGGTCAGTGAGCATGCTTAGTTATTCTCACGGTGTATAGGTATATAGCCCCACATTTCTCCGTCTCCTTGAAAACAATAATTCGCAGTAATAAATAGCTAAAGAAGATAACAATTTGGGGCTAATCGTCGTACTTTGCGAAAGAAAATTGCAGAAGAAAATCCCTGTTGTCTATTTGTATGGATCACGTGTCAAGAAGTTTCTTGCATATATCTAATATCAGCAACCGCAAAATGAAAAGAATGAAGAGCAAAATGAGGAGGTCTTAGTCGAGAGTAGCTCAACGCTATAAACACTCCGTGTTACAAGCTGTTTGCAGCACTGCCAGTGGCGAAGATGGCCTGCTTGGGCCAATCATGGGGACACGCACAACGTGATTGTGTTCCTATACGCACCCGTCGACCACAATGTAAGAACATGGTAGAAACACCATGCTGTTTTGCGCGTCATCATGACTGGCCAGTGGAGGTCGCCCTCGACTTTGGCTGTGCAGCCCACTGCTTTTGAAACAGAGTAGAGTGCAGTCAATTTCACTTCAAAGGCATAACGGTTCTTCTTCAGAAGTGTTAACTAATCCCTCCTGCATTTTCTCTTCACAAGCTAATATATTATCATCCTGTTTCGACGTTAGCATTTCAGTGCACTTGTTCACAATTTCTTTGCTTCCTGTAATACACGACACACGTTGTTTTCCATCTCTCATGTGCACTTTGCTCAGATCGCCAAGCCAGCTAGCAGGGCTACTGACCCCGGCGAATATATTTCTGGAACTGAACAATCCAAGGTAGCAGGTTATATCAAAGTTGACACTTCTTATCTATAGGTAAGGGATTGTGCTGGCGCGTGCCAATGGTTTGAAGATGTCTCAATCCCTGTCATCTCCTCGCATTGTAGAGCAGCCCGACTATACATTCCCCCGTCGGCCAGAGAATTGGCAGGACAATTCGCATGAAATTCGCTCTCTGCCTGCCCGGCTACCAGCGCGCTGAATCATCACGGAACAAGCGAAATTACACATGACTGACGAGCGCCTTTTAATTAGTTTTGCAAATAGGCTAGGGTGCTCAGTGTGACAAGGCTTCGGCTGAACAACCAACAAAAAGTTCCGCAGTCCACTGATCGTACAGCGTTTGAAACCTGCAGTGGTCTTCGTTAGGTAAGGGTTCTGTCCTCACTGGCGCTACAATTGATTAGTTATTTTGCTCTGGCCTAAGGTTCCCGCGATATATATATATATATATATATATATATATATATATATATATATATATATATATATATATATATATATATATATATATATATATATATATATATATACACAAAGGATATTGGGGGACGCATTACCTGTTGTAAAGAGCATGAAATAAATTTTCCGCTCTCTTTCACGGTCTAGAACTTACACTGGAGCTGGCAATGTTGCTCCCGCCCCTTGCCTGACAGACTTACCACAACGCCCACGATGATGTGCGCACTGGTTATGCCCACCGCGATCGCACGACCACACAGGACTTAATCTGAATGGCATGCACTTCTTGATCTACCTATAAGTACCACTATCACGACTGCGCAGGCGAACGCCCGACCTTCCAGCTAAGGCATGCTATGACATAGTCTAAACGCCAGAAACCCGCTTCGTAGCTCTGGGGACAACAAAAGAAAGGAAAAAAAAAAAAAAAGAGTTTTTTTTTTTTTTTTTTTTTTTATACATACCGACTAACTGTCTTCGATTTCACGAAATTGCAGATTTTCAGAATTTTGTAGCCATTCCGGCTAACTCAGGTAAGTGCCATAGGCTAGAGGCGTCTCCGAGAAAAATAAGTACCAAAAAAACAAAAAGAGCATAAAGAGAGGTTAGGTTGAAACAAACGGCGTCACCGAGTCGGAAAAAAGCCTCAACCACGGCGGCGCATCTCACGCGCAATCTCGTTAAGCTCAGCCTGCACTCAAAAGGAAATGGGTAAACGCAAAAGGTCTTCACCGCTATAGTCGTTCCGGCTTGCCTGCTGGTGCGCCCAGCATACGCAGCATGCGCATAGACTGTGTAGGGGAAAACAAGGAGGACCGCATTATCGCGCTTTGGAGAGCAGCAGCGGTGGTGCGGGGACTCTGAATGAAAAAAAAATTATAACAGAGAGAGAGAGCGCGTCACGCTTAATTTGTAGTCAGTCTGTCTGCGCCAGGAAGAGAAGGAGCGGTCGCCGTATCGACCAGCCTCATCGATTCGTATGAAGCTAGCGCTCCGTCTCGCGTCGACGCCACACCTGGGCCTCCCCCAACTGCCCAGACGCCGCCGTAAGGTGCGCCCTTTCTCGGCCGGCGCACGCTAATAGCGCCAGCGCCGCTACAGCAGCTCCCGCCCCCGGTCGCAGCCGTCGCAATTCCAAGTGCGCCCTCGCAGCCCGCTTGTTCTGTTATATGCTCGTGCTGTACTGACTGCGCCCTCAAGCAGCCCGTGCGTCTAGCGCCCCGTCTACTACTAATGCTCTTGTTATGCATGTACCCAGTTCGCGTTTTCTTGTGCCGCCCGCCCATGTCCCTCCTCGCCCTCCGTCCGCTACTGTTTTGTTTCCCCACGCTATTAGAGACTTTTAGTATAGCGTATGGACGCTTTCGTACGATAAACGCTAGAAAATTATGGGCCGCTATTCCGTGTGTGGCATCGGCGCTTTTAGTTGGCCGTACGAAAGCGCGAACGCAAACTACAGTGGCGACATCTTGGTTTAGAATAAGAAAACACATTCGGGCTTTTTTTTTACTCGCAAGCCAAACCTAGCCAAGTCGCACCGGAGCCAGTTTATTTGCTGTGGCAGTTTTGTTGTACTCCCTAACGCTGGTATTCCTGCGCTGACGACTTTTATCTTGTATTGCCATCATGGTGCATAACGGCCTCCTTTCAGCCCCGTACTGCCAAGCATATTTCTACGGATACACGCGTGTAAGCAGTCAAGCCAAGACGATTCACTTCATGGCGTTGCCATACCAACAAAGCAACGCTACTCGTCAGGCTTAACGACTGCGCTGCCGCGGTGCAAAATAAAAAATAGAGGTAAATACTCGCTAATTATTTGTGCTAAATGCTACACGAGGCAAAGCGAAAACCCCGTGTGCCATTTATAGGCGCCAGCGCGCACAAAAACGTGGTAACGAAGACAAATTCACTCTGAAGCGGGCGGCCTGGACGCCGCCATCTTGTCAACGCTGATCTCCCATCGTACGTGAGGGCTGCGTACGATAAACTCAAGTTTCAGCGTACGCTGGCCTATCGTACGAAAGAGTTCGGTCTCGGCTATCGTATAGCGCATGCGCAGTGCCTGTCACGATATTTTTGGCGTGCGCTATTCCTTTGCGTGTGTCTGTGTACGCTATACTAAAAGTCTCTATTGTAGCTCCTCTATAGCGTGCATTGCGTGCGATACCGTGGTGAGGCTGGGTGCACGCGCGAGATGGTATGCACACCAGCCCATGCTACGTGGCGTTGACTCAAAATGTGGCGCTGAAGATTGGGGATTTGCGATTGCCTCGCTCGCGTCGCTTACATCGCTTCGTACTCGTGTAAGCGCTCGCTTATTCTCCCATTTACTAATGAGCAGTGGCAGGTATCTTTTAACGGGCAATCCTCTAGCGCATGCGCACCCCGTATGCGTCCTAGCGTGAAGATAACAAGATAAGCAGGCAATGGAGACGTGTGCGCATTGGCAGCAGGTATAGAAACCTTTGGAACAGCATTTGCTGAGCTGTGGGTAACCTGCTTCCCCGTGCATTTCCGCTGAGGATGCGAAAAACAAAACTGGCTGCTAACTGCTCAGGCGCGTTTGAAACCGTCGATAGACGCAACTAGCACAGATTAGCTCAGGCCCAGTTCGCGTGCGTCAGGTGTGGCGCTTATCGGATACCTCCGTCTTAGGTGTGGAAGACGAGATTGAGCTTACTTGCGATATAGATATTCACGCCGAGCGGCACTGGCGTGATTAACGCATCCTTACCGGTCACTAACACGCTTATCGTCTTGTCGTTGGAGTGTAGCGCTAGCTTTTCTTTTTTCCTTTTGCTTCGGAAAAAACTTCGTTTATATCTAATCATAACGAGATAGCATGCCTGCGCACATTTTTTTTTTTTGCGCTTCTATGCGAGAGAAGACGAACGGTTTCCATTGCACGTCCTGTGACAGCCCAAGAAATCGGGTAGGGAACGCTTACAATACAAACGGTTTCTCAGAAATGGTTAGACTCTACAGTAATCGGGTAGTCCCGATTACAGCGCCCTTCGAGAAAACTTCCGAAAGTGAGTTTTCGCTGCAGTTAGCAGCTCACCATCATCTTCCGCCCGACTACACTAACTGCAGTGCGAAAGACTCAGTCCTCCATATACTAATCTCATATAACCCCCCCCCCCCCCCCCCCCCCCCTCCTTGATTTCTGCTTCTCCTCGCTACGTTTGTCTTCTCTTTGAATCTAGTCAGTTATCCTGAGCGACCGTCATGCCCTTCCCTTCGCATTACACATGCCCTGCTGCCCCTGGCTATTTCTTCTTGATTTCTAATCAATGTCAGTAACGATCGTTCGTACACCCTGACCAAATCTGCAGTGAGTAGCTATATGGTAGAGACAAGCAACTGGGAGGGAAGGCGGAGGGGAAAAGGCGAGGTGCTTGTCACTTCTTTTTTCTTAAATCGAACACTCATCCAATGGTGCACCTTTCCGAGCTCTATTTCCACACTGCATCCCCTCCGCGGGGGAAAAAAAAAAAAAAAGAGAGAGAGAGATCAAATCTTTACTGGTCACAAATCTGTTGAAATACCACGACTGGCGACAGCTCGTACATTCAAGAGGCGATAATTGCAAATGTTTTCGGAAACTACGCCGAAAAACGGGGAAAAGATGAACGAATTACTGACGTCGTCAGTAAGACGCACGGCGAATTTCCTATTCGCCGACGTAACGGCCTCTAGAACTAGTGGATCGGCACGGCACACGCACATTTCGTAAACCTTGTGCAGAATTTACCTGCCCTAATAAGCATTTCCCTGCCTCCCTCCCCCTTCCAAACCCCTGTTAACCATGAGTGGCACAATCTCCCTCCTTTCTTGCCTTGTAATTCCTTTGCCTCTAATTAGGCGGGAAGTATGGTTGGTTCCAGAGTTGGGCACTGAGGTGACTTTTACGCCGTTCGCTACATATGGATGAGCTATTCTCTACTTCCCATATTAGTTATCACTAATAAAGACAAAAACTTATTAGTTATTGTCTGCGCGTCTACGTTTTGTTCAGCCTCCATTCTGTATACGGCGCCCCTCATAGCCTGAGCCGCTTTGGGAAGTAAAACATCATATACCGCACCAAAACAAGCCATACTTTCTCGCTTTTTTTTTTTAAATCTTTATACCAGCCGTTTCTTATGCGCGGAGGACAACAAAATTTACAGCCGATTACCCACACGGCACGACAAGCGATCATAGCTGGTTGGCATGCGACCTCCGATGGTAGCGTTCGCCACTGTTGCTGGCCCGTTGAGCCACCCGGAGGAGTGGGCTAAGCACTTTCATTTTTTGTCTCTTTAAGAGATTTCCATTCAGAATACATAATTGATAGTCAGGTTAGAGGCTACAGTCAGTTGTAAGTCAACAATGTAGTGGAGAAATTATTCAAGGTAGCTATCGAACCAACTGCATCAAAAGAGAGGAACCTCCCAGCGACTGAGGCACAAACTAATTTTATCCCTCTCAAGCCAGTAGGCGACGAAAGGAACTGCCCGGCCTATAGAGAGAGATGGTCAAAGGCTGGCGCCTCTCGGAAGGAAACAAACGTTGAGAACAAACGCCATTGGCTGGAAAGCCTCCTTTGAGGGGTATTTTCCGCTGCATTCTTTACTTGTAACCGACTACAGCTTACGACAGGGATTCGAATCGACGACGCATGTAACTGAGAGTATACGCCGTGAGGATTTGTACCTCGCCTAATTTTCTTCGTCCACTCCGACCATCCTCCCTTCCCTCACGATGCGGTGCAGGCGTCCAACAAGAAGTGGGGCAGGGACTGCTTCTTTTCCTTTCCCCAAAGACCAATTTTCGACCGTTCGTGGTACAGCGTTTCGGATGACGTCACACGATTTTTCGTCGCACATAGCACACAGCTGCTGGACAAGTAGGAGGTTAGCACACGGAATTCCAGCCGAGGACATATAATCTCACGATGAGGCAACGGAAGCAGGCATATTATGTGCTCTCCGCAACTCCCACTGCAGAAACACAAATCCACATATCCAGTTACTCTTTAGCCATGATGACAATAAACACCATTAAAACCAGCACGAAAAATATAGACGCAGCAGCCTATAATAATTAGGGCGGATTCCTGGCTGGGGGAAAGGAAAGTAAGTAATAACTTTACGTGATGTCCGCCAGGACCTCTAGCTTGAAAAATGTTGCCAAGTTGGCCTTTATCAGTCCGTAGGGTGGAGGCCAGGGTTGGTAGCCATATACAAGTAGGGTGATCAGCTGCAGCTTTCTACGTATGTCTATACAGTTGACTATCGTTTTGCTACAAAATGTGGCATCCAGGCGGACAATAAAACTGGGGACGCGAAACTGCGGCAACTAGGTGAATGTATCACGAAGTGTTCCGATGTGCTACCCAGAACTGACAACGCAGCTCACAGATGGCGCCACCTTCTGTCCAAGCAGATTGTGTCCGGGCGGTTTCGTGTAACTATAGTGTAACTGTCATGCACACCACGCTCTCTCACCTGTCTGCTAGGGAGTGCTTCCGTTGCGCCGCTTCCATAGCGTTGAAGGCGGAGCCGAGGAGGATGGGCGACTGATGATGCTGCTGCTGCGACTGCCGGGCGGCGAGCAGGGCAGCCCCGGCGTTCAGCGAGGCCAGCAGCGAGGCGGGAGACGACGACGCGGCCGCCGCCGCCGCTGAGACTGCTGCCGCTGCCTGCTGGTGCTGGTGGTGCTGGTGGGCCGCGAGAGGGGCGCTCTCAGCGCTGGTGTCACAGTCGGCCCCGGAGGCAGTGGACAGGCCATCCGCGGGGCTCTGGCCCGCCCGCTTGGCCGCCGCCGCCGCGTCGCCCGGAAGACGATCGCCGCGGAGGCCGCCGCCGCCGCTGCTTCCCAGGGACTGCTGCTGCACATACAACAAAAAGAAGAAAAAAAAAGTTAAGCGCAAGAGTACTAATCCGGATGTTAAAAAAACTGCAGAACTTTATCAAAAATACGACAAAAAATCCTGTAGTTCTGTAGTACTTTTCTGTAGTTCTGTAGTTTTTGTGTAGTATATTTCTGTTGTCTGTAGTTCTGTCGCACTTTTCTGTTGCAACTAGAGAAATTTCTGATGTTACTACAGAATGTTCTGTTGTCACAACAGGTTTCCCGTCAAAAACCGCACAGAAATTCTGTCGTAACATCAGAAACTTTTCTGTAGTTTTTTCCGACTGGGCTAGCCTAGCAAAATCGTCTAACGTTTGCTTAGAAGAAAACTGGCCGCGCCGCCCTCTCGGTCTCGCCTGGGCAAGTACACCGGCCTCCGAGATATCGGTTGGGGTATACAACGCGCAAACACTGCGGCGAGTGCTTTCGCTTGCTGTAATCAGCTTTAGGTAAGGTGAAACCTGCGCCATTTTTACTTCAATGACAGCACACCTTTAAAAGAAAGCGGTCACGAAGTGAACGTGAAGAGTGTATCTCTTTCACAGCGAGGACTATATATTTATAGCTTAACCACGAATGGTGCTGCCGCGTTTTATACGTCCGAGTTTGCGCTGCATTCGCTTAGCACGTCAGGCGCCGCAGACAATGCTTAACCCCAAGTTCGCGCTGTTCGACAGTTATGAATACATGGAGACACAAGCGGCACTTCTGGCAAAGCTAGCGCGTTATTAATTCAATCTACATACAGATGATGAAGAGGCGTTTGCGCCTCTGCGCGCACTGCAAAGAGAATGTAACGTGGTCACGGCAGTGCTGGTTGAGGTGCAGATTGTGCCTTGTGACAGAAAAGCATGCACCTACACCCCTAAACGCGGCACTTGCATCAACCTCGACCACGAGGCTAACTGCCTCGTCAGTGGTGTTATGCAGATCAGCATTTCGCTATATCTATCAGAGAGCACTTAATTTCAACGACTAAATAAAGACTTCCCACTACGCTCCACTAGGTTCTGCGCTCTATACTACCGCCGCGAGTACATGTACTTCTGAATTTAATTTATGCACACACATGGAAGACTGACGTGAAGGTGCGATAGAAGGGGACAGAAAATCGACGTTATTCAAAAATCTATAGCAATAAGTGGCATATAGGTATAATTTCGAAGCACAAATAAACGTAACGTGAAAATACATCAGTTGTAACTTGCAGCATCTCCAATGGCACATTCACATTCACATTGTAACTAGGTATGGTTGTCCAGCGATGCGCATATTTTATACTTCTGTCACAAATACACTTCCGATCCTCACTGAACTATCGATCTGCACTGAGGCTTTCAAGAAGGATTGAAGCATCCGGTGCTACACTACACGGGCGTTCTCAATAAGCATTGAGAAATCTCTTTCGTGTGCTCTAGGTGGCACCAAATGTTCTACATGCTGACAGCCAAAGCACGGTTGCACGATAGTCTGGCCTCCGCTGTCGTCTGCCGTCGGTCGCAACGAGTCTCACAAGGAAACGCGACATTGGTGTAATGATTGCGCGATTTCAGCGTACACAGCAGCATTTCGCTATTGGCTCCTCAAGCCACCTAATTTATCTTCCCAGCAGTCGATGAGTGCTGCAGTGTTTCGCTCCACACTTTCCGCGTCAACGCAGTCTAAGAGGTCACCATCTTTGCTTCCACTGGCGGTGGACCGTGGTGTCGAGATTACAAAATTGGCTCACAAGCTTAATGTTCTAGCAATGTTCTAGCAATGTTCCATCATACCTTTTAATACATTTATATGTTATTCATACGTTTTCAAATTTTAGAGCTCTCTGATGACGAAGGTGTGGACGACCGCTGTCGAGTGTGCTTGAAATCTCAAGATCGATTGAGGAAGCAGCTTGAAGTCAGGCAGGCTCGAGCTCGATTGCACTTGAAAATTGCCATGCGACAACCTCGATCTGCATTGAGTTGAATGCAGATAGAGTTCAATAAAGGATAGAAAGTGCTCGTGTGACAGGGGTATTACATCTCATAGCTCATAGATCCAAGGCGCGCTTCCCGCTAGGCAAATCGAGCTCGGTTTAAGGCTATCAAAAGTGCCGGCAGCCTTCTTCACTCTTTCGCAACACGTTTGCTTGCACGCGGAGCTATCCTTCTGTGTTGAGACGAGCAAGGCATGGTCGTGCCCAGGACTGTATACGGCCCATATTAGATACATTTACGGCGGTCTCGCTGAAGCAGTCAAGGAAAGCTTCAACATCACTCACTGCCAACGCACACTGTCCAGAAGACATGTATAAGCCTCTCTCATAGCCTGAGTTGCTTTGGGAAGTTAGACCCCCCAAACCAAACCAAGCCAAACAAAACCAAACCACAGGACACATAAGCGTAAAAGTTACAAATTCTACTGAGAGGGCAAAGAGCCGCTCCCGTGCACATGAATTAACAATGGTTACGCATCGTTTTCTTTCCCTCCGATATGGCCTAACAACATCACTGCCTACGAGGAAGCCAGTAATGAACTCTGCGTCTTCTTCTACTGTGCTTCTTATAAAGTCATTCGCTCGAAAACATGAATTTTTAATGCCGCGCGCTTCCGTACACGCCACGTCTTTCGCAGATTGCATTCATCCCTTCAACGCGCGACAAGAAACATCGACAAGCGAGAAAAAGCACAGCGGACCCCCGTATAATGAGCTGGCCCGTCAATACACTCTTCTCGAATCCACCTCGTTTTCGTTTTTCCGCGCGAACAGAATCTCGCGCGCGGCGGTTCTCGCTAACGCGGTGTCGACCTCATCCATGCAAGCTCGCCAGACAGAACGAGTTAAGGCGCACGCGTCCGAAGCGATGCACAGACGGGGAAACGCTGCAGCGCGTCGTGTCTCCGTACACTTTGCAGGAGGATGAGCTGCCATTTGTCAAACTCGCCTAAAACAAGCAGCAGGCGACCAGCACTCCAACACCGCACTGTGTGAGCTGCCGCGCGCATCGACGCGCTTGAAAGCAGCGTAAAATAAAACGAAGCAAAGTAAGGAGCACACCTCGCGGCGACAGGGTGAAGTTTTAGCGAGCCGTGATCCGCTGGCGGTTATAGTGAGCGACGTTTCCAAGCGCGCGCAACTCGCCGTCGCTGGCGGCGTTAAATATTTACGAAGCGGCAGAAAGGTAAGCATGACACGCGCCATGCACACCGCATTTAGCGCAAGAGGAGCAGAGCCAGTAGACTCGAGTTTTGTTGCGCCAGTGATGGCCCGACGTGAGTCGCGCGTGACGGGTGTCTGCGGGCATGACACATTGTCTTTCGCTGTTGGCTCTCCACTAAAGCTGATGCGCTGTTCGACGTAGCGAGCAAAAATGCTCCCGTTGGTGGAAGGAGAGACGATGCAGTCTAATAGGCAGAGGGGCGGCGGGCACTTAATTTTGAGGAATTTCTTTGTTCAGCAAGAATGTTGTGGACGTCGAGACAGGGTCAGCCGTGGCTGACCCTTTAGAATGAGGCGCCGATGCATTCATGTGTCGAAGTATAGTGCCACTGAATGACGCGAGTGGACACTATTCTGTTGCGGTCCTTGCAATAGCAACTAACAGATATACGCGTGGAGTCAAATGCCGATTTTCAGAGTGACGCCGAAACATGATATAATATGGGTCCATCGTACGCCTTTCAAATGCAACTTCCTGGCGAAAACTGAAATTAAGGCGCTGGAACACATCTTTGAGAGAAACCCAGTGTTCTCTTTGTGAACATCGGGGGCTCGCAGACCGTATCGGAAGCTACAATGGCAAAACTGTGACAATGTGTTCCTAACGAACGTGATGAAACGAATGCGCTCACATTAGAGAGTTTAAGCTTACCGTGATCCGCGATCCGCTCCGTGATCCGCCACTGCGCGTTCCATTGCGCATGCCCAGACCCCCCTAGATGCCGACAGATGGCGCCACATACTGGATGTCGGCCATGTCGGCACACAGACCTACCGCGTCGGGACCAATCAGCTTGAGCGCCCCGCCCACGCGCGGTAGAGAGTCACGGTGGCGGATCGCGGATCACGGTAAGCTAAATCTCTCTAATATGTGGAGATGCGCAACGGAGGCTCCTGCATAAAGCGTGACGTCAGCACAGAAACACCAGCGGATCGCTGAACGTACTATAAGTTCGCCAGAGCTCAGCGACAAAGGATTTCCAGCTGCCTTAGGGAGTATACCGCACCCCTGTGTTACTAAATATGAAAGCCACGGATTTGGTACCCCTCTGAGCGAGGCAGTGAGACCCTTTAGTTTTCAGGTGCTGTGTTCGGATACGAAGACAAGTCCCCTTGTCGAAATATTTGCCTGGATGGCGAACTGATGCTCCCCTCCGCCCTTGTTTGTTTCTGTTTCGTACTGTGTTCGGAATATAGTGCTTTTTCCGAAACAGTGGCGGCCGGACGTGCATGCTTTCGCCGAAAGCGGCTGGGATTGCTGCACAAACCAAGCTGCGTGAAAACATATTTCGTGCAAGCTCTCTTTCGGATCAGTACGCGGCTTCATGACGCTGGACAGTAACCTGGCACTATTACCAACCACTACATTTATTTGGTCACCTGTGATGACTTGCAACTACGCGAATTAGTTTTTTTTTTATTTTCTGTTCTTTTGCCTCTTGCTGTTTGCAGGTGCTAGGTGACCAGCGGCCGTCCCACACCCTCTAGTGGCTAGCTATACTAACCGTGATTTACCTTCGGAACAAAATAATTACCCTAATCCAGTCTGCGCACGGGTTCCAGGCCCGTAACCGTGCGGGCGACGGTTCTCTCAAAGAGAACGTGAAAGAGGTGAGGCTGCATCAGAAGCCGCGCACTACCATTAACTGACGTCCGAACGATCCCGTCGTGGATAAGCTCGGGTTTCAGCAGCCGCGAATGAACTGAGCGCACCCTTTATTGTTTGCCGTTATCTTGAAGCTCGCCGCCCGTGAAGACTGCACCTAGAGTCGGCCTGATTTGCGAGCTGGACGCGAAAAGTGAATGCAAAGCCGAACTCATGCTGATAAAAATCTTCCGTCCGCCGAGAAAGAAGCTGACATTCCCTTTGGCTCTCCCGCTGTGATTCTCAGATGTTCTTCCGCGCCTTTGACAAAAAATGCAGGGACGTTCGGAAGCGACACAGCGCGATTTGCGCAGTAGGTTGCTAGCCGTATATAGCTGCGAAGAGCTTGGCCTTCTCTCATCATTCGCGCCGATTCCAGAATATCCCGA
Source organism: Amblyomma maculatum (assembly GCF_055883805.1). NCBI lineage: Eukaryota > Metazoa > Arthropoda > Arachnida > Ixodida > Ixodidae > Amblyomma > Amblyomma maculatum. The sequence goes on from NC_139346.1 coordinate 159,099,753, forward strand.
CGAATAAACGCACATCTATTATTACCGATATTGCTTGGATTGCCTAGTTGATCTCAAACCTGCGCATATTTGCTCTACAATGTAGCCTTATCAAAGAGCGTTGCCTCGGCTGAATGTACACAAGTTTCGCAACGGTGAAACCCGCAAAACAATCGAATTCTATTGTGTCAATAGTGGCCGCGAAAAATGGCTTAAAACTGTGTAGACAAGGCGAATATAGCACCGATGTCGAGACGTCTATATTCTCCCCAATATTTGACCTATTGAAGACTACCACAAGTCTGTGAATGTTATGCATATATGCAGTCTGTGAATGAAGGGCTTGAATGTAAAGTGAGATTATATGCTGACGATTGTGCCATTTACAGGCATATACGAAATGTTCTTGATGTAAGTAGTATACAGAGTGATCTGAACAAAACTCATTGTTGGTGCACTAAATGGGGCATGTCTTTGAACCCTGCTAAATGCCAGTATGTCTCATTTTCCCGTAAACGTCTTCCCGTGAGATCAGTCTATAATTTGGACGGGCTACCACTTGAAAAGGTCCAACATTACAAGTATCTAGGGGTCTATTTTTCAGAAAATTTGACATGGAACCGACACATAGAATATTTAACTTTAAAGTCATCTAGAACGCTAAATCTCATTAGACGAAATTTTTATAAAGCCCCCACTAAAGTAAAAGAACAGCTATACGTAACTAACGTCCGTCCAATACTCGAGTATGCTTGTGCGGCATGGGACCCCCAAAGCTCTTACCTTGTGGAAAAACTTGAACGCATCCAAAACCGCGCTGCCAGGTTTGTTTCCGGCAACTATAACTTCCGTAGTAGCATCACATTAATTAAAGAAAACCTTAGATGGAAAACATTGGCTCACCGGAGACTAACCGCAAAATTAGAACTTTTTTACCAAATATACTCTGATCTTACGGGAATAAACAAGAGCTTGTACATTCTACCTCCACATTTTATCTCTGAACGCCGCGACCATAAGCTGAAAGTTCTTGTAACGCGATGTCGAACTGATGTGTTCCGTAATTCCTTTTTTCCTCACACTTCTTCACTTTGGAATAGTCTTCCTAAGAGCATAGAACAATGTAAAACAGGTAAACATTTTCAGTCTTTCCTGGCGTCCAATTTGTCGCAGTAGCTTTCCACCCTTTTAAACCTGTTTCTCGCTCTCACATTTTCAGTGTTGTTCTTTTTATTGTTAAACAAATGTGCTTTACTGTATACTTTCAGTATTGTAACATGCTCATTTTAGGTATTTTTTTACCGTTATTGCCCCCCCTGCTATAATGCCCCTGGGCGCTGCAGGTACTTGTATAAATAAATAAAATAAATGCATAACATTTCAGCTAATGCTTGACCTCGCCATTACATGGGACTGTCAGCATCTACCGCCTTCCATTCGTTTCTATCTTTACCGCTACAATAGGTCGCATATTTTTAGTTATACCCACCTATTTTGCCCCACTCATGTCCAGTTCCGCTCTTGAGATTCAGCCTGTGTCACTCACAACCGCCCGCTCTTTAAATCACGTCATTTTTCCTCGGTGTCTCTCTCAACGGTATTTTCCATTTTTCTCATAACTATCGTGTAATTAAATTGAGGTCTTTCGCATCAAGTATACCAAGTACATGATCCCGGAGACACGAAGAACAAATTGCCATAAACGGACAGCTTGAAATAGCGTCACGATACCGGCTTGTCATTTGTGCAACATTGGCACCGACTTGGTGATTCCGCAACATAAGCTTGCACTGTATCGATTTATATATGCGTCTTTAAAGAGAGAGAGAGAGAGAGAGAGAGAGAGAGAGAGAGAGAGAGAGAGAGAGAGAGAGAGAGAGAGAAGTGAAACTGAGCAGCATAATTTGGATCATCAATCGCATTTGGCAGCGCAAGATAAGAGAAACCAGATCGAACCTAAAATTGTGGAAGAATAACGAGTGAATGCGAGATAATTATCACGCGTCACGTTTTCGCATTCATTGCGTAAATAATGATAATTAAAAATGGTCGCACACACATTTGTAAAAAGAGATTGGGCGAAATAATTTGCACCAGTTTAAAGTAGAAAGCCGGGCTTATTGCTGTTTGAATAAAAAAAAAAACGTATTTTTTTTTTTCTTTAGCGCGAACGACACGGACGAAGAACAAAAAAGGCCACCACAAACACTATAGACATTACCTGAATTTATTGACATAAAACACATATCTTTTATAGGCAAATCGCACATGAATTTCAAGAATGTTTTTACCTAAACCGCATGAGTAAGGGTGCCATGTGTTTCAGGAAGTTCAATTATTTACTGGAAAGGGATTAGATTCTGCTTGCTGACACACGATTGTCTTTCAAGGTGCATGATAAAACCTTCCAGGATCTGCCGTTCTTTCTGGTTTGGATTTACTTGTATGGCCCGTGTTTGCCCATAAAGTGGAGCACAACGCGTGCCATACGAGTAATTAAATGCACACCAGAAAGAACGAGAGATCCTGGAAACTTAATTCTCTCATGCACTGTGAAAAACAATCGTGTATCAGAAAGCCCAATGTATTCCTTTCCCACAAAGAATTAAACTTCCTGAAGCAGAGGGTACCATGCATTGCGCGAGCGGTTTAGGTAAAAATGCTCGTCAGTCGTGCGCTGTTTGACTACAAAAGATGTGTGTTTTATGTCAATAAATTCAGTTGATGTATAGAGTGTGTGGCGTTCTTTTCTCTCTCTTCGTCCATGCCGTTCGAGCTAGAAAACCATGTTTTCTAAATTTTAACCCAAACTGACAATGCACTTAATCACAGAGCGGTACGGAATTCCATTCGAGGTAGCTATACGCAACGCTTTGAAGGTCATAAATTTCCATGTTGTGACCACTGAACCAGTTTTATGTTCTTCGTAATTTCGTCCACCATATATTATCCTATGAATTCCACTTTCCGTGGCACGCTATTGCGTGCTTAAGGACAGAAGTACACATTTCTAAATTTCCCAAATTCTTTATGAAAAGTATAAAGCCGTTATTTACCACCTGCTCCAATGATTTACACTGTCGCTAATGGTACACTGCATTAATCGACCCCGCCGGGGTGGCGCAGTGGTTACGGCGCTCGACTACTGTTCCCAAGGATGCGGGATCGAATCCCGGCCCCGGCGGCCGTTTTTCGATGGAGACGAAAAGCGAGGCGCCCGTGCGCTGTGCGATGTCAGTGCACGTGTAAGAACCCCAGGTGGTCGAAATTTCCGGAGTCCTCCACTACGGCGTCTCTCATAGCCTGAGTTGCTTTGGGACGTTTAACACCAAAAACCAAACCAAACCAAACCACAGCATTAATCGGGAGCACGTGCTTCAGGAGCATCCGTAGATGATGTGTATGAAAATAGCTAGCAACATTGTGAACGATTGTTAGCAACCTTCTCTCGTATAAGTCTACTTTTTCCTATATTCTGCTATGTTGCAGCAACCAAAATTAACTAACGGCTCAGGATAGGAAGAAAGCCGACCATTATGCATGCACAATATAAGTACGATAACCTTTGCTAGCAGCGTTTGGCGATATCGGCAACTACATCGAACGATTTCTTGACATAATTTGGCTGCTACGACAGCGATACGTGCATCGCAAGACACAGCATTTTGGCACCGAAGGCCCCGACTTTCGGTCATGTCGTTTTGGTCAGACCGATAAGAAGAGCAGGGATTGATTCGCGACCATTCGAATTTAAAAGCATCCACCTGTAGCAGCAAGAGAGTTTTCATCACCCGTCTTTGAAAACAGCTGATTCAATATCAAAAGTGAGAGAGAAGAAGAAAGGGGAGTGGGGGGGGGGGGGGGGGTGAGCGCAGAGGGAACCTGAAGAAGCGCGAAGGTATATACATTCCCCAAAGACAGGCAAAGGAAACGCGGCCGATGGAGCCCCCGTGCATGCGGCTACGCAGCCGAGCATAGGTTACCCGACGAACGCTCGTAACGCAATGCGAGCTTTACGATAAAAATCTCGAGGAAAGAAGCACGTCGCCCCCAGCACGGAAAAAGGCAGACATTTCGGCACGCAGAAAAAAAAAAGGACACAGGTATAACGCGCGACACACGAGATGAGGCAAAACAGACGGTCCATCTCGGCAGCGTATTCGCACTAGCTTCTTGGTTTCGCTCTTCCTGAAAAACCCGTAGGGCGATCGAATGGCCGAAATACGTGAGCCGCACAGGTTCACAGCGGCAGATGCTCGAAGTGCGTCGCCGAGTAAAAGAGCGGCGAATTCTCTCCCCGTTCCAGGAAAGCGAAACGTCCGTATATCTCGCTTACACTCGTCAATGTTTATTGCTCTTCCTGTTATTCGGAGCCTTCGCACAACGCAATACGCTAAAAGAAAAAAAATTCGACAGGTGTACTCCGTACACTCCTCCAAACGCGTCCAATATCCAACAGGTGAAGCTTCTAGTTAGTCTAGTACAAAAGTGCCCGTGCGTTCTTGCACTAAGAGCCTAGAATTGCCAACAACGGGTCGCACTCTTTCTCGCGTCTCGCAACGATTTCGAAGCGCCATGTGCTTCCTGAGCATTGGACACAGAACCACGGCATACGCTAGAAGAAAACAGCGAGTCGAAGACAGCGAGTCGAAGACAGCGCCGCGTTGCGTCTTCTCATCCCCGGCGACATGGGATTCTCTCCCGCCTGCTGCACTACGGGGCAGCTCGGTCAGTAGTAATCGATGCGTCTAATGCCGAGGAGAAGCGGGCCATGCATATAACAGGGGGCGATCCGGCCCGAACAAGCAGCTCCAGCGGCATTCCTCTCCCGACTCCCGTGGCCCCGCCGCCGCCGCATAGGTGTGACCGCGGATTCTGCAAAGTGGGAGCTAACGCAATGGTCGCTACCGCCGCGCCCACGACGAAGAACAAGGAGCTTCGCCCAGCCACTCATCTCTTATATGGCGAGGGCAGCAGCCACGGTCTGCGGGAAGAAGAGCCGGTCAGCAGCGGCTATAACGTAGCTGGGCGGCCATCTTCTGGCTTGACCCCGACACCGCACCCTGTTGTTCCGAGTTTCTGTAATGACCGCGATTGGTGCATACGTGCGTGCGTGCGTGTGTGGCCTTCCTGTATACGCGACGCGCTTGTTCCTCCTGCGGACGTGCCCGCACCACCCTCCTGGGGCCCCTGGCTGCTGCGCGAAGGCCCTGCTCGCCAAGCCTCGCTGCAGCACGCTATGGCACGTCTCGGCCTCTTCTGCTGCCCGCCACTTGCAGACGGCGCTTCTTTCTGTTTCTTTGTTTTCCCCTGCCGTCACAGAGCCAACTTGCATAGACGCTTGATAACGCGACCCGTATACACTATAGCTTATTCGTGAACGTGTACTGCGGAAAAAGAGGCGGCTGAGTCCCAGCGATCGTAGTGAATAGCAGAGGAAACGGAATGCTCATTCTGGAGCCGGTCGGGAATTTTCGAAACACCGAAAAGACGACTCCGCCCGCTGGCGATCCGCTAGGCCGCGGCTGTGTTCTTTGTTCTGGGCGGTCTCCGGCTCCCGGGGAGACATGGACGTCCGACGTTGAGCGAGGTCCACCATCATATTCAACGCATCCTCTGGGAGGACACCCGTCTGGTAAGATGGGCACTTCTGAAGAGGAGGTGGGGGAGGAAAGGGGAGGGCAGGCTGTGTAAACAGATCAACGTCCAGCCTCATATAGGCGCCCCGTGCTGGCTTCCAACTGGTTGATACGGCTCCCTCGTGCCAGACCGGCTGGACGACCGGCCACGCATCCACTGAAGCTGGTTACCGGTGTAAGAAACGCAGATACGATGACCGGAGTGCTGCTGTCCGTAAGCGCTCGTAAAAGGGTTATTAGCTTCGCAAGCTTCCAGATCGCTTGACTTACACAGAAGGGGCAGTGGAGGCTACCGACGACAGAATAAGAAAACAGAAGACTGGGAACAGTCAGTGGCTCCTTTTCTTCTTCTGCGTTACCTCTGCCCCCTCGTCCTTTTGATCTTTCCGTTCCTGCTCCTCCTGACAAGACAGAGGGAGAGACCCTTCACTGCTGATTGCACGGTCTAAGGTTCTTCAGAGTAACTTGCCGATGATGGCTTCCGTCGCTACCGAACAGCGCTAATGGATGCCTTGGCGGTGGCCCCCGCCGCACTCGCCCAGAAAGGTCAACTTAGCGGAAGGACGGCTTAGCGGCCTTCTGTCGCTACAGCGCTGTCCCTCGACGAAAGAGAGCGGGTGGCACCGTGGTTATCTTTGTTGAGCTTGGCGGCTCCTTGCCTGGTGTCCTTTGTTTTGACGGGGAGACCGCGAGCGGGACAGGAAGAAGTCCCGATCAGACACGACGTAATAGAGACTCGTTCATTGGCCGGAACGGCGGCACAGCGGAAGGCAGCGCTGACAGCGCACGACCGTCGCCCTCGACACGATCGAGCGATTGCCAAGGCAGCCCGAAAATTAATGAGAGCGGCGCAGCAGTAGTCAGCCGGAAAGCTAAACGATGAAAAAAGAAAGAAAGCAAGGGAGGGGGAAGGGAATAAAAGCGCAATCGGGTCTGCAGGTAGTGTATACGCGCGATTCCTGTATATACGTGTGCGAACGCTCATTTTCTGCGCAACGCTATCCGACTCGAAATTACCGACCTGCCGCGCAGCTATAGCGTCGGGCTTTGAGCGCAGCAGAATCACGTAGTTCTCTCAGCGCAGCCGCGCGAATAGCGGGGCCATTTGGGGTGCCTCTTTTTTTACACGTTCCAGTTGAGCGCCCACTGCGCGTGGTCCGAAAGATAGTTTGGACTATCGATTATCCACGATGAGAGAAGAGAGAGAGAAAATAAAATAAAAGCAAAACAAGGTTCCTGTACGCAACAACGCCGTAAGAAGGAAGGCGCCGCGAGACCAGGCTCGTCGAGGTCGCGCGAAGGCCGATGTTTAGTTGTAACCGCGTAGCCAACCAACCAATGCGGAGAGAGAGAGACTCCGCGGTCACGCCACCGTGGACACGAAACCGCCTTGATTCATTCGTAAAGCAGCCCACTCCAATAATGTTGTTTTCGTGCCTCTCTTCCCGATTCGTTGACTCGAGAAACTTTTAGTCCCCTTCCTAATCACCTCCCCTCTGCCGGCTCGCAACGCTCCAGGTGCCAACAGCTCCATCGTTCAAGATAGCACGCTTTTAACGCAGTGTTTTTCGATCATTTTTCTTTCCCTAAATTGACGCGGCGCAAGAGTGGCGTTTCTATCCCATCTCTATATATGTGTAGGAGTGCGCTCGAAGGGGAGGCCACGAAAGGTGTACTCGCCGAATCGACGTTGGAGTTGCGAAAAACTTGCTGCGGATTGCTTCTGACCGGTCGCGGGCCTAATGTTCAGCACAGCGGACGCGTCCCCGCATGTTAATTCGCTCCTTCGAGCCGCGGCGAGCCTCAAGACCGCTACTGCCACTGTACTCGGGGTGATAAGGGTTGCGAGATCCGCCTCACGCAACGGGCAGGTGGGAAGGAAATCCCCCCCCCCCTCCTTTTTCTTTTTTTTCTTTTTTTTTTTTGCGCCTAATTCTTTCTCCTACATTGCGCTTCCTTTTTCCTTCCCATTTAGGTTTTTTGTTATTATTTTGGTCGCGCCTCAAAATGAAATGCAGATTAAAAGAACGTCTTTTTCCCGGCTTATTTAAAACAATACAGGACCAAAAGAGCGGGAAAGTGTCACCTGACAGTCGCGCCGTAAGAAATCAAACAACAGTTTGAACAAGGATCACGTAGAAACGGGTGACGAGAGAAAAATAAGGAGTAAAATTAACATGAATGAGAAGATATACACGTCACGGAAAAAATTATGAGCTGCGCGAAATACTTCGGTAAATGAAATAAACAGATGCGGATAATAAAACGTGGTGCCGGGCTAGTAGGTGACTCTTTCTGATAACGAAAGAAACGCAAAAAGAAAAAATGCACTCGGATCTGGGGACCTTGCACAGTCGTTTAGCGTGGCTTCAGAAAAGCTTTGCTGACCCGAAGAGCGCGACCACCTCATCCGGAAGCAAGACTTTCATAAGGAAGAAGGCGAGGTGCCTGTTCTGGCTTGAGACATTTACGATGTGACACAGGAAGAAGGTAGATGAAAGCAGATGAATTGAAGTGAGACGGAGGAGGAAGAAATGGACAGAAAGATAGGCCCACTGTACTAGAAATGTAATTCAATAAAGTTAATACTGGGTTAGTTGGTGAATCATTCTTCTAATGAGGGCAGCGCAAGAAAGAACTCGGCTTTTAGGATCCTGCACAGTCATTTAACATTTAACAGGACTCAGAGCCGAGTCCTTCTTTGCGCATCATTCATTATAAAGATGCGAACCTACGGCGGGCCAAGATTGTCACCTGAGGCTTGTCTATACGCGCTGCATGTTCAGACAACGATGCGCGAAAAGCAAGTACGGTGTCAAGGTGCGTGCTTGCTATGCGCACATCGGCCGGCAAGTCAGCGAATATTAAATGAGACCTATAGGAGCCGGAGCGCGTGCGATTTTGGATTCCAGTCACGGCATAACTGGAGCGTTCGGTCCTGCCGCGCTAACCGGGTCTCTCTTCGCCGCTGGCTAGCACCACACAGGCAAGTCCGCGCTCTCTCCCTCTTCCGGCACATCCTGACCGGCCCACGTCCATCTCGGAGTAGCGTCTACGCCATCTGGCTCCTTAAGAGAATCAGGGCCCCGGTTCGGTTCCCTCCGCCTTCTTTCTCTTCCGACGTCTCCCCGAACGGTAGCACTGCCCACGCGGGTTCCGCTGCAGAGTAGCATCGACTCCTTCCGCAACACCGTCGACACATGCCCTTCCCCGCGCATGCCCCCATCTAGGTGCTGTTTCTCTCACGCGCAGATCCCCCTTTCCTTCTTTCTCGATAGAATCAAAACTTCCTCGATGCTCCCACATTCCTTAATTCGCGTAGCGGGGCCGGTCGTAATTATTTCGCGCTCTCCGAGGAAACAGATCATTCATTTTTGAGCGCCCGGCTCGTTTCTGGCTCCCGGCTGTTCGTGACGTCTGCACACGACTCGCCTCTTATCATTTCTAAGCTTTCATTCTTTCATTTATTCTTCTTCTGGCCGCTTTATTTTGTTTCATTTTTTCTTTTCGCCTGCCGTCTTGTATTCAGCCTGTCCGTGCGTGCGATCGCGCATTCAACGGGCGCCATCGACTTCCTTTCTGGCGCTCCTGTTATGCTCTCGAGTTGTGATGAGCGAAAAAAAAAAAATGTTGAAGCTCCGTCGTAACTCGATACGGTCATCTATCTCACTGGGCGTGTGTCTCTTGCCTAGGGCAGCGTCTCGCGCGGTCTCTTCTGCCGAGAAGTCGTGTGTTTGTCGTTCGCCGGGTGTGAGAAACTCGTGGGCTCTGAAAACTGTAAGCAACGTTAGCCGCTTGGCTGAAGCTCTTTTTTGCAAGGACCAAAAAACGCGTCATTAAAACGCTGCAGTAAGTACGCACACGGGTGCGCAGTTGCATGAATTCGTAGAATGAGCGAAACTCTCGGTTGATTCAACCTCAGCAGCCTTCGAAGCGCTGCGCACATTCGCAGAGACAGCACGCAGCTGCGAGTAAGCGTTGCCTAACTAGTTCCGTTGCATTCAACTAGTACAACTCGCAAGTATACTTTCGAAAGTCATCATGCCCCCAAAGACTTCGTCCTGGTTCCGTAGGGCCATTTATATCATTGCCTTTTGGCTTCTCGAGAGACGCGTTAACGACAAGCGGGACATTTTAACACTCTGCTGCTTTATTAAAAAGAAATTAAGATTTAAAGCCTCAACGGCCTTCGTGGTGGTCGAGCAAGACACCAGGTAGGAAAACGAGAGGCTTGCTATGCCGTAGCAGTAGTCGAAATCAAGGAAAGCAGAGGGATCTGTTTATTTTAAGCTTGTGGTGCTGATCATTCGCTAAATTAGCAGCACATTTATTTTTACCTGAAATATAATTGATTAAAACATGAATGGACAACAACAACATACTGGTGTATAATCACAGATATCCAAGATTCTACCTTCGAGCATATTTGTGTTGAGTATAACTATCTACCTCCGAGCATATTTGTATTGAGTATAACTAGGAATTGAACTTCTCGGTTTTTACAGTTGGAAGGCGCGGTGGTCTTAATTTATTTTTTTTTTATTTTTTCAATGTTTATTCTCTAGAAGTAGATTTTATTTTTCGCCGAACCTTATTTCCTACAGGTTGAGTGTAGATTTCTTTGGCTGAAAAGGCAAGCCTCTACGTATAAAAACCTAAACGCGAGATTATTCCCCAGCAGCACCACCCTCGAGCCCAGCAGCGCATGTGGAAGTATTACAGGAAGTGCCACATGTATCATGGTGTACATCTGCGTGCGGCGGCAGCTATCATGGGTGTGAGTTCCATCAGAGGCATGTGACTGACTGTTTTCTTCCACTTTCGCGTGAATTATTTTTCAGGTAAAAGTCGTTGCACTACTAATTTCCTAATGACCAACGGCACAAATAAAAAAAATTAAAGAGCACTGCAGAATCCGCATTGGAGTAATGCAAAAGCACGGATGCTGCTGTTGGCTGCGTCTGGTTACTTCTAGTTGCTTAATTCACTTCTTGTTTACCCATTTTAGTTTTTGATACTTTCAAATTGCGCGCCAATCCCTTCACATGCCCTTTTTCGGCTCGACTTCCGGTTTCGTGACGTCATATACTCTGCGTCACATTATTTCACTTCTTGTTTACCCATTTTAGTCGTCGGTACTTTCAAATAATCTCTTCCTATGCCCTTCTTCGGCTCTACTTCCGGTTGCGTGACGTGACATCCTTGACGTCATCCTAATTGACTGCCTTAATTAACTACTTAGTCTTTGGTACTTTCAAATTGCGCGCCAATCCCTTCCTATCCCCTTTTTTGGCTCGACTTCAGGTTGCGTGACCTCACGTCCTTGACGTCACCCTAATTGACTAATTAACTTATTTAGTATTTGATACATTCAAATATGGCGCCAAGCCATTGGCTAATGAGGCAATTTTCGTCTTTACTTTTACATTTTGCCTCTAATTAATTACCTAATTACCTTTTCGGCCTAATTATTTTTTTCGGAAACAACAACACGTGAGGCTCTATGATTGACACCACTCATTAACCTCAACCACTTCTCAATTACTCACAACTGCTGCGGACACGATTTTTCTGACGCGGCCTGCGGACAGAAATCTGTGAACACAGCGAAGTAATAATTTCGCACTAAAAAAAAATCCCCTACATTTTCCTCGCATTCCGCTGACTGTTGTCTTCCTTCATGTATATCTGAGCTGTTTGTGAAGGCCCTTTGGTTCCACCAAATCCATCGAGATTTTTAAAGTTAATGCTCTGCAGTGCCTCGAAAGCGAATTTCAAGGGTAATTAAGTTCATTTCGAAGTCTTTCATGCTTCAAGGACTTAAATGTGCCAGAAGCGGACCCAAAGCTCTCCTGACAGCCTCGCAGCAACCTTAGGAATTCCTTAAGTAAATGGCACGTGATGTGACTCTCTCTCTCTCTGACACACACACACACACACACACACACACACACACACACACACACACACACACACACACACACACACACACACACACACACACACACACACACACACACACACACACACACACACACACACACACACACACACACACACACACACACACACACACACACACACACACACACACACACACACACACACACACACACACACACACACACACACACACACACACACACACACACACACACACACACACACACACACACACACACACACACACACACACACACACACACACACACACACACACACACACACACACACACACACACACACACACACACACACACACACACACACACACACACACACACACACACACACACACACACACACACACACACACACACACACACAAACAAACAAACAAATGCTAGCGGGCGAACAGTTAGACGTTGTGCCTTCTCGTCTGACTTGCCGGTTGCACTAATCGAGACGTCTTTTCTCACGAGTTGCGCGAGGTCCAACGGGCACCTCCACATGCACACATTCCTCTCTCCCCTCTCTCATCAAAGCGTGCATTGCTTCCGTGTGACCGCCCGTGGAACGCGCTCACAAGTGCCTCAGAAAACTGCGCCGAAACACGCACCCCGAGCGAGCATGCTATATAGCGCGCGCTTGGGAGCAGCAAGAAAGAAACAGAGAGAAAAAAGCATAAAAAATGCCCCGGATAAATTACGCACCATCCGATCTGCCGAGATCCGTGCGCACGGATGAAGACGAGCAGAGGGGAAGTTTTCGAGATACGGGTGATCGCACTGCGCCGCGAACGGTTATTGCCGAAGCATTCGGGTGCGCGTGACATGGTTAGCTCGCTAACTGCGCCCAGACATCTGCACACAGACGTTTATTCGCGCTGGATTCAGCGCACGACTATAGGAGAGAGGAGGGAAGAGAGGATGCCGGGCGCTGTTTACATCGGATTACACGCATAAAGAGGGCGTGGTAGGCGCTGTCCCTTCGTCGGCGATTAGAGCATGGCTTCCTTACTTCGCGTGATTTCTGCTCATCGTAAAACCCCCTCTCTTCGCGCCCGCGCGACGTTAGTTCGTTCTTAGCAGGTGTGGTTAAAACAGAAAGTCCCGAGTAGCGAACGGGGCCTAAAACACTTCGCAAGCTTCTTCGATTGTACAGACAAAGCTGGCGCGCTTAAAATGCGAAGTGCACACGCAGCTTGTTAACAGCCTCGTCAAATCCTTGAATATACGCAAGCAAATTTATAACGCTTTCCTCTGCGCGCGAGGCGCGTGAGCCCGCTGCGATGGCTATAGTGTTCCCAAGATGACGAGAGCAAATCGCGGCCACAAAACAACATTTCGATAGAAGCAAAAAAAAAAAAAAAAAAAAAAACACGCAGTAGAAGCTTCTGTGCTGTACGATGTCGCTGCTTATTATAGGAACGCAATGCAGTCCATATTAAACCGCAGTCATCCACTGCGTCCCTCATAGCCTTTCAGTGCAGGGACGCTAAAAATCTCACCACATACCAGCGTTACTATCAGAATACTAGGCCATGCAGCATGCTGTCTAAAGCGTTAGTAAAGGGCAGCTCTGAAAACGTGTTTGGAAGGATTTACACGCTTAAACACACCTTCCAATAACGACGCTCTCAGCCACACTGGCTGAGAGCGTGTGGCAAACCCCCCACCCCCATTCCTTCTTTAACGATTTACAGGCGATGCCGCACGACGTGCAGGCTACTAAGAGATTGTATAAGTGCCGGCGCCTAACGGGCCCCGCGGAAGCTCGTCTAGACTCATCAACCTTGACTGCGGGCACTTTGGAGCACCTGTCGTCACCTGCACCGTTCCGACGAGACGGGTTGAGGTACGCTGAGCTTGCGAAATCATGTAAGCTTCACCCTGTTTCTCAGAGCGGCGTGTATGTGTGTGCGTGGGCGGAATGGGGTGAGGGGGGCGTAGAGGGAGAAGCAACTTCTCTCTCCCTCCTTATCCTTTCCTCACTGCCCTTCTTCGCGTGGGAGAAATTTCCCTCGGCGCTCAGTGTCTACTTCATGCGCCGTCCGAGAGACGACGGCAGCTTAACGAGCGAAGCGCCTAATTGCTCGAGGCGCGCTAACGAACAGAGCCGAGATGGCGCGGACACCGACAGCGTATGAGAGGCTGCGTTCTTTCGGGACGCGGATTAGATAGACGGAAGGCTGAAGTGTGTACGTTCTATATTTTGTAATAAGGAGACGGACGACGACTTGCCAGCAGTTATCGACATAGTGGAAGACCCGTTATACTGCATAAAAAAGACTGTTTGAAAGGTAGGTCTGCAGGACCACACTATGCGTGATGTAATCTCTTGATGACCACTAATCAAGAAAACAAATATTTTTAAGAAATCATGGAACAAGCAAGCCATTCAGATGCCGCTAAAGACCAACATCTTCCATCATGACGAACACACTGTAACTGGATCCTTGCGCCTCATAAGTTTACACCGACTCACAAGTGGCTTACACCGCCTGCCTCGCAAAGGGCCATTCTAGTGTAAAAAGAAGTCAAACTAATAAAGTAATAAAAATTGGGGCGAACAATTTCATTGATGTAAAGGAAGTGACAAAGCATAAGCGTTTCCTGCCGCAGATTAGGGAGCCTGTTCGGACGTCTTTCTTGTTGATGTGTCGCTGTCACAGTCGTATATCATGACTAGTTTATTTGATTGTGATTAATTGGCCTTATTTGCTATGAATAGAAGCTATGCAGGAGAGCAGTGTACATTAGTCATGCATGTGACCAGTTATGACTCATAATTTAAGCCCCCAAACCGGAAATGACGACACCAAAACCAGCAAGCGACGTCGCCTGACTCGAAATGAGGTCGCATAGAGACCTGAAGTGACGTCACAAAACTGTAAACGACCACCTGAATCGGAAGTAACAAAGACGCCATTAAGGCATCCGATCAGCCTTCTTGCGATATTGCAAATCGGGTTGGGCGTTTTTCGCGTCTACTAATTTTTGACTTCGCATGTGTAGTACCATAGCCTCCATAGATTGTGGTAGTATACTGAGGTGCACATTAAAAACTTTACTGATATTCGAATTTTTCGATGTATGCAAATGTTTCTTCATATCCGAATTTTCTGCTGTATTCGGGATTTTCGCTATATCCGAGTCAATCGTTATATATCCGACTTAGTCGTCTCTCTGACCTCTCTCGTATAGAGGAAAGAGGAATTTTCCCCTCTCAATTTTTCCACCTGTGAATTAGGTGGCTCTTTCGACTACCAACTATGCATGGCTGGCATGTGCGGAGGATTTGGACACGCGACCGAGAGTTTTCGCATTCACAGCCCCTCTATAATGCTCTCGCGCCCAAAGGTAAAGAAGCATAACAAAAGCTTTGCGCTGACACTTCTAAGCGAATGTTCCAGGCAACAAGGTATACACTTCTCCAAAGCAGCTAGACAAATTAGGAAAACCTAAAGCCTCCGGCCAGCGGGTCTGCACGGCTCGCCCCTAACGAAGCTCTAATCCCCTCTCCACCCGAAAGCGAAGAGCTGACAAATAATATAACCAGGCAGTTGAGGGTAAACGAGTAGCAAACTGGGGTTCCCAAATTCCGGCGACGTCGAGATGGGCCCTTCACACGCATACTACTCGGTGCGCCCACACGCGTGTAGCATAGCGGTGCATGTGATCCACCGCTGTGCGGCGGCTTGCTTCGAAGGCGATGCGATATACTTGCGGCGCCTAAGTGCGCCGCCAGCTCAAACCGACCAGCGAGCGAGGCGAGGGTGCCGCTCATTAGGCTTAATTAAAGCGACTCGGAACGAGGAAGAAGGCCGCCCATCGGAACGGGGCAGGACCCCTCCTCCCCTTTCGGCTCCACCGGCGATTATGGTGCCGATCTTCACTCCCCCCCCCCCCCCCCCCTCTCATCCCCTCCTCTCCCCACTCTCCAATCTGCAACGTCTGTAGAGCGTGGCACTCCCATCATGCCTTATTCCTCAGCGGTGGTTCTTCTGCCGCATACCCCGCTGTGCGCGTATAAGTGGACGAGGAAACCAATAACGGAGGCCAGCTCGAGACGGCGGCTACAGTTGGGCATATTATCAAAGGGATTCTCAGCGGTGGCAAAAACCGCGTCTGTCATTTTTCCGCGGATAGGCCCGCTTCGGAAAGCGACCGCGGAAGAAGACGAAAAAAGTACGATTGCTGATGCTGACATTAAAATAGCCGTAGGCGATCGTCTCTTTGTATGTGTGCGCGCGCGTGTCCGCATCATCTGTTTCATTGTGCACTACGGTCTATGCTCAACTGCGGCTTCGAAGCAATGGTGTTTTTGGATGCTTTGTTTGCGATATTAAACTCACCGGTATCGCCTGTAGAGGCCATCAAGCACGTATGTGACAAGACCCCCCTCGCACCGTCCAGACTCCGCGGCTTCAGTCTCCGTCTCTCTCTGCTTATTTTCTTTTCTCACAGCTTTTCCGAAAAGGTGGCATGGAGCTCATTCGGACACCATGCTGCAAGTTTATGTCGGAACCCATATTAGAGGGGCGGCGCAAAAACCTTATTCGCGATCAAACGCGGCGTCCGAAGCAAAACTCGCATTAGCTCGGCGAGATCGATGACGTGTGCTTGGATGAGAAGAGGCCCAATCAGAGTAGCACTGAATCGTTCTCGTTTCTAGATGCCGGCTACAACTCGGTCGACATTATTACTGCGTTGATGCACTACTTGGTGCCTGATAGACCGCCGCTAATACTGTACCGTGTTCATACGCAATCAATAGACTGCCGACAAAGCCCGTACATGAAGACATGATCTACGGTCGTGTCTTTAGTAATAACGGAATATGAATAAACGATCGCTTTTTACTACCTCTACTTTGGTGGTGGCCCGTCATCCGGAAGCACGTAATAGCCTCGCATTTCTGAGTCTAACCGCATACAATTGCGAATATATTGTTTCCAGTAAGCACGAGAGACAGCATTCCGAAGTATATATATATAGTGTGTGTAGGGGCTGAAAAGCCCCCCACCCCCCCACCCACACACACGCACACGCCCTGTGTGTGGCTTGGTTTGGTTTGGTTTGTGGGGTTTAACGTCCCAAAGCAACTCAGGCCATGAGAGACGCCGTAGTGGAGGACTCCGGAAATTTCGACCACTTGGGGTTCTTTAACGTGCACTGACATATTCGTGGAATCAAGGACCAATACGAAAACCTGGCCACTTGATATCGAAATGAATGCAAGTGTAGGCGGACTTCCATGTATGAAGTGCTGATACCTAAGCCGGCGCATTATTGCTTTTGTGTGCGCGTGAGTGAGCGCGTGTGCCCGTGACGATTCGCCAATTAATCATTGTTTTGCAGCGATGCAGTGGTTTCCTTAAAGCGTCCTCTACTCTGACTACAATTGAAATTTGGCTTTGGGCCAAAAAATAAAAATTGCTTTTACATTTTATGAGGTCAGCAAGATGAATATTTTATTAAAAGGGGTCAGCCTCACAAATACATTCTACAGGTACACCAAACCAGACAAAAATACAGAACAGTCCAGGAATCCAGACCGTCATGCTTTCCAATGAAAGCAAATTCATATCGAAGGACCTCATGAAAACACCCCCGCGTTGATTATGATACCTACCTCGAATATGGCAACTGTTTCAGAAGTTACTCAAACTTGATGATCTTTTCAGGGGCAGAACAATATACTTTTTGCGAGGTCATGCAAGTAGAATTGCGACGCCTTCTTCGCGTCTGTTGGAAGCGAATGAAATAGGCAAAGAGAAGAAGGGCTGAAATTGGTTGCGGAGGCCCGCTTTGATATGGCGAACTTCGAAAACACTGAGGAAGAGAATGTAGCTCAGAAAGTGAACTGAAAAGCGGCACTGAAAGGAATGGGCATCGCAAGAACAAAGTAGAACTCTCCGAGATGACCTTTGCTCAGAGTCGCTTACTGAGCCCCCACCTATCTCCTCCTTCGTCCCTGCTGTTCTCTATCTTCATAAATAAGAGCAATCAACCGGACCCAAGGAGCAAAAAGCAAGAGGAACACGGCCGCCGACGAATCAGAAAAGGGCTTAAACACTCTTGGGAGAGGAGCTGGAAAGCCATGCGAGAGACAGGGAGGGAAGGAAGGCCCAGAGGAAACAGAACCATGGCTCCGGCCGAGAGCGGTCCACTTATTGCACAGCCCAGTCACGCGGTATACACACCAGTCCAGCGAATCCTCTCGCCCTGCTCGGCAAGGCTTTGTGTGTGTGTGTGCGTTGGTTACGGGAGCACCGCTGACCAGCGCAACACCGAGACGCTTCGCTCTGTTGGTTCTTCTCCGCTCGGGAACCCGAGGCCGGGCTAGGCCGCGCTATTTTTCAAGTGGGCGAGGCCGCTATAGCCGCCATGACAGTGGATGAAGTGCGGCACTGCTGCTGCTGCCGGGGGAATTGAGGATGGAGTGGTTGGGAGGAGAGAAAGGGGCGAGATAGAGGGAGACGGATAATAAGGACGGCAGATAATAAGCAAAGAGAAACAAAGATATCCGAATTAGAGTGCGTGCGCTGGACTGCGAGGAGAACAGGCTGCCGAGCAGCCGAAACGGACGAAGGATGGGGGAGCGAGAGGATGAGGCGAATTACGCTTTGCTAAATCTGGCCGCTACCGAACGTCATGACAGCCGGCGATGTAGTAGAGATGCCAGAGCAGTAACACCAAAACAAAAGCAAGAAAAAAGACAAGAGTAAATGCATGGCTAAAAGTAAGAAACGCAAGAGCGTAACGGTTAGGCGGTGGATGGTGGAGCGAGGATGTGAAGGAGGAGGAGAAAAGGCGAATTACGTTTCGGTGAACTGGGCACGTATCAGCAGTCGCTCTGCGCAAGCGCCGGGCGTGGAATGCGAGTGGCTTCCAAGCTGGCCGCGCGGAGTGCGTTGTTTAGACTGAAGGCGGCATAATAATGCGGATGTTTCAGGAAGTGGGGGCGCTGCAAGTGAGGAGATTTGCAGCTTCTGTTCAGCTGGTGCTGGCTCTGCCCTTGTCCCTTTGGACTATGGGACAGCCGGGCCTTTGCTCACATGGTTGCAGAAAACGCCGAGCGAAACTTGTTGATCCAGCTGGCGAACAAACGCGAACCTCTTCCTCGACCGACGTGAGCCCGAAGGTTGTTGGCCACAAAAACGCTTGCGCGCACCTTCACATGTGCGCGTAAACGAATATGGCTTGTCATTACTGCGACAGAACAGAACCTCTTGGTGAATTCATTGTCTTCTGCTCTGCAACGAATCCGGACCAGCTCCAGTGCATTGATACTAGAGGCGTGAGTGAGTGAGTGAGTGAGTGAGTGAGTGAGTGAGTGAGTGAGTGAGTGAGTGAGTGAGTGAGTGAGTGAGTGAGTGAGTGAGTGAGTGAGTGAGTGAGTGTGGGTGAGTGAGTGTGAGTGGGTGGGTAAGTGTGAGTGAGTAAGTGAGTGAGTGACTGATTGAGTGAGTGAGTGAGTGGAGTGGGTGAGTGAGTGAGTGTGAGTGAGTAAGTGAGTGAGTGACTGAGTGAGTGAGTGAGTGTGAGTGGGTGGGCGAGTGAGAGTGAGTGAGAGAGTGAGTGGGGTGAGTGAGTGAGTGGAGTGGGTGAGTGAGTGAGTGCGAGTGAGTGAGTGTGAGTGAGCGAGCGAGCGAGAAACTGAGAGAAATACTTGGTAGCTGGAAAGGTTTTGTTTAAGTCAGACGGCCACGGAAGACAAATGGGAAGTGTTTTTTTAATTCATACCAAGCATTATAAGAATGTTGAGGGCAGATCTGCGAATATGTTGATTCTAATCACGATGTTATAAAGTATGTGAAAAAAAAAATTACGTTAAAACTGTCTCCCAGAAAATGTCACATGCTAATGACCCATATCATGTGCAAGAGCTCTTTTATTCATGGCCAAATTAAAAAAAAAGATTTTAATAGTTTTATCTTTAGCCTCGTGTTCGGCACATGATAGCCTCAGTTGCTTACGAGCCATTAAAGCCAACAGTGTGCCATAGTTATCTTGATGCCATCCGTCTTACTTCATCTTTTTCGGATTGTCTTGGCACAAGAGAGGAGTGTCATTGAAACCATACACTGAGCGAGCAAAAGTTCGCATCTGAAAGCTAAGGTAAGCAAAGCCTAACGCTGGGTGAAACGAGAAACAATGTAAAATCTTGATAAAAAAAGGTACGCCTTCCAGAATGTACCCATAACTTATAGAGCACAGAAAAAAAAAGAAAGACGCTTTGCGCGTGGAGTTCTATACATTTTGAGCGCCTCAGAAGAGTTAGGGCACGAGCTTTCCAAGTCAGCAAAGGAATATGACAACAGCCGTACACCTCCTCAGTCCCCGTTAGACACACCCAAGCGACCATAGGCGTTCTCCCTTACCCTTGTCGATTGTACACGAAGAAAGAAATCCCCTACAAGTAACAAAATTCCAGGCTCACGGTTCGCACTAAGATAAGAGAGCAAGTTAGTACTCCCGACATAATGCACGTATCATTCTACGCGAAGCAAAAAACGGACACCCACGATAGGATAGCGCATCTTCGCGTCCGTCCCGACGTCGAACAAGGCAGTCTTACATACGCATCTGAAAAATTGAGGCCCCCCACGCTCCGACCGCAGCGATCGCATCGGGCCTTGCAGCATTCGCCCATCTCCTGGGACTGGCTGACACGAGGAGGGTAGACAGTAATCCTGCGTTACCAGGCAACGTTGCAGTGCAGTTATATAGAAGGGTCGGCCTCTCACATAGAAGCAAGTGTGCTCCGAAATGCCACGCCTATTGCTGCAAATTTAAATGTCTTATCGACGAAATGTTGCGGTTTCCAAAGAGGAAGGTGTACCGTCATATGGGCGGATAAAAACCCATCATTCATCAAGAACACTGCGAAGTCGAGCGGGTATCTTGCGTGGCAAGCCGTCTGTTCAGTTCGCTGTCCGTCCCCGTGACGGCTGTGCGGGTTCTGCGGCGAAGATTCTCTCCTTGCAAGCTGTCTATCGCCTTGGTCTTTGCGTTCCATTGCTTATGGCGAAATTGTCAAAGTTATCTTCGCACAAGGGTTAGAAAGCTCCGCGGAAATACCAAGGCAGAGATTTGCTGAATTTTCAAATAAATATTATTGCTGATTCTTCTTTCCTTTTTTTTTTTTTTTTCTTGTCGGACAAAACTGATTGGTTTTCCCGCCTTCAGCTTTCTTGCCTTGGCACCTCCTCCTATATATTTACATTCAAATCATCATGTTTATGAAGTAGAATTGAACTGAACTGAATTTAAAACTTGCAGTGCCCACGGCGTCACAAAATGCCGGTACCGAAAGAACACGACGGGAAATATATACACGACACAGATAATAGAACAGGTAAAAAAAGGCAATAATACGAGCAACATAACAACTACATTTTTTAGTTAACTAGAAAACAAGGTTCGGGTATATAACTAAGCTGAATGTTCGGTGTTATCGATTTTTTTTTTTTTTGTACGGTGTTGTACCAGTATTTACAAGCATCCCTCTAAATTTCACGTCAACTAAACCGCAGCATCCGTAAAAATATGGAGCAACAATAAAGGCGTACAATTTTCGTAACGAACGTGAAGTAACGCAGATCTTATGCATTTAAAGCTTGGACAAGCTCCACATTGTAGCGCTTTTGGCCGGTATATAAAGATACAATTTCGGATAGTTTTAAAGCTGCAGAGAGCGATAACAAGCCATCACGAAGGACGATTGGCTTAATTTCAGATTTTATTTCATTTTTTTTTTCTAATGCTGAGGAAGAGTGTGGCAGCAGCTGGACCCCAGAAGCTCCGAGTAAGGGAGCGAAAAGCTGTATTGTAGCAAAATGAATTATCCAGACGTGGGCGGGGCCCTCAGTCCAGGCCTACAGTAGCCTTTGCCGTCTTACGCGCTCTGTCGATCAGCTTGAGCCGGTCATCAGGCGTCGAGCAGGACAGCGCAGCATCCCTCTGCTCCAGTGTTGGTGTGGTGCTTATTGACGCCACCTCTGTTTTGTGACGCAGGCCCATGTAGCATGTTAAAGTGTAGGGTGTTCCCGCGCATTGCGGGCATTCGAAAAAGATTGCTACGATTCCCTACTCTTTAGAAACCACGCTGCTGATAGCATAACGAGAGCAACAACACAAAACATGCAACTCCTTGCCCTCTACTCCACAGCACACTTGCGTCACCCGACCGCCACGAAAGAAGACCGCAGCAGCCAGGAGAAAAAGAAGAAAAAGGAGACAAAATAAAGGAAGAGAAAAACAACTGAGCGCAAACGAGGGTAACTGCAGCGAGTCGGCGATTCACCCCTTAATCAAGCCAACACGATCGAAAATGGCCGGTAAAAAAAGGTGTTTGCTTAGAAGAGCGAGTGCAGGTCGGCGCCACCGCAGCAGCATCAGCAGCAGCGTCGGCGCGAGCTGAGCGACCGATCGTTGCGCAGAGCCGCCAACGATATGCCCGACGATAAGGAAGGGAGCACGCGAAAGGAGCTGCGTAGTGAGGCAGCCTGCGAGAAGATGGCGCTACCATTTTTCCGCTTCAACGCCGCGCGCGCGCGGCTACCGAGCGCGTGCGATGCCAGATGTGATAGCAGGCCTATCAGCTGATGGATTGCGCACTGTTTAATGGCCGCCAAGCGGCCCCGGTCAAGCGGAGGATGAGGACGTGGGTGGTGTGGGGGAAGGGTCTCTCCGCGGTCCAAGAGGATGCTCGCTGTATATTCCGCTCAGTTTTTTTTTATTGCTGCCGCCGCTGCTTCTTCCAGTTTTGGCCCCGCAGAAGACCTGCTTACCAAAACGCGGTGGCCGCCGTCATCCCCCTCTCTCCCTTTGGCTAGTCTTGATGTGGCTCACTTCTTTGCATATGTTTAATATTTCGAGGGAGCGGGGTGGTGCTTAGCTGCTCGTTGTTTTGCTGCTGGTGCGAATACATGCACCCTCAATCTTTGTTCATCACCCCCCAATAACCGCCCCTCCCTCCCACCGCGGCCACCACGTCTCTACGTAATGGCGAGTTCACGAATTTCATCTCGCGCTCAAGGTTGCAAGTGGAATCTGGGCCTCGGTATATTCAAAGGGAAGAAAAGCCGCGGACTCGGTGGCGACCGCGCGCGCGATGCAGGGGCGATAACCTTTGGTCGCTGTTTCTCGGTGCGTTTAATTTTAAGCTCGCCTCGGTTAGTTACTCGTGGTCAAACAAACTGAGCCTAACCGAAGCTACTGACCCTATGGATGCTAGCCGATAATGTCAATAACAATTGAGGATCAGCTGGATGTGTTCATTGACTGCGAAAATGCCAGCAGAGAACCGGGAGAGCTGGTTTCCTATAAGAGCACAAGGAATCCGAATCAAGACCTCGTGGAACCTTCTTACGCAATAATATTTTCGTGGGCAATAGTGGACGACCCTACATGAACACAGCACTTACGCCTACATTATGCACATTGGGTTCGATTTAATGTACTAATTTTTCCATCACCCCTTCTGATTTGGTCGCATATAAATGCCCGTATTGAAAGCATTGAAAGCACGAAACCGTGTTTTTAAATATGGAAGTTTCATCAGTGACGGATATGCATCAATGCAATTAAGTGAGTTCACAGTGAGCGATCAGCAGATTAATATATTCGAACTGTCATTTGGGATTGAAATTCGCATTGCTAACTGTAGCAATGCTCTTGAAATATGTAAATTGACGGAGTTAACAGCACGAAGTAATTCTTCGGCACCGTCATGTTGACAAATGTAATGCCCAAACCGTAACTTACATGATGATACGTATCATATCACCTAAAATCGACATCATCCTGTAGATGACCTTCTTTTGTCCTAAATGATATATACTGATTGCTAACGGCCTATACATGTGATGGTTTTTTTTTTATTTCTATTGTGGTGAACGCAACGGCGGAACAGCCAGACTGTGATGAAGGCAAGATTGTTCATGCTTCGAGGAGTTGACCCATAAGGCTCAAGTAGTGTAACGCACTCGTCGAAAACGACTTATTGTGGGACAGGTACGTAGCTTTTGAAAGGGAACTTGGGAACTAGCGCCTGGTAATGTTAACTGCTAGTAGCGACCAACAGAGAATGTCCACATGCTGAACACAGCCACGCCGTTAATGTGCACGACCAGTTCCAATTCAACTATCTATAGGACACATTTCGCGTTTAATTGGGCTTCTTTAGACAGGCCAGTCGCTTCCTTCTCGTTCATATGGGCCTGGTTCGTTGACACCACGCTGCAGCGCCACATACAACAGCCAAAGTGCGATCAGAAACCGAAAAGGAGAAAAAGTGAGAAAGAGAAGAAGCCGCGCAGAAAGCGGCACGGGTAGAGTGATGACTTCGTAAAGGCTGCTAAAAGGAAGAAGGGAGAGGGGGCAGACAATGAACGAATGAGAAGTGGCGGAAAAAGTTCTGGCAAACGTTTCTGGGTACCGATGCCAAGAAATCCCAGAGTGTATACGTGTATCCCTTTGAACGCAGACAAAGCAAAAAAAGAAAAAGAAAAAAAAACCAAGCAAACAAACAAAAAAACAAAATGTCGGTGGAAGTGCAAGGGAGCAACAGCGAATAGTGTATACCAGGCACAATGGCCGCTGAAATAAGCTAGTATATAGCTGGGAAGGGAAGAACAAAAGGCTCATAAAAAGCGGGACAGTCGAAGAAGGGGTTAAAAAAGAAAACAAGAAATATGCGAAATGAGCGGCTTTGAGAAGGGGCAAAAACGGAGGAATTAAGACGACGCCGGTGAAGTGGCTTCAGGCCGCGATAGGCATCGACTCGGAAGAGAAAAGAGAGATCAATTTAGAGCCAGCTGGACGAAAGGCCAGAACGCAGGAACCTCACGAGAGCGGAGGGGAGGAGGAGCCACGCGAGCCAGCTCCGATCTTCTCCGATGGGCTCTGACTGCAGCGAGGAGGAGCGGGAGCGCAAGTTTTGCCGCTACGCTCGCTCTATTGGCCGAGCTAGAGCCCCTAGAAGTAGCCGAGCTACTCGATGTTGCACTGCTTCTCGGAAAGAAAGACAGATGGCGGTGTATAAGATGTCACGGGAGGTAAAAGAGGCAGAACAGGACTACAGTTGACAAAGGAAAGTTGCACGGAAAGAAGCGTAGCTCGCGCACACAAAGCGCGCCTGAGCTGCGCATTTCCCGTTAGATTACGAACGTACGGGTACTTGGTGCTCGCACTCCCTTTAGTTAGTGCCTCCTGATTTTTTGATAATTTCTGACGCCATTTTGCTCAACGCTCGCGCACCCGAACGTGTGGCGCGATTCGCAGCGGGCAGTGCTTCAGCAGTACGTCTCGCACCGTGTCGTACGAGTAGAAATAAGTGACGAGGAAGCGTGTGATACCATCGCTTCACCATGTCATAACATGTACAGCATCAGGCCTAACATACATGGGGTAACATGTATGCACGTCAACTACATGTATTGCAATAACTTAAATAAATAAAAGTTAAATTGGTTCACAGGAAGAGAAAGGCGCAGTAACTGTCACACTTGCTCTGTGGACACCCGAACCGCGCCGTAAGGGAAGGGAGGAAGGTGGGAATGAAAGTGGAAAGAGAGAAAGGGGAGCCGTAGTGGAGGGCTACGGAGTAATTTCGACCACCTGGGGATCTTTAACGTGCGCTGACATCGCACAGCACACGGACGCCACTTCGTTTCGCCTCCATCGAAACGCAGCCGCCGCGGTCGGGTTCGAACCCGGGAACTCCGGCACAGTAGTCGGGCGTCTTACCACTGCACCACCCCGGGCAATAACTTGACCATCGATACGAATCTGCGAACAGAGATAAAAGTCGATACGAATCTGCGAACAGAGATAAAAGTTATATAGACACGCTTTTTTCTGTTTTTTTTTTTTTTTTTTTTTTTTTTTTTTTTTTTTTTTTTTTTTTTTTACAGTCAAGTCATATTCCTGTACTCCAGACGTAAACGTATTAATTACCCTCGAACACGAAAATGCATTGCCTGATGTGCTTGCGCCCTCTGCCACCAGAAAATGTAACGCCGGCGGACAACACAGCGGCAGGAAGAAAAAATGCACAGCGTGGGCTGAGCAAGAGAGAGAGAGAGAGAGAGAGAGAGAGAGAGGTCAACTGCGTGCGTGGCGGGCACGAGCCGGCCATGCGTTCTTTCCGCGACCACCATCACCACCACCAGTGCCTCCGCCGTGGCCCATGGCCTGTGTGCACCAAATTAACGCGCCGATCAAGAGCGCAAAGGTCAGAGGTCAAGGAGTCAACGACTGTGTTTCGTCTGCGCAAGCCGTGTCAGAGCCGGGTAAAATAAAATAACGAGGGCGAGTTTCTTCGCGGTCAGAAACGCGTTTCTCCTGTTTTTCAGGCGTGCACTCGTGTACGTCTCTACATACACGCATGCAGAGGAAGAAAAATAAAACACCATTCGTATCGAAAAATGGCGCTCGCTTAAAGAGCCCGGGCCCGAAAGAAAAAAAAAATGAAATAATGTATAAATAAAGTATAAGGAGATCTACATTCGCCGTTATTTATAAGCAACGCACCCAGTCCTCTTCTCTTTTCCCGATCGACCTCTGGGCCGTGCCCTCGTGAGCGTGCCACAAGCGGTCGCCGCCTCGTACACATTCGGAGCTCGATCGAAGGTATATTTTTCCCGAAGAAATGTGTTACATTCGACAGGACACCCCGCCGTACCTAATTACGCGCTCCGGAGTATCGGTTACCGTTTGGCAGGCCCGGTTCGCTCGAGCCTCCCATGCCAAAGATTCGCCTTAGCTGGCCCTAGCCTTCCAGGCTCCTATACACGTGCCTGCGCGTATGCGCAGCAGCTGGCCGATGAAGGCTGCTTTTATCTGGCACCCACATAATTCCCGTAGATGTCTGTATGTAACCGGGAGCTATCGAGTCGGAAGGAGTGTTACAGAGGTGGTGGTGGTTTATGGGGCGAAATTGAGCCATTAAAACTGGGAGTCGCAATTTCTTCGTTCGCGAATGGCGCTGACGAGCTGCAGTGTGCGATGTGTATACGGAACGCGCGTGTGTGCACCGTGCAACTGTCGAATTACTTTATTATTACCTCACTCGTGCCGCGTGGCCATAAACATAATTCTCCCATTCGTTTCATTTTGTTTTTCCTCGTCAACTCGGCTTTCAGCGCACGACCTTAGCTGTAGATTGGCCTCGCACGATACAGAGCTACTGAATGAGCTAGCCGGACACGTGAAGCAAAACCTATGTAGCGCCTATGATACACAGAAAAGACATCGCGCCAGTAATAGAGGCACTTCGGGCCGTGACAAACGTCCATGTCCCCCATGCCCGCTCCGTGAATTCTTAGCCTGTGCGTGAACTTTGAGAAGTAAACGAGTACTATAGGTTCATACTTTATATTGCCCTGAAGCTAGACTCCCCCTCTCCTTCTTTTCTCCGATGCTGTTGCGTATGATTTACACTTTAGATGCGGGTTTCGAGTACAGAGTACCAGCTTTCTTGGCGTGTCAACAGTTGATAAATCAACATGGCTGAGGGGTGACAAGCGTGTTTAAGCTAGAATGTAATTCGTGTCGGTGCACATTCTCTATAAGGGCAGTACCCGTCGGCGGAGGCACCACGATAACGATGCCGTAATTTGACGACATCGCTGCCAGCTTTTCGAGCAGTTGGAGATCTACTCAGACCGACATAAAATATTTGTTGACCCCCAGAGAGAGCACCATGAGTGTACGATGCAGAGTTAGCTGGTACGGCATAATGAAATCTAAGACTGCGCGAAAGACAGGAGAGAAGTAGACAGGGCGAGAGCAGTTCGGCACTTTGTTTTGCCCTTCGAAACGTTTCATTAGACAAAGTCGTCGCCCACGCCAGGACGGCGCGATACAGAGCGTTACAAAGTCCGAAACACGGATATACGTATAGAAGATGCAATGCTTCACAACTGCTCTTACACTGTTGCGTTTCCTGATTAATTGAATAAGTTCGGGCATTTGCAAACAGGCGGGACAAGTTGCAGTAATGCAACTTCACCCGAAACCTATAGCATACGCCGACTATGCAAAAAACAAATAAAACAACAACAACAAAATAACAAGAAAACCTCACAAATGCGATACAAGGAGACAAAAAGCCGGTTTAAAAAAAAAGTCGCCGACACGCGAAGGCCGAGGAATCTTCTGCCCACGTAATGCTCAAATCGGGAACGCCGGTATGAGCACCACGTACATTATTGCGAACTTAAGCGGCCCCGCTTTTATTAAGCATGGGAAGTCATCAAGACAGAGGTGTATGCTCGCACTGCAGAGAGCTTGCCTTCAGTACTGCGCCGTTTTATTAACAGTGAGGTCATTAAACGTCGAAATCTGCCCGGAACAGCGCACTGCTTAAGCCCAGATGAATACGACATAATTGTTATTTCCAGACGTCCTGCTCGGCCGCTCGCAAGTAGTATACACTCTCATCGCCTGCTCGAATAGACTATATGCAACCACCACATATGCGAGCCAGGTCCAGTAAAACAGTGCAAAAGTTATCAGCGCCGGCTTTTCCTCGTTATTTTTCTTCTTTCATTCAGCCCTCCCAAACCGGGGCTAACCGCTGATCATGTCCCAGAACTAGGCTGCAAAACAGGCTGACGCCGTAGCGGCGGCACTGTAGAGCCCAGAGTGATCGCTCTTGGAAGCAGGCAAAAGCTGGGCTCTTCAAGAGTCATGCCCAAGGAAGCGACGCCGTAACGAACGGGTACGCGGCGCCGCGGTCCATCATCGCCCAGGCACGAGGGCACAACCGGCGACCGCCGCGCGCAACGAGTTGGGAGGGCGCTACAGACAGCGCTTGCTTGCTCCGGACACGCCGCGTTCTCCGCGCGCACGGTTTTTAGACCCGGGTAATGAGAGGGGCCGGCTCTTATCGCCTCTTTTTGTCTCTGATTCTCTCTCATTCTTTTTTTGTTGTCCGCTATCCCCGAATTTCTCACGAGCGTCTCGCCTGGAGCTGTTCGATCGCCAATTTCACGGTATTTCTGCAGAATAGTATACGTAGACGTCGAACACAGGTAGCGAGAAGACGGCAAGCAAGAAGTGCCCATACTGTGAGCCTTCTGTGGACCTTCTTTCATTTGTACATGCCATCATCATCTTCTTTCATTTGTACATACCATCATCATCGTCCCGCGGCGCCGGCTCTGGCGCGTGCCTGGGTTGGTGACCGGATTAAAACGCTGGACAAGGCTTCGCTGTCCTTGCCGCCACGACCTCGCCGTCTTGACCTAGCCTTCTTCCACAAGTGGTGGAGGTGAGAATTGATCCCCTTGCTGTTTTGTGCCCTGCCTCTCGCTGGAGCTACGTTCCGGTCGCTGTTTACTGCCTGCCACCATCGTTATGTCTACCGAGAGCACCCAAGAATCGGCAGGACCCTCTACCTCGGCTGCACCACCCCCTCCGACTATGCCCGCACGACAACGCGACCCGCCGCTGTTCGCTGGTCGTCGCGACGAAGACGTCGATGACTGGCTGGACACCTATGAACGCTGCAGTAACTACAACCGGTGGGACGACGCTCTAAAATTTCTGAACGTTTCTTTCTACCTCATTGAGGTCGCCAGAACCTGGTTTATTAACCGCGAACCCCACACCACTAACTGGACAACATTCAAGCAGCAGTTCCGCCAATATTTCGCCGACCCAGCAGTTCGCACTGAGGTCGCGAAGAACAAGCTCGCCTCTCGCCTCCAAGGTCCCGATGAGTCGTACGCGTCTTACATAGAGGCCATACTTGCACTCTGCCGGCGTGTTAGTCCCACCATGCCGGAACCTGAACGCGTACACCACATCTTAAAAGGAATTAATTCTGTGGCTTATAATACCCTGATTGCCCAGAATCCTTCTACTGTTGACGCCATTATTGCGACCTGCCAACGCATCGACCAGCTGCAGTCCTCCCGATTGCAGCCCAGCATTGCTACAGGCCCGACCTATGCTGACCTGGATCTACGGGCACTAATTCGAGCCATCATCCGGGAGGAGCTCCAAGCCCTCAAGCCTGTCTGTCGACACGGGTGCGATCATTCTTCCGTACCTTCTAATGACGCCGGTCTACGCAACATCATTAAAGATGAGCTGGCAACAATCACGCGACCTATGCCGTCCGACCCTCCTGCACCCCGCCAAGCATCGACTTACGCGCACGTCGCAGCATCACCTCCTCCTTTTGTTCCGCCGCCCCAACTGGCATCGCCCTACAACCACATCAACGCCGTGACGACGGCTCAGCCTACGCCACACTATTACGCACCCTGGCGCCCCTCTCGCCCAGTGTGCTACTACTGTGGAATACGAGGACATATATCCCGCTTCTGCCGTCGCCGTATTCAGAACGAGCGGCGTGGTTATGACGCATTCGAAAGTGACGTGCCCTCATATTATCAGCGACGACCTCCTATGTCCAGCCCACCTCGAAGATCATCTCCACCTCCAGAATCCTCGTCTGAGCCTCGTGGAACCCATGCGTCCCGACGTCGGTCCCTATCCCCATACCGCCGCTCAGTTTCCCCTCTCAGACCCGCAACAACTCTCCCTGTCCGCCATCCGGAAAACTAAGCGTTGCAGTTTCCGGAGGTCAAACTGCAGTCTGCGAACTTACCAAAAGTCCTCCAGATCGCCCGTATAATGTGATTTCTGTTTTCGCTGAAGGATTACCGGTAGAAGCATTAATTGATACAGGGGCTGCAATTTCTGTCATTCACGCTGATTTGTGCTACCGTTTGCGAAAAGTTACGACACCATATGATGGGCCTGAACTCCGTGGAGCCAATGACGTCCCTTTGCGCCCTTTAGCAAAGTGCACCGTACGAGTTGTTATTGACGGCGTCCGCCATCATGTGCAGTTTGCTGTGCTCTCTCCATGTGCGCATCTGATAATTTTTGGATGGGATTTTTTGTCAACCGCTTCGGCATTAATTTCTTGTGGCGACCGTGTTATCCATATGAGAGAAAGCGATTTTTCATCTGAAGTTTCTGAACGACATCATCCCCTCGTTGCCGCCGCTGATACTGTTCTGCCTCCTCAGTGCGAAAAACTGCTTACCGTTGTTTCTGACCACATCGCTGACGGGGACGTACTCATCGCACCATCTTATCGTCATCTTGAACGCGGTATCGCCTTCCCGTCTAGTCTTGTGAGGTTCTGCAACGGCTCAGCGACAGTAGCGGCCACTAACACTTCACGTGAATCCCTCGTGCTCCGAAAAGGAACTTCTCTCCCCTGCAAGGTGGATGTTCAACCTTTGTCCTTGATGGTGCTCACCGCCCCTCAGCCTCAGCACCGTGTTTCGACAGACGTCTCTCTTTCTGTTCTCACAAAGACTATTAATCCTAACCTCACGCCGAACCAACGCCAAGAACTGCTGACATTGCTTCGACAACACCAAGCCATTTTTGATGCCACTTCCCCACCACTGGGACGGACTAGTGTTGCGCACCATCGCATCATTACTGAAGGTAACTCTATCGTTCGCCGACGACCTTATCGGGTTTCCCTCTCTGAACGAAAGGTAATTGAAGAAAATGTAAATGACATGCTCCATCGCAATATTATTCGTCCCTCGACAAGTCCATGGTCCTCCCCAGTAGTGTTAGTTAAAAAAAAGGACGGCTCGGTACGCTTTTGTGTTGATTACCGCGCACTCAACAAAATTACCCGCAAAGATGTATACCCAATGCCAAGAATTGATGACGCCCTTGACTCTCTCCAAGGCGCCCAATATTTCTCGACTTTGGACCTCCGCTCGGGTTATTGGCAAATACCTATGCACGAGGACGATAAAGAAAAAACCGCTTTCGCAACTCCCGATGGCCTTTACGAATTTAATGTTATGCCTTTCGGACTTTGTAACGCACCAGCGACATTTGAAAGGATGATCGATACTGTGCTTCGTGGCCTAAAATGGAGAACCTGTTTATGCTACTTGGATGACATTGTCATCTTTTCGTCAACTTTTAACGACCATCTCACGCGCCTGAATGAGGTCCTCACGTGTCTCGCTTCAGCGGGCCTTCAGCTCAACACCAAGAAGTGCCACTTTGCACAGAAGGAAATTAAAATATTGGGACATCTAGTCAGCCATGACGGCATTCGTCCAGACCCTGAAAAAATTATCGCGGTCTTGAAATTTGCTCGTCCACAACGGACTACACAATTGCGCAGTTTTCTCGGCCTAGCGTCTTATTTCCGACGTTTTATAAAGCATTTTGCAAGTATTGCTGCTCCCCTCCATCAACTACTTAAAGCACGCAGCCCTTTCGTGTGGACTGAACAGTGCGAAGCTGCTTTTAATAACCTGAAGCACGCCCTCACATCAGACCCTGTTCTTGGCCACTTCAGTGACAGCGCTCCAACCATCCTGCACACTGATGCCAGTGGTATCGGTCTTGGCGCTGTACTTCTGCAGCGCGATGCAACTTCGCGTGAGAAAGTGATTGCCTTCGCCAGTCGGACTATGACTCCAGCTGAGAAAAACTACACTATTACAGAACAGGAGTGCCTTGCCGTCGTCTGGGCTGTCCAAAAGTTTCGCCCTTACCTATACGGTCGGCACTTCACAGTTGTGACCGATCACCATGCTCTTTGCTGGTTGTCTTCGCTCAAAAATTTGACAGGCCGACTTGGCCGTTGGATTCTACGCCTGCAAGAATACGATTTTGACGTCATTTATAAATCGGGTCGCCAACACCAAGACGCCGACGCTCTTTCTCGCTGTCCACTTTCGGAATCGGCTTGCTGTTTTTCTTCCCAATGCATTTCCACCTATGACCACAGCCGACCATCTCTTTCCCCGACGTATATCACAACAGTTTCATTTGACGACGCAGAGAACAAACACACTCTCCGCTCACAGCAATTAGCCGATGCCTACTGCCGTCCCATCATCGATCGCCTTATTGGCGCTTCGGACCCACCCAATGCTCGGCTTCGCCGACAACTTCGCAATTTCAAGCTCGAAGATGGCATCCTACTCCGCTTCGTGTATTGCACTGATGGAACTCGCTGGATACCAGTCGTGCCGCATGTGCTTCGTCAACGAATACTGGCGGCTCTCCACGATGACGCTACTGCAGGTCACCTTGGTATTGACAAAACCTACGACCGCGTGAAAAAACGATTCTTTTGGCCTGGCCTATCTTCCAGCGTTGCCAAATACGTCGCATCCTGCCCTCTATGCCAACGTCGCAAACGGCCGACTTCTTCACCCGCTGGCCTTCTACAACCCGTTCCCTGTCCCGCCACGCCATTCGACGTAGTCGGCATCGATTTATATGGTCCCCTACCTCTCTCCGAGGGGGGTAACCATTGGATTATAACAGCTGTCGACCACCTTACACGCTATGCTGAGACAGCACCTGTACCGACCGGTTCCGCTCAAGAAGTAGCAAATTTCTTTTTGCAATCAATTGTATTGCGTCATGGCGCTCCTCGGGTGCTCCTAAGTGACCGCGGGACGGCCTTCTTATCGACAGTCGTTGCCGAAGTTCTTTACGCGTCATCCACCCTTCACAAGACAACCTCGAGCTACCATCCCCAGACTAACGGGCTGACTGAGCGATTTCACCGCACCTTATCGGATATGATCTCCATGTATATCACACCGGATCATCGAAATTGGGACACTATTCTACCATTCGTCACTTTCGCCTATAACACAGCAGTACAACGGACTACCGGTTATTCTCCATTTTTCCTCGTTTATGGCCGTCCTCCCACTACAATTCTCGACGCTTCCTTCTTCTCTACGCCCGACTACTCCACATCGGTACCTACCCAGTTCTTATCTCGTGTGGCCAGATGCCGTCATCTTGCCCGCCTCAACACAGCAGCGTGCCAGGAAGACCGCAAGAGCCGCTACGATTCTACGCATCGCGTGGTCTCTTATCGTCCCGGTGACGAAGTACTGCTTTATACTCCACTGCGCACCCCTGGCCTTAGTGACAAATTCCACCACCGCTACCTTGGTCCCTACAAGATCATCAGCCAAACTTCTCCAGTTAACTACAAAGTCGCGCCTGTTGATCCCCCAGCCGATCGACGCCACCGTGGAACTGAAATTGTCCATGTCTCTCGCTTGAAACCGTTTGTGCGCCGCGGTACATCGGTTAGTTAGGAGCGGCCAGGCTGGCCGCTTCCGACCCCCCGGGCAGATTGTGTGAGCCTTCTGTGGACCTTCTTTCATTTGTACATGCCATCATCATCTTCTTTCATTTGTACATACCATCATCATCGTCCCGCGGCGCCGGCTCTGGCGCGTGCCTGGGTTGGTGACCGGATTAAAACGCTGGACAAGGCTTCGCTGTCCTTGCCGCCACGACCTCGCCGTCTTGACCTAGCCTTCTTCCACAAGACATGGTTTGGCTCTGAATTCTCATAATTGCCCCCATATTTACTGTTGCTTGTTCCCGTTCTTCCCCATGTGTGCGGCGACGAGTTTAATCTCCACTGTTACGGCCCCATCACTCGCCTGACCGCATCGAGTACACGCCTTGACACTTATTAGCGTCAGTGGCCAGCGATGTGTGTGGCATTCTCCTCAGCTTATAACATTTTCCCCGGATATACTGTGCCTGCCAATGCTGTCGCTCAGTCATGCGCATTGCAGCATCTTCATTGATCAGGTGCTCTTTTTTTTTTTATCATTCGCCGCTACACCCCTGTCTACATCCACTGCATGCGCTGTCCCCCCCCCCCCCCCTTTTTTTTTTATCTTTTCTTCGTCGAAACGATATTAAGCAGATTAAGTCACACGTGAAGCCACACGTGAAGCCACACGTGGCGCGACTAGAACAAAGTATCAGCGAGCTCTTCGATTGGTCACGTCCTTCGAAAGCATGTTACATACTGAAGTCTTTTATACATTCCCCCTCTTCATCCTCTGCGCCGCGCGTGCTTCACGTTATGCGCCTGCGCGGAGCACTGAACGTATACAGTTTGTTCTGATTCAGGTTACCCAAAATCTGCTCGCGCTATACAAGATGGCGGGGGGTCTCGTTGGGGTCACTAGAGCAGCGAGAGGTGTCCGCCGCTGGACCGGCCGCCACGGTCCAGCTGGCTCCGATCACGTCAGCGCTTCTCGACGGATTGGACCTGAGTGTGCATACGAATGAAGTCAGTCTGGGGCACGCGAGGAGGCCTAAGGGAGAATACTAATAGTCGTTCCTGCGGAGGAGTTGCGGAGGCCATCCTTTCTTTTCGTTTCTTCTCCCTCTGATTATTATTACTTTTTTTTTTATTCCTTAAATGCCCACCACGCGTGGCGACCTTCTCTGACCGCTGTGCACTCGGCCGTGCACTGCAGTGTCTTCCTTCACTACGCATGCGCGATCCGGGAGAGCCGCGTCTCTTGTGCGCGTGCACTATGCAACGGAGTTCGCTTCGTTCATCGCTCACGAAACTTGCTCTGAAGGAACGGGGAAACTGAGGATATATAAATAACAAATAAAACCACTTATGCTCTCTCTCTCTCTCTCTGTTCCCGCACGAGCGTGGAAACAATAATAAACATAGTTCGCAATTTTTTTTTTTTTTTTTTTTTTTTTTTTTTTTTTTTTTTTTTTTTTTTTTTTTTTTTTTTTACGCCTGCTCGGAAGGGCTTACGGGTGAGCTAAGTTGTTCGTCGAGCGCAGCGAGGCGTGCCCTGATGTTTGGCCTGTTTGCAGGCTGTCCGCCAAAAGCAGACTTAACTGCCTTCGCTTGTTTAACGGATGCCAGAATTTTGATGAACACATTGCTTAATGTCTCTGTGTACTATATCGATACCCGCTAAGGCAACCGGCCATGACGTCTTTCTAAGTGAATTATCCTGAACATTTTTCGCAGGTAGATATTCAAGGAAAATGACTAAAGAGCGTTACAACCAAGTCTTCAAACAAAACATGCGAGTCAAGGCTACGGTAATATCATTATAAACACGGCTTGACGGAGGTCAATTTAGAATTTCGTGCTTTTTAGTCGCACCAGAAGATGCAGATTAACATGGCATAGTGCGGTTGCTATAATCGACGGCTTACGAATATTGAACTTGATAGGTTCATTTCATATTGATCCGTGCATATTTAAGTCACGCAAGTGATGAGCCTCATATTTGGACGACGGTCAGAAAAGCACGAGTCGTTATGTGTTCCTCTTCCTAACGTGTCCCCGTTCAACGCTTCTATTAAATTTTGAAGCGCCATACTAAACACATGACCTCAAGCGTTGCAGAGAAGCCATCAGACGAACGCAAGTGCATACTATAGTGCGTCATTGACCTCGGCTCAATCACGAAGTGTTCAATCACTGATCCCGATGCTCTGCGCCACACAACGAAGCTCATTCGTAATAACAAGATTCTTGCGTGAGCGCTCCTACAGAATGCACTTCCTGCATATTACATCGCCGCATACGAGACGTCCTCGTTCGATGTAATTCTCGATTTGACCGCAAAACTGAACGCCCGGACGAAATTATGAAAAAAGAAATGAGCTCCAGAACTCGGAAACTCATTTGCCAATGGCTACAGTTAGTGTCAATGACCGCGCCGCCAATGGTTCGCAGTCAACGTTCGGAGACCCAGAACAAGCAAGCAAGATCGTTGACTCGTAAATTTTGGTTGTGAGAGCGCTTTCAAACAGCCAAAACGCCCGGAAAGCAAGCGGCCAGCTCCGAACAGCGAAGATGCCACGAAAAAAAAAAAAAAAAGTTGAACGAAACGGAATACACATCATCTGCGCGGCCGCAATTATCTCGCGCAATCTCGAAGGCTCCCCTTTCCACCAGGCAGCGAGCGACATGCAGGACGCACTCATTTCATTCCGAGTCAAGATGGCAAGGAGAGGACAAGGAGGAGAACGAGAGGTTTGTGGGAAGGGAAGGTTGACAGTTTCCTTAGCTCGCCCGTTCCATCGGGCCCGCGACGGGTGGTTCTCTATTTTTCAAATCGCCTTCTCGAACGGGGGGGGAGCCACACCCGTACATGAGAGACCAACGGCGACACGAGAGATCGTTCGGAGAGTGCCATCTCGTCTGTTTTACTTTTGTCTCTCCTGGGCCTGTTTTTCTCACGGCGTCTATGTACACTCTATACCGGCTCTATTCTTCCAAATGCACATCCTTTTCCGCAATCACTCCAATCGCTCTCGGTCCGGCTGCACCCCCGATAATCCGCCAGAGCGGTTTACCCAACTTGGCCGACGCTACCGCGCATTCAGCCGTGTCATCTGCGCACCTGTCTATTCTATATAGCCCCCCCCCCCCCCCTCTATTTTTTTTCTTCTTTTTTTCTTCCTTTCCGCATCCGAACTTTCAACGCGAGGGCAGGCGTGCTCCTTCTTCGCACGTAACACAACCAACCGGCAGCCGGGGCTAAAGCGCATGCGACAAAAAAGGGGAGCGGGTAAGCATGTAAAACTAAGCACTAAAGCGCGGAGACGAAAATCCATAATAATAAAAAAACAAAAAGAACTCGTTTTCCGACTACTGTACGGAGAAGTGGTCCGTGGGGAGACTTGGCGCGCGTTACAAAAGCAGATGGAGGACGAAGCGAAAGAAACAGAAGCAAAATGAAGCAAAGACGAACTTAAAAAACAAGTGAACACGAATAACGGCGGCGTAGCCAAGAAGAAACGCGCGCGCAAGTGCAAACCACAGTAGCCGAACGAGCACAGCCGTCGCCTAATCGGGCGGGGCCTCGCGCCGTCGAGGGGGAAGAACCCACGCACGCGCACACGCACGCACACAGAAAGAGGCGTTCGGCTGCAGCGTTTCGAACGGTCTTCCTTATATTTAAGCGACTAATTTGCAGTTTCTTATTCGGACCCCCGAGCGAGCGCGCCCTAATGCGTCTCCTTCGTCCGTCGCTGCTGGCCGTCTTTCTCCGTCTTCATTTTCTTTCCTGTTTTCTTTTCTCCCTTTCCATTCTTCTCCTTTCTATCTTTAATTCTAGACCGGAGCCAAACCCATGTTTTCGGCACCCCCACGGGCTCCCGCTGGCACGGGCCAGGATTTATCTCCGATTTTATACATACGCGCCTCCGGACTCTATCGTTCATTCCGCTCCATCACATTCTTCTTCCCTCCTTCGTTGTATTTTTCTTTCGACTCCTTCGCTTCTCTTTACTTGGCCGCTCATTCAGTATCGGCGCCGCGGTAGTCTCCCCTCCTCAGCACATTTTAGAAAGCGTCCTTCCTCAGCAACGCACACACGCACGGAAATGCAGCGGTTAGGGTTCCTTCGTCTTCTTAAAGTCAAGCTCAGGGGCCTGGTGGGAGTGGTGCTGGTCGTGGTGGTACGAGGCTCGGCAAACGCGAATGCACAGCGCGCGTGAGCGGCATGTTTCAGCCTTTCTCTCTCTCTCTCTCTTGGCTGTTCTGCGGGAAGCCCTCGCGCAGCTGCGGTGGGGGTCAAACTCTTTAATACTGCGCGTATATCAACACCGCGGGCTGTATAGAGGGGCCTGTGTAAGCGCCTGTAATGCGTCCCCCCGTGCTCCTCTCCTTCGTCTGGTGGCCACTTCGATGTATGAATGCGCTCCAACATGGTGGAAGCTCAGGCCTTCCCTTTGAGAGCGCGCGCTTGTGTGTGTGTGTGTGTGTGTGTGTGTGTGTGGCTCGGCCAATTTGTTGTCCATCCCACTATAGTTGTCGAGAAGGGCGTTTGCGATAGTTTGCGCCGTTGGACGTTCGCGCCCCTTCATCTTCCGGTTCTGCGCGGTAACTAGAGCACTCGTGGAGGGGGATCGAATTGCACGAACCACTAAAGGAGCGTGCAGCAAGTTTTGAGGTACAGCGTTGCAAGGGGTGTGTAGAGAAATTTTCGGAGGCAATTTTATAAATAGCTCTGTGGATCGCAAGGCGAGCGTGGGAACGTGCGCGCGTGCTTTTAGTTACACGCCGACATGAAGCAGGTAACCATAGGTCAACGTTCTATCGAACCCGGCATTATATCTTCGGCACAAATATTCATATCTGGAAAATGAAAATGAAAAATTAGTGCCTTTCCGTA
The DNA here is from genome assembly GCF_055883805.1 of Amblyomma maculatum. Lineage (NCBI taxonomy): Eukaryota > Metazoa > Arthropoda > Arachnida > Ixodida > Ixodidae > Amblyomma > Amblyomma maculatum. The sequence goes on from NC_139346.1 coordinate 159,138,333, forward strand.
CCTCATCACATTTGCCATGCTTCACACTTGGATATGCCAAACGTGGATGTCGATATCTGGTAGAAGCATCTCGCGTACTGTGGTCTTTTTTCGTTGTCGTCTTTCTTTGCTGATGCATTGATGCAAGTCAGAGACTCTGACTCTGAGTGTCCGAGATATTCGAGTAAATATATTTGCTGATGCCTTGACGCCAGCTTCATAGATATTATTCGCTTCGGCTTGCTGTGGACGAGGCCCGGCATCAAAGACAGCCTCTCTTGCATTTATCGCTTTCCAACAAACGCTACACGATGGTTGAGTAAACGATATGTTACGTGGTTTGACTCCCGACTCAGCTGTGATCAAACGTTTAGGCCTTAACAGTAGCGGAAAGCTTGAAGCATTTACATAGACAGGCAAAAGCAAACAGGCAGGGAGGAATGCCTAGAATGGATATAAGGAAGGAAAAAAAAAAATTAAAAGAAGCACGAAATGGCATTGCGTGTTAGGAATGGGATGGAATTAAACTATTAAGTCCGCCGCTCATCCTCCATCATTGCTGCTCGCCGCATACGCGAATCCTGTGTAACCGCCATATTCAATGTTGAGCTACACTTTCACGCTTACCCTATCCGTTTGCGGAGGTTTTCCACTATACGGTAGACACACGCGTCGTTGATTCTGGTTCCTTTCTCAACTGAGAGACTGAGTTTTCTAGACAAGTTTGCATGGCACTAAGCGCTGCTGACAACTGTCGAAGGAGTTCGCCATCAGTCTCGGTCATGTCATGTGACCAACGCACTTGCCAACTCGGCCGTGTCACGTGGTCTCATGAATTCACGCTCCCCGTCGTTGATTGGCGCTCGGTCATGCCACGCGGTGCCGACATTATAGCTTACGACACGTTATTTCTGCTCTTGTGTACAAGAACTGTATGCTGTCGCATACAAGGAGGGAGGGAGGGAGGGAGGGAGGGAGGGAGGAAGGAAGGAAGGAAGGAAGGAAGGAAGGAAGGAAGGAAGGAAGGAAGGAAGGAAGGAAGGAAGGAAGGAAGGAAGGAAGGAAGGAAGGAAAGAAGGAAGGAAGGAAGGAAGGAAGGAAGGAAGGAAGGAAGGAAGGAAGGAAGGAAGGAAGGAAGGAAGGAAGGAAGGAAGGAAGGAAGGAAGGAAGGAAGGAAGGAAGGAAGGAAGGAAGGAAGGAAGGAAGGAAGGAAGGAAGGAAGGAAGGAAGGAAGGAAGGAAGGAAGGAAGGAAGGAAGGAAGGAAGGAAGGAAGGAAGGAAGGAAGGAAGGAAGGAAGGAAGGAAGGAAGGAAGGAAGGAAACCATTCGAAGAGGCAGCTACAGCTTCCCTACACTGCAACACGTGCTGGAACCGGAACCGCACATTTGCGGAGAAGTCCCAGAACCTGGATCTCAAAGACATTAGTCAGTTCCATCCACCCCCCCAATTCCCCTTTCCCGACTTCCTTTTTTTCTTCTTTTATGCCACGCAGTGTCCTAAACCATCAGTGCACAAGCTATTCAATATCCCGACTGCACTCACGAAGGCGCGAACAGACGCACTAATGACGCACCTGCTGAACACTGGACCCGAATTTCTTTTCTATTTCCGCTTTGCTTTCGCTCTTCCGCGTGTGTGGGTGGCAAAGCCTCCCGCACACTGCAAAACGCATCTCTCAACTAGAGAAAAGAAAGAAAGAAAGAAAGAAAGAAAGAAAGAAAGAAAGAAAGAAAGAAAGAAAGAAAGAAAGGAAGAAAGAAAGAAAGAAAGAAAGAAAGAAAGAAAGAAAGAAAGAAAGAAAGAAAGAAAGACGTACCTGCAGGGAGTTCTTTACTAGGACCCCTCCCCGTTCTGTGCACGGCAGCGTTCATGCAAAAGACGGCGGTAACGGAACGGTAATTTCTCCTTCCTGGCCAGCCGCCATCGTTTCTTCTGTCGTTTTCACCAGGAAGGCCCATTAATTTCCGGGATCTCCTTCGCTACGTACGCAGCCGGTACCGGCACATGGACGACAGTGCTGCTGCTGCTTCTTCAGAAACATTGCGCAGAGCTAAAATGGCACGGCCGTAAATTCGGCCTGAAAAAAAAACGCCCTCGTGCCACATATTCACAGTGCACTCGATAGGCTTGGAAGTTCGGAAGACGGAACTTGGAGAAGAAAGCACCGTACGCTAATACTTTTCAAAAGTCCATGCCGTTGCTCTTCCGATATTTGACAATGTTCGTGTCTTCGTTTCTTTTCTTTTTTTTTTTTCATTCTATCCTCGCAGCAGCATGATTTAGGCGAAAGAATCTTTTTACGGTGAGGTATTTCCATCAGATTTCTATATCGCGTGTCATGTTTTTTTTGGGATACTGTTTATAGATCGTTTTCTTCGCGAACACGAAATCTAACATCACCTGAGACCTGCCGTCGTAGCTTGGTTCTCATCTGCTCTGTTTCTAGAATGTCTTGCCCAATGCAGTTTTAATATTCGGTTACACAGGGCTAAAGCCGCTAAGGCTACGTGCGCCTGCGTATTTGACGAACGCTGAGTACAGCGCCCTTCCTTTGCACTGCGCAGGTCGGCTAAACCATTTGCGCACCTTGTCGGCGCGTTCGTTTGTACTTTTCCGTGTACTTCATTTTTTTATTATCACACCCGTTATTCAAATACTGTTCGTAGACTCTCAAAACGAGGAACAAAAAGCGGAACGAGTTTTTTTTATATATATTTAAATATAAAAAACGCGTTTCTCTTTGTCTTTTTATTTTCTATCCTTACATACTCATGGGCAATATTTGTTTTCTATTTCCTTTTGGCGAAACAGCTTCGTTCCGTTTGCGGTGCCCGTTCCAATTTTTCCGCACCGTTGTCTCATTATAAAACCATTCCTCTTGCCAGTCCTCCTGGCTCCGTTTGTTCCGTTGAGTATGGAGCTCGTGAAAGAACTCTTCGCGCCACGGCAGACCGCTTTTGTCTCGGTTCATTTCGTTCTTTTTTTTTTTTCGCATTTTTTTACGCCTCCTACATTTCACGCCAGCCATAAGATTCCATGCAGTGATGTGAAAAGCTGCGCTGCTTCCTTGTTCAGCACAGATGCTCCTATGCAATGTGCACGTATAGCTTTTACGGAAACTCTTCTTATGTGCAATGAGATAAGTAGAAAAACTAACTAGAACGCATTTTTCCTCTACTGTACACTAAGTTGCGCATGATTCGTAAGACACTGCCCGAGACAGATCTATGCTAATCAATAGCACAGTTCAGAAAAACTTAGCTTAATAGCAGAACGTGTTGCGATAAGTTGTTAGGTCCGTTTCAGCATTGCGAAATGCCAGGAGCAAACCGCTAGCTTCAGGAGAGAAAAATGAGGGGAGTCCGCCTAGCGGTGGCTACGGAAAACCACGAGTTATTTATTTCGATGAGCGCGCTTTTTGCAGAAATAGGCAGTTGTGTAGAAAACCGTAGTATTACTATAAACCCGTACTAATTGAAAGTGGTAGACGAAATATAAAGCAACTATGGACTGTTGTTAGGCTATACGAAATCAGCGGTGCCTTCTTGCGCCGAATGTGTATACGCCTGGCCTCACGTGCTCTGTGAATTTATCGCGCTGCACGAAATTACGAAGTAACTTCGAAACAAAGGTCTCTCTTTTTCCCAGCCTCCTCCCTGCCTTGCTCCTCGTTTATTTTTTACTGAACCCAGGGCTAGTTGGTTCAAACGTTTTTGTTTCATACCCTTTTTCTTTTCTCATTCTGCCCCTTGCTCAGTGGTTAAACGCTTCTTTTCTGTTTCTTCTCCATCGCTCTCCATTTCGTGACTGCGATCATTAGCGCCTGCTTCGCGCCGGGGTTCATAATCACCGCATCGCCCACTCATCGTCGACGCTTCAGAGTGAAAATAAAAAAGAAGACGAAATGATTTATTTCATCAAAGCGGTGTCGAGCTTCGTTCTTTTTCTCCAAGCACTCGCGGACTGCGATTGAAATTCGCAGCTGTGTTAGGTGTTTCCTCTTTATTAAGCTTGCAGCAGCGTTTAGAATATAGGCTAGCTTTTCTTTCTCTCTCTCTCTCTCTCTCTTTTTATTAAATGTCATTGTAACAAAACTGAAGTGAAATTATTTCCTACGCTTTGGTCCGCAGTGGAGCGTTAGTGCGCGAACGAAGATTTTACAATGCTGAAGTCTTATTGGTCTGTTTTCTCTTTTTGCACAGGTGGACGAGGTAAAACCAACGAGTTTATTCGAATTAGAATCGTTGCTGTAAAACGGAAAGAACGACATCGAGGGCGCTAATTTTTTTAACACTTCGACGAGGCTGGTTAACGAAGCACTCTTCGTATCGTGGAAAGGTGCAAGTGGTCATTTGTCACCGGGCAACATAGCACGTTAAAACAAAGAGTTAATGAATCGATTTATTCATTCATGCGAGAAAAGGTTCTCATTTTAAAGCGGTTAAATACTTTAGATGAAAAATAAAATGCCAGTTGCCATGCAGAGAAAGCCGCAACCTACAGCTATTCTTAGCGACCTTGAACGGAGTACAATTACTTATGGGCAATTTCCTTCAAGAGAAACACGGGATTTAGTAGAGCCACCAGCGCTGACCGCATTTAAAGTACGGAAAACTTGCCTGCCTAGATGACACGGTAAAGCTAAAACACGGGATTAAGTAGAACCACCAGCGCTGACCGCATTTAAAGTACGGAAAACTTGCCTGCCTAGATGACACGGTAAAGTTAAAACAAAGACCCATAATAAATGCAGATTTCAGCATATGACTGCTGAAACTAGAATGCCTTGCTCTATGAACAAACATACAAACTTTTCGCTTTTCTGACCTAAGATAGGGTTTAATAGACGTAAGTCACCAGAGAGGAAATGACTGCAAGAAACCGATTCGAACTGGAACTGTTAGTGCTGAAGAATAAAAACTCACAACGCATTTCTCTGGTGGAATCAAGCACTGCAATATTTAACGCTGAGCCAAAAAAAAAGGAAATACGTAAGAAACGCGAACAAAACGACTGAAAACCGCAAGCAGCAATTACTTATTATGGCATTTCTGAACTTATACGAACGGCACTTTTCAATGCAGATATCTATGGCAAATATGAGTGCTGAATAATGCCTGCTGATAATAGGAGTCTCCGTGCAAGTGGGTATACAGTCAGATAGGAAGAGTAGAGCGTCAACAGGTAGTCTGGCAAAAGACAAATCACCGAAGCAATCACATTAAGCTTGAATGCCGGGCGACGACGCAGCCCTGGAGGTGGCGCGCGCGATCGTAAATTCCGGAGACGTGTCACGGCTGCAAGTGCTAGGTTGCCTTAATCAAGCACAGGTGCGAAGTCCCGCGCCACAACGCGCACTTCACACACAGAACCGACTACGCCGCGGCAAACTCTTTCCTCGCGAATAGTGCGCGGCTGCGCATAAATTGCTCGTGCACGTGCGTCCGACAGCGGACTCAACGTGGACGACAGCCGCGGCCGATATATCATGACGGAGTCTCAGAAGAGAAGACGACGGCAGTTTCTGCGCTTTTTGTGCCGGTCTTCGATACATTTGGGGAGGGCGCAGTTGTGACTCATCGTATGGCGTGACAGTATTATTATTATTATTATTTGAAACTTTATTGCCGCCGATACAGGAGGTTCCCCTACTCCCCCACCCAGGTACGCAGACCCGAATAGGGGGCTGGGACTCCACGACTAGAAGCGCGCAAGGATACATTGATTCTTCGCGGCCTCAGCCGCCAGGCGGACGAATTTTTTTTGGGTCTCAAGGGTTTCGCTTTGCAGAAGGGATTCCCAAGCTTCCGTGTCATGAATGTTGGCCACTGCCCCACGCGGAAAAGGGGTATTGCCAGATTATGCGATCTAGTGTACCTGTCTGTCCGCAGTGTTTACAGTTTTCGTGTTGTCTGTCATCTACTTTTAAATGGTGCAGTCATACCGGGTTGGGGTAATTTCCGGCCTGTAGTCTGCGAAGACGTTTGGCATCTTGGTTGTTTAGCTCTTTAATTTGAGTGGAGAATGTTTTCCTGTTTAGTTTGTAGTATTCACAGATCTCGTGGTAGGTGTTTAACCTCTCCTCGGTGTGACAGTATAAATATGCTTGCACTTAGGCAAGAAAGCAGATTAATTAATGCATTGTTTATTCATATCATGCATTAAATAACTACGTAATTACTCAACTTATTGATTGATCGATCGATCGACTGAAATCTCCACTCAGTTCGAGATGAAAACGTACAGTAGTGCAGTGACAGACTTGCGCTGTGATTAATACATATACCAACTTCTCCTCGCCTCCTCGCTCTGCGGCTGCCTATGCGAGAGCCCTCCACGTTTCAGCGGGGGATGCTTGCCGGAATCTTACTTCCTCAGCACTCCTTCTGAACCTCTTCGCTTCATATTCAGAAATACGGAGGACGGAATTCTACGCTTTTGCAAGCGCCAAACCGCACCCTTGCCAATTCCTTCGCCATCGCTGCAATGTTTTAGCTGCGACGACGGCAGCTTCCGTAACAATAAATGTTGCCCTGATCGCTTCTGCTGTGTACACAGTGTGACCCCGAAGTGGAGCAGACGCCGAATTCACCTCTGGTGAACCAAGAGCTAACTTTCTATTCCTCTGGCGGTGCGGTCGGTAATCCTGGTGACGCAACCCTGGTGACGACGACAGTTGTGCCACGGACGCCTTCTATCTCCGTAGCCAAGCACGATTGTACACGTATAGGTGCGCTCATGTTTGGATCGCTATCCCAAGAGGTAACTAACCTGACCAAATGACGCGAAACGACATGAAGGCTGGAATATAGGCACAGCGGCGCTAAACGTATAACAAACAAAAATGTGTGTGTGTGTGTGTGGGGAAAGGGGGGGGGGGGGTGTGCACAGACGTGCACTAATTCCCGTACCATGGAAATAACGCCGCTGCGGAGCCCCAACGACCACATTTCGAGTCGCTGCTACTTCCAATATCGCCCTCGCTTCCGCGATTTAGAGAGAAGCGACTGCAGTCCACTATGCTGCTGGCTGGTCAAGCGGGAGAGCGAGGTGGAGGGAGAGTGTGTCGCAAAAAGGCGCCGAGAGCCGGAGGCGGCGATACGTTTCCCGCGTCGTCGAGCGGTCGGCCAGCGTCGCTTGTGGCTCCCCCTTTCCCTCCCTAAAGGGCGGTCCACTCCGGGCATGACATATGGCTAGTGTGGCTATGACCGTTTCGTCCCTAATTGGGGGTCTCGACGTCCAGACTCTGACCGCTCCATTTGTTACGAGAGCGCCTCGCTGAGCGCCGACCGTGCTCCGCTGAGTGCGTGCGTACGCGCGACCGGGGAGCTATAGCGCCGCGCCACAGACTGTTTTTTTTTATTGGTGCGCGCGCAGACGTGTCAAGAAGAGAGCGTGACACTCGGTACATTTCGTGCTAGCACTGCGTCGCAGTGGACTTCCTGCCCCCCCCCCCCCCCCCCCCGCCCTTCCCAAAAAAAAAGGACAGAAAGAAAGATGTTGAGCTTGCGCACAAAAAAAAAGCTGCATACCAGTTGAAAGCACATCATGTCCATTTTAGGATTCCAGGATAGCTGTAACTTGCACAATTAGGGCGTCCCTGTTTTTGCGGCAAGAAGGAGGTGCTTTGTGGTAAAATGAGCCATTAGGAATCCGGCGAATCAAAAAGCAGTACTACCGCGGCCACCACCATGACCGCGGCCCACATATAACGTAACGCAAGTCTCGGTCCATCCCCCCCCAAGCAGAGGTGCCCTCCACGCCCCTGCTCCACCTGCTCTCTCTCTCTCTTTCTCTCGCTGTCCACATGCATCCCCAGACAAACTCAGTCGTGTCTGAAAGTCCCGTCAGCATGTAGCACACGCATCAGACTAATCATCTAGGGTTAATGCGCCTGCTTTCTGAGCTTTCTTGCACAAGTTTTCATGATCGTCCCGCGTTTTTTTTTCGTGAAGCTATTACTCCTCTTTCTATGAAAACCTTTAGACAACGCTCTGCATTGCTCGTTTTTTTCCTCAAGCAGCATACCGCAATAGTAATATCTCCTTGAATGGTTAATCGACAGTCAAGTACAAACACACAGACACAAAACACGTTCCGCTCCAAACTTGTGAGCCAACTTTCACTCTATTACGACGCCCTCACTCTGCTCTGGCGAGCAAAAGCAAATAAGTGTTGCGAACGCTGGGAAGAAACTAACCAGACAGCGAAAGAACCAGTCCTCAGAAAGGATCCACGCAGCCTCCGCATCCTTTCCAGGCACATGACGCTACTTCTCCATCGAAGATAACGGCGTCCCGAGCGAAACACCCGAACAGCATATTCATCTCAATTTGTTCCCGCCGCATCCCCCCACCCCCCCCCCCCCCCCCCGAGAAACAAACAACCAGGCGGCGCGCGCGGCTCCCTGCCTGCCAATGCGCGCGCCGCCGTCTTACCATTTTCCGGCCTCTCATCTTTATGCATCCCCTGCAGCTAGGCTTCGGTATTGCGCCCGGGCGCATCGTTCCTCCAGCGTCGCTTCCCTCACGGCTCGTCGCTTTCTTTCCTTCATTTGCAAATGCGTTCCTGCTGCCTGCCTGCAGCGCGTTGCATCCATGGCGTCTGCTTTTTGCGTGTGCGAGCGCCGGTCCGTTCGAGCTGCGGGGCCAGCGTGCGTGCCTTTAGGTTGACGCGAGCAATGGAACGCGTGGCAGTTTGCATTTTATATCGACAAGCCGTTCATCTAGCGTGGCAACCGGCTTCGGGACAGAGTGCAGTATAGGTAGGTCATCGGTTATGCACTTTCCGTTCAAAAGCTCTTTGGGTTATTGCGTAATACATCCCAGGTTAAGTTAGAAGGCATATACATAAAGGGGTGGCTCCTCCCAAAAACTGTTGGTGGGATTGTGTCGTTTCACACCGTTTCACACTGACAGCAAAAGCGCTAGTGCCAGCAAATTTATTTATTTATTTATTCAGGTTGCCCCTAAAGGCCCTCCAAAGGAGGGTATTAAATGGGGGGGGGGGGGATACAATAGTAAAACACACGATGCAATTAGCAACAATTACAATAAGAAACATTAAATATAACATCAAAAGAGGAAATAAAAACAACAGCAAAATATTCTACACATTTCCATCACAGCGAAGTAGCTCTTGGAATTTTTTTATGTTAGTTTCTGTAGGATGTGCGATGGCAAGTTATTCCATTCAATGATAGTGCGAGGTATGAATGAATTGGCATAAGATGATAAGTGACACTTTGCGCGTTTAACGTTGAAGGCATGATCAAGTCGTGGAAAAATGACATCAGGTGACTGAAGCAAATTACTGCGCAGTAGTGGATGATGATAAAGCTTATGGAAAAGTGTTAACCAAGCGTGCTTACGACGACATGATAAGTCTTCCAGTTCAGCACGTTGTTTTAATGCTCTCACGCTAGTGAAAGGTGAGGAGTCTGAAAAAATAAAACGCACAGCACGGTTCTGCAGGATTCGATGTTGGTGATAACATAGGCTTAATCAGGGTCCCAAATAGCCGTGGCATATTCAATTTTAGGGCGTATTAGAGTGATATAAGCAATGGATGGGAGCGTGTTTGAGAATACGTTTAAGAAGACCAAGTGAACGGTTAGCAGCAGCTAGGGTGAGGTGGATATGGTGATGAGATGAGAGCTGTATGAGAGCTGAGGATGAGAGCTGTATGCACACTTAGCTGTATGCAAACGATAATAAAACGCAATGAGCCCGTTGTCCGTACATTGTTTCCTCAGCCGCGGATATTTTCAAGCAGGCCAAGAAATACCGTTAGCACGCGCCTACAGAATGCTTGCATAGGTGGCAAACATTTTCTGAGCACTAGTAATAACCTGTAGTTGCTCGAGAGACAAAACACAAATGCATTGTGACCTTAACGTGCATGAAGGACTCAGGATGTCCAAACTTCGGTTAAACAAAAACTAAAAAGGTAAGAATTCAAAGCTAATTAATATCTTTGGCCCGAAACACCGACTAAGAAATGCAAGAGAAATGCTACAAGGAGAGTGCTATCACCTTGACTTCGGAAAAAATCATCAGGGTTGGACACAAAAATTTACTCCGCAAAGTGCGTGCCGCTTCTCCTTTCGCCCAACTACCCTTCCTAACTTTTTAAAGTATATTTTATTTTTTTTTTTTTCCCTTTCAACTCCATACTTCTTGTTTGCTTCGTCTCCCAAGAGTTCCTACCAACAATCTCGGTCGCGTTTTAGTAGAGAGCTGAGACGGGCGAAGCAAGGGTTGGGAGAGGAGGGGGAGTGAGAACTCTTCAAAAGTTACGACCTGAGTCGCCGGGGCGAAGAGAGGAAAAGGGGGGGCTTTATAAATATTTGGATAATGTGGGCCAGATTTATCACCGTGTCGTCGCCAGCTGCCTTAAGACGGCCATGCGCGGCTCGGTCGTCACCGTATAGCAGAGTCTGCGTTTCGCCAGCCTAAATTCCCGTCGCTCCGCGGGCTCGCCGCCGTGCAAATGATGTATGCCCGCCGAGCCTTCGCCTCGACTCGGCGATAATTAATATGCAAAAACGAATTGCTTCTTCTTTCTTTTCTCTCTCTCTCTCCAACGCTATCCGACGTTTTGTGCACTTTCATTTCTTGCTTTTTTTCACGCTCGCGCGGAAGCAGTGCAAGTTAACCGAATATATATTGCCGCCTCCGCTGCTACCTTTAAGTTGAGCCAATCCATCTTCATTTTTTTTCCCCCTCCTGTAGCTAGGTATATTTTGAATTATTCGGCGAGAGTTGTAAATATTGTGAGAGTCTCTTTGTTGCGGCTGCGGCGTACTCGAGAACTATATATATAGCTCGGTGCAAGCTTGCGGGTGTCGTGCGCCTAATAGAAACAGACATCTCCGGGGACCGAGATTTATTTCCGCAGACCAAGACAAAAAGAGCGGCGGAAAGGAGAAAAAGAAATGTTGATTCGCATGCAAGATTTCCATTCTTGTTGGTAGCACACTGAAACAGGGCTATTTGCGAACACAAAGTATAGAAGGAAATAATGCTGCCATGGTGAAGGGCAAGTATATAAGGACACGGACAGCAGCGCAGTATCCTAAGTTAGTCAACTTTTGTGAGCGCGCAATGAGTGTGCGTGCATGCGAGTAAGGTGGGCGGATGAGATTAGGAAGTTTGCTGTGGTCAAGTCGATGCAGCTGACACAGGAAAGGACTGATCGGAGGAATATGGGAGAAGCTTTTGCCGATCAGTGGGTGAGTGAGTGGGAATGTGTGTGTGTGTGTGTGTGTGTGTGTGTGTGTGTGTGTGTGTGTGTGTGTGTGTGTGTGTGTGTGTGTGTGTGTGTGTGTGTGTGTGTGTGTGTGTGTGTGTGTGTGTGTGTGTGTGTGTGTGTGTGTGTGTGTGTGTGTGTGTGTGTGTGTGTGTGTGTGTGTGTGTGTGTGTGTGTGTGTGTGTGTGTGTGTGTGTGTGTGTGTGTGTGCGCGCGCACACGCGTGCACGCGTGCACTAAAAGACTTTGGGTCGAAACTTTACACAGTTCACGCGCAGTGATTTATTGGAATATCGCAACAGATTATGATAGCCTAGCAGTGGCTTCCGAATCACAAACATCTCCGTTTTCTTGTATTCTGTATTCTGTTCTGATTTCGAAGCGCTGGCCCACCACACAGAGCACAATGCGACTGCGGCGTCCTTTTAAAGTAATTATTTATCACGTGCTATGTTTTGTGTTGTCTCTAATTTACACACGCTGGAAGTACCGACCCTGTAAAGTCACTATGAACAACATGACAAGCGAAGCTTCTTTTCAATTGTGGTGCCATTCTTACTCAGCTTCAAATTTCTTATTCGAACTGTTTTTGTTAACAAAAGCAAAAGGAGAAAAGGGATTCGCTACCCAATTATGAGCACAAATCACATTATCTTATATGTTACGAATACTTTCGCATTCCTCAAGGAATTATCGCAGAAAGCACCCCCAAACAATGCACGCAGGAATTCAGCACAGCGTGTTGTCTTTCAGACCAGGACTGCCGCTCTTGATACAAGCATGATGAGCCTCGTTATTCCTCCAAGAGGTAGAACACCTGTTTACCACACTTAAGACGAATGACAAGCACTAACAAACAGCGCGTGCGTACACACAAGCGGAGCTATGCAAACTGCACGCCATGTGCGAATGCCAGCAATACGATCGAGGTGGAGGGTCATGATGAGCGCGCCCGGAAGGAACAAGGGCTGCCTAGTGCGAAGCCAAAGCAGGGGCCGAAGAGGGCGGCAGGGAAGAGTACGTTGCGGAGGCGTCAACCCCATTGTCCTCTCCGACGACTCGGCATCAATGGAGGTGCATATTACGTACGCGCCTAGTAGGCTCCCATCTATAGTTCTTATTTCATACTTTACTATTGTTTATCTTTACTCTAAGTCGACGTCTAGTTCACGTTATGTAGCGCGTCCCGGGGCATTCGTGCGCGCTAGGGCGTGAGGAAAAGCCCCACCGCCGCCGCCGCCGACGTTTCGGCGCATGATTCAGGCTGTTCTTCCCACTCTTCTTTCTTTTCCTTTCCCGCCGTTCTTCTCCTTGCTCCTTGGCGTCGCACGCTCGCCGCCGCCCGCCCCCTTTCAAGTCCGTCCGTCTATCGCCTTCTCAACAACCATCCGCACGCGCGCCGAGCGGAACCAAAACTACTTGGAAAAAAGGAGTAAAAATGCCTGAAATAAAGGTTAAAATTACGGTGAGAGCAGGGAAAGGATGGGAAGAGAGGTATGCGTGTGCGGGGGGTGGGGGTGGGAAGGGGGGTACAGAGCGATGGGGCAGGCACCGAAGGATAAAGAACGGCGGAGGGAAAATGTGCGACACTGAGACGAACACGGAGAGGAGCTCCTGCTTGCACAGACGGTGGGGTAGGCGTCGGCAGCGCCACCGTGCGAGGAAGAAGTCGGGTCGGCGCAAGTATCGTGTTTATCCGGTGCAATGTAGCGTAGAGAATAGCCCAGGACGAGGCCCTCCCTTCCGCCCTCGCTCGCCGCCAACGACGCATCACCGGCGTTACGCGAAAAGCCGACAGCGCTGCTGATGCCAGAGGAGGCTTAGAATGTTCCGCACCGAAATGCTTCCTTTCCTCTCGCACTTCATCGCATTCCTGCTAATCTTTTTGCGCAGCCTTCGGATTCACCTCTAGTGCGCTCCACTCTCTTGTCGTGGTTGGCCCTCCACCAATAACCTCGCAATATATATATACTATTGGGCGGGCGCCAGTGTGATTTGTTATCCTTCATACACACACGCACGCACACACACACGTATTACCGTTCGGCGCTTTCTACAAGAGCGTGAATGATGCTGTTGGCGCGTTTGCGACGAATAGCGGCGCGCATTGCAATGTCATGCTCCAGAACTGGGGAGCTATTTGAACCACCTGCCTCTTCGAGATGCAGAAATGAAGCCTGCACCTAGCGCTTTAAGACCTGTGCTCATACTGTCGGTCTCGGTTATGGAAATTCTGATAACAATGCTGTTAAAAGGGCCTTGGTAGTTTGTGTCAAATGTGAGAGAAGCGTCGAATTGCTGACTGTGATACCATTTTGATAGCGGAACTATATCTAAGACGCGTTCGGCGTCGAACAGCACGGCTGCACCGGAGTGTACAGATTGCGCTACTGCTTCAATAACACGGCCCACTTCATACACGTGGTACCAAAACTCAAACGTAAGGGATTGCAGATTCGCCTCACACAAAGAAAATCACATAGAAATGCTTTAACAAAGAGCAAGCAGAGCGGTGGCCAAGAGTGTGGCCTATATTACACAATAAAGCTTCTAACAGGACTATATATATATATAGTCCTGTTCTCCTGGACTTCTATATATATATATATATATATATATATATATATATATATATATATATATAAAGGCTTGCTGACCTTTATATACTTTTTTTCACCACACAACACAGACATTATTTGATATATATTTCAACGGCACGCGAACCAATTAGCCTTACAGCAAGTTCTTTAGAAATGTTTTTGCAAAACTCGTTTTATGACTGTTGTGCGGGTTGCTCTTTAAGTTATGATCGATCAGTTCGTGCATATTTAGCATTAAGCGATTATAATCAGCCTTTAAGTTCACATATGGGTGGAAAATGACAGCCCCCCATCCAAGCCTTGGGTTCAACATCGTGCTACATTTAACATAGGTTTCGCTAATTCTTGCTATGAGATGATTTGACCAGCGCGTGAGGTTCTGCGTGGCGAGGTGCACGGCCCTCGAACATAACGTTTACCGTTAATATTCCCTCAGCCTAAGCCTAAAGAGCTGATGCAGGCCGTTGTCAAAGTAGGACATGTTAAGGCCCTTTCCAACGAGGCGACATGTCGCTGCGCTCTTTCGGAGTGTTAGATTCCAACCTTCTTAGCTTGTTTATAGCGTGCAAGGCCCCGTAATATGCTATAGCCCAGCATTATGCAAAAAAAAAAAAAAACAAGGATATTGCTGCGCCCTTTACTGGACAAGTAGCGCGACCTACAACATGAGCGACGCGTCATTTCATCTTCTCGCAACTGCCATGTGGCACCGGCGACAGCTGCGTTCGTCCCTGTCGTCCAAGGTGTAGTGACAGGCCGAGAGGAAACACACGCAGATTCACTGGGACGTCAGAACAATGCGCGATTGTTTTACGTCCCGGGTGAGCGCTTTATGCTTGCCCGGATACCTTTCCGGATTGTCCTATTTTTCGCCCCAAATGCGCCGTAGTACAGAAGCAACAAAGCGTGCAAGGCACGGCTGTCCACTCGAGACAATAGTACTCGCGGCCTTCCTTATAAAACTATTATACAGCGTGGCGGGACCTCGAATCATCATTCTCATCGTGTAAACGCAGATCTGAAGGAAAATAATTCAGTTAGTTAAAACCAGGTCAAACTTAGAAATTCGAACTTTTCTGTTTTACCTCCCGCATGACTGTTTTCTTTTTGTTCGCATCGCACGCGCAGAAAAGCCTTCAAGTGCGGTCATTTCACTCCGTTTACTATGGAAGCTCCTCTTTTTGCTTCCGACCCTCTGTATCATGGAAGTTCACTCAATTTTTGCTTCCTTCTCAGTCCTCTCCCAATACATAGTGTTGCTGTTATGCATATACGCTTGTTTACTTTTCTGGTCACCCAAACTAACGGAGGCAAGCTTTGACACCTCGATCCCTCAGCGCATCGAGTCGACTATATTTACCAAGCGATCACGTCACGACTCCTATTGTTCAAGATTTCTGGGGCGGAACTACGACGTGCTATCTCATTTCAGCAGCCTACAATGACAGCTAGAGCCGCTGCCCGAGACACGCTGTCGTCTTAGCTGCTGAGAAACGCTGGTTAGGTACCCCAGACATACGGGAACTATCTATAACCAACAGCATGAGGCGCCGTGAAGAAGAATAGAGAACAACGAGAGAGCGAAAAATAACACCAAAGAAGCAGGCGTAGTGGCGTGCGCGAATTCCTTCCACCGGCGTCCAGTGCCAGGCGTTCCCCGCGGCGGCAGAAGCAGCAGTTCCTTGACGAAGGCAGACGCAGGCACGTGTGCGCAGACCTTACGCTGCACTTGCTCGCTGACGGCTGTTGTGCTCTGATTCTTTCGAAGATTACCGTTTCTCGGCAGGCCTAGCTACCTCCCGGCGATTCCGTCTTTATTTCTTTTTCACTGCTTTTCTTCTTTCGCCGCAGATTTCCTATTTATATGTTTTCATTTCACCTTTTCTCTCCGTATTTATTTCCCTCCGGGGGGTGGGTATTATAGAAAGAGTCTTTTGTGGGAGCGCCAGGTCCTTGTTTTTTCATTTTCGGGAGCCCGACGCCGGCCCTCTGCCGCTCAGAAGAAAGACGCGTATAGGATCCCACGATGCCCGCTTCTATATGGACGCACGCAGGGACAAAAGTGAGGCGGCCTGCCCATCGACGACCCAGACTGGCCATTGTTAATCCACACAAAGAGAGCCACCGACGAATTCAAATCTATACAAGATCTACCGAATACGACGCGGATGCAGCAAGCATAGGATACGGTCTGTTCCCCGAGTGTGCGTATATGTGTACAACAGCCCTTGTACCCTGCGCACCAATACGCGTAATCATGTGCCCCGCTTTGCTCCCTGCTGCATTTTTTTTTCGATTGTGTTCTTGGGGCGAAACGAAAGCAGACAGAGAGAAAGGCGGACAACGTGCACTTGGAATGGACGCGAACCTCGCTGAAACCTGAAACGGTCGAGTACAGAGTGCCTAGGCGTATGCCTTTGCCGGAAGCCTCCTATTCGTGAATATCGGATATATACACTGATGCGCAGTTACAGGTGCACCATTACATCCGCACCCAGGAATACGATTTCCAAGCAAGCACAAAATACAAGGAAAGACGCAACCCGAGAAAGGCACATTGATAGCCTCGTGTTTTCGCCATTGTCGAACTGGCACATAGTCTTTATGGCTGAGGAGTTTAGACAGTGAGGTCGAGTCGTGGTGGCATTTTCCTACCCCCGGAGGAGATGCAAGTTCTTCGCGGCGGAATTTCAATGTTTGCCGCAACCGGCGGGCATAGCAGAGGCCTAATCCTTTTATCAGCCACAAGCGCCGTAAATTGGCGGATTATCGCGCGGTGTTGCGGGAATTTCCCTGTGCTTTGTAGAAAGTGTAGTCTGTGCAGCAAGAACGGTCATTTACGTTTTTACAGCATGCTTTTACAAACCCAAGGAACTACAAGAAAAAAAAAAAATGAAATGTGTGTGAAAAGAACAGCGCGTACGCAGTGCCTGCTTAAGCTCTGGCAAAAGAAAAAGAAGAAAGGACCAATATCCGGGATACGACGCGGAGACCTTCATGGTATATGGCAATAGTAGCCTGCACTGCTGTGCCACGCTACACAAATCAAGGTCATTAATAAGCTTGCGAGCTGGTTTTCGACTTCTGTGGCGTAGTATGCCGTTGTACGTAAGTGTCGAAGAAAATGAATGACCAGAAGCAGCTCGCTAGCGACATCACGTTCACGGAACTGGGAATAACGCCTTAGCCTTAACCGAATTAAAGATGCACGCATGCGTACCTTTACGTAGTCAAGATTGCTGTAAAAAGATTGCTGTAAAATAAAAAGAGCTGACGCCTATAGGTGTCAGCTCTTTTTATTTTAACCGGCGGAGAGGTGCATATTCAGCTTCATTTCAACATTAAAAAACTCATCTCATGCGTCGATATTTCAAGAAGTTTTGTTTTGCTAGTTACGTATTATGATATATATATTTTTTTTTTGCTCTAAACTGATATCGCTTATCGAATAGATGCTGCATCTTAAGAACACGAACTGTGTCTAATCCAGTACGCTGTAGAAGAGCACCGCCGGAACTGCAGCCGGATGTGAGCTAGAGGTCTTCGGAGGGCTGTTCGGTGTTCACCGAATAGAGCACATGCAGGTCCATTTTGCGTAAGGAGCAGCACACCATATACTCAGCTGTGCAATGAAGACAACGGAAGACATCGATACTGGGAAAGCGGTGAATTAACAAGGAACTCTAGGAGAAGATAGTCGATGTTCCCCCACGCACACACACCGCACCCGCTCTGTTAGAGTCAAGTCCTCAAAATAAGCGAAATTATAGAGATCTCATTTTTTTTTCGAACACGAAGAGACAGTGAACCTGCACGCATCAACCGCCGCTATTTCAAAGAGACTAATGACTCACTTTTGTCTCAATAAATGTTGTTCATCGTCATCGTCATCATCATCATCATCACCACCACCACCACCACCACCACCACCACCACCACCACCACCACCACCACCACCACCATCACCACCACCACCACCTCCTGTTGGATATGCCTCGATCTGGAGCTGTTGAAAGCTTGGTGCTCGAGAATCGAAAATTCTGCGCTACAGTTATCCACTCGGAAGAATCAGAGAAGGCAAATATAGACGCAAACCCGCATCGTCAAACTCGTCTGTTTGCTAGTATCAGCAGGGACCAAGTTTAGCATATGTTCAGGGATGCAAACGAACGTTTGCGACACGCCGGTCGGCAAACGCGCCGCTGTAATATTTATTCGTACTTTTTGCCTGCCGCCGCGAAAAATTCTCTCTCGTCCCCATTCCCGCTCCACTAGAGAGATGCGTGAAAAACCAAAGCGAACACAACGCCACTTCGAAAGGAATCACAACGCAGAAAAAGAAGAAACGAGTCATGGAGAGCGAGACCGGGAGGGAATGCTGAGAAAGCAAGATCAAGCTGCTTCCTCTCATCAGCGAATTGAAATTCTTGGGGTGCCCCGCAGAACCCACCCGACTCTTCGAGTCGTGCATTCGGCGCGTTTAACTTTTTTTTTTTTTCCCCGACGTCTCCAAGTTTCCACTGTTCGCGCGAGAGCACATCGCTTTCCGCTTAAAACCAGCATTTAATGTGCCACGGCAATTATAAACTCTTCCTGCATTGGTATTAATTATAGGTGGAACACTTATGAACGAGCTAAAACGCTGTTAGCAGGAGAAACGAATCTCGCTGCCTTACCGCGTGATAAAGGCTATTTCAACTTCCGTATTTTTTTTGTTTGTTTTTTTTTCCTTTTCGCACACCTGGCCTTGGCAAACTTAATTCGTATTGGTACATAGCTCCACAAATATGCAACACTGCTCGACATAATGTCACACAGCCTTCAGGTCCCCTGCGTATACCGTTTCCTTCCATTGCGACATCTGCCCACCTGGCTCGTCTCTTGGCCCTTTCCCGTTCAAAATGACCTCGACACCTTCGTATCGTCTAGACCCAGCTGTGGTGCTTCTGGGGTTCGCAGACAGCCATGGAGGAATCGCGCGGCGGAACCAGTGCTTCGGCTGCGTTTCCTTGACGTTTGCCGAGGGCCATGAAGGGGTTAAACCATAGCAAACCGTATCTGGCCGTACTTGATCCAGCTTCCGCTATGTAAACTACAGGTTCAGGCCTAGATGAGTCTAACTTAGCTTAACAATACAGCAGAACCAAGCATAGCAAAACCTTCGCTTGCACAACCGGGCTTAGCCGAGCTAGACTGCAACCTTCTTTTTTTCTTCTTTTTTTTTTTTTTCTCATTTGCGCATCAGTTACGTCGCTTTCCCAGAAAGCAGGTAACGTAACCCGAGCTATTCAAAACATCACATGTATGCGCCCACACAGCTCTGAAGAAGGTGAAAAAAAAAAAAAAAGCACTGTAAGTTTTTTTTTTTTCTTGTCTGTGTGTAGTGCGCAAAGTTATGGTTTCTTTAGTTGCTTTCACGGGAGCTTGCTGCGAGAATAATAGCATGATGTTGGACGAGTATGTACAGCCTTTGTCAAAATATACGGCCCAAGGGCATCGCTTTTAAGCCCCGTAACGGAGCTCGTTGCGCGTTTCCAGTGTTCAAAATCTCGCAGATGACAAATCTCATGCTCATTCTACTCAAGCTTACGTATATATTCCAGTACTGTTTCCAGGAGCCTCTTTACAAGGCTGAGAAACGAACCCCTTGGACCGTATATTTTTGACAAAGACTGAACGTTCATTATACATGGATCGGATCTCTTGTCAGCATGTAAATTTCTTTCTCTTCCTTCCTTTATTTCTATTCCTAAGTGAAAGAAGAGTTGTTACAGCGCGGATATAGACGATCGACTCCGCAAGCTCCGCTACTACTGACAACTAAAGACAATAACGGCACGCAGACAGAAAAAGGTCAGTGGCCTCCCAAATAGACCATCAAGTGCAGCTGGTTCACAGTTTCTTCGGCCTTCCTCTCCTGTAGGAGGAGCGTGTACGTGCGGGGCACCTTACGGAAAGAAAGACACCGCGGAAGTAGCCCAAGTCGTCGGGCACGGTGGCCTCAGAGACCACCACCATAGAGGCTTGCTTGCTTCCAGACGGCGCAGTTTAAAAGAACCGGAGTGTGGGAAAAAAAAAAAAAAAAAGAAGCAATAACATAAATCCACACTGTTCCACACATGCACGCAGAAGAAAAGACATCACGGGATCGCAATGAAGTATAAAGCGAGCGAATTCTGACGCCTCCTTCGCTTTTCCACTCACCCTCCGCCTTCCGCTTTTTCCCTTCCTCGCTGTGACCCTTGCACACTTTTTTTTTATTGTCTTCAGTATTATAAGCGTTGAAACATAATAACGAGTCTATAACACGTCGGCGAAAAGCTATGCAAGCTTTCGAGGAGAATCGGATAACATCATAAAATATATAAGGGGAAGAGAGAGAGAGAGAGAGAGAGAGAGAGAGAGAGAGAGAGAGAGAGAGAGAGAGAGAGAGAGAGAGAGAGAGAGAGAGAGAGAGAGAGAGAGAGAGAGAGAGAGAGAGAGAGAGATGGGGTCATTTGCGAACGACCCTGTTCATGCGCGCAAGCGCATTTTAGACCCCAAGATATGCACCTTATACTGGCGACCATAGCCAACACCATTTATTCATTTCCTCTGTATATGTATACGCACTCGACCGTTATACGGATGAACATGCCGCACGAGAACGGCGGCGGCCGGTATGAGCGTGAAGGTGAAATATATAACTAAAAAAAAAAGAAATTTCGAGTGGAAGAAGCATACAAAAATAAAGAAGAGTTAATAAACCCATCTCGTGTCACGAATTCGCCACGGCAGGAGCAGAGAGAAAGGGAGGAACCGTAGCAGAAGCATGCGGAAAGTTTTCAAATCCTCGAAGAAGAGAAGAAAGTTGGGAGAAGAAAACAAAACACAGAAAGCGAAACTATAGCTGCGATGACGATGACGATGACGACGAGCGACCTGCTGAAGCCTTCTCAGTCCGAAAAAGCGTCGTAGCTAGCTCGCCAGAGAAACATAACAGTTTAGAAAAAGGAAGCACAGGAAGCCGAGAGGCGAGCAGCAAAACGTTCTATGCGAGACGTTCGCGCGCGCGTGTACATACACACGCACATGGCACTGTGAGCTCTAGCGCGCGGTGTTAGGTCTTAAATGGACCGTGTTCGCATTTATGGGCATTAAAGCCGCGCTTCCCGGGCCAAAACTATGCGCCGAACGGCGAGAGTATATACTGCGACGACCGTGAAGGCTGTGGCAGAGGAGGCGGCGAGGAGCTTCGCCGAGCTCGACGAGAGTGTGTGTGTAAAGTGACGGGTTGGGAGGTTGTGGAGTTGTGGCGGTGGGTCTGCGGAGACGGGGAAGTAGGGGGGAAGGAGGTTGTGGAGTTGTGGCGGTGGGTCTGCGGAGACGGGAAAGGGGGGGGGGGGGGGACGCGTGAAAACGACGCAATTTCCGCACCGCGTTGCCGCTGCTGATACTTCTGCTGCTCGTCTAACAGCGCACCATGCACGCCCGCGCGATATAGCGGTACCTCCCTTACTCTGGCTTCGTGCGCTCTTTCCTCCGCTATTTCGCTTTGTTTTCCTCTCTGCGTTTCTTTTTACCGTTTCTCGCCTCCCGCGTTCCCGCGCTAACCATACGCGGCGAGTGTTCCCTAGCCCGGTTTATAATTTTGAAGCGTGCGTTGGCGTGAGGAATATCTGTCGTGCCGCGGCTAGGCAGTTTTCCCCGCGTCTCGGGTGCGTGGAACGAATGCCGCGAATTCTGCCCCGCCAACGTCGGGGAAGTTGGGAAACGCTGTGAGCGCAGCGAGTTCGGTCGCGACGAGGAGTAAATGGTGGAAGCAGACCCTGCCGGGATTTTTTTTTTCCCCCTTGTTTTCGCATTCGTTAATTCCCCCGCCATATTCGCACTTTTCCTTCGGTTTCTTTTGGAAAGAATATGCGAATACCACGCGTACAGCCAAATAGCCCCAACGTTTCCTTCGCATGCACTACGGAGTTACACGTGTTACTCAGAGCGTACCACTCGAGCGGGAATGCCTTGCCAAGAAGCAACAAACAGTTATCGAAAACAAGCGGTTAATGATGCTGGGCGGTGCAGTATGTTATAGATGAAAACACAATATATCGGCGTGCAGAAAATAAACAAACTACAGCATTGCGCTCGTATTCTCATGTTTTGGGCGCAATTTTTAGATTTCTGTTACATATTCTAAGCCGATGTGTTGGATCAAATCAGACGCTTTCCGAAAAACAGAAGGCGTTCGTTAACTAACATATAGCGTGAAATAGAGTGAAACAAGAGTACTGAATTCTGGGACAAAAAAAGAAAAGAAAATATCGAAAAATGAATGCAGGAAAGATACACTTAATGCATAACATTCTTCAATATATATTTCACTCAAGTTTCTTCGTCAGTTTTATTCCATTGTTTCCCCACGAATGCAACATATAATCGTTTAGTTTCGAGACACACTCCTAATCATTCACGCATCCTTCTGTTCAGTCTCAGCAGGCAAGCGAAAAATCGACAGCAGGGTCTCGGGTACTGCTCGCTTTAAGACTGCTTGAAGAAGAAAAACCCGAGGATACAGCAACAGAGGCGCGCCATACGGAATGGCGAAATCCGTATCCATTACGTTTCGTAAATGAGGGACACGAAAACGAACGCGTTCGAACGACGAGACGTGAAAGGAAAGAGAGAGAGAGAGAACGAGTTATAGCGCTTGAGCTCTCCGAGTCTCGGGCTCGATATAACGCTTAGCGCCTGAACCGCGTGTGCCAGCGCGAGCGAGTTGGGGCGAAGGAGAGGAAAGAAAGCGCATGCACATTTAGATGTACGTTTCGAATTCGCCCGTGCAGGCCCAAAGGACGAAATCCAATTTCGCATTCTCACATCGTGCGCACGTTTAAACCTCCCGCTCTCTCTCTCTCTCCTTCTCGTCTTCGGTACGCCAGTAGGCGCATGTATGCACCTTTTGTGCAAGTTACACCTTTTTACTCCTTCTCCCACTCGGCCCTTTATGCACTTTTTTTTCTTTGAATTTTGTTTTATTTTCGTCCTCGCGGCAATTTTTCTTTTTTTCTTTTCCAAAGTCTTTCTCGCTTCTCAGCGAGGGAATGCAATGCGACACATTTGGAAAACTCGCACGCGCGCTTTCCAGACTAAAGGCAAACAAGCGTTCTTCGAGAAAGAATAAAAAAGAACAGAGAAAACTAAGAGAAATAAGTGTAGGAACTTCGAGGAATAGAAAGGGAGGCGTTGCAGGCGCAGGTTCGCATTACCCTGGGCCGAACTGCAGAAAGATGAAAAAGAAAAAGAAAAAAGAACAACATAAAAGAGAGGAACGAGAGATTCCAGCGCACGGAGTGGCAGCAGAGCGAATGATGCAAAACACAAAGCAAGCGAAATCGAGTTTCGAAAGGGGTATATAGATTGAAAGAACGGGGGAAACAAGAGCGCTGCTATCCGCTCCGCGGTGAAAATCGAGAGAAAGGAGCGTTGTTCGGCAACGGAGCAGACGGTTATCGATTCGCTCACGCCGGCCGCAGTGGCGACACCGTAAATGCTTCTTCGCCCGTTGCTTGCTGCGAAGGGTCGAACGACCGAGCCGAAGGTCGCGAGGAATGCTCGTTAGGTCGGCGCCCGCTCTCCAAAGCAGATTGTCCGTAATGAATTCGGTGCAATTAAATGTTACCTTAAAAGCAAACGAGGCTATAAATAAAGGAGTTTTCCGCTTAACCTGTTTTGCGTGCGCTATTTGGTTTTAACTGCACTGTCTCTAACTGGCGTAGTGGCCGGCACGTTGCGATAATTACTGCGCAGGGATACTGCAGACGCTACTGAGAAGCCGCACCGCGGATAATTGCTCGTCGTTTGCACTTGGAATAAATTGAAAGTATAACTGCATGACTTGTAATAGGTCATACATGAATGAGCTGCGATTATTCCAGCCGAAACTTAACAGCGACTGCGCACTGATAAAGCTGGCGGTCAGAAATTTAAGGGCTTTGACGACATACAGGGTCAGTGTACAGGGAACTATATAATGCCTCCTCGGGCTTCGTCCCCCGTTGGCTGGACAGTCCGGGTGTACTGCAGGGCGATGAAGTTGTTGTTGTTGTTGTTGTGGCTGTAGGAAGAAGGAAGAAGGAAACGAAAATACACGGGCCTGCTACTGGCTCTGTAGCTGAGCCACCTCCGCTGCCTCGTGCAGACAGAAGAGAAAATAGAGAAGAAAAAAAAAAAAGGAGGAAGGAGAGAAACACGCGCGCCGCAACAACAGCCGTCGTCCACCACCGAAGCGGTGGCGGGTGCAATGACAGCCTACAACAGATAAAAATTCTGTGGCAGGCTAGCCCCCGCCGCAAGCGGCGGTGACCCACCTACCCCAGCCCCATCAGGGTAGTACCAGGTCCCTGGAGCAAGTGGTCCGGAACGACTCTCACGCGACGAGTTGTGGCACCATGCATTGTACCAGGCACAAACGGGCCACGTCCACAGACACACATGTCAGGCGGTGTACCCGTACAGCGGCGCAGACTATAGATGCATCGATATACAGGGTGATCCACTTCTAGGTATAACACGGTAACTGCTTTGAAAGCAGCATTGCGTCCGATGCAGGCGCTTATCGAAGCAAAGCGATATATGCACAGTGGGACGCGGAGCTGATGCTTCGTATGGCCTGGCGCCTAGCTTTATGGAATGGCCGGGTCGGACGCAATGATGCTTTGAAAACAGTGGCCGTGTTATAGCTAGAAGTGGATCACTCTGTACATTTCCGTAGTAGCACTTCTCGCTGCTATTATTGTGGAAGCGTTAAGGACCCCGTGAAGCAGAAAATCCGATGGTGGCGTTGTTGTTCTTGTTATCCGTTGTAACCCGAAAATCAGTCCAAGAATGCGGCGCTCACAGGAATACCCGCGGTCGTACTGCACTGCCACAGTATACTGATGGAGTGCAACCAGTACAAAAGATGCACCTAGTGTATGTTCTGCCACGACTGTATGCTAATGAGCAGCTGTGTCATTAGAAAGGAAATTAACGGAATGAACAGGCGGTGTTAAAGACGCTATCCCGTCTACTCTTAAGACGATGTTCGAGCATCTGCGTAATTTTTTTTTTCCCCACTTTTTTCATCTCTTCGAGCATGAAACGGTTCAGGTGCCCATTCAGAAGGAGACGGTGTTACGGCGTCTCTCCTCCCTTCACGACTTTCACTCATGCTCGACCTCCTCCGCCTCATCATCGATCTATCGCATCGATTACGAGAAGTGTGTCTGCTTTACTTCAGTACTCTTTCCCTTCCTCATTCATTCCATCACTATGTTGCGGCTGAGATGATCACCGAGAAGTGCTACTGCACAATTCCCTTTCCTGAAAAGCCATAACTTCCTCTGCGCGGGAATGCACTTTGTGCTACTGCATTAAAAAATGACGTGCTTAACGAATGTCGACGAAAGCGCCCTATTTTTCTTTTTTCTTTTCTTCGGCTAGCGTTATAGTTACGGGATACGAAGCGTGTGGATCAGTTCGGACACGAATATGACCTGTTTTCGGCGAGTCTTTCATGGCAGAGCCCCAAATGGCGGAACGTATACAGACAAGGAGAGAAAGACGGCGGCAGGCACGATGGTGTTCAACTCTGGCCTGCAGCGTCGCGCGGTCCGGAGTGAATGAAGCGTACTTTACTGCACGTGACGGGGTGAACGGGAGCAACTTTTGCGTCTACGATGGGAACTCAGTCCCAGTCCTCGCAATAATGCACAGTGAAACAGGCGTACGACGAAGGCTGCCAACTGAATACATTTCACATCGCATCGATCACCGCCACAAGGTTGGCATCCGAACATGCCACACCAAATCTTTTCAGTCATATCTTCCCCGCACATCTGTGGAATGGAAACGCCTTCCCCCCGATATTGCAGCCATTTCAGATAACAAAACCTTTCACGACGCAATAGCTAACAATGTTTATTCTGAAGGAATTTGATCATATGTTATATCTGTTTCCACAGTGTTGCGTACATTGATTTTATGTTATTTACGCTTTGTGAATGTTGTTTGTTTTATTCTGAAGGAATTTTATTTTATACTACTTGTTTTCACTGTATTATATTCATTGTTCTGTATCATAATTAACCCACTCCCCTCTGTAATGCCTTTGGCCCTGAGAGTACAATAAATAAATAAATAAATAAATAAATAAATAAATAAATAAATAAATAAATAAATAAATAAATAAATAAATAAATAAATAAATAAATAAATAAACTGCATTCTGGGCAAACAACGCGAGAAAAATGACGGACAACTTAGTGTATTCAGGCCAAGTACGAATTAATTGTGCTAGCTCAGTGGATTTCGCTTGTCCGTCGTTCTCTTCGCTGTCCCTTGTCGCAGCGCTGGTAAAGTTTCCGAAGTTTTCAAGGGGTTTCACTTCGGTTATGATATGAGCCATGGCTCCAGACTTATTAATATTCGACTGAACACTTTACTGGCTGTACAACACCCGTCTGCCCCAGAAGTTCAAACCCGCGAATGGTATCACCATCATTTTTATTTTGTTTTCTAGGGGAAAAAGAGGCGTTGCAACGGATGGGAAGAAATGGGAGCACAGTAAAGCGGTGATAGCTTGTTTTGCAGGTGTCGTCGTTGAAGTAGTAGTATCAAATCAGAACCACGGTGGTCGGAATGTTGCAGCAATAAAAAAGGAACGAGCGATGAAAGGAGGCAGAAAAGGGAAGCATTTTCCCCCGCAGCCAAGTCGCTGGAACGAAGCCAAAGGGTCCACTCACGTCCCATTGCGCGCTACATGCGGGCACTGCAGGTGTTAAGTGGTGTGTAGTCCATCATCATGTGCTCGTATTGCTATTTTTAAACCGCGAATGAGAGCCCGCTTACACACACACACACACACACACACACACACACACACACACACACACACACACACACACACACACACACACACACACACACACACACACACACACACACACACACACACACACACACACACACACACACACACACACACACACACACACACACACACACACACACACACACACACACACACACACACACACACACACACACACACACACACACACACACACACACACACACACACACACACACACACACACACACACACACACACACACACACACACACACACACACACACACACACACACACACACACACACACACACACACACACACACACACACACACACACACACACACACACACACACACACACACACACACACACACACACACACACACACACACACACACACACACACACACACACACACACACACACACACACACACACACACACACACACACACACACACACACACACACACACACACACACACACACACACACACACACACACACACACACACACACACACACACACACACACACACACACACACACACACACACACACACACTTTCGCCAAAAGTCCCATTCCATATAAAATAAACGGTTCACATGAAGTGTGGGACACAGCACGTTTATCGATGTTTATCGGGTGACTCCCACACCGGTATCCGAGGAAATAGTCCGCACCCACACATCACCTTGCCGTGGGGGAAAGGCGGCCACTTGAGAAGATCTGCGAGGAAAATATTTCCTTTTCCGCCCCCTTTTCATCTCTTCTCTCTCTTTATATTGCCGCAACGTCCAGACTTTACACGACTGCCTCTACGACGAGACTTGGAAAAGGAAAAAAGGCGGCCGCTTCTCTTTGTTCCGTTCTTTTTTCTCCTTCGTCGCAGCTTATATTTCGCTCTGGTCGCTTCAAGCTTTCTCGCACTTGCCACGAGCCGCTGCTCCTCTCACCCCCTCCCCTTTTTGCTTGCCCCTTTCTCAGCGTTCTGGCCCGGTGCAGTGCGTGTGCTGGATGTTCTCTCGGGCAATCGATTTCTGCAGGGAGTCGTTCGCAGAATCGTTGTTCCGAGCGACGAAATAAAATGAAAAAAAAAAAAAAAACACGACCAGAAACGAGAAATAAATATACGGGAACAACGAGGTTCCTTCCCAGCTTGCGCGGGGCAGAACGGCGCGGCGGCAAAAGCCAGTCAGGGCGAGACAAACGGATGGAAGGAGGAGAAAAAAAAAATGAAAACAGAGATGGAATGTAGGAGCTCGGAGGTAAGGCGTTCTTTTGAAAGAAAGGCAAGCAAGCACAGGCAGGGGTGTCTTGGACTCGTCTCGCCTTTATCGGCTCGGACTAAATCGATCCTTTGGAGTGAAGAGAAAGGGAGAAGGGATGAGAGGCAAAAGAAAAAGGAACGACGGAGGCCGTGAATAAATTGGATATTTATGTGTCTGAACATTCCGCACCGCGCTGTGCTCTCTTCCGGGACTGGGAGAAAAATAAAGAAAAAAAGAAGTTTAGGTTCCTTGCCAAGTGACGTATATGGCAAGCAAGCTTTGAATCCCCACCATATTTTCTTTATTTCATATGTTTGGCTCTGGTTCTCCCCGCGTAATTGAGTTGGTTTAGAGGCACACGATTCTTCAGCGACTCAGTCTGATCACCACCTATGGCCAATGTCACAAGCTACGTAACCAGTGCTTGAAGGTTGTTGGCTTATGTGCTCTTTACAGTCCCTAAGGACTTTTTCATAAGGTTTCTTTATCGTGGTGGTTTCCAAGATCATTATTGACAACAATTAATGTATTTTCGCAGTTATCAACGCAACCCATTTGAATCACTTCGCTGGAAATACGCCTTATAATACGTCGCATAATTTAATTATCGGGGTACCTCGGGGCTGTATTGACTGAAAAGCCTTTGGGAGATTCTAAGGGCGGCATTTCGCATGTTTGTCCAAAGTATTCATAAGTGAAGATTTCCTGCCCGACACTGCATGTGTCAAGCAAAAAATTCTATTCGCAGTAGTATACAGTGCTACTTCAAAATCATACGATTGCTTTATGGCCAACGAAAGCGAGCCCCGTCAGCGATCTACGGGCTTGTAACAATCATGTTCACACTATTAAAAAAATAATAGTTCTGACCAATAAAAGTATTGAGCATCATTTCTCTAATTGGTTTGCCGTCCTGCTGCAGAGTACGCCATGTCAGAGTAGTCATGCAGTTCTGTGTTCTTCGCTGTTGGTTTTCAACCTCTATAGCTATAACGCGTGTTATGCATGACGTTAATTAATCCGCAGAAAAGTTCCTAAGTTAGTTGCGCAGACCTGTGCACATGTGCTGGTCAAATACCGTAGTAAAATCACTGTACCAAGTGCTATGCCCATGCTATTGGTATAGGTCGCGCTCCTATATTGCACGGCATATCCAAGGTCAGAACATATCCGCAATATTATTGGTTGGGATCGATAGCGTTGAGTAGTGCTTTCGGCAAAATAACGCCAAATTTTTACTGACTTTATATATATATATATATATATATATATATATATATATATATATATATATATATATATATATATATATATCAAAAAGCCCAGC
The DNA here is from genome assembly GCF_055883805.1 of Amblyomma maculatum. Classification (NCBI taxonomy): domain Eukaryota; kingdom Metazoa; phylum Arthropoda; class Arachnida; order Ixodida; family Ixodidae; genus Amblyomma; species Amblyomma maculatum. The sequence continues at coordinate 159,167,634 of NC_139346.1, forward strand.
TATCGGTGAACCGCCAAACATTATCGACACTCTATAGTTCAGGCGCAAGGGCAAGTAATCTAGACTTCCTCGGGAGCGATGCATTGCCAAAATGCTGCCAAGGACACAGGCTCCATTTGGAAGAAGACATCGAGCTGCAAACCGCCAAACGAACCTGTAGCAAAATTAAAGGCTTCCGAACGCGTTCGACGTTCCTCTGGCGTTACCCGTCAATTCGTTTTCAGCCAAAACGAGATTACTCTAACCTAACCCAAAGCTGCTGTGAAAGTAGAATTTAATCTCAAGCATGCACTACACACGCCGCAAAGCCAGACTAAGAGTGGACAAAAACAAAAAAAAAAAAAGAAAGAAACGAAGAATGTGGTTTTGGAGGAACCAAGTCGAATACAGAAGGCGCGACAGCGGGAAAGACCTGCTGCAGGCGCGTACAGGGCGGACAGTCGCACGGACTGCACTAGCAAGGCGTCGGCGGTGTAGGGCCGAATCAATTAGCATTCACACTGCCCTCGACACAGCAGCGGCCACTTCCTCGCAGCGCATATCTAATTTTCGGCCGCGCAGTACGTGCTCTTTCCGATGGCCACTTATCGGTGGGCGCGCCGGCCAGCGGACACTCTCGAAGGCCGGTTCGTTACGCAAAGGTCACTCCCGTCGTAATTAATGGCACCGAGCAACTCCGTCGCCCAAGCACACTGCTTTCCGGAGCACTGTTCGGTTGCCGAACCAAAGAGATCCTGCGACAGGGAATATGCGTGGCCTTGCGATGTCCAAGTGCCAGCGGCGCGCAACTTCTTCGGCAGCAATTATACCCGCCGCAGTGCCGTGTTTAGTTACAAGTCCAAGGGGCGAAACGTCACGGTCGATACCCGCTTGGGTGACTCAAATTTACGCACGTCATTATTCTTCTTAATTATTACGGCTAAATAACGAGTTGCTATTCCATTACTACCTATAGCCACGGCTTGGAATCATGGTAGCAGTTTCCCATTGCCCAATAGGCAGCGAGGAGAGCGGTGGAAAGTACGTGACGTGTACGCAGCATGCGACTGTATACGACCACACTCGGCGTCACAGTGCAGAGGTGGGCGAAAAGTGCAGTGAAGAGGACAAATTGTGAAATTCTTTTCTTTACCTCGTTCTTGCGGGTTTCGAATAAAGGGAATGCGTTCTAACTATATGGGGGCGTCCAGTGTTTATATATCAAACACAGTTTTTTGATATCCTGCTGTTTCATTAACTAACGATGCAGGAAATCTTTCGTGCGCTGTGCTGTTATTGTAAAATATGCTACGCTTACGCTTCGCGTTAAGGTAGACACAATAGCGCCATTAACGCTGCATTTTCATTCCTCGAATTTTTTTTGTCAGTTTTTTTTAATAACTATTACTATAACATCAGAACACACCCCAAACATACGTTAGTAGGTCGTACACACCACAACGCGTGCACTGTATGTATAGGTGTCCTTCTAACAAGCCTCGTACAATCGACCCTTCACGGCCTATGAGCTGCGCGCTCGCCTGGCATGCAGATGGCCTGCACTCGAGCACCAATGGTTAAAGCGTTATTTTATTCAATTGCTTCTTTTTTTTCTTAAACACCCTAAATATCAGATGGAGCTACTCACCAATTTTGGCCTCATCTGGATCCTCCTCAAATTAGTAAGCTTTAATTGCATGCGAATGTTCGGAATTCCCTCGCTAGGTCACGTGGTTGTGTCGTCATGACCTTGTCAACCAATCAACATTTTTCACGACTGCAGTTCGAAGCGGCAGCTTTTTCGGTGCAATAAGCTCAATATATGCTATCGCTTAAAAACAGATATACATGATAAGTTAACCAATTGCAAGGAGCCTGTATATAGGCTACCGTCTTCAAAAAGCGGAGAAGTGTGCAATGTATTTAAAGTGTCTTTCTCTGTTATTATGACTTTGGCCCTCTGAGGCAGACACAAAACGTTGATGTCTTTCGGAGTACGCGGCGGTCTGAGTAAATTCCAAAATTATCAATGCAAGGATAATCCCGTCTGCACCCATAGCCAACCAGGAAGTTGGTTTCGCCCTGTTTGCAGTTCTAATATAGACAAGATATTGTTATCTAACTTTTATCTTAGTTTTGTTTCTCAAGCGTGGAACACAGCCACAGGGAGGCGTTCGTCTTCTTTTTCCTTTACCTCTTAATTTCCTCATCAGCCCTCGTCATAGGTCGCGGGGCATCGGGTTCGAGAGCCAGTTTGTATATGCATCCCTCGTCAGACGGGGAGACCCTCGATCAACGCACCGAGAAATGCTCCAAACGAAGAAGAGCACCGGTTTCCGGAAGAGACAAGCCGCTTCAATGCGCAAGCCTGACACGTGGCGCGCCACAGGCGCGAACGAGAGTGCGGCTATCTCGCTCGACGGCTCAGTGCAAACACGTCGCGCCAATGGTTACCGAGATGCGACCCCCTGGTGAACCTTCGAACCTGTCTCGACACCCGCACGCGCGTGCCTTATACAGAGGGACAGCCGAACACACAGAGGCGCCTGCAACCTCGTACAAAGGACGCCGCGGCAGGTGCCAACAGCCAGCCTCGAAAGAACGAGCTTTGGTGAAGAACCATCACTCTTCTTTAGCCAACCGCGGTGAGCGAAGAAACAAAACGGGCTTAGTGGTACCACCAGAGTGCTGGATAGGCCGCTATTGCCGTTACACAGTACCGCGGAATTAAACGCAGCCAAATAAAATAGCGGGGCCGAAAGGACCAAGAGGAAGAGGAGGATGGAAAGGGAGAAGAGGCAAGGCAAGTTAAGGCGGCTCTTCGTACATACGTCGGTCATCGCAATATACAGCAATGCTATATAAACGAACCCAGCGCGCTCGCGATCCTAATTAAACAACGACGACTTCTGACCGCGGCTCGCGCGCGCAAGCACGCGCACAGCTCGACGAAAACTTCCGCAAACATCGCAATCATCGCCGCAGCCGCCTATTGAATCAACGCCAAAGAAGATGAAGATGAGGGGGAAGCCGCGAGAAAGAAGAAACAACGACCGCTACGACGGGCACTGTTCCTCTTGCTCTTCTTGTTCGCTGCGTTACGCGGTGCGCGCGCCATCTTGGGTTCTGCTACTTTTTCCATTTCGTTTTTATCATCTATGTTCTTTTTTTAGTTCTTTTGGCTTGTCTCGAGGGGCCCCGTTCGCAGAGCCCGTCCCGACTCGGCCAGCAGCGCTGAAGCGCGCGCGTGGATTCTTATGCATACATACAACGCCATCTGTCAGCTTAAGCAGACGTTTCTATTTATCTCATCACGAATAGAAGGGCGGCAGGCGTGTAGCGAGCGCCTCGCACTGCCGCGTATGTACACGGCGTTTCCTCCTGGAGCAAGACAGACGCAGAGCCGTCACCCCCGGGGCGAGCACCTCGTACACCAACCAGATAGAGAACGCATAAAACGTAAGTGATAAAAAAAAAAAAAAAAAGCTATATCTTTGGAGTGAGCCGCCGCTCTTCACCCTTCTCCTTCACCCTCCGCCTTGTCACCCAGGGCCTTTTTTTTTCTCCCTCCCTTTCCTCAACGATCACGACGCTGCCGCTGGAGCCGACACGAAAGTCAGGCAAAGTCGAGCCGAGTCAAGACACCGCCGCCAACCATCATGCTCGGAGACCACGTTCAGCAGCAGCAGCAGCAGCACCCCTACTGCTCTGCTCCCCCCACCTCTCCATTCCACTGTTCCCACCAAGGAGCCCATACGAACAGACAGGAAGCGTGAGGCGTCTTGACTGTTCTTCTCCCGTGGACTCCAACGCTATACTTGGCCGCTGCTGCTGCCGCCGGAGTTTGATTGAAAGAGCAGACAAGGTGCGCAACCTCCCCTTGGGTCGCCGTCGTACGGCGGGATGCCTCAACACCGTGCGCGCTAGCTCGCCGCCGTTCTGCGCGGTTATTCGGTAGGCGCAGTAGTGTAGTGTTAGAAGGGAGAGTACGAGCAGCTGTTGGATGTATACTCGGGTTTGGGCGAAACAGGGCGCGCTTCCTTTATCGGCACCGTTGTGTGGTAGTGGTGGTGGTGGAGGAGGAGGAGGAGGAGGAGGAATAAACAAGTAGCGGCAGAGCTTCAATTTCTACCCCACCTGGCAGTCTGCTTGTGAAACTATAGTCCGAGGTTATGGTAGACACTGGCTGTTTCCCTTTTCTGATTATTGCTGATTATAGGCCTTCTTTCGCACGTAATGGCCATGACCACCCCTAAGTAATTTCTTTTTTTTTTCATTCTCAAAAGCAAGTGCCTTCCCCAAGTTTAGTGCAGCGATGCCACTGGTTTAATTTTGCTTTCAGCTAAATTTTCGATTTCACCTCCGGAATGTCATTAGATCTCATAGAAAAGCGCTCTGCGATATCTCACAAGTGCCGGAAAGAGAGAGAAAAAGAAAAAAAAAGAACGAGTGACGCCACGATAGCCGGAAAAGGGCAGCAAAATGATCGGCGAAGACTTGTTTGTTCGTACTTAATTGATTACTTCACCGTATGGACACTCCGTTGATATTTGCATCACAGTATTGATGTCTCTTCGTCGAGGCTCGAAATGTCATCTATATAGAGCAACAGTAATGCTCGAGCCCGCTTTATTATCTCGATGTATTCGATAATGTGCACAGAAACTAGCGTGGATGTAATTTCTCCTGGTCACTATATCGCGATTTACAGCCGGACGCGCTTAACAGTATTAACCGAGACATCGCGGGAATTAGCATCTGCGGCCGCCCCAGCTGGTGCGCGCGCTTCCACGACTGACTCCCTCCATATAACCCTTCCTGGTTTCGTTTTCAAAAATAGTTTCACCTCTCTCCTGCAGCCCAGCCATATCTCGGTGAATTCCGCCAGGTCACATGAAACTCCGTACTAGTATATGCTCGTCGTCCACTAGGGTACGCACGGTGATCGGGCCGCACTCAATATAAACGCTTTTTTTTTTTTTTTTCTACAGCGCGCGGCCGACTGTTGAAACGCTGCTTAGAGCACCGTCTCGTTTCGCCGGTGAAATATAAAACGCGATCCGCTCTCGGCCGAGCATTTACATTTCTTCAGCACGGGCTGACCCCTGCGACCGGCCGCAGCTCCGTTCACTCTTTTCACTCTTCGCTGCTCCATGTAGACATTGATTCAAAACGAAATAAAGACCATATGATCTTTCATCTAACCCCGTGCAAGGATGAGTGAGAAGCAGATGGCTTTCGCGAGAAAAAAGAAAAGAGTGGTTCGGTTTGTTGTGGCCGCCCGCCTTTGGCGCCCGCGGGAAAGAGGACAGGGAGCCGCGGGAAAACTAAAAGGGGGAAAATAAAATGGCGCTAGATGGTGATGAACGAGCCCCAGCAAGCAGTGCGCGTACCGTTTCGTGTGCGTATGTGCAGCGCTGACTCCAGATTGTCACGAGTTTCAGATACACGTTAACTTTCAGTCCGTCTAACCTGCGGATAGACCGGCCGAGAATCACTACATGTGCTGACGCGGGCACTGCAGGACGCGCTCGTGGGGTTACGATCGGTTATGTGCAGTATATGTAGTCCACTGTTAAAGGAAACGTGCGATATCGTGGCCTACGTGCTTCACGAAGCGCTGAAGCCGGCAATCGGTGCGAATAGGTGGTGGTGGCAAACATTTACTAGATTTTTTTCTTTTTGTTTTATGCGAGGAGGTGTTCGGCCCGAGACCCTACTGGCCCAGGTCATCACAAATATAGGTAGAATTCCTATTCCGGAGCCCCAATGGCGTCTAACGCCGCTCGCGCCCTGGCGACCAAGGTCCGCTGGGACTGTAGGTCATGGCAGCTGAGCAGCGCCGCCTCCCAGGCCTCCCTAGAAGGGTGGGTGATGAAGAATTGGGAACAAAGGGGATTGAATGGGCAGGCCCAGACCATGTTGAAAACGTCCGAGAAGGTCGCTACACACAGGCTACAACCTCCATCACAGTCAGTATTGAAGTGTTTCAACGCTGCCAGCACAGCATTGTATTTGTAAAAAAAAAAAAAAAAAAAAAAGATCGAGAAAGGGTTTTTCGGCCACACTCTGGATCCTTACATGGTTCCGGAAAGTGCGGCACCATGTGCCGCGCTTTCCATATGCCACGCTGCACTAAAGCAGGCGGTGCTACTTACTACGCATGTGCCTTGTGACATTATTTGCCGCACGCACTCGCGGCACAGCTCCGCGAAGCGCGTCAGCCACGCTGTGTCACACGTTCCCTTTAATAGTGGACCGTACCGTACATTGTCTCCAGCGGACCGCAGCATCAATGCTCTGGCTTGGACAAAGTTTTACCGAAGCTGAAAGGGAAAAAAAAAAAAAAAAAGCAGAAATGCTATAAATGCAGTCGTCTGAGCTACAAATCTAAAAAGGGCACGAAATAACTGTGCGATAATATAGCCCCCATTAGGAGCAAGAGTGCAATAGACCGAAGCTCCGCACGCAGCGGCGCTGTCTAGTCTAACATGCAGGTTCAGCTTTCAACGTATCTCTCCTTCCGTTCTTCGGGGGAAAAAAAAAAAAAATCAAAATCACAACGCTCTTTATACATGTCCGGTGAAAGTATAGAAATAGGCATGATAGAGCGAAGCATCTCCAGAACTTGAGACGTTCTTTGGTTGATGACGTCTTACGCATCAAAGAAACGTTTTGGAATGTGACACTGCACTGACACTGCCGCAGTGTCAATTTAGACAGACCGTAGGGTCACATCTTCAATAAGGTAACCGCGGCCAGCACCGAGACCGTGACCTTGTTCTCAGTTACCCAACGCTACGTGGCTGAATACGCCGAAAGTGTCGAGGAAAAGGAGAAATTACTTTTCTTTTTGTATGTATACATCATGTAGATACATTTGTATGTGTTTTTTGTGCGTATAAGCAGGCAAACCCAAGCGGAAGGCAACCCACGTTCTCAAACAGCGAGGCTCGCACACTGACCTTTCCGCCTTGTTATAAGCTGCGGAGAGAGAACCCTCCTGCCAGACTTGGACAGATATCATCCGGTGCTGTCCGTCAAGCTAACAACTCGTCGCTGTGCCGGCGCGCACGCGAGCGTATTCCCTGCGGCAGGCAGACACGAATCTTTTCCGATACTTCGTTAGGCACTGACCCAATCAATCAGTTCGTATACATGACCGAAACGAATGAGAATAGCAAATAGGGGGGAGGAGAAGAAGAGGAGAACGTGGGGAGAGCTGTGCCGTGGCTCCGCAGCCTTCGGTCACAGACGAAGGCAATAAACTTGCGGCCGAAGGAGGCGGCCGCGAGAGCTTGGGACAAAGCTTGCGCAGGACCCACCCCGCACCCTCCCTGCTCAGCTCCTTTTGATAATGCCGCCAGTCGTGCGGCCGCGTGCGCTCGCTCACACAAGGCGCGCAGCCGCCACCACTGTCCAGCGCGCGCGGTAGCCGAGCCCAGTAATTATCAGCGAACCGCTGGCTAATTAGCATCGCTGCCCTAACGAGCGCCGCGGCTGGTATTGATTTTGAAATTGGCTGCCTGCCGCTGCTGTACATGGCTCCTGCGCTTTGTTGAGTGTTCATATGTGTACGTGTGTGCGGGCCACTTGGTGTTGCGCGCGTGTGCAGCGGCGCCACGCACACAAAAGCTTGCGACAGAGGGAGAGCTGCTTCGTGCTTCTATAAAAGAATGCATGCAGGAGCCAGAGAAGCAGCGGTGGCGGTTTGTTCGGCTCGCGATCCCGCAACTTCGGGCCGTTGTTCTTCGCCACGCTGCTTTCAGCCTCCCCGGCTTATGTTTCCGGAGAATAAGGTGAAAACAAGTGGTACCCGCTTTCCCTAGTTTTCCCGATATGGGGAGGGGGCGGATGACTTTTACTACGGGGAAACTTTTCTCCCCCCTCTTGGAGTAACTCCGAGGGGAAAACCAGTAAGGCGATCGAGCGCTAGCCACACTTGTGGACTGCACTTTATATTCTGGCGCTTCCGGATGGCTTATTCCCCGAGCGCGACTTTGCATGTGTGGTCGAAGTTGTTGTTCGTGCTGGCGGACTCTTAATGATACAAAACGGGCCGCTCTTGGCATGGAAGATAGTTGGCTGAGGAGAAACCGCTCAATGAGCTTGTGTTCGCGGCGTGCTCCTCCAGCTGAGAGACACAATAGACAGCAGTCGCGCGTGTTAGGGCGTGCGCGCTGTTAAACGACCCAGTTAACTAATTGGTATAGCCGCTTCAAGTGTACCTTGGGGCTATCGAGTTTAGCTGCGCTCTCATTTACTGAGGCTTTTCTCAGAGATATGTTGCGGAAAGCGAACAGAAAGCTCTTCGGGCGCAAAGTCCGAGTGGTAAAGGCTACTGCATACATCTATCGCGTTCGTATAAAAACGAGAACCATAACTGATGTAAGAGCAAGCGGCACGGTACAAAATCTGGCTCTTGGATTACCGTGTAGTGACGGCACAAAATTTGTTCACTAGCGGAAAGAGGCATGACGACCGAGCCACTTGGCAACATTAATCATTCACGATCCCACCTAAAGAAGAAAAGCGAGTAGACACACTCCTTAGAGCTGTGAACGAAACAGGCAGGTGGCAGCTGTCAGCTATCATGGCTGTGCACATATTGGTCGCCGGACTTTGTGACGTCACGAGACCACATGACATGGCCGAGTTGGCTGGCGCTGTCGATTCGGGCTTCACCTTTGAGAGGGGAGGGTGAGATCGGAATCCAGCCCTCGAGTACCCTTCGTTTAGCGTCTTGGCTCAATAAAAAAAAAAAAAATAAAAAAAAATCGACCTTTCGGCGATTAGCCGTATCTTCCAGACGTACGTTTTACACGTCTACGTACGTACGTATACGTACGTTTTACACATATATCAAACGTCCAGTGCACGCATTTTGTTTGCACATGCCAGTGTCGGGACGTCAGAGCACATTAAGAATCCCACGAGGTTGAAATTTCCTGAGTCCTCCACTAAGGCATCTCTCATAGCCTGAGTCTCTTTGGGACGTTAAACCGTACAAACCAAACAAATCCATTTTGTTTGCTTGCTGTGATGATTCCGAGGGTGCAAGAACGGGTTAACAAACGGTTCACAAAAGAGCTTATACGCCAAAATTTCTCAAATATGCCAAGCGTTGTAGGTGCCTGTAATCTCTCTATCTTTTCCTCCCTTTGCTGTTTTTATTGATGAAGACAAATACGCGCACAAAAATAAAGAAAACATCTCGCTGAATTGCACAATCTGAACTGCAATACTAACAGGCAGCGCGGACCAAAAAACGTTGGCGCGGACTGGGCGTACACTTATTTTTCTTTTTTCATGGCCCTCCTAAGGTAGGTGCATGGCCTAGAGCATAATTTACCAGGTTCAGTAAAGATTTTTTTTTTATGATAATTACTGTTAGCTTCCAATATATCTTGATTCCCAGTGAGCTGTGTCCAATTTCAACTCAAGCTTTTCTAGATTCCACATTTCATTTTCTTTATTCACCCCGCTTCTTAAAATCCGGAAATATTTTCCACGAACGAAAATCTGTTCTACGCTTGGACCTCAATAGTGAGGAGAAATGACTACATCTTTGACATTCTTGGCGTTGAAAAACAGGTTAGCGCTAAAGAAGACGGACACAAGACAGGGATACAGGACGACGTACTTGTTTTACCCTCTGTGACCATCTGGTTTTGCGCTAACCTATTTTTTGATTGAAGATGCACGAACTATACCACAGCAACAAGGTTTACTTCAACGTTGAAACAAATCGCCCAAAGCACCCTTATCAAGCATCCTATAAGCTCTGCAATAACTTCACTGCAGCCTAATATCGGGGCATAAAGGTCACAAATTTTAACCTTGCGAAATCTATACTACGCGCAACTCTTTACCAGATGTAGAGAAGTTGCTTGAATGTAACGTGGTGCCCTCGCGAAGTTATAAAAATCCCCCCCCCCCTCCCCCTCTTTCTGTCAAGTTACGAGTCCGCTGAAGCAAGGAGCAACTGAAGAAACCAAAGCAAGTGTTGTACAGCCATTCCCTTAGTCATGACTGGACCCATCAGCAGCACATATTGAAGCTGTCAGATTTATTGTCACCGAGGGCTTATATAATAAGAAAACCGAGACTTTCACGTGGGAACAGGAAAAGCTTTCAGACTTATCGCCATACCATGTAATGCACAAGTAAGAGTGAGAGCTGCGCCGGACCCGTCTCCTCTTTTTCATTCCCCTCCCCATATCGCTTACCGAGAGGCCCATCTGAATCACGTGACCACAGATGTCGCATTGTCGAGAGTGGCCACATGCAGGACCCGATAAACGCTCTTTGATCTTATCAGTTGCGAAATTCCGTTTCGAAACCCGTCTTATTGCCCGAGCCCAATTCGCTAAGGGTAAGCCGGGCTCATACGCGCATGGCAGGCAGCTATTGCTGGCTAATTGGTAGCGCTTTTCGAGCTATGGAAATCCATCTCAACGCCAAAAGTGGCGTGACAGCCTGCGAACTCCTCAGTTTCCAGGCCCGAATGACAGATTTAGTTATATGGGCACTTTCGCAACTGATACGTTCGAAGCGTTCAGGGTCCGCATACTCAGCAGGGCTTAAGCCTACCCGTAGAGGACGCATTTATATTTAATAGCAGGTGAACTATGAACTTTCTGGCAAAGACATATAATGACGCCACAAGGAGTTTATAGGACGGATAATGTTCTTCCCATGCATCTGTAAAAACATTTATGCTTAAAAAAAAGAAAAAGGCTGCCGACAGGAAGCTCAAACAGACAGGGCCTGTTGCACGGAAGCACGAAATTGGGGAAACGTGCCATTCGACAGTTCAGCGAATAGCGTAAGAGCACTCCGTCACACAGCTGCGGCTGTCGAAGAAAGAGAAGCAGGTTTGGACACAGGTGGCAGGTAGAGGCTGCAGAAGCCAGGCGACGGGCAAGCCAGCGCTCTTCGAGAAAACACGCAAAGGGGAGAGCGACTGTAGGAGAGCAAGAACAACAACAACAACAAAAAAGAAGGAACGAGGCAGTGAAAGCGGTTGAACTTCCACGAACTGTCGCGTAAACAAGGGCCCTCAAACAAAAGGGAGGGGGAGCGTGCAGCTCGCAAAAAGGCGAAATTAACCATAGCCGCGCTGTTGACGTCTATTGTTCGCCTTGTCGCGGGTGCACGCCACGTGCTGAGAAGGGCCCCGGCTGGAACGACCGGTGGTGTCGAAATATACGACTAAAGGAATGCGCCCATATGAGCTAGCCGATTTTCAATACGGTGCCGCTGCTATAAAAGGCGGGGCAAATGTGTTGTGGCGCTTGCTTTGCTAGCTAGCTATAACTTGTTTATGAGGTCCAGAAATATGAACTGCGCTTACTAAACGTGACGCGTATGGCGAGCAAACACGTATTGATAGGATGCAGGCACCTGTATCATGCCGATATGGTGTTGCTCGCGGTAGAAGAACGTAAAAAGAAGCTTCCTGCCATCATAACGAAGTTATTTTGCGTATTTTTAGGTTTAAACCAAGCCCAGGCAGTACAAACTATTGGAAAATGCATTGCCAACGCTGTACTCATATTGGGCCGTAGTTCGTGCTGCTTGGGAACGTAACGACAGAAATTCTCGTCCTAAACCGACAGCGCAATCGTATATTTGAATGAGAGAACTGGCTGTGTCGCGACAACAGCGGCCGAGAAATTGTACGCTATAACTGCTGTCGTTATAACCGAGAGAGAAAAAAAATGTATTTTAGTGCTAACCCTATCGCCATTTTTATTGTGTCGGCTCGTTATTAATACGAATAGGCTATGTTGGCGCCGGAAGTGTCCTCAAAATGTGTCGCCGGAATCCGCTCCCCTCGTAACGTCATTGCTAAGTGGCGCCATCATTCAATGATCGGATGAGAACTGTAAGTCATGGTATAAAGAAGCGCTGTATCATTAACGAGTCGCGAGTCATTATTCATGTGACATGAAAGTTTGAAATCGCGTAATTCTTCAGCTATGATTCATGTGAGTCAAGACTCACGAGGCGTGCGAGTCATGCAATAAAAAGTGCTGAGTCATGCCGGTAAGTAGATGTAGAAAGACGTCTACTTGAAGCCACCAACGTCGCGCCCAACGCTAATGCTTTCGCATTCTCCCAGTGCAGTTTCTGCAGTGATCTCTAGTTTTATTGCTTTTCTCTGCTTAATATAAAAGTGCAGTTTATATTTCCAAACAAAAAAATATAGTTTGTCGATCTTGCTGCAGAAAAAATATGATTTGTTCGCATTTACAACGGGAAATTATAGTACTATATGATACGAAACTATTCAGACCAGGAGTCTTGATCACTAATGGTTATTAAAGAACGTGTGAAAGTAGAGATTTGTGATTCTAGCTAATTCCGCAGAAGCTAAGAGTACATACTCATTTTGTTCTGTTGGTCTCGAGGACGCAATTACTGAGCTTTTCTAGATAGTCAGTGACACTTCAGAGATATTCAATAGACTGATTTGGGAAAAACCAGGCCGTTTGGTGGTATTGCCGTTAATTAATTAAGGGGGTAAAATGAGGCACATGATTGAGGACCCAAGTAAAGTGCATCGACATGGCTCAAGAATTAATACGAGGAAATATATAGTTAATGGCTCAGCAATCAAGAGAAAGGAACGACAGATTTCAACAGGTATAGCGAGGTGTTGGAAGTATTATAGGATATTGGTTTTGATTGTGGGGTTAAACGTCGCACAGTGAGTCAGGCTATATGAGAGATGCCGTAATGGAGGGCTCCGAAAATTTCGAACATATGGGGTTCTTTAACGTGCACTGATATTGAACAGCACACGGGCGCCTTGCTTTTCGCCGCCATCCAAAAGCGGCCGAGATTTGATCCGCACTCTCGGGCATAGAAGTTGAGCGCCTTAACCATGCTGCACTATAGCGGCGAGGGAAATATTGGGATAGTACATCTACAAAAATATTTATTTTTTAACGTATATGGACAAAGGGAGAAAGGGAAAAAGAAAAAAAAACGAAAGAAAGGCGGCGAATACTGCTGGCCTAGTCATTTCGTTTTAAAAACTTGCAAATTCTGAACAACCGCAACAGTTAAACCTTTTGATGCCTACCTAGCCAAGTAGTAACTGCACACCTGGATGAATACAAATAAATTATGTGGTTTCCTACGTGGACATAGGCCACCAACCACCGCGGGTTCGAGCGTCGCGCGAGCCGAAGCCCCGGTCAGCCGTTACCACGCGCACCCTGAAACACCGCAGCGCGCTTTCAACCTCCACCGGGAGGAGAGCACTTCGCTGCAAGGACACCCACCTCCAAGTTCACGAAGGAGACGTTTATTGAAACGCCATCCTCCAGCGGCACATACACACACACGCACGCACACACATACAAAATATACAAAACGCACAAATGACACGGAGTGCGCCGCAAGCACGCAAGGGCGTGCTGTGATCTCTCTCTCGCAGTAACCAGAGGGTTCCTTTGAGAGAAAGTGGGCAACCACCGCAAGGTACGCCTGTCGCGGATCGTTGGATCACGATCGACAGGCTCGAGTTGCGCTCTCAGGTACGACCCGGAGCAGACGAACTCGAGTACACACTGGTCTGCGCGGACAAAGGCCGGCAGACAAGAACAGTAGCGTACGCACCTTGCGATGTCTCGGAGGAGTCTCCCTCTGAGCTCCGCTCGGACAGTCGCGCGAGCGCGGCTGTCGAAGCGGTGCCCTGTTCCCGCCAAAAGGCGCCAATGGGAACAGCCACTGGGACGCCAGGGCGGAGCTGTGGCCCGAACGACAGTGACAAGTCGTCCGAGCCCCTCTCCGCCGCCTCAGGCGGGAGAAAGGGAACGAGGAGAACAACTGGGAAGCGGGCGGCGGCCGCGCAAAGGGCAGCCGCAGCAAATCCGAATCCCACAATTATTAGACGATAACATGTCTTATGTCGTACTTACTCTCCCGAAATGACTCAGGCTATTAAGGTAAGCCGTAGGGGAGGGCTAACACCTTTAACAGCGCGATAACGCCTTTAGCAGCACCTTTTCAATCCGCGAATTTTTGGCGTTGCAAATAGTTTGGTAAAGTTTTGAACGTCTTTAGTTGGTTCGGTCTGTTTGGGGAAAGGAAGGCGCGACATTTCTCTCACTCCTCACTGGACACCTGCCGTTACAATGAACGGCGTATAGAATGGGAGGTACGTAGCAGTCGGTTCGAATGACCGTTAAAAACTAGCCTCGACTGAATAACAGATGGATGCTGAATGGCAAGCGAAATAGCATGACGTCACCCTAAACGCTGCACAAAGAAAGGTTGCGTCACAGTTCTGGTACAAAATCATGCGCACATTTACTCTTTTTTTTTTTTTTCTTCCCCTATACGTTTCTCCCAATTCGGAGTTATAGCGACCGCCACGGTAACTGTGACACCTTATCAGCCGAACTGGCTCTACGCTCTCTCGCCTATGATGTATTGCTGGTAGAATAACAGGGTTGGCTTGCATAGGCACACGGCAGTTCCACGTTGTCATCGCAGCATAGCCCCGATAAATCGGTTGTATTGTGCCAGTGTTCACCGAGGGTGGCGGAACTCGGGGGCTATACGAAAGATGTTTGAAAATGATTTCAAGACAAGACAGCGTGCCACGGAAAGGAAAAAAAATATTCTGAGAGCACTGTGGAACCTACACTGCAGAAATCATCACAGTGCATCACGTTTGCTCTCATTATCGTTATCAACTAAATGCACAGTCATTATCACTGGTCATTGTCATCATTGTCATCATTGTCATTATCACTATATGCATCGTCATTGTGATCGTTACTATCATCCTCACGGTAGACATGGAGAATTATGACTTCGCGGTCCCGGGCGTGGCGCAGTTAGTTAAAGCGCTCGGCTGGGGATCCGGCTGGGGTCCGGCTGGGGATTACCGATAGAGACAGAATTTTTTATTTTTCTGATGACGTCATCAGGATGATTGACAAGAGACACATCAACGCACAGTTCCGATGCACAGATCCTGCGCACGAGATTTTGTTCCATAATCCTAGAAAGCTTTTCGACTTAAAAACAGGCACGCGAAATATTAATGGCAGAAAGAGAGTAATGCGGATCACGAAGCAAACTTCTCTAGGTGATTTCCTAGGGTAAATTAGTAACAAAATGTAGAATTGGGCGGGATATCGACAAGCATCATTACAAGTAACGGCTGGCTCAACGAAAAAAAAAAAATCTACATATAAGCTATCGGATGGAATTCTGGTTGATAGATTGGGGCAGGAATGTTGTTGGGCAGGTGGTTGGCGCACAACAGATGCCTGGCAAGCCTCCCGAGCACCATTGCTCCTTCACTAAAGCGTTATTAGCACGATAACGATGATAATCCCCAGCAACCATTTCACTTCAAGGAGGCGACGGTCATTAGCTAGCTCTTTCCACGGGAAACGTAAGAAGTACAAAGGAAAAAGATGTTTCACTCCTAAACCTGTTTTCTCAAAATCCATACCGTCAATTAATTTCCCTAATAGCTATAGCATATAGCTTCTCACTCCCTGAACCAATTCTCCAACTCTCCTTACTAAACTTACCGGCTAATTTTAAATCCCAAATCATTTTGGACCACTGTGGTTGCAGTGCCTTACAGTGGATAAGAATACGCTACATTCTTTTCAAGTCTCGCATACAGCTGTTACAGCAAATATCGTCTAAGACACCAAATTTGTTGAAATGACGACAGAAGCCATAGACACGGATCCGAGACCTGGTTACGAGCCGTAATGAAGTGTGATCAAATATTGCCGAAGTAAGCTATATATATATATATATATATATATATATATATATATATATATATATATATATATATATATATATATATATATATATCTGTTTCCAATCAAGATTCACAAGCGGCTCTGACGAACGACCACTGCCAGCTACGGAGATAGTGTATATGCGTATACTTCGCCTCTCAGCGCAGGAGTCCAGCGCGAAAGCCCGATGGCAGAGATACAACACCACGACAGAGGCTATGCTGCACGCAAAACGTAATAATGAAAAACGAAGAGACGACAGGTAAACTTCGAGACGGTAACGAGTGAGAGGAGGAATATTTTTAATCGGAAGGGTGGCACTTTGTTCTGACAAAGAAACTTCACGCGGAGAGAAAATATAATGCAAGAAAACGTTACAAGATCATGACAGCTCATTTTTACAAAACGCGGCTCACCGCAGTCTGCCAACAGCGTGAGCATGAAGCTCGCTCGCTTGCAACCTCTTCACCACTCCTAAACTACACCTCCCACCCTCCCTGGGGCGGGTTTATGAGTTGTTCTTGGAGCGAGCGTTGGGAAGGGGGGAGGGGGTGTCCCATTGAACGATGTGTTCAACTTTATTGGCCAAAGAAAAAAAAAAAAGAAAGAACAAAGGGAGAGGGGGTTCAGCGTGTTTTTGCCGTGTAAAGTTTCTTGCTTTAAATTAGGCCCTGTATGTCGAAGCCGCTCTTCGCCCGTGCTCGCACACTCGGAAGAGTTTCGGAACAGTTACAAAACGCAGTTCGCGCTGTGTGGCCTGCTACATTACATATCCTTTTTTCGTTGTCTGGTTGAAGTTCGAAAGAAGAAGACGTGATTCGCGGATACCTGCACGCTTTGTACGTTACCCCTGCGGCCACCGTCTGCTGAAAACGCGGTCTTGCACGCAGCTCACCATATGCTCGTATCTAACAGAACCTGCGCGTATAGCTAGCTGCTGGAGGCATTATGGCAGCAGAGCGTTATACGTCCCTCTGAGGTCAACAAAAGCGTCTGGCACGTCATTGTGTGAGGCGCTTCAGCGAACTCTATGCCACGAATGCGCTCTATTCAAGCGCTATTCGTCGTTGCTTAACGCGAACACCTCGCAAACTAAACGCTGTTATGACCTTTGTGTCCGGAGAGACACGGTTGCAAAAGAGCTGGCGGATTTAAGAAGGGCTTGCTTGCCTAGTCCGATAGCTGCGTCGGAACAAAGAAAAACGTGGAAGAGATTCGCAAGCGTCATTCCCCTATGAAGATGATACTTTTAAAGGTTTTCTAATGACTGTTTTAGGCCGAATATCTCCTATTATTTTAATTAATTAATTTAAAGCTGGGTGTTCTGACGTCCCAAAACTCATGGTCTATGAGGGATGCCGCAGTGGAGGGCTCTGGATACTATAGTATGCACTGCCCTGCGTTTCTTTAAAGTGCGTTTTTCTTCACGACGAATATTATACGACCAATCTGTGTGGCAGACATTAACGAACGTCCGCAGCTCATCGCATGCAAGCATGTGGCGAATTGTAGACACAAACACATTGCAGAAAAGTGACTCAAACAAAGAGAGACCTGGGCCCGTATTCCGAGTTTGCGCCGTTATCGAAGTGTCGCTATCTCACGTGACCTCGAGTCATCTGATTGGTCGAAACGCCGGAACTCGGTGGTGCCACTGCGGAACCGGAAGAGGTGGCAACATCATTTTCCAGCGTTTCCACCAATCAGGTGACTCGAGGTCGGGTAGATAGCGACACTCACGATAACGACGCAAACTCGGAATACGGGCCCTGGAGGTAGAACATCCCTTCGCCTTTTAATAAATCCTTCGATGCGTAGCAGAGGTGTACACATATATAGTGGCGCTCTGCACAGCACGACCTCGTGCTCGCTTGCATGTTCCCCTTAATATTGGAAGACACTGTAGATGGTGTGAAATATGAATGAGAACGATCAGTTTTCACAGCAAGACGAATTATTTCGTTATTTATCTAATACATATGAAAAAACAAAAAGACGGCTTTTAGATACTACATGCCCAAAACAATTTGTTAACAAACAAGGAAAAGTGCGTTTTTCGTAATAGTTACGGAGTAATCCTTCATTGAAAGTTTAAACTTTGCTCCTTTCCACATTGAGCGACTGTGTGCATGTTTTCAGAAGCCCTGAACAGTCCCTTTGTATGAAGGAAGTGACGTAGGAGTCAGCTAACCTCCCAACGTTACACGGATCGGCGCCTTCACTTTTGAAAATTGAAACATGCAGGAAGTGTCACTACTATGCGAGGAAACTGTCATACGTCCACGTCATACAGTGTTCCTCTTTTAACGACTAAATTTTATCTAAATAAATTAAATAAAGAAAAACTGTCTTTCGAGCGATTTTAATGACATCGCGTAAGAAACGAAAATCAAAAGAAACGGTGGAAAGTAAACCATGAGCTTCAGAAAATGAAACAGCGGGCATCTGACAGCAGCTGCTGGCCTCAGAAATGGCTCCATACACGCGGCTTGTATTCACGGTCCTCAAACGCTCTTGGTGCCTGGAAATTCGACAGTTGTGGCTCGCCCTTCGTTTCCTGTTTGCGAGAGGCAAGCTGGAGTATTCGAGTTCGTTTTATTTCCTTTTAATTCTCGCACAAGTTCAGCCATACGCTTTCTTTCCAGGCGGTCGTAAAAGAGCGCAACCCTTTATTCCCCATATACACTTACGTGCGGTTTAAAGAACGCGACGTGCTCCACATAAAGTAGAAAAGCCTATTCGGAGAACTTAAGAACTGAAGGCAAATAAAAGTGTTTCGCCAGTAAATCAAGCAAATATCATTTAACCGTTGCGGGAAACGCGTTCTAGGCTGATGCTATCCGTGCTACAGCACTTCGTTGCTTTGTGTAATGGCACTCGTGGAGATTTTTAACTAGTGTTTGCAAAGCTCTATGTCTCTCTCTCTCTCTCTCTTTCTTTTTGCAAGCAGAAATTCCAAACGGAAAGAAATAGAAAACAGCCAATTACCCTTGTTGACAGTAAGGCGAAGCACGCGTAGAGCAACAACTAAAAAAATGAGAAAGGCAAAGTAAAAAAAAAAAATTACAACAACAATTAGCATAGCATAGGCACGTTCCTCCAGTTGCAGTAATGATAGGAAAAAAAAGTAATTTCGTAAAGAATAATTAAGTGCGTGATGTTATAACGCACATGTATCCAATGCCTGTTCACATCCACGCTGATGAGATTCGAACTAATTGCGGAAAGATACCACCGCTGTTTCCCCATCACGTAACAGGCAATGCAGCGGCGGCGCGTCAAGAGGGCATTAGAATGCGACCAGGCGTGTCGCCGTATAGTACGCAATCGGCTCGGCGGTCACGCAAAGCGGTTATCACCAAGACCCCGCTGAATAGCGTACGACCGAAACGAAAAACAAAGCCCAAGGCGAACGAGATGCGCAATGCACTAAGAAAACAGAAAAAAGAAAAGGAGAGCGATTCAAATGGAAAGATTACTGATCTTGTACGCACCTTGACTGTGAAACCGAAGGTCTCAAGGAGACAGGTGGCGACCGCGCACAGTCAGTTTTGGTCACGGCGACGTAACGCAGACCTCGTCATCTGATGGCTCACGATGTCAACGAAAGAGGGTTTGTCACAAGTGCGATCCCAGCACAGCACGCGACTCACAAGCGGTTCGGGTCACAGTAACGAGCCCAACACTTGCGGCAACTATGTGACGCAAGAAACAACACTCAACGTGAATGTAGTGGAGACAAACAATGTTCCGGCTGTCCGGTCTCTCTCGTCCTCCTCTGCCCGGAAGCGCGCTGGATGGGCGTCCGAGGAGGCGCGAGCTTCAAATGCTCGCCGATAAGGAGGAGATTGTCGCAACCCCTTCAGAGTAGCGGCGAGAGGAATCGCCGTCGTCACGCGGAAGCAGAGGAAGTTCTGCCCTCCCCGCGCAAGCTGCTGCTTCTCCGCAGCAGACGAAAAGCCGAAACCGCAGTCGACGGTGAGACGGTAGCAGCAGACGACCTCACTCTTCTTCCGATCCGAGACAGCGCAAAGCCAAGCCGAAGCCGCGCGTCAAGTCGGAAGAAGAACGCCTCTGCAGCAGACGAGCTGAGCTTGTTTCCGCGCACCGTTTTCTCGCGGAACCCTGAAGATTCCGGATGAGGAGGATTCAGATGGGAATTCCACAGTCAGTACATCTGCGGCGGGAGGCGGTTGCAGTAGTAGCAGTGATCGGCTTCGCGCGTAAAGCGTTTGCCGGGCAGTTACGCCCCCACGCAGGCGCACTCACTGGCAAAATCGTTCACTCCGTTACGCACGCACAAACGTGCACAAACGCCACGGCGCTGGCGGTTGGACAGCGGCCTGGAGAAGGTCTCCCTGTAATGCGGCCGGGCACTCCTGCCGCAGTCGTCCGCTTCTCATTGATTCGCGGCGACGAAGGAGAGCGCGCGGCGCTGCTCAGCGCCGAGTCAAGAAGAGAAGGGTAGAAGGGGGGGCGTACGCGACCGGCGAACAAGCACCGCTCCTCGGCGGCGGCGGCTACCGGCGCAGGAAAGAAGAGTTGCAGAGGGGAACGGAGAGCGACGCCGATAGCGGCAGAAAGCGTGGAGAAACGCGGCGGCTTGCTTCGCGCTGCCGCCGCTAGAGGGAGATAGCAGCGGCGCCTCTTTAGCTCCTCTGCGTTCTTGTCTCCCCCCTCTTCCTGTGGACATGAGGCAACGTCGAGATCGTTGTGGCTGCGTCTTGACGTCGTTTCGGCCTTTACGCGAGTTGCATGCTCTCTTCTTTTTACATCCCCGCCTCGGTCACTTTTTCTCGTTTTTAAGGTAATTTTATTTCTGATCTCTTTTTCCACCATGTGTATGTGTGCGTGTCTGGAGGGGAGGGTAGCGTGCGTGCGTGAGCCGTTATTCCCGCCTCTTATCCATTTCTGCTAGAGAGGGGTATTTCGTCCGTTCTATCGTTATTTACGCAGTCTTACGAGCGCCGTACGCGCAGTTTTGTATTTGTTTATTTTATTTCTTCTGCTCGGTGTGTTAATTCCTGTATTTTGTTTTCCTTCAGGGCTCCAAGGCACTTGGCGAGCCCCAGGCGAAGTGCAGTGCCATTCAGGACCACAACGTTTTCAGATGTGGACTCGAGCTCAGCTCCGACACCGATCATTGAACGCCCGCCGGTATTTGCGCAATCGTCCTTTCGCTCTTAAAGCAGGGAGAGGTGGTGCGAACCGTCCTCTCTCC
This sequence comes from Amblyomma maculatum, assembly GCF_055883805.1. Classification (NCBI taxonomy): domain Eukaryota; kingdom Metazoa; phylum Arthropoda; class Arachnida; order Ixodida; family Ixodidae; genus Amblyomma; species Amblyomma maculatum. Next base: position 159,188,625 of record NC_139346.1, read on the forward strand.
TCTGCTTCCTCTCTGTCACTTCTACTTCCCATCGCAATCTCTTTCGGTCGCTCGTCATTCTCCAAACGCCCCCAACGGAAAGATCGATAGGCGAGTGAACTGAATGTAAGATGGAGATTGCTAAGATGCTCCTTCCAGTCATTTTATAGTGAAGGTGCTTGCTGCACTTTCTCTGGGGTGAAATAAATACGACCCAGCGCCGCAATATGTCGTAACTAAAGTAAAGGTGTAAAATAAGAGCGGATGAAAGGGGGGGGGGGGGGGGGGGGGGACACAATACCGGTACTGTACCGTGTTCAACTGGAAGACGAAGAAAATCCTGGAAGCCCTCGACCTTGAGTTTTTCTACCTCGTGATGGACCAACATTTTATTAACGCAATGTTTTCTCTATTACAGAAATTTGATTTTAGAGTATCGCGCTAACCACGGCCTCCAGAACTGCAAGGTTCGCTATAATAATAATAATAATAATAATAATAATAATAATAATAATAATAATAATAATAATAATAATAATAATAATAATAATAATAATAATAATAATAATAATAATAATAATAATAATAATAACGCCTTTATTAATTCAAGATTTCCACATGATTACGAGAGGTCAGCACACACCAATAGAGCTTGACGGACTGAATCCTCAAGGGGGGAGGGGGGGGGGCTACTTGTAGAGATAAAAAAGGGCGCAAATCAGCGTGACAACATCCACACACACAAAAAAAACGCAGTCACCAAGACATTTATTTTAAGTACTATTTCAAGCAGACAAACATGTAAGCGCTCAAATAGACTTAAATAACTGTTTAAAGATTATATTGTCGAAATGGAAAACATAGGCAGATTTAAAAACTGAGGGTTCATAGTTATTTCTAACAGGATGGTTATAATCGGTGTAATAGTGAGGGAAAGCATATCGAGGCTGATGATGAAAGTGCTTTGAAAATGACTTTGCTAAAAATGAGTGCGCATAGTACTTTGAAGAAAAGGACAGTCAAATGAAGGAAGTTTCAAAATCGAAAATAAATTATTGCCTTGCAGAATAGATCGGACGATGCGTTTAAAACTGAGTTTATTTTCAATCTCGGCGTGGAGGAGCAATTATAGAATAGACTAATTCCGTATCTGAGAACACATTAAATTAGCGAATGTGTGTTAACGTAGCGAGTTTGCAGGGGCAGCAAGAATTATTCATTTTATAATAATACACGTGAATCCCCACGAACTTTGTTACATAGAAAGATTAGTTAAACGGCTCTTCCAAGACATGTGGCTGTCAAACACCGTCCATAAATATTTTGCTTAGATTATGAGAACAAAGAATAGGAACGCATTCGCAACGAATACAGTGGGAAGCACGTAGAAACAACGGCTCCACTGAAGCAAGCTTTTTATGTCGATTATGAAAAGAGACGTTCTATTTTTTGCCGATTAAAGGGCATCGAATTATTCAGTATACCAATTCGTATAATATACACAGTGTCGGTCCTTCGCGCATTCATTTCCGTAATAAAAGAAGCGTTAGCTGCCAAAAGAACTGCTTCACCTGCATACTGAAACATAACACAACTCGAGATAGAACCAAGTAAATAATTTGCAAATAAATTAAAAAGAGCAGATGCGATACAGATAATCCTGTGGTAATCCGGTAGAAAACGAGGCAACAAAACTCCGATGATCGCCTACTTGTACTAACTGATATCGAGAAATAAGCAGTTTTTTATAGAAATTCACTAAGCGAGCCCTTATAAATGTGTGCAAGCTAAAGCATTGTGGAACTTCCGGTTTTATTGTTGTGTTTGGTCCTGTGGGCTTATCTACGAAATAAGTCAGCTGTCACTAAAGGAATGTTAATTTCGTATGTGGGTGCGTGTTTGTTTGTTTGTATGGTTTAAGTTCCAAACAAATCTTCCATTTCTCTAGGCAAACATTTCCTTTTATTGACCGATCCGCGCACTTTTTCCGGTAGCCGAGAGCGGTGGCGTGTGTGCGTGAGAGCCATTTGCAAGAAGACTCCATCGCCTGCACTGCGGTGTAAGGATTACACTTTTGCCGCGAAAGAGACATTCACAGCAGGGCCATTTGTTTAACCTACACCAGCTACACCAGTGTAGCAAATTTTCTATACCTACAATGAATTTTTGCTGCACTAGTATGGGTGGTGTAGGTTAAAAAAGTGACCCTAGCATTACAGCAATTACGAACCAGAATAAAAAGAATGACAGTATCCAGATCGTGTCTGAGTCGCAAAAGGCAGTACACAGGCGGTGCAGTGCTATAGGAGAATCTCCGTGGCGGCCGTGAAAGTCGCTTAAGGTGATGAAATAAATTATAGCAAATTCTCCATAAAGTAGATTCCAGTGCACCAAGCAGTCTGGGTCAACCTGCGAGCCGATGCTACCTGCCACGGCATATACGACAACCGGGAAGCAACGGGGAGCAGGAGTCAGTGTCGGATAACTGGAGACACGAGGGACCTTCAGGGCAGCAGCACTCTACTATAGCCGCTTTCTCACATTTCCCCGATACGCGCCTGAAGCCGATTATATTTCTGACCTACATGCAAGCGCTGACGGGACAAAAAACGCCGCTGGTATGTTTCGAACCGAGGCAGATGCACTGAGAACAGCCTGCCTGGCTATATTAATGGGTTATAGACCACTGCGCCACCTCGGTTTTGCCGAACACATGTACATTTGCAGTCCAGACCTGCGGACCAGGACTAACTTGTAGAAGGGGCCAATAATACATCGAAGGTTAATCGGACGTTAGACTGAGGATTCTGCCCGCACAGAGGCCGCACTTTTTAAAGATGTAGCCGGGGTTCAACATGGCAGGACTTACAGGTCAGGCACGTTTTGCTGCGATTTAATTCCCCCATGGCTGTCTGCGAACCACAAAGAGACCACAGCCGAGTCTAGACGACACGAAGGTGTCCACTGTCCAGAGCATTTTGAAGGGGGAGGTCCCAAGAGACGAGCCAGATAGGCAGTGGTGGTGGTGGGGGGAAAGGATAGGCTGTGTGGCATTGTGTCAGGCAGTGTTGTGTATTAGTAGAGATATGTACCGGTACGAATAAATTTTGGCAGGTGTGTGAAGAAGCAGCAGGTGTGCAAAGCATAGAAGCAAAATAGAAAAAAAAAAGCAGAAGGAAGAAAAAAAAGAAAAAGAGAACGACCTGCTTCGAGATCTCTACCGCCGAGTCACTACAGGGCTCCCCGATGACCGAGGGAGCGGAAAGCGCATGCTAAGATACGGGGAGATGACGCAGCATTATAGATTGGATACATCCGCCAGACCAGGCATTAAACAACAGATAAGCAGTTGCTGGAGGCGACTGCAAACATACGTATACCGCATCCGGTTATGGCGAACCACATGTTCCCCGAGTCCAGGACCGATAAGTGTAATCTTTGTGGAGTGAAACGGACCCTCGACCACATAGTATGGGAATGTCCGTACTTTCCGGGGGGACGCACAATATAGGCAGAGACACCTGGGAGACTCCGCTGCGCAGCTCGGACCCCGAGCTCCAGTTTCTGCTCGTACAACTGGCTGAAGAGGCTGCTGGGACCCAGGACCTCCCAGCCTGCATCTGAGGCGGTGGCACCTGCCCCGTGACCTGCGTGTCGGGGGCTGGGTAGATCACCTTATCTGTTGGATATTAAAGTTTTTATCTTATGTATCGTCAAAGAAATTCTTACCAATCTTCCTATTTCTCTCGGCTGCGTTCTCCGCGGTGTTAACGCCGACGAACGGTGCAACCAAGGTGCTGACAACTTGGAAAATAATCTTAGGCTCCCCATGTAGTGGTCATTGTCAAGTTCGACATACTTAGCCTTTGCCTCTTTCTGGTTGCCTCCAAAACGTAGTACTCAGATCTTGATAAGGCAGCCACGTGCAACGAGTAGCCATTTGTAGCATTCCCAGGCGTCAAATCATCATGTCAGTTGTCTATTTCTTATTTAACGCACTACAGCATTAGTACGCCCATGTCGGTAAAAACTGTGAATGAATGAATGAATGAATGAATGAATGAATGAATGAATGAATGAATGAATGAATGAATGAATGAATGAATGAATGGGAAACCTTATTTGGCAAATGAAATCTTCCAATGTAGGTGGTCTTCTCGAAATGAAGGTCCCAGCGGCCTTTGCTCTCTCGCAAGCTCTGCCTGTCAGATTGAGCGGTTCTTCAGGTGTGTTCTTTATTGACGCTACCTCTGTTTTTTGACAGGCCCATATAACGTGGTAAAGTGCCGGTTGTTCACCGTGTAGAGGGCATTCATTCTCATTATTGCGTTAGTCAGCCATTAAAATTGCCTCCAGGCAACCGACTGCCCTCTACTGTGGGCTTCATGGAGAAAGGGTAGGTCCTCCTTTGGGCTCTGGTGTTCTGAAATGGCTCGATATAACCTATAGTGACTCTGTCCAGTCCCCCGCCGTCATGCGTCTACAGGTTGGCGCAAGTTAAAGCGTCCCGGTAGGCGCGTTGGTTCCCTACGACATTAATGGCCTGGTGTCCAAGCCATGAAATATCTCGAGAAGGTGATTTTTTTCGCCTTGAGCATGCGGGTGGCCCCAGTGGATATGTCGCAGGTCTGTAATGATTTGTGCAGTTGTGTTCTCCCCGCCCTGGTGGGTGATGGATAGCGATTGCCGCTTCTCAAGTCTCGAGGGTGCTACAAGTTTTGATTGATGCAAAGTTGATATATCGAATAGCTGATGATCAGCCACTGTGTCTACGCCGAATTTTGTGTGCGGCCGCGTCGGAGTATAGCACTTCTCTTTACGCAGCGAGCCACTTTCGGTTTGCTTCAGACATTGCCTTTCAAGCCTGGTGCATTTTCGGTTGCATGAAGAGAACCTCTGTCAAAAAAAAAGGGGGGGGGGGGGGGTGAGGGGGAGGGGGGGGGGGCAGGGACGATAGGAGAGACGTACCGCTGCGGACAGAAGTAAACGGAGTACGCTATTTCCTTCTAAAACTGTTCACGCGTTGCGTAATTGAAACTGGCAGTCATGGTATGTGCGAACTGGTAGTATAGACGTCTGTGCCCTTTCACATGGACAAATATTGTTTTCTTATCTCTAGTGCAAAATTGTGATTTTAATTGGAACGGAAAAGTGTGCTCTGTTTACTTATGTCCACACCTTTATACGTACACCGCGACCGCTGCAGGCTAGTAACTTGTACGTCTCTCCTCCCTGACCCAGATTTCCACTCTTTCTAATGCATGTTTTGGATGCATACACTGCGATGGCGCATGCCACCTGATGGCAACGACCGCGGTGAACACATAAACCGGGTCGCTTTGTCAAGCTCGAACTGTAAGGCAGATGACGAAAATGCAGCGGAATATTTTCTGCTGAAGGTGGCATTTCCTGGCCCTACAGACGCATGAAACTGCGGAATAACGCCTCCTGGCATTAAATCTAATTTTATGTTTAAGTTCACAATCCATCGTAAGAGCAACGAACTCGCGATTAGGGGGAAGAGTCATGATCCTGGCACAAGGCCCAACAATGCATTATGAGGCCGAGCATGCATTGAAAACGAATGACAGAGCCACGTGCATTCGACTAAACACCTCGTCTGCTGCAAGGCGGAAAAGAGGCAAACACGGGGTTCTTGACGGAAGCGTACAAGACAACAAAGAGACTTACCAATCATCGCCCCGCGCTCCTGACACGATGCGTCATCACTCTCTCTTAATAACAGCCCGTAGTCACCGCGCCAGTAGACCCGGATCGCATAAACGAATCCAAGACAACGCCGGTCTGAAAGCCGTTGCAGCCAGGGGCTAGAACTAAAAGCATCCGCCGCGGCTCCCGCCTCGACCGTAGTTGAGGATAACTAGACACGACCACGATTAGGTAAAGGCTGGACGTCGTTACACGTCTAGCTCTTTTTTGCGGCCGCTCGCAAGGGAGGAGGCAAGGGCGAGGCCGCCGTGATGTGGCCGTGATTGCTGGGCCCCCTCCTTGACAACGCCTGCTAAAGCTCAAGTGTGCGTGCGCTTGACGTGAATGCGCGCAGCCTTCGTATAGAGACGAGCCAATAAAACGAAAAGTGAAACGGCGTAGCCCGGGAGTAAACCCGACTAGTTGTGATTAGTCAAGCGCATAGCCATTGCAGATAGCAGCTCGCGGCCCCGCCTCGATGAAAGGCCCGAGACCTTCATCATACACACGCACACGTACATTTATATAAGGGTGGTGACTAACCGCGTCTTCTCATACGGTAGATGAGAAGATTCGACGTTCCGATAAGGTACTTAGGACACCGCTGTTGAACATCCAGGGCTACTCTGCGTGCGCGGCTATAAGCTGCCTCTGTGATCGGCTTCGGTGGGCATCGAGAATACAAAAGTCAACAGCAAGATAATGTACATGAGAAGACATCCTTGCTCCGTCCGTTACGGCGCCGCAGCCTTCATAGCTCGCGCTTCTGTAATCAAGCCTCCTGGTGCTTACTGTTCATGGACCAAGACAGAAGGGGAGAAAAGAAATATTATGCCAACAAGGCGTAGCCCAGGGTATAATCTTGGGCTACTAATTACACCCGAGCCCTACCGATAAACCATGTTTGCCGACGGCTCTCTCTCTCTTGCTCCATTTTCACATTGCTCGTATCTCTCCTTCCTTCTTTTTCCTCTTCATGTTGGTTACGCGTGCAGCGTCACAGAAATAGACGGAACGGTGCTCCCTAGCACCTTCAACAGCATGCGTTTTCTTTTGACTTCTTATTTCCCCACCCTGCCTCTTAGCGTCTTTCGAATGTTCTTTTTTTTTTTCCTGTGTTTGTGTACAGTTGGGGGGGGGGGGGGGGGGGGACCACAGCAAGCAAAAAAGAATAGTGAAGGAAAGTCAGCCATGAAAATTGCATGGGACGAGGAAATAAAAAAAATAATAAAAACCGTAAGCAGTAGCAGTATAGGAGTCATCACCTCGTCCCAATTTGTACCCGATGTCACCGTTTCGCGCGCGCTTATCCGCGAAACCCAGCGGACACTCGCTGACCGCAGCGGCTAAGCCGACCCTTTCAGTGCCGGCGGGGGACGCCAGACGCGACCGAGGATACGAACATCAAGAAGCGCAGAAGAGTGCACTAAAAAGGCAGAGACGAAGGGATCCTCTTAGGCGCGGAATGACGCCTGATTGCTGCGCGACTGCCATCGAATGCGGCGGATAAATGGCATGAAATGACACCTCGGTCCGCTTGGTCCCGTTTCTTTTGCGCGCCCTGATAGCGCGCGCTTGCCCCCAATACGCGCCGTGGCGGCGAGCTTTGGGCCGTCCCGCAATCGCCCAGCGGGCAGAGAGAGCCGCGAGCAAAGCAGCAGCAGTCGGGCTTTTATTTTTTTTTTTTTCTCAACAGGATCCTGAGTGCACAACGACAAAAGCGCGCTAATAACAACAATAAGAGCGGATATCTCCATGCGCTGCTATAATTATTCCCTGCAGAGGCGCTTGCTTTGATGTCTTGCGTGCACGTGAACGGCAGCGCCCCTAGATCCTGATGTGCATATGCAGTCACTGTTGTCGCTTCAGTAAACACTTGAGCATCTAGCTGTGCTGGGAAGAGGAAAGGGCTTCAACATGATTGATTGATTGATTGATTGATTGATTGATTGATTGATTGATTGATTGATCGATCGATCGATCGATCGATCGATCGATCAAGTGAGTGAGTGAGTGAGTGAGCGAGCCGCAAACACTCAGCCAATAGACGAAGCAGAGCTGTCTGCCCTCTTTCCTTCACGCGTGCCCTGAAACAGCATGTTCATACCGGCCTTGCGGGCATGGCAAATGTTTTCGATAATCAGGCCAATTTGTTTAAACGCGCATGATGCGCAACTACACAATAATAGTGTCGCTTCAGCCATTGTGAGTAGTGTTTCATAATTTAAATAAATAAATAAATACATAAATAAATAAATCCACTACCTTCGCAACGCGAGCGATGCTATATTTCAACGGCAGTTCAACTATACAATATCTGCATCGTGCTCCGTCGGTTTTCATTTCATGTCTTGCTACTCCGATGACGAGAACCACCTATGCTGGAAAGGCGTTCCAAGAATGCCGTGAAACGAAGGCGCTGCCAAGCCTTTCCAGTTTAGCTTTGAAATCAGGTGATGATGTGCAGTTGGGGACACTGACAGGCCTGGTTAACATTTAAAGCCTGATAATGAATGAATGAATGAATGAATGAATGAATGAATGAATGAATGAATGAATGAATGAATGAATGAATGAATGAATGAATGAATGAATGAATGAATGAATGAATGAATGAATGACCACGCAAGTGAGTGCTGTCATTCCGTCAGTTAACTAATGAATGAGTCACTTGATGAAAAAATTAATCAAGCAACAGTGAATTGTGCCGGGAGAGCTAGGATATACGCTGCCTTCGAGACAAGAATGAAAATAATTTCTTGAATGGCCAAAACACGATCCTAGTGAACCTGCTAGCCATGGAAAGCTATGATAATTTGTTCAAAAATGTGTCAGGACGAAAATATAAGCGCTTTGTCAAACCATCGAATCTTATGTAAAGTTTGGTGAAGGAGAATTTCCCGCCCGAGAATTTATGCCCGAATTCGTGGAGAGGTAGGCAAGATGAACGCGTCTGCTCCTTTTTGCGACTATGAAAGGGAAAGGACAAAAAGACAGAGCGTCATAACAACGCAGAAACACAACTACCTGCACGGCCTCCAAGAATGAATGCAAAAGCCTTCGGACACACGACCTTGCCATGCAATGTGTTATGCAGAAAACGTTAAAGTGTATATGACTAAGGCATAGGCATATGCCCATGCGCACACCAGCTAGCCCAGCATCTAGGAATGGTAACTTTGCACTGCTTGAGAACTGCATTGACTCGAGGGAATAACAGTCATAGGCTCTAAACTCGCATTAGACAGAACACATACATATGATCTCGTAGATAAGCGTGTTTGATGCTATGTGTCATCCTCACCACGAGCTGCCATTTTAACAGACTTGGGTAAGGGGAGAAAAAAAAAAAAGAAAAGACATTTCGCCCGCTAACCTCTCCATGAAATCACCCTTAAACGCCCTCTATAAACAGCTCCGTTAAAGAGAGAAAGGGCACAACTTAGCGGGAGGGGCAAAAGAGGCATCTGCACACCACAAAATCTGTTTGCCGAGCAAGGGTACACATAATGGCGAGTAATCTAGGCAAAAATACATTCACTACCACCCCTCCTCGGCAATCGCACGTTTAAATTCCTCGCAAACTGTAATAGGTTGCTGCTTGACAGCAGATTAACCACTCATTAATTTCAATACTGAACTCTGCAGTTCCACAACGGTACATCTTCTCCAAAGCACTACTAGCGAGCTAAAGAGTGTCCTCCATCAATACGAAAAAAAAAAGACAGCGAGTACATGGGTCTACAGCACCACCACAACGTCAATTAGCCACCATTGAACTTTTGACATTTCGGCTTTTCAATGCGACCGCGTCATTTTTTAACGATCGAACGGCGCCGCTACACTACACCCGAATCAGGCTGACGCCCGACCTTATTGATAATGACCGTAATGGCCGTGTCCTCATCGATATGTCGTCGCAAAGCCTCCTAGACGTGTATAGAGATCCGGCCACTTTGGCCCAAATTATGTCACCCAATTCTCTTCTTCCTTATTTTTGTAGCGTTCTCGCCCTTGTCTGCTCCCCTGTTTCTTCTCCTAACATCTCTGTTCGGTAAGAAGAGCAATCTTCTCCACGGGCTGGCTCTAATTCCCGCGAAAAATGGCTCTCGTGCCCGTATCGCTTTGCCGTTTTGCGGTTATTACGTTGCGACTCTCTCTCCTCCGATGAAATTAGATCGTGGCGTCCGCAGGCTTCGGATGTAATCAGCGACCGCATAAATCTTGCGCGAACAAGTGTCCTAAGGAGTAAAACTGACGGCCGAGGATCGCAGGGGGCGGTGAGGAAAGCGGATGAGAGGTGGGGGGGGGGGGGGGGGGGATGCACCAAGAGCAAGAACTCCGACAACATAACAGCGCGGCTGGAACATCTTAATTCGTGCGCCGATTAAGTGACATCTTCAGTGTCAGTAAGCAAACCAGAGAAACAACACTGTGCCCCTCTATATATTGCCAGAGAATGCTGCTGCACCAAGTCGTACGTTTATAACCTCCTCCATGTACTAACGACGCCGCGGGACCTGTCACGGTCTCCACCTTTCGTGTCCTCTGAACCTCGGCATTGCGCAAAATAAATAAACCGAGAAAAAAAAGGAAAGCAAAGAAAACGGGGGCGCCGAGGGCGACATCGTCATTCGGAGGTGTTTAGCGCCGGCGAAATCGCAGCCCGCCGAATCTGCCGCAAGTGACCCGCGCGTGAGATCCGTTTAGCCCTTCGGTTCCGCGAACGCGCACTGTGTACGCTGCAGGTTCGGTCTCCTTTGGTGAGTCGGCAACCCAGACTGGGCGCGGCACGTAGGCGCGCCGCGCTGGCAGTAGTCGCTGCCCCGTGCAGCTAATCTGGTGACACCGTAATTGCCGGGATCAACGAATCCTTCTCGTGTGCGTGCGGCGGGCTTCCGAGCAGTTTCGATGCTGCCTCAAGCAGATGAGTAAGCGGAACTGCACTTTCCGACACTGGCTCCTAGCGCCCGCTAGTGTGCAAAACGATATTAAACGCACTAGCCTACAAAAAGTAAAGATCTTAAGAAAGACTAAGTGCGGAAGGCCGCAGCGGCTGCACTCACGCTCTGAGTAAAGCATACCACCACTGTAGCGCAGTACGTATGCCATATATTTTTCTGGATTTTCTGGCTGCGGATAATGCACGTGCGCACTGGTTTCTTAGTATCATCATCCAAACAACTCCAATATTCGTAGAAGTAATATCAACAGGTTACGACATGCAGATGTTGAATGGTTACGTAAAAGAAGGCTAAACAGTATGAAGGCTAAACAGGTGATTGATTATCGATTTGCGACCTACCCAGAAATTCTGAACAAGTGCGTTTCTCAACAGGAAGTTGATAATGAAGATTTTTTTTTTTTTTTTTTTGCATACCGTGCACTATATTACTGTAACAATAAATCTATCCACAAGTTTTCTCTCGGGACGAGTGCAGCTTTTTTATATTAACGGTTCTCCTATCGTCAAAAACCTTACCTGTTGATTCTGTATTCGAGGCTCCTTCTCGACGCGAGTGAAAAAGAAACCTTACAAGAATGATTTTACTTCGCACCAAGCGATTGCGCCAATGCTTCCATAATAGCATATATAATATACAGCCTTCCCCGTCTGCCACGCATCTAAAATTGAGGCACAACAAAGGTGTATTCGAGCCAGAGAGAAATAATTTGGCACATTGGATGAATGGAAAAAATTACGGTGACAAACAGTACTTTCAGAGTCACTGACTGCCCTCCGGTAAAAATATTCTTTTCTTTTTTTTTTTTTTTTTTTTGCCCGGTGACTGTGAGGCATCGCTGACGGAAAACGCGACTGCAAAACATTTTGAAAAGTACTAATTAACGGCGGAGTTAGAGCCATTGCAATCAAAGCATTTCGACGGATTATCTCTTACCGTTCCAATCTCACCAAAGTTTTTCGCGCGCTTGCCTTGACGGCTATCATCCGCAAGCGAAAGTCGCCTTCATCCTCCGATGCTGGCGGGAAGCGGGATGTCATGGAACCACCTCGTGAGGTATTTCCTTTTCTCACGCTGAAGGTCGCTCTTCTCCGCTAGAAAAAAAGAAAGAAACAAAAGCGCGTCCCGGAGCCATCTCCGCTTTAGCTGCTTTGGCGGGTCGTTCATCGCTGAAGTCGGGAAGTTCGCGATCGTTTTCGCAATTAAATGGATGCCGCTAGGAACAAGTGTCCGTTTGGAAGAAAGAATGGCCCAACAGCAAAAAGAAAAGAAAACAAACGTGGATACGTTTCTCGAAGCAGCAACGAGGTACATCGTCCTGAATTTTCCGCCTTAACCTGATCGATGGGCGACGGAAAAGCGGTTGCGCAACGACTGGATGACGTAATCTGTGGTCTACGCCTGCCCTTCCCTTTACCCGTCAGTGAGAGAGGGGCCAATAAATGCCGTTTTTAACGGGGCATCCTCGAGGGGCTTTAGCGTCATCGCAGAGGTTCGGATGTCAGCGAAGAGCATGATGAGGTTTGGTTCCCTCCCCCCCCCCCTCAAAAAAAAAAAAAAAAAAAAAGGAGCGTCACCTAGCTTTCATTTGAAAATTTGATGCTCTTCGAGGCGCGTATCGCCATTATGTTTTGCAGAGACAATCTCCGATGCCTAATCGAAGCACTGGGCTTGTTTGCTGAACTGTTAACACCCTAGCCGGTGGCCTTTTAAATGATCGCTGAGCTCGTTCCCGATATTTGTGCAATCGTAAACAAAAAGAGACGAATACAACACCCTTACGGAAAGCACAACACTATAGGAATGAGATCATGGTAATACTAATTCAATCTAACTTGTTTCTTGAGAGAAAATTGACTTCTCTAATTGACATTCTGCGCAAGTTGGCAACACTGCAAGACTGCAGCCTATACGCTCTTATTATTTACTCTGAAAACTCAGACCCCCCCCCCCTCAAATAACGTCATTAGTGTATTCGCATTTACACCCATTGCTAGCAGTTCTTACAGCTGAAATTCACGTGCTATAGGTAAGCAGGGATTTGAATGGCCTCAGAGGGTTTGAACTATGAATAGGGCTCATGGCTTACTTGTTTAGATGCGCTGCCCAAGTCAAACGGTAGCAAGTAGACTCAGAATAAAAGTGACGGTTGTGCAAGCCACAGAAAAAAAAAAAAAAGAAAAGAAAAGAGCAGATGCGTGAGTATGAGCCACAACATCTTCGCGTGCTTGACAGTCATGCGCAGGAGAATGATGGACTGCAAAAAAATACAATGGCATAGTGCACCAAAGGTTTCCATAACCGAGAAGCAATGCGCACATGGAGGGCGCGAGCGAGCGAGAGAGAGAGAGAAACGAATTAAACCGTGACTACCTTTCGTGCGGAATGCGAGAAACAGAGAAAAGAATTAAACCGTGACTTGCTTTCGTACGGAATGTGACTGGTGGGAAGAGAGTGGCGCAGTTTGTTTATACGTTTCACATGCGGCCAAAGCCAGCGAAGGAAATCTGGAACACTCAAGAAGAAACACCTCCGTCAGGCGAAACAATGCCCACTTGGCGTGAGGTGCCGCTTAGGTAACTTCAAAAATCAACTGTCTGAAAAAAGAAATGGAACCGAAAACCACTCGGCCCAGCAAGCATTTGACCTAGATTGACCGAAGGACATTCGGTGCAGTCAGATATATTTTAAATGAAAAGAACGCCTCTCCCCTTTGCACTCTACGCTGTCGAGCGGAGAATACCACTTCCCCTCTCTAAGAAGAGTCGGCCGCCGTTGACCACAACGGCGAACATGTGTGCCCAATCACAGGTGACCCAATCGTTGGAAGGGACCTGGCCGACATGTCAACGCTCGAAGTTAATTACGCTCTCAGCGGATGGAGTTGCTATCTGAAGACGGGGCCATGCAGAAAGGTGGACGTATTGGTCTCAGTCAGGTGATAATCCAATCGCAGATTTGTATAACTATAACTAACGTGGCGAGAGTTACTATGGTAGGACAAAATCCAAGTTTAAAAAGTGCCAGATGAGCCCCTCAAAGCAGCCTTTGAGTCAGTAATGTCGACTGATTTCCCTGACGCTGCGGATAATACGAGTATGACATGGTGAAACCCCCTTTAATCTGCCATAAACCTGCGTTGTCACGCTAGCAGCAGTAGCAGGCAAAAGCGAATTATCTACAACGTCATAAAAATCAGGCGACGTCTCTGGCTGCAGGAGATCCACTGAGGGACAAGACGTTGTATCCGACCATGACTACAACGCCTCTCATGCCCCATCAGCACTGACGATACACTTTCCGCCTATACAGAATAATTAATGAGCATCAGTTTTAATTTGCGCACAATGTTCCCATGTGAGTCATTTGTGTATATACTGTAAGATCGAGATAGCAAATCAGCACTACTTCATATGCTATTTGCAGTGAAAGAAAACACTGCTATTCTGATTATGTAATCAATATGTGGGTAGGAGAGACCAAGTGTTGCTTTGAAATTCTGAATTCGTGCGAGTCACGAGACGGTCACAAACCAGTGTTCCAACGTAGCCTGCTCTCTCTGGTATAACCATCGCCTCTCTTTATTTCCTTTTTATCTCTCTTTCTTCTTCCCACCACACATACTTCCTACACCAGGTCGGAACGGACTCCCGAAATCCGCCAGATACAGCACGGTGCAAAACGGTGTTTCCGCGCGCGGTCACTTCTCTTTTCTGGCGTTTGGCGCAAAGCAGCAGCAAACGACCGAGGGCTAGAGCGGTGACACGCGCTGCGTTTGACATTGAGCTCGGCACAAACACGGGGCGCCATCAAAGGAAGACGAAGAGAAGGCAAGGAGGAGGTGGAGGAGGAGCAGGAAGACAAGGGGAAGAGGCCTTTGTCCCTCAAACTACGGCCCTGAACAATGCACCCATGCGCACCCAGCGGCTGCCGCTATTTTGTGGAGGACGCCGAAGCGTGTAACGCCGCCGGGCACTTCGCTTCCATCTCTCTCTTTCCTCATCCTCTTCCCATCCGCCTTCCTACTGCTGGTCGGCACCCACTTTTCTCGGAGCCTCTAGTATATTTTCAGCTTTTTTACGTAAAAACACTCTTTCCTGTGCATTATGTTGCGCCGCGGCGGCAACTATATGGCAGCGGCAACGGTCGCCTTTGTTGCTCAGGCCTCTACTTTTCTGTGTATTTTTTTTTTTTTTTTTCTTTTCTCAGCGTTCTCCTCCGACTCGCGCCAGAGCGTCCAGCGCCGCCGTCACTGCTGTGGGCATTGTTCCCTGGCGGAGAGAAACATTCTTCTTTCGTATTTTCTCACTCTTCTCCATCTCTCTTTTCCATCCGCCACCCCTGCAGCCAACTCGACCGTGACGTGTTGTAACGTTCACCTTCGGCTTGCGACGTCCTCATGGGTCATAACGTCCATGCTGAATTTTTATGCAACTCCGGTTATATTTAAGGCGCTTTCCTTCTAGGCTGGATTCATTCATTCATTCATTCATTCATTCATTCATTCATTCATTCATTCATTCATTCATTCATTCATTCATACATTCATTCATTCGTCCCGTTTCGTTTCGTTTATGGGATTTAACGTTCTAAAGCGATTCAGGCTGTGAAAGACGCCGTATAGTGGAGGGCTCCGGAAATTTAGAGCACCTGGGATTCTTTTACATACACCCATATCCAATAGCACACAGGCGCCTTTTTGCTTTTCGCCCACATCAAAAGTGGCCGCCGCTGCCGGGATTCGATCCCGCGTCCTTGGGCACAGCAATGGAGTGCCCTAACCACTGCGCCACCATGGCGGATCAATTATATATTAATTAATTAATTAATTGATTAATTAATTCATTCAGATAGTACTGGAATAACCTCCTTCAGCTGAATTTTTGCTGAAAATATGAATTCGCGAAATCCTTTGCGCCACCTATGCAAGGAAAGCACAGATTAAGATTCCCGCCATCATTGTTGCTTGTTGACCTTCTACACACCAGCCCCTGTGCGTATTACGTCAAGAAAGAGTGTTTGCAAGCAGCAAATACAGCTGCAGTATTACGGATGTTATTTAAAAATATCCTTGTTCGGTGGACACCTGAACTGCACCGTAAGGGAAGGAAGAAAGATGGGAGTGAAAGCGGAAAGAGAGAAAAAGGGTGCCGTAGTGGCGGGCTACGGAACAATTTCCACCACTGCATGCTAATCTTCAGAAAACTGCGTCTAAAATGGAAAGCCCTGTCCAATAATTAGGCACTTCCTGCGCTCTCGATAACTGGTCTGCTCGCTTTCTCGAATTTTCTTTTTTTCTGTTTGAAGCCTATTTCAACAAGCCAAGAAAAACGCAACAGTAAAACAAACTAGTATGCGTATGCATATATGATTCAAAAGAAATGCAGGCGAAATTAAAGGCTTCGTAATGAAATACTATTGAGCCAAAGCACTGAAGTACCTTGGACATATATATATACTACATACGTGAAAAGGCAACAATCCCTGACCCAAAGAAAATCATAGGGGGACATTTTTTTTTTTTGTCAATGTTAAGTAGTGATGTACTGGCAGACGTTTTTTCATTCCACCGGCAAAATGTGGTTGTTTTCGTTCTATTTTCTAATCAATTATCTACACAATTTCATCATTACTTATAACGTTGAAAGCCACACACACACACACACACACACACACACACACACACACACACACACACACACACACACACACACACACACACACACACACACACACACACACACACACACACACACACACACACACACACACACACGCACGCACGCACGCACACGCACGCACGCACGCACGCACGCACGCACGCACGCACGCACGCACACACACACACACACACACACACACACACACACACACACACACACACACACACACACACACACACACACACGAGTTTACAGCAAGAATTCCCACCGATGATGCGCACTCTACCAACACCCTCTAGACTAGAGGGTGTTGACTCTACCAATACCAACTGGCTATTATGTTGGTATTAAGAAGAAAACAGGACAAAAAAAAAGACGTAAGGGTACAATAAGAAGAAAACGGAGAAAAATCAGGAAAAATGCGAGGAAAAAAAATAAAATTCAGAAAAAAAATTCTAAAGAAAAAATAAAGCGAAAATATTGGCAAATTGCGCCTATATTCTTGTCTTATTGTCCAAATGAAGCAGTAGCGATTCCTTCCTGCTGAGAGCCACCGACGGAACACTCACGCATTTCCCTTCTTGACCGGAAATCATCTTAAATTCTTCAATAACCTCCCTCTTTCATAACATCGAGGACAGGCCATTCGCACTCTCAATGTTTGTCCCATGCCAAACAACGTATATGTGGCATATGCATATATTTGTCGTTTTCTTTTTTCCGCTAAAAAGCAAGTTTTTTAGTATAAAAGACGAGAGTCACCTTCGGCATTATTGTCGCTTTTAACAATAGCTTTGCCAGATAGCCGAAATCTTCTTCGCCATTCTTAATATAGTCTCATCAAACCGAGGATGCAAATAAGTTATTGCTTTGCACAATGTTATGTTCGTTAAAAAAAAAACTGTCCCACGGGCTAAATGACGTTGCGATGTAGAATCATGCCGTAAATGGTCACGGGTTATTCGATTCGTATCCGATTTAGGTAGGCTCTATCCAGATTCTAATTATTGTTAGATTCGATTGCTAGTCCCAATATTTGAATTCAACTCGACAGTGAACCTACCGTATAGTATTTTTTTTTCCTATTCGATTACGAAAATCTGCTCCTCTCGTAGCCATAAAAATGACAAGCAATGATAAGGTGAAGAGCAAAAAATATAAACAAGGAAGACTGCTAGCGCTCCCCTCAGAGTGCAGAAGGTTCTTCGACTTCCCAGTCTCATTTGGAATTGAGAATTGAATTTTTTGAAAGCGCCATGAAAGAAGCATGTGCCTTTTAAATAAATCCAAGTAAGGTCTTGCAAGGGGTTGGTTATTTCTTCGAAGTAAACAGTATAAGTACAAGCGAAACATGGAATGGGCGATCAGTGAAACGTGCAAGGCGTGGTTAGGATTCATGAGGGGTTATGCCTTTTATTTGCTCTCTTAGAAAACAGCGAGTGTGGGTTGAGGGGGAAGGGAGGGGTCAAGTTTCACTTTTGTCGTTCAATAGCTTCAGGTGAATGACAAAAACCATCAAAGTTTTTTTTTTTTTTTTTTCTAAGAATGTGTAGACGCAGACACTGCAAGCTGGGCGGTGATGTTACACGACTAGTAAATAACCTTCACCACGACGAACTGTTGGGCGAGTTGGTGCATTTCTGCTGGAGAACAGCGGCCCAATGAAGGCTACCATATGTGTTCTCGTCTCGCTTGTGCTGTCTTGTCGATTGCACTGCAGTTTTACAGCAGAAATAACCTTCGAACACGAATCGAGCCTTAGATGGTGGAGCAAGGCAGAAAACGCCCTTTGCGGTCTTACTGGACTCGTTATAGCCACGAAGCAACTAACCCGCCAAAATCACTTACATCGGTGTATGTTTGGTTTCAAACCTTCCAATCTAAGGACGATGAAGTAATCAGCGTAGTTTCGGAACAGGTCTGGTTTGGCACTTTCTCCAGTCTACTCATTTTGCGGTGAACAGGAATCATTAGATCACTTTTTAATGTTCTGACGCCACTTCACTATGTTGAGATGACAGCTGATGGAAAGGTCATTGCAACAGCTTGGCCTCAGTTTAAGTAGCCCGATATTGTCATCATTTGGCGCCACCATCCTTGGCCACAGTCACAGGTCTGTTTTCACCGCCGTGTAAAATTTTGTACTGGAATCAAATCGTTTGCCTTGCTAAATATTTAAACATCACTTGTTCTACAATTGTAGTGTCAATCTCCCGTGTGTGTTATCACTTTTCATTTTATATTTCCATTATTTCCCGTTTTGTTTCCTTTCCTCACCCCTCATTTTTTTTTTTTTTTTTTTCATGCAAGTTTACTTAAAGAATTTTCTTTACTACCCAATTCTTGGCCGATCCCCCTCTGTGGGTATGTGCCATAAATTATTTGGTCAATAACAACAACAACATCTTCACGGCGAGCTCCGAACTGCGTGTACTCAGGGTTCGAGGGCAGCTGCAGAGAGGCGCGGGGGGAAGCTAGCCAAGCGAGGACCGCATGGCCGGTCTCGCACCGTCGCGGCGCGGCCGGCAAAGTCACGGCCGTGAACCGCCTGGGAAACGCGAGCACGCAACCGAATCCTCCTCCATCGCACCAACTCGGGGCCACGCTTCGGGTGCCCCAGACAACATCGCTGCCTGTGTCGGCAATGGCAGAAAAAGAAAGAGGAAGAAGCGGGTAAGCCCAGTGGCAGGATTGTTGCCGCCTTCGACACAAGGCGATTTCTTTATTATTACTGTTCCCAGCTGCCCCTCTAGTTGTCGCCCAAAAAAGCAATGTCTGTCATTCAACAGCTAGTTCAGCCAGTTCGAATGGGTGAGGACGCAGAGTGGCAAAGAAGGCGCTGACGCGTATACGCTGTGCGGTTCTCAACAAAGGGAGATAGGTCGTATGCAAGGCACACTCTCTTTTTGTCTGTGGGCGTGGTCAAATAGGGGGGGGGGGGGGGGGGATCAAAGTAAAATAAATTTCGGGAGGATGAATGACAAGACCTAGACTTTGTATTATCGTAATCGAAATCATCGTCACAATTAGCCTATCTCCCTTACTGAAAAAATGAACTCGCCCATATACCCCCAATTGACCCTTTTCTGTGCCAGCTGCGGTTAACTAACCCCCGCACACTTCCTAACCTCCTTCGCACACATCACCTTCTGACACCCCCACACTACATGCGCGTCCTTCTATATCATAACTATGTAGATATGAACTCACGCTTGTTCCCTCTACCACGCTGCGCTCTTCGTTTCTCGCAACGTTAACATCTATCGTGTTTCTTTGTGTACCTCGTTGTGATGTCAAATCATTTTTGGTTTAGTTTTGTTTGTACGGTTTAACGTCCTGAAGCGACTCAAGCTATGAGAGACGCCGTAGTGGAGGACACCGGAAAATGTGACCACCTGTGGTTCTTTATAACGTGCACTGACATCGCATTGAACACGCACCCCACTCCGTTTCTCCTCCATCGAAACGCAGCCGCCGGCGGTTGGGACCGAACTAGGGTACTCCGGCACAGTAGCCAGGCATCTTAACTACTGCACCACCGTGCTAGGGCCAAACCATTTTTATCCACCTAGTTATTTCACTGTCGTAGCCGCGCATATGCGATCGATACCTGCCTTAAATAAATGTGTTCCTTTACTACTTTCAATCTTTAGCTGCCTATCGTAAACTGTGGTTTCCTCCCGAGACTAGTGTACCTTCCTATAAGTTCTTTATACTAGATTTTAAACTCACCGTTATGCTTTGCCTATGTCTGCGATCATGCTTTACAATTCGGCTTCGCAACGCACTGTCATCAGCAAATGGGTGCTTGCTAAGGGGAGCTTGCTCCTTCAACTTTCATCCCTAAATCTTTTTTAGACCAGGCAGAGGGAGAGAATGTGGAGGGAAGGGCCAAAGGGTTTGGGCCATAGGGTACAGGCAGGAGTGCGGAAGGCGTGATGGTAGTGGGATAGGGTAAAGTGTGAGGGAAGAGCGTATGTTTGCATTCTGCGCTATAGTGTTGCATGTTTGTTGTCTAGGGAGGGGTGGGGTGGGGGGTAGAGCTGGCGCGAGGCTGTGTAGGCCTGCATCAACTCGCTCAACGGGTGCATGAACTCCGTCTTAAATCCCGAATTTGAGGCGAACTGAGCCCGGTTTAAAGAACCTCGGGCTAAAGGTATCTCACGAAACGCGAAAGAGCTGCACATTCTAGCCATACTTATGTGATTACTACTAGAAACCTGTTCTTAAAGGAGACGGACGGGCCTTGTGGATACATTGCAGTATTTTTGAAGCACTGAGACGCACGTCTTCGCTCCTGACGTAAAGGTTTCCAAGATGACAGAAAGATGCGCGCGTTAAAAGTTCTCAATTTATTTTTCTCAAAAGAGACGAAAACATTGTGCGTCTCGTGTTTGCTCATCTCGAGTTTGATGCTTTCAGTATCTCCGCATGGAATACTACAGCAATGCCCCAAACGCAGAATACAGTCCTACTGTTATTACGCTTTTCTTTCGTTTTATTTTATGCGGCCCCTGAGTTTACGTATTAGTACATACATTTGCGCTCAGGCAGCCAGAAGGAGAAATTTCCTCAACATCACGAGTGTATGAAATTCCGTTTCCTACCTGCAAATAGGTTTTTTTTTTTTTTAATTTAGCTGACCGATGCATGTATATTTACGGAAATCGAGCAGTTGACTTTTCGCTTGGGGTCCTAAAAGCTTCTGTCTGGCAATCCTCACTCTTTATTGTTGTAGCTTATTGATATCAGCGATTAATTATTATTTAACCAGTATTACTACTCATGCGTTTGTATTGTAAGGTTTACTAGCTAATATTACTCATCGTTCATTAATTTTGCAGTTTCTTGCCAACGCTACGCACACTGAAGTACCGAAGAGTGAAAGGGTGGGTTCAAGCGCGTGTTTCGACCCTACTGTGATGCCGGAGATGGAACACACAGTCTAATGCACACGACAAGAGATTCAATTTCCCCTCTGGAATGAGTTATACCAACTTCGGGAACGCTGGGCGCTTAACGCCCGCGGATGCACTGTGCGCACCGTGACTGTGCGTGAATTTCAGTTCCCGCCCGCTCCTCTCGAGCTCCTCGCCTTCGATCTAGTCGACCTTCGCCTACACTAACATAGATGGCGACACACTCTCCGCCCCGCCAACGGCGGCTGTGATTTTCGCAGTATTGTTAGCGCCATCTATCGCTAGTCGTAGATATCTCTCGACGCGCGTCAAGTCGCGCGGTGTGTTTGAAAACACGAGGTTACGCTATAGTTAGGCGTTCGCTTGACGGCTGCTTGAATGGCAATTTATACTGCCATTAACGCAAATCCCTCACTTTGCCCTGCTTTCATGCCGCTAGGATCTATGAGAATAGCTCTTATATTAGAGCACAGAAGCTGTCTTGCGGCACTGCGTTTCGGGATTTGCTCAGCCCGTCCTTCGCTTTCTGTAGAGCTAAATCAAGATATGTGACGCGCTGTTTCTCCATGTGATGCGTTATGCAGGAGGAGCCAAGTAGTTTAATTTCGACTGCATCTGTACATTTCAACAGAAAGGACGGAGAAATCAATCACTGTGCTTGTTAAATAAACAGTGGCGGTTTACGGTTCAATGCGAGGAACAAAATATAGAAGCTGGATGTTGAGTTAAAATAAGCGGTTCTTCCAAAGTGCACTGAAATCGCTCAACACATGAACTTTCTTGCACGTCGCCTTGCTTTTAACTTGGCCTCCGCGGCAAGGATTTCATTTTGCCATCCGCGGCCTTTAGCAGCAGTGCTACTACTGCATCACATGCGATTTTGGAAGTTGGATATAGAAGACAGGCGGCAATTCATTTTGGAAGTTGGATATAAGAGAGAGACAGGTGGTAATTCCTCACTTTACGGGAAGCGTTAACGCTCGGTCGACCGACAAGCCCCATCATCGCCGTCGCCGCAACCAAAATTGAGAAGAACGGCGTCAGAGGAAATACAAACGTGATTTCGCATCAGAATTGTGACGCAACCGTTCTTTGTGCAGCGTTCAGAGTGACGTCATGCCATTTCGTTTCTCATTTAGCATCCATCTGATAGCCAATTTGGAGTCTCGTTAGCGGTAGAGGTCCCAACCGACAACATACATGACCATCCACGCAGTGGAACGTGCAAACCGTTATGCTTTCCGAATTGGAATAGCCGACATCCCTGCCTGTGAAAACTGTGACTGGGAAAAGACAGTTGAGCATATCCTTTGTGAATGCCCTGCTTTTGTGAGTGAAATACATGTTGCCTTGTACTCTTGGCCGCCTCGATCCTCGCCCTTTAACCGCGGATAAGATCTTTGGCCCCTAGCCACAACAGTCGTCTGCCTTCAAGGCACACAAGACACCGCCTTGAGTGACAAAGTGCGACTGTGCTCCTCGTACCTTTTCTCTTCCCTTCTTTAATCCCCTCATTCATTTTGTATACAGTGCAGGTTAGCCAACCGGAAGCCTTTCTGATCTATCTTATCGCGCCGGTCTGTTTGTGAGCTGGTAGAACGCGCTCGTGGTTTCTGCTTTAGGGCTGCAGAAAGTTGTCCCAGTTAAAACAAAAAAAAAAAAAAAAAAAAAATCTCAGCTTTCCTCGTATTAAGGTATACGTGAGTACACGACAGTTGTGTTTTCTACAGTACTCGTTCAAGGAAGAGCGGATGTTGGAAACTTCATAATGACCGAAAATGTTAATGTATTAAGCACCACTGCGGAGCGAGCGATGCATAAGAAAATGACAGGCGGCAACGTCATTACGGAAAGCGATGAATAGTGCATGGGTGGAAGGTGAGCGGGGAGGGGGACAGCCAGGTTTATAGAACCACGGCCGCTCGATCCCCCGTATCCACCGTATTGATCCCCCGATCCACCTATAAACTGGAGTAACGAACCTCAACAAAGAACGAGTGCAGCAGGGGAGAGAAGGTCTGAAGGTAGAAAGCGAAACATAACGTAGTTTCATCACTGACTAAATGTCGATCCAGCAGCAAATAAGTTATAATCGGGTAAAAAGGATATTAGGGTTGGTTGGCAGTCAAGTTATTCCGGTAGGTTAACATTCAAGGCGAGATTTGTATTGGCTCACGGTGAAAATCTCTCGTCGGTGACACCTGTCCACGAGATTCAGCAGGATATTGGCGGGGTTCTGCCTAGCATTTAAGGAAAAAATCATCCGCCAGCGCAACCCGAACTTCTACCCCTCCGATCACCAGCCGAGCGCGTTAACCGACTACACCACGCTGAGCACGTCCGAAACGTGTCTTAGGTCTCCGTGTCTAGCGTTCCTGCCGTCTCCATGGCAACGCAGGGACGGCGCCTTCAACCCGCCATCTACTGGCAGCTGTGAAGACCAAGCGGCGCAACGAGCGCGCGCCATGGCCACCGAGTGAAGCTACTCACCACGAATCCTAGAGTCACTGGAACGAATCCGGCCTGGAAGAAGCCGCTGTTCTGCACTTTGTGATCGGCGGCGGTCTGCCAAATAAACACTGCAGTAGAACCAGCCCCGAAGGGTTTCGCATTATCGCTCTTAAGCGATCTTAAGTACCTCAAGAATTGTTTTGCAATAAATATTAACCATCACGAGCTGTTCTGTTCAATATAACGCCCAGTCCATCAAAGGGGTGGACTAGGGAGGATACACTGTTCGTGCTGTCACTGACAATCATCAGACCAATACCACGATTTTCCCCAGCACATCCAATGAAAACACATTCCAACGTTTGTTCTTTATCTGGTACGTAAATGTGAACTTCCGTTCCTTTTTTTTTTTTTTTTTGATACTAACCTGTTGCAGGGAGTGATGTTTGAAGCTTAGAACCCATTAGAGGTGGTTGTTTTCTAAATATACTTCGTGAAAATCAGGGACTCCTGTTGGTCAAAACAGCGGGACTTTAAAGTCAGGGTACAGAAAAACAATCTAAAAAAAAAAAAGAATATGCAACGGAAATTTATCATTTTTCACTGTCGTATTCAGCACCTCGGAGTACCTTCAGGAGCATTCTACGTGCCTTAAAAAAGCTTCTGAATTCAGGCAGCTCGCAAAACGTTTATTAAAGCATAGTATGGATACGATATTCGTGACAGTAAACGCCATCTGTCAAAGAAAATGACGATCGGCTCACTTTTCTTGACGTTGGTTTTCGGTTTCCTCGAACACATCAAAGTGCAAAGTGTGCAGTATCGGGCGAAGTTCCTGTACTTACGCATGTATGTCCTACGTAAACTTATCTGTGTTTTAATTTCAGAGATTCTTACTACTCGCCGTGTTTTTCATGCACTTATAATGCTCAGCAACTGATTTCTCAATTTACCCAAAGACGTGCTTTATTCCTGAAAAAAGAATAGCGTTCCGTGCCGTAAACAAACGCAATCAGTTCAGTATACGCAGTCACAACAGTGTCATTAGTCATTATGGCACTCTCAATTACGTATTTTTTAAAGAACTGCGCGTGTTGTAAAAAGAACTTACCCCATGAATGTCATTGTGAGCATACGCGCATGTAACCGTGTTCATTTTATTTGCGCTTTCGAAACTACGAAACCATATCATACCACCCAGTTTTCTACTTTAGATCATCATGGGTACAACTGCATAAAGATACAGTGACTGGGACCCCGCCGTGGTGGTGCTGTGGTTAAGGCGCTCGACTACTGTGGCCAAGGATGCGGGATCGAATCCCGGCCTCGGCGGCCGCTTTTCGATGGAGGCGAAATGCAAGGCGTCCGTGTGCTGTGCGATGTCAGCGCACGTTAAAGATCCCGAGGCGGCCAAAATTTCCGGAGCCCTCCACTACGGCACCTATCATAGTCTGAGGCATTTTATGACGTTAAAGCCCACAAACCAAACAAAACAGGACCTGGGAAATCTTTTTAAACTCTAAATCGTTGGACTCTGATAGACGTCGCACATACCCTAGTGTCCCCCCGAGTCGAAATGGTACGTCACAGAATCTATCCGGCAGGCTTTTGTAAGGAGTTCGTGCACGGCAAAAAAACTAGTTTGGGATTGGAGTGCGTACCTCGAGGCTGCAGTAACTGCCGACGACAATTCCCTTACAGACGCGTCCGAACCGTTGGCGCTTCTACTCTTCCACCGATAGCCAGCGCCGTGGCCGCCGCTCTGGCGCAAACTGGTACTTCCGCCATCACTGTCGGCGAGGCGTATTCGACAGGCCGTTCCTACGGGAGGTCGAGCGGCCGTGAAAAAACAAATGCAGGATAATGATATCCCAGCTAAAATTGAATGGGCGCTTTGGACAAACTGCTACTGCATTGATAAATAACAGGATTGTAAAGAAAAACCCGCTACTTTATCTGAAAACGGAGCTTTCGTAAGCACGAAAAAGTAGAAATAAGAATTACCACGGTGTTCTTACACCGTGGGAATCACAGACATAGACTCCACCGGCAGGGTTCGCAGGCAAGTTCGTAACTCTATAGTCGGCAAACGTTTTTTCCTGCTTGGCATCACGGGAATTTGAACCGAGTAGGACGAAAACGTTTAAATCCGATGCGCCTGTCATCATCATATTCATTAAGAATACTAGAAAACACCATCATTATTAAGGACACAACTGGGGGACACTGAGGCTCCCCCTTAAGGGTACCGAAAGATACCGGCGTGTGACCTTCTGTGGTGCTTCCACCTTAAGAAATTAAATTTAGCGCCCAGTTTCAGCAATTATTTGCAGTTGGAAAGCCGCTTTCAAACTTTTAGAATGCAGAGGCGCCATCTGTCTTGGCAACGACGCATCAGGTCTCGATCGGTTCCGGGGGCCCACGCATGCTGGCGTCAATTTTGCCTACGCGTTCCTGGGGTAGCGCGAAGGTTACACCTTTTCGTCCGAACAAGCTGTATGAGCTATCGCGTAAAACATTTCGCTGGTTTTTCCGCGGTATTCTTGAGGAAAAGAATCGGTTTGTGAGGCTTTTTGGAATAGAAAGCCGTCCTCATCTCCCTAATATGGTAGCGGAGTGCACTATAGAAACGTAGGATAACGTAGCCTTCGGTGGAGGATAGCCATGGAAGGAGGTAAGGTTAGGATTGGCATTGGAATGCTAATCGAAGGTAAACAGACGTGGCATATGTCCAGCAGTGAACACAGCCTGGCTGATACCAATGACAAGTATACTACAGTGTTAAATATAAGTGTGTAAACGATACTATATAGGCGGGCTAGCCTTGGGCGTCAGCAGGGGGTGCAAAAAGGGCACTTGCACCCCTCCCTCCTCCTCCGCTCATATTTCCTTACTTTCTCGACGAGATCCCTGACAAGAAACTTTCTGGAATGTTCCTTTCTACCCCAACTGCAAAAATGTGGGGCGGACGTTTCTCCACTCCTCCCTCTCGCTGAGATGCAATGGTTTCGCCCCCTCCCCCCTTTTTCCCCTCGAAGACAAAATCCTGCGCAGACGCCCGTAGGGTTAGCTTACATCACATTTAATTTCGCTGTTAAGAAAACAGTGACATGCACTAGTTTGTATTGTCTTCAGTTCGGTGATTAAACGGTATGGAGGAGACTAGCTCGTTCTGTGTTAAACATCTTCACGTGCAGGTCGCGCGAGGCACCTGTGCAGGAGTGCGACGCATCGACTCAGGAGAATGCCGATTCGTTCGCCGCCATAGAATTCTTTACTATTACCTAATGAGAAATCTGACGCTTCCATCTATGCAAGTCACTTATACAGCACTTCAGCCACTATGAACGCTCTAAGCATCACATGACGCACAGCTACCGATTGCAGAGCCAGTTAATTTTGCCAAAAGGTATCGCAAAAACGAATGCTGCCCTATGTTCTAACATTAAATATTCTGGATCTTATTGACCAAATATAGCAAACTACTGGAACCAATTATTTGTCATAACAGGCAGA
This sequence comes from Amblyomma maculatum, assembly GCF_055883805.1. NCBI lineage: Eukaryota > Metazoa > Arthropoda > Arachnida > Ixodida > Ixodidae > Amblyomma > Amblyomma maculatum. The sequence continues at coordinate 159,215,826 of NC_139346.1, forward strand.
GAAAACATTAAGAAAAAAGTGTTACTGCTGAAACGCTGTAAGAGCTCTTTTATTCGCATTTGGGAAAACAGAAAGGTTCCGTCGGTGTTGTCATGGTGTTGCGTTCTCGCCATTATAGTTTTTGGGCACTATGCTCGCGCTTCGAGAAAGTCGTTTGCATGCGCCGAGAGCCGGCTCTCACTGCGTCCTGGCGCTGCGCGTACGGAGATAGCAAAGAAGACTTTAAAGCACGGAGCGTAAACCTATACTACTACAAGTTAGTGTGTTCACGTTGACAAGCACAGAATGTCGCGTCATCCTCTAGCTCTGAGCGGCCCCGGCACAGCTTAGAATTTCGCGGGCAACTTGTAACTGTTGCTCGTTGAAGTAAGTACCTTCCGCATTTGAAAATATATTTCGCTTCATGTATACTGTCAACGACCACGATAGCCAGTGATACCTGCATTTTTTTCTAACCCAGACTGAAACGAAACGTGCCGACAACTGTAGAAAAATCAACCGCGGGCACGCTTACTGGCCACCTTTCACTCTTATTCACAACTGAGAAATCTACAACACGGATCACTAAGAGCCCCTGATAAATCCGCTGTTCGCTGAAACGGTACGTCTGCGCACATGTGAAGACAGAGCGTTTTTGGAATGGGGCCAGTAATGGCACTCTCTGCGCTCGAACAAATCTGACTGTCTCGCACAAAGCATGGCACCGGTCCCATAATGCTTAGAGCGGCCATGGTGGCTCCAAGTGCAGCGCCGCCATCTTTCCCTCTAAGTGATAGCAGGAAACTATAAGAGTGCCGCCGACTGCCGCAAAACATGTGGCTCGATCGGGCCGTCCGCTAATCACAATCTTAATTGCTACGTCCCTGAAACAAAACGCCACAATGTGCTGGAGAAAATGCTTCGCCACTGAAAGATAAGTACATGAAACTACTTGGACGCCGGTTAGCAATTTGTGTAAGGCTTTATTTTACAAGAAATTTTCGTTGTTTCCTGCATCGCATTGGTTGAAAGCTCATCCGTTTCTCCAAAATGAACTTTCAAAGTCTTCGTCATACTGCACATATCTTCCCTCGCGCTTGACGTGTCACTTTGTTGCTTACTACGACAAATAATATTGTAAAAAGAGTATCTCACGGCTGGTCTTATACGCTTCAATTATCTTTTTTTTTTTTTTTCTGCTTAGCAGCGCCACGGATCGATGCCATTACTGCGAGCAGCGAGCGGCTACAGCTTTCTTTATATAAACACATTTGTAAACCGACCTGAAAAGGAAAACAGCTAAAGCGGACAATGTAAAAAAGATAAAAGAAAAGGCGAATAACAGAGCCAGTTCTCGAAGGCGAAAGAAGATGCTGTCACACAGAGCCCTCACCCGCAGCGCCTTTTCAGCCGCGCTTCGAGGAGAGACGCGAACCAAAATCCTCGGCAGTTTCAAATATTGACCGCCTCCCCGCCTTCTTTACCCGCTCGTTTGTTGACTCTCCAAAGAGCTTAGCTCGCCTTAGGGACGTGCCCGACCCGACAGTGGCTTCCTTAACCTACTGAACGGGGAATCTGTCACGGTTATTATGGACCCCGCGGTTTCATCACCTCGCTCTCCTCCATTCGCCAAGACGCAACGCAACATACATCCACGACGAAGCACACTACGAACCGCTGTTATCGAAAAATAAACATTTAAACGAACAATATACAGAATCTTTGGTAGACTCAAAACCACAATATGTAACTACGGTGCGAGATTGGACAACCGAGGATTGGTCACTAGGTGAAATAAAATCAGCGCAGCATCGCGGCGCGCCTTTCTGAGTTCATCTAGTTATTGACTTCAGTCGCCAACTAAAAGAAGATATATACTTGCGGCGAGACTTCATATATGTCATAATTCAGTAGATATTTAGCCGCAAAGTATTTCTTCCGGTTTTCAGTTCTTTTTCTTGATTTTCTTTTTTTTTTTTTTTTGTCACGGGAATTCGTTTCTCAGCTATTTTATTGCGGATACGACGTCACCATCGCCGAAACGGCTGTTTTCAAGACTGTTATTAAATGTAGTGCTCAATGACCGCTTGTATCTGTATGTCCTGTATTTTTATACGCTTCCGTCTCCAAACGTGGTGAGCTTTTGAGTAAAATACAGTATGAATTTAACAATAAACAACAGCAATTGTTATTACCTTAATTTTGATTTTATTTACCAGAACAGGTATAATTTCAAGCTTCTACAGGCACTCTGTCAAACCGTAAACGATTCCCTATCCTTGCAAGCAATCCAAGCCAACCTTGGTTATAAATGGGAGAAACAACAGCTATAGTATTTCTTTCGCCGGTGTCAAAGTATCGAATTACTTAACAACTTAATGAGCAGCATTGTTAACTGATTAGGCTTGCGAAGGTGCATCGATATGCAACATGTAGAAGGTTTACGAATGCTTGCGAGCAGGTACCTGCATGCTACAGTAATCGATTTTTAACTTTTCATGCTAATTTCCGACAAACGTATTGTTATCCACAATTGCCTCAACTTGTCTCGGCATTGCATGAGTATGAATGCATGAGAATGAATTTACCTTCTATAAATTTGCAATATTTATTTACTTCATCGTGACACGCACGCTGTAAGTTTAAAAATCTGAATAAAATCTTATCAAGAAAAACTGTTTGATTCTAGATTTCATACTATAAAAAGCATAAGCTTCGTCACTACAAGCCAAACCAAGTACGATAAAATAGAAAACAATCAGAGTTTATTCTCGTTTACTATTACAACTTTTGTGAGGGGATGTTCAGAGAGGCAAGTAGTGTAATAACGGCAGAAAAAAAAAAAAAAAAAGGCACACAACTAAGAATCTAATAATATACATCACCCTGCCGCGGTTGGTTCGGTGGTTAATTCGTTTGAGTTCTGAACCGGGAGACCCTGATTCGACCCCGAGCGAGGTAGCCTGGTTTCGATGGAGGTGAAAGGTAAGTCGCCCGTGTACTGTGCGATCTCAATGTGTGTTAACCAACTGCAGGTATTTGAAGTCCTCCGAAGCACCACATGCACCACACTGCGTCCTTCCTAGCGTAAATTGTTTTCGGATGTGCGGCCCCGTAAACAACAACAACAACAACAACAAAAAAAAAAACAATAAACGATATCAATTTTGACAATCGCCTTATGATGTCAAATAAAGTGACTAAATCAAATTTAAGCAGCCAGTACAATACAAATATATTCAAATACGAATGCAGATAAAGTTATGGGCGGCGTATAAAGCTACTTACGTACTGTGAACGGGAAAGCATTCACCCTAAAGGCCTTTACACTGTAGGCCATTATTACTGCGACTGTCATTAATAGCTGTCATAATTATTTAGCAACGTCCTTAATCATGCTCAAGCCCTTCCCTCTAAAAGCAACATGAAGAGCTGATCATGTTGCTTTTAGGACCAGTCCTTCAACATAAAAGCCTTTATCACTTTCAATAATCACCATAAGTTTTAGCAACATCCTTTCCGAGCTGAAAAAATAAAAAAAGCATAATTGTGCCAAAAATAACCCAGAACTTTCACTAGTTCTGTAACGTCAGATTTTTCTGTATTTGTGGCTTTGTGACATCTGCAGTTGGTTGCACTTATCTGTGCCAACCCCTCAGAATTTTATTGTTCTTGCAGAAATTTCTGTTGTCCCTACATGTCAGTTGCTATAAACCGAACAGAAATTCTGCTCTAACGACAGAAAACTTTCATTGTCATCGTCATCATCATCATCGTCACTATCATCACCATCATCATAATCATCAGCCTGACTATACCCCCTGCAGGGCGAAGGCCTCTCCCATATTTCTCCAACCCGGTTCTGTCCTACCTACATCCACTTGACCCCTGCGAACTTCTTAACCTCATCCGCCCACCTAACTTTCTGCCGCCCCCTGCTACGCTTTCCTTCCCTTGGAATAAGACATTGAATTAAATATATACCAGCTGGCCTGGTTGGCAGGTGTCAGAGTCGGGGGGAGATATGCCCCTCTCCTCTTACAGGCAAGGTCGAAGACTGAAAAGTGGCTGCCACATGAAGCCCCCACGGGTGGATTACCGTGGACGCAGGTTGCTCATGACGTAGGTGGAGGAATGCGCAACTTCAGGGTGGTTGCCATGGGAACAACTTGGCGAGTGACCCGCTTCCACGGAACCGTGTGTCGGGCCTAAAGTTTAAGGCAAAATGCGGGACTGAATGACTAAAGCAAAGCCGTGAAAGCTGCTGGTGATTAACGCTCTGAGAGCGACCATATTAGCTTTACAGTCGGCCTGTTATAGCTCATTTCGATCTTTTATAGTTTTTAAAAGCTCCATATTTGTTAAGTGTGGCGTCCACTTGTCCTCATCGTCCCATCGTTGAATTCAGTGGCATATGAATGCAACGAGAATGAGATTTGTGAAAATAAATGGCGAGATATCGCGAAATAACATACAACTTTGAGACGCTACAGCACTGATATGACTGTCGTGCTTGAATGATATGACAAAAGATTTATTTATAGTACCTAGGCAATTCATGCTGTTCGCTTTGACTTCCTGTTACAGAGTGCCATATGTGAAGTTGATTGCACTCTTGTGTACAACGCCATAAATGCGTCGAGTACGCAGTTATGATACGATGTGAGTACGATATACTGTGCTGGATATGAAGGAAGACGGCGCTGGATGACACCAGATACACACTGAGAGGAAGCCAAATACCAATTATACTGAATAATAACACCACCATATATTACCGTCACAGGATAAGAAAAAACGCGAAAACCGGACGAGGGACAGAAGACACCAAAGACGCATCATGCACACATGCAAAACGAACTAGCCGGGCAGCATGTTCTCCTGAATTATACCGTATATATCCCCAGTATTACCGCCGCCTCAGTTCGCACACCACAGCACGCGGAACAAGGAGGTCGTGGGCTCGGATACCACTGGCGGCATGCAGTTTTTCTTCTACTTTTTCTTTCACTCACAAAATGACTACATTCCTTATCGCCCATCATAGAGCACCACAGATTAAAAACTGGAAACATTCCCCTATGTCTTCCTTTGTTTCGTTGATAGCTGGCTTCCTCCATATGTCTATTATAACGAACCCTTCATTCCCCCGTCTTCTTTGTCTGCTGATAGTAATGCATGAAATATATAGCGAGCAGGCTTATAAAAGTGCGGATCAACATCACGTTTTTGTTGAGTCCTAAAATTAGTAAGCCTATGTATCACGCGTGCCACGTTCGAGGTGGCCACCTCCAATACACTTCATCTCACTCTGCGCACTCAACGGAGTGTCAATTTGAGGCTCTTGGTGCATAAATGCTAAGAAAACATATACATGCATCAGAATCTATATATTTCATATCCTCCGTTATTTCGGCTTGATATGATATCAGTAGTTAAACAAACGTCACAAAACCATCTTTTGTGGCTATTCAGGGGAAAAAATGAAAGAAAGACTTCAGGCGGAAAAAAAGTTGTAGGCTAAATTAAATTGCGTAACGCATGCACGTACAAAAAAGAAAAAAAAAAGACGGCAACGAGACGACATGATTTGAGTTCAAGCGGCTGGGCATATAGGCCACTTATCTCAAAGAGCTCTTCATTGCGGCTGCTTCCATCGTGTAATGTCACTCTAGGTCGCAACATGACCTTCAGTCAATAGAGCTACAAGAACATTCTCAAACAACCCACTCAGACACGCGGGAGACGGCCCGCGTTAAGGCGGCAAGGGGAAAACCCCGGTGATCAGGCGCGGAATGCGAAAAGGATCCCGGGGATGGGGAAACGCTCCAGTCAAATAGACGCGTCGAGCGTTGAGAGAGGAGTAAGGACAATATCCAGAATGAAAGCAAAAAAAAGCTTTAATAAGCTAGTCGAACAAGAAAAGCAAGAAAAATAAAAGTCAACGCCCGCTATAAGCCGAGAATAAACTCCTCGGCGAGATAACAAGAAGAGAATAGAAGGCCGAAGCGTAGAGCTAAAAGGCACAGAAAAAGAACAAGCCAGCGAGAGGATAGTAGCCGCTTCGCGAAATTGCTTTTTCCAAGAATGACAGAGGAGGAAAAAAAAAAAAAGGAAGAAGAAATAAGGGCGTGAGTGCAGAATATAGGAGCAATTCGGACGAAGAGAATCCTAATGCGAAGAGGGAGAAATGGTTGGAGAAAAAAGGGTCGCGCTTCCTTTCTTTCCCCACTCTCCCTTTTCTTCTACTCGATTTAGTGTAAACGTGTGCGCCGTTTGCTGCCGTTTCATGGCCGTTTATACTTAACCCGCTAACCTGTATCCCACTAAACAGTGTTTTAGAATTTAATGCCGCGAGGACAACGGAAATGTATACATACACAGATCCACGTGCCAGGCACGTTTCTTGCTGCACAAGAAGCAGTATATTATATAAGAGCCCGTCGGTAGGTTGTTGTTCGCGTTTTCATTTCATCTTATAATTATTCGTAAAGTCTCGATAAAATTGGAATGCTTCCTTTCGCTTCGCACGCCATAACTGCTGATATTGCGGCTGCAAAAAATGTTGACTGCTCGAAAGCTATGTAGCAGGAATACAACAATAACAAAAAAAGTATAGGTCTTTTTTCTGAACGGTTATTATGTTAACAAAACACAACTGTCTGTGCGATGAAGCGCTCCTTTTTATCTAATTTACTCTGAACGTTGTTCTTGTCTACCGATAAAAAAAAAACAACAAAAAAAAAAACAACGAAAAATATTCGCCAAAGCCTGCAGGCGGCAAGGCACCATGTTGTTCGATTTGTTTTTGACTTAATTATTTCTAGTCTAAATATTTAACAGTTCATCAGGCTTTTCTGTAATTTCAAAATTGAGCTTACACTACTTTGCAAGATGTATACCTGACTTGATACAATATGGGTCAATCCACAAGTTCCACTATCGTACTGGGAGTTAAGGAAGCCCATTATGCTTCTTTATGCTGCCTTGCGTGATGATGAGTTTCAGAACAACAAAGATATCCGCAGATTTCTTGCAATGAATGAGTTATTTCTAGTTAACAATACGCTCACATGCCTGAGCCTGTCGGAACATTATCCTTGCCTAAATACAGGCTATACACGCCATTCACACGGGTTGCATTCCTGAAGAACTGCAAGATGATCTACACAGAGCTCTCACCAAACTACGTCCCAACACTGTCACATTGAGGTGGATTCCTGGTCACGCTGGAATCCCAGGCAATGAGGTAGTCCATCGCCTCGCCCGCGAACTTCAGCAGCGGGCGCCTGGGATTCCCTGGCCTTATCCACCCACGTGGGGCGCTACTCTTCACTACAAAAACGAAATCAACACTCACTATGACAACATTAGCGAAACTCTTCGTACAGTTCCTCCTCTTGATAAATCCCTCACTACCACACAAATATCCATACTTAGACGCATACAACTAAATACAATCCTTACTCCTGCGCGATCATTTCTATACCGAATCAGACATTCCCCCACATGCCCAAATCGCTCTGAACATTATGCAAACTTAGAACGCTGCATGTTTTACTGCCCTGTTGCAATAAAGTCACCTCACTTTCCACACGCTCCTCCCCAAACCTGGCGGGCTTGGTTAGCCCCTGACCAGCTGAAGGACCCGTTGGCCTTGGTGGCTCTGGCCCAGGAAATTTTGACGCTTAGTAATGCGTTGAATAAAGTTGTTTCCTCCTCTTCCTTCTTTAATCCTTAGCGATACAATTACTTTCGCCCCGTTTTCGCATTGTTACTGTCTCCACAGTTTGTCCATGGCCTTGCACTAAAGGGAGGAGGGGCGGGCGCAAACATGGCTTACGAAACAGTGTCCATCTAAGCGCGTTTCGACACCTGCTTACGTTTCTTCCGCCGCATTGTTTGTTTCGGTTCTTCTCTATATTTGTTGCCGTGATTTATATTTTTTGCGCGTGTTTAGATAACATTACTTTCTCGGGTTTTTTTTTTTTTTACAAAAAAATACACGTTGCAAATTAATTTTGAGACAGAACGCAGTTAACACCTTTGGCCATACTGGGCCTGTCTTATATTCTTTCGCACCCGGACCCACGTCAAGCGCCCATCATGAGTAAACCGTGTGCAGGAAGAAATTTTTGTTATCGAGTCACCTCTGCGGTTTCTGAAAGGAAGGTATGCAATGGCAGTTAAGACGTCTAGTCCAGAAAAGAGCTGTACAATAATTATGTAGACGGAAATAATTAAGATGCAGCATTTATTTGTCCGCGAATTTGTTGTCTCGACTGAGAAATATTAGACGAATTCGACATGAGAGCACATTCAAAAGAAAATGGGGAAGTCTCCAACCTGTTCCTACTTCCAGAAATCTAGAAGGCTTCATCAGGGAGGTTTCACGTTACATGTTATTGCAGGCATATATATAAGGCACTGACAGGCGCATTTAAAATTACATATGAAAGAAAAAAAGCACTTTCATCTCCTAGTGCACATGATTGTTAATTTGCCGAAATGATTGGTTCTTTAAAGTGCAAAATGACTTGCATAGAAACAAGCGGGGGCCGATAGCTGTTCCAACTTCAAATTCTGATTTCACAAGATATCTTTGAGGTCCACGGTTCGATAGTTGCTTAAAATGAATAAGATGCACCATCGGAAATATTTGCCCTTTTCTTGTTTGTTTACGCATTTTTGCTCCATCTAATTTAGTTAGGAATATCGCTAGTGCATGGCCTATAACTTCGGATCAGTGAAGCGCCAACAGGCGGCGTCCTTATGAATTTTAGAAAAGCAGCCGCTTTTGGCAGAGGACACACGATTCAGTACAGATAGCACACCTAGCATTGCAGCAGCTTTTATAAATTTTCTTACGTCTTTCAGACAAGGTAATAAATGACAGTGCGCAACCAAGGAATGCAAAACGTAGAACTAGAACACTAAACATTCGAAAGGCATAGCATTTCCGCATCCGCCAGTGTAACGAACATAGCGAAATTAATCATCATAAAAGATCGGCTCATGCAGAGAACTTGGTAAGAATAATTGTACTTAACCGACGCGGGCACGTGAGGAGGTACTAGCAACAATCGGAGTGCACTCGCCAGACACCTGTGACCTCCGCGTTGCAGACCCGTTGCTAACTAATAAATCATTAAAACAATGAACCATATACAGATATACAGCGTCCACGAATCAAGCTTACGAACTTACCGGCGCCTACGTTTTATCTGTTCGCATAATGTAATTCGCGGGCACGTGCCGGTAGGCAGGTACATACCTCGATCGGATAATGTGTGCACATGCATAAATGTATAAATACTATACCCCTGTTCCGAGATTGGAGCAAGGCTGTTTACAATAACTGGCAACACCTACAAAGGCATGTGGAGGCACGGTATGGCTTCAGCATGAGCTATGAGAAAACGAAGCCTGGGAATGGAAAAGCCTGCTATTCGCGAATACGTTTTTGTGTGGTCACAATTAGAAAAGTTTGGTTCCGGCGCTTCGTGTAAACTATTTAACTCCATTCTGCGAATAACTATCTAGGCTAGATTTTTCCGTCATTGAATTTGCAACCCCACCAAGATACAGAATTCGAATGCGTTCTTCCGTTTATTTCTAATAGTTTTCGAAACTGCAAATTGGTGTCAGCCTACATAACATACGTTGCACCCGCCGTGGTGGTGCAGTGGTTAGGGCACTCGACGCCTATGCTCAAGGATGCGGGATCGAATTCCGCCGCGGCCGCCGCTTTTCGCTGGAAGCGAAAAGCAAGGCGCCCGTGTGCTGTGCGATGTCAGTGCACGTTAAAAAAAACCCCAGGTGGTCGAAATTTCTGGACTCCTTCACTACAGCGTCTCTCATAGTCTGAGTCACTTTGGGACGTTAAATCCCGTAAACCAAAAAAACAAAACATACGTTGTGGAACTAATTGCTAGCGTATTTATTTTTTCGAAAAAGGTAATCTAATCTAACGCTACTCTCTGCTGCCGACGATCACACCGACAGACAGAGTACCTTTCCTGTTATGTCTGTCTGTGCATGCACACAATGAATGAAAAAAAAAATGGGGGGGGGGGGGCAGCCTACATAATTCACCCTTTGATGTTGATCTTCGTACAACACTGCCTCAGGAAAACATCGCAGCAATCGGTCCACAGTCTGCACCGCATAAAATTTTCTGCTTCAGCATCGCGCACACGCACGCACGCACGCACGCACGCACGCACACACACACACACACACACACACACACACACACACACACACACACACACACACACACACACACACACACACACACGCACGCACGCACGCACGCACACGCACACACGCACGCACACACACACACACACACACACACACACACACACACACACACACACACACACACACACACACACACACACACACACACTCACACACACACACACACACACACACACACACACACACACACACACACACACACACACACACACACACACAACTAAACGGTACGTAAACGTGGGTTGCTGTTTTCGAGGTCAATGCCTTACCCTCAGCACCCACATAACGTTGTCAAAAGCCACACGTCTCCTAAGTCATCACCAACCAAAAACAGAGCATGTCGCTCATTCTTTCGAGCCTCTTTATTTCGAGTCCTTAACTCCAGACTCACGCTCCTGAGGTCGATTTCTACCAAAAGCGAATAAAAAAAATAAAGAAAGAAAGCCAATAACGCAAGCTTACAAAGTAACGCGAAGAATCCCCATTTAACCAAGTTTCGTGGCCCTCGAAAAGAGAGCTTGCCTGTTTGCTTTTCCTACTGTGCACTTTTCTTTATTATTTTCACCAAGCGCTGTTGCAGTTCAGGCGCATCAATCACGCGTGGCCGCCCAACTCTGTGCGCTGCCTTTATAACCGTAGAAAGCAAAGATACAAATATCTACACAGCAATAGCAAGCATTCGCAAACTTGTTCGCTTTGCAACTTATCGTTTTATTCTTTAATCTGCCAGCTCATTGACGCCTCTGATTGGACAACACTTGGGACGTCATCAATGTATCCGGCTTTACAAAAGTTTCGTCCTATGTGTTTGTGTCCCTTTCTATTTTTATTTGTATGGTGAAGCGCCCTTCCTCCCCATCCCAACGCCCAACTCAACTCCCCAGAGTTGTCCCTACTCTCAAACCACCGAGGATCTCCGGGAGGCACCACGGGACAGATGGGGAAAGACAACTAAGTGGAGCCCAAAAGCAGCCCTGCCATGAGGGGGCGAACGCAATTAAAGTTGTTTCAACAATAATTAAAGTAACACAATCATCCTGCCCACTCTCGCCTCTCAAATGGACCGCCTCTCCTAAACCTATCTGCTTTTCTTTGCGCCTACTTTTTTCTATGTTTTCTTTCTTTCCTGAAGCTGCCTGCTAAGAGCACAAGGACAGTTTCCTCGCTTCCTTGGCTAATTTATAAATGTAGGAAAACGTAACGCAGAGACGACGCTTACGGACGGGGTGTGCAGCTTTATAAAACGGGACAAAATCACATAAAAGCAAACTGAGACGACGAACTGAATTCAAAGAAGTAATTAATGAGTTTGGACCCCACGCGGAAAAAAAAAAAAATGAGAAAAAGATGGAAGCAAAATAACAAAGAACAAAGCCCACCCAAACATCTTCGATAGCAGCGCCACCACCCTACGGGGGTGTACTGGTTCTTGTTTATTTTTTTAGCACCTCGCTTTCTTTACATGTCACGTTACTTTATTTTTTTATATATATTTCCCTCCATCCTGTGCTGTATTCGCGCCTCACGTGTCTAACGGAACACGCAGCGTGCACAAAAAGCGCCAAACTACGGTGGGAAGAAGGCTGCGAGGTGAAAAAAAAAAAAATAAAATAAACAATCAGCGCATAGAGAAAGTGTTCGGGCTGAGGGGGGAACACCAACAAAACAACAATTATCAAAGCTCTGTTTGAAATGAAAGCATCATCAAGCGTATAAAACTAAGCGGTAATGCTTGAAGCATCGTGTTCCCCGGGAATCTGTAGCGAAGCGACGCGGACGCCATCCCACTCATTGTTTCTTCTTGACTGCTCAGTTAAGCACGTTTTCGCCTCACAGGGGGCGTGGCGGAAAGCCGCCGTTTCTTTTGGTATCTGCTTAGCTCCTGCCGCATTCAAACTGCTCCGCCCACCTTCACCGCTCTCGTTGTGATATTTTGGTTATTGCAATGCGTTTTTGTTTAATGCGCCTCTGCCACGAACGTCCGGGGTGACGGTGCCTATCCGCATACGGTTCGATGGTTCTCTCTCTCTTTTTTCGATACCTTTAATTTTCTTTTTTATACCGCTCAGTCAACTGCGTTTCTTTTTCCGTCTTCATTGGCATGAAGTTTCGGAGTTTTTTTTTTTTTTTTAATTTTCTTCGATTAAGTTGTTTATTTTAAACTATCTCGATACCGCTCTTATTTCTCATGCTTTACCTACTTTAACGGTGTTATACACATTTAGGGACGGTTCTTTGCTTCCGATGAAGAAACCAGAATAGAAGTCGGAATATCATGAAAACGGCCCACAGAAAAACAAGAAAAAACCGAAGCTACTGAATGCCTTGAAGCATTGATAGTATTTCGCAGCGAACGTCAAAAGGCTTCCTCTTGCATAACATCTTCAGTGGCGTTCTTGAAGACTGCAATTCACTCCTGTCTTGCCGTTACTCACAGTGTTCCTTTAGGAATCAAGACACGAAAAGCCCGTTTGAAAATTGTTTGCATAATAAAGCCTTTTAAGTGAGTAGGTGACCATACAACCATTAATTTAAGCAAACTGCGACTTTTAAATGCCTGGCGAGATGGGAAAGTAATGTGAGTACCACATTCATTAAAAGTTAAAGTGACATTGAAAATTTAAAACACCAATATCGTTTACTTGAAAACGAGAACCGACGTAGGGCCAGCAATTTGATTGCTTGTTTAACCAACAAACTTTTCCACACGAAGAGCGATACTCTATACAGCGCATAGCCCTGCTTGTACACACCTACCCGCGTCGAATCTTTTTTCTGAACCCTACTCAGCGGCAGAAATCGCCTTGCGAATGAATTAAGATAAAATCTAATATGCTGATATATGAAGCGGAAGCCGTATATGAAAGCCCGCTGCGGAAATACGATCCATTATAGTTAAAGAGAAACACATGAACTTTACTGACTCAAGCTGTATAGAATGCAATGAAATGGTATAAATTGATACAAACTGTTTTTAACAAGGTCGATATGCTATTTGACTGCACTTAGTGGGAAAGGCGCTCGCGTCGCTCAAACCAAAAAATGTCAGTGCCCCTGTAAAGCGTGCTCTGCCGTTTGCTTGACTGCTTTAGGTGCTGCGCACTTTAACAAAAAAGAAACTGAAAGTGAGAGGTGGGACATTAAGCATACTGCACGCCTAAAAACATTTCAAAGATTTGTTGATGTGAGCCTAATTTTGCTCCAGTCATAAAAAAACAAACACAAGAAGACGACAAGGTCAAAGCCTGAAAATAACACATCTGTTCAACAGTTAGGTCCGTGACAATCTCCATATGCTGTAGATGATGACGTCCAATCGTTGCTACCGATTTCAATGTCACTCTGGCTTCATGAAAAAGCCGTCTAACACATATAATACTAGGTTTGAGATTAATCCAGTGATGCCGAAAAGGCCAGAAATATCGGGAAAAACGTGCGTAACTTAACATAAGACCCGCGCGATTCTTTTACGGGCGCACATTTTTTCACGATCCCGCGTCAGAATGCATATTCCAATAAATTTTTTGCTCAGTAATCAAGGCTCATGCACACGCAAAAAAAAAAAAAAAAACAAAAAAAAAACCGGAGAAGTAAACGAAAACGACAAGAAAAATGAAGGAGTTCAAAACAGGGTAGATAATTCTTCTGCACATTTTATCTCAATGACAATTCCATCACGCTTTTATTTCATGAATGGATTTTATTTATGATCCGAGAACTGGTTTGCTTTAGCAATTTTTCTGACAATGCTGCTTGCCCAAAACTTGGTTTTCCACTCCTCAAGCGCACTGCGATGCCAGAGTGGCCCCCGGCAACTCCTGCAAATTTAACCGCTCTGCTTGCTCCCAATGACGAGGTTCGTTCCACCATATCGAGCTCAGCCTTTGGCACTAACCTTAATGCACTCAACTGCCGCCAAACCATTGCAGTCATGCGACATCGTCTGTGGCCTGTAATATTGAAGAAACTTTCTTTTTTTCTTTTCGCCTTCGCTTCTCCTCTCTCCGCTCACCTACAGCGCTATCTCGTCTCGCTTCCTCTTCCCCACTAATGCAAGCCGGGTTCGAATACAAGAGTAGTGTATGCGTGAAAGAGTTAGAAAAAAATAAATAAAAAGGTTGGCGGGCACCGTCCACTTTGGAGAGAAGGCCACTGCATCAGTCTCCTTCCCCCTTTCCGTTCCTCCCTTCAGCGTCGCGGCGATGACTATGGTTTGTTCGTGCCGGGGCGGCTGGTCCTCCGCACAGCCGCCAGTGTCCCTCGTGGCTGTCTTTAGATGGCGAGGCCGTCGTCGTCGGAAGCTCGCTGACTCGTTCGCTCGCTCTGCGGCAACGTGCACCGCCGTGTGCTCTTGGCTGCGAGCGCGCGCGCGCGTGTTGTAATCGGCCTGGCCTCTTCCGACGCCCCAAAAGGCCGACGGGAGGGAGTGCGGTGGGCGCTGGGCAAGGGGGGAGGCAGCGAAAGGGGGGACAGAAGCGACGGTAAGTTCTCGGCACTCGTTGCCATGGTAACACCGTCCGCCGACGGAGACGGCCACGGCTAGCCAGAAAGACCCGTCGTCCGAGCGAGGCAACGGGCGAAGTGCCCGACAGTACAGGCGCGGGGGGAGGTCGGGTGGCCGAGACAGCAGTTACGTCGAGTTTCGCCTAAAGGAACAACGCCTTGCTTCGCCGTTCGCTTAGCGTGTGCCTCGAAACAGGGACGAGATGCCAGGAAGGGAGAACAATGGAAGTGCAAAGTAGGAGGCGCCAAAAGCGCGCGTGCTGTAACTCGGGAAGCAACCGCGCTTATGCGGGCTCCGGCAAAGTGCACTGTAGTGCCACGACCCACGTTGGTCTGGGTGGAGTCGAATATAAAGCGCGAATGTTGTCATTACGTTGATTTCGGCTGATCGTAGCGTTGAGATCTAATGAGAAATCTTCCCTCAGACCTCTGCCTTGATCTCTGCTTGAACTCTGGCACGCTTAAAATATGAGCTTCTACGTTTTGCAAAATACTACGTAATTTAGAAGGCCCAATAGGAGGTCAACATGTCGCTTTAAATTCTATTTAGCCTGACTTCAGCCTTAATAATTTCGCCATACAAGAAATGAGCTTACAGAGGAAAAATTTTGGCGAATGATTAAACCGAGTTCTTTTTATCGTATTGAAGCTATATTTAAGGACACGTATAAATATGCCTAGGTAGTCTATACCGAACGCTCGAAGTTATGAAGAAACACATGAGGATCAGAGACCTCGACATCACTTTTTTCTATATTGCTGTCATGAGAATATTTCTTCTTTTTTTTTTAAATGCTCGTTTTTCATTCTTTCAGCTAAGTGTTTAATTGTTCTTACAATGGTACAAGGTCTTTTCCCGCGATTCACAAGTGTATTTGATGGCATTATTCTAACTGGCAAGAGCTACTCTTTGCTGCAGTTGTTTAACTCAGCGGATTTCTACGGCTAGCAAAACATATGAAGGAAATCCTGTATCAAAACTTGTTTTCCTTTTTGTCTGTCACACCAGCTGCTGTCATAGGAGACTGATTGTTTATCAATTAGTACCCGAGCATGAACACATGACATCACCGTGGAAAGAAAGCGAGTCATTGCAAAAACACCGGACACCTCTACGAAATAGAAAAGTAAAAATGACAGAATAGCATTAAGCTTATGCGTGATAACGACATACCACGAAAGTGATGAAAATCCCAGAAGCAAGCAAATGAGATATTCACCGATAGTTGTTTTCTTCTACGAATAAAGAATTCATTCTTTCAGGTTTTTTTTTCTCGCGTGCCTATGTGTGATCCTTGTCTTTTTTTTCTTTTTTTCGTTGTGACTACGCATTTCGGAGATTTGTCTTTCTTCTGGTTCAGTTTCCTTATTAGTTCTATATATCTCTTATGCTCGGGTGTCTCATCGCTCTGCCGCTACTTCCCTCATTTCTACACTCGTTCCCACTTTTTGTGGACGTTCCGAAGCTTTCCGGAAACCTTAGACACCCCGAGCGGTCTGTTGAACACCTAGATTAACAAAAAGAAACCAAGTAGCTTGGGGGGAGGCGGGAAGAAGACTGCTTCTCGGCGTCTTGAGCATTGTACGCGTTAACTACGGCGGTGAAAAAAGAACCTGAGCGCTGCCACTGTCGAGCATTGTTTTTTCTTCACTTTTTTTTTTTTCCCCTCATCTCGACGAAAGAATAGACAAGAAAGCCACAACATATTTTCTTCTTTACTTTCGCGTTTGCTCGGCTTTCTGCTTTCCTCATCTTCCGCTTGCATGGTCGCAGGTTTCCCTTTAGTTTGAAGACCGCCTCAGACTGTTCTCTTTCTCTCCTTATTTGCGCTTCACCTTTTCGGTAACGTAGAGCACTGGGCGATGAAGGAAGACGGACAAGAAAGGAAAAACAGAAACAAACAAAAAAAGAAAGAAAAGAAACTCGCGGAGGGTGGTGACAGGCGGCGATGGTTAGCTCTGCCACGCGCCGCGCACGAACACGAAGAGGACGTCGACGCTGAGAAGCAAGACTGGCGACGAGGCAACAAATAGGCAGACTATACGACGTCAAAAGGGGACGACCTTCCCCCCCCCCCCCCCCCCCCCACCTTTTTTTTTTTTTGACGCTGAAGTCAAGCCTGCCGCAGTCCCGCGCTTCAGGACACAACAATCTCGCTCAAACACACCGTCCACGCACACACATGCACACACACGGCCACGATCAACGTCCCATCCGACAGAAAAAAGAAGCCATCTTCAAGAGAGAGCTTGAGAGTAGAAAAAGAGGGCGAGTGGAAAAGATCGCGATAGGGAGAGAGAAGGAGTGTGTTAGGAGCAGGTCGCTACAAAAACATCGCGCATATATATATGCGTGCGCCGTGCTTGAGCTCTAAGCCGTGTTTCGCTTTTTTCTACTCATCCTTGTATGCCTCGGCTGTCGGCGCGTCTTGTTTTAGTTGATCCCTCCGCTTCGCTGTACTTTCCACGTCGCGCGCTCGCGTGTACACGCTGCCGCTAGGCTTGGTGGCGATGGCGCTACCGCTGCCAGTTCTCGGCCTTGCTGCTCTTGTTGTTGCCGCCACCGCTAGCGTTGCTGATGCAATCGCTGCGGGCTGACTCTCCATCCTTCCTCTTTTTCCTTCTCTCTTCCCTATCTCCTTCTTTGTTTTCGCTCCGCGCACTTTCTTTCATTGCTTCGCTTACTTCCAGCTTGAACCTGATTCCCCTAGCTGCGCTTCCCACTGCGATGGTCTTTTAGCTTTTCCTTCTTTTATTTTCTTTTGTTACGTTAGCGTTGCAAGCGAGCTCGTTAGGCTTGATGAGAACAGCAGCAGCAACGGCGTTGGTGGCGGTGGTGGCTGCGTCCGAAGCCTGCAGCAAGGCGGTGGCGGCGACTAATAAAAGCAATGAAGATGAAACAAACGCCATAAAAGGTCACCAGGGGGCAAAGGGAAGAGAGGAGAGGGCAGTGGCGGCATGTAAGGGGGGATGGTTGCCGCGCCGAGCAAGCGTGGAGGACGGAGCGGCAAACATGAATAAACAAGGCGCCTCCTCCGCCAGCCTGGGCCATCGGCAGGAGCAGCAGCAGCAGCCCGCGGAGACTCCTCTGTGCTGGAACCAACCCGCCGCCCACCCCACGAACCCCGTGTGGGCTAAAGCTGACGCGAAGGCAATGTTCCACGGGCTGGGTAGGGCTACACGAGAGAACGACAACAAGGGAGGGTGTTCTAGAGAAAGAACGCGACGAAATAACGAGAAAAAAATAAGAGTGGAGAAAAGAAGACGCAGCAGAGAAAGGGCATCGTCAAAAGCAGCGAAGACCTAGATGCGCCCCAGCGCGGCTTGGTGGTTCCCACTTTATTGTCTCTTGTTAGGAAAGCGCGAGCAAGGAAAAAAAAAAGCGAGAATCAGCTCGTGCTCGTCTCCTTTCTAGAGGAGGGATCGTACGAGAGGGTAACAGTGAAAACCAACACGATCAACGGGATGGTGGAGGGCAAAGGAAAATCAAAATCAGCCTTGCGCAGTCAGAAAAGACGCTCCACCGAGAGTGCGCGTGCTTCTTTAGCGCAGCGCCAGCGGTGGTGTTAGCACTTCACCGGTTCCTCAGTGTCCTCAGCGCCCCACTATTCCTATCCCCTACTGCCTCCTTCCCAGCGTGCCTTCTTGCTACTAAGGTGCCTCGGGGCACCTAACTGTTTCAGTGTAGGCAATTTTTATCTGTCTCACGAACATGCCCCCTTTTCCTTTACCTCTTCTTCTACCGTATTATGTTTTTCCTCTCTATATTTCTGCTACGTTGAGCGCGTTTGCCCTCCAATTAAAAGGCGACGATCTTTGCTGCCTCCTGATTGAGTGCTTGCTGTGTTGCGGCGGCAACATTCAAGCCGAAAAGCACTTTACAGCGATGGTAAGGAAAGCAAGGTCACGAAAGCAGCAGGCCAGCGTGACATCTACAAGGGCGGCAACGATTCGCTCAAAAAGGATAAGTAAATGTTTCTTCTCTAAAAAGCTCCTTGCGAAAATCACTCGCTAGAACTTCGTTTAAACTCTGTTATACTATTGATATTTATTTTTCCTCTCATACACGTGACAGCAGAACCAGCGATTCGGTGTTGTGATGGTGCTTTTCGGTTTGATGAAATCGAATCTCATACCTGGGAATTCGTACCCCTTGGCGGCTATCAGCGATCTCAAGCAACCAATATGCCTGTACAGTATTCTGCTAGCGACGAAGATTATTTTATTTTGCTCTCTGACTTCATTTTTTTTTTCATCGCTGAGTATGAGTGCTCTGCAAACAAGGTGAATTAAGCCAGAGACTCAGCAGTCGCACTGAGGCATCTTCAAGCAAGACTAACTGTTTTCTATATTGCCTCATGAGTCAAGAATGAGGCAAGGATAAATGGAGATAGTTTCCAAAGGCTTTTAGAGACGCTAGCCGATGTACAGCCCTGCTACAGAAATTTCACCTAAAATAACGGGCCAACGAACGGGGTCACCGTGGTTTTTGAGGCTGACACATCCAGATTAAGATACACTGATGCATCTTTACCAGTAAATAGCTATTATAATTTTAGTACGATCAAAAGCCAGGGAACTATCTAGCATCTCCATTTCACACGAATATATGTAAGTTACCAAAAATATTTGAAGAGGCTCCCAGGGAGCAAATCAACAAACTTGTGCCAGGACACGAGGGCGTCAATGGAAATAACGGGACTAATAAAATTTATAGTTTATTGTTTTTTATAGACGCAATGAAATTGCACATACGTCTGACCCACCGCGCGCCTCAGGTTCCTGGAGTAAGCAACCTACGGCTTCTAGAGATGCAAGAAGAGATACTAAGGAGGACTGTATTTAAAGAAATTGGAGTAAAGTGCACGTTCCCCGCCCCCGTAGGGACGTGACGTTACGACCAAGCATTTTCGCCAAAAAGAATGCAATGGCTGATAAGTACAGTAATCGAACCTCCGTCCCTATGGTTCGAGACGGGCACGATATTGCTGACAAGTGCTGTAATCGAACAGGCACGCTCCCTGGAGGGAACATTGACGCGTAACGCTCTTAAGGTAGACCTAAATACGTTCCTAATTTTTTAGCAGTGACGTTCTTAGAGCAAACTTTTTCGAGGATTTTATGTAAAGACCCGTGCACTTCCGGCATACTGGACGGTAACCGTCGAATGTGAGATCACTCTATCAAACCCGCATTTCTCTTCACATCGTCGAATCTGGAAGGAAAGGGAATCTAGGATGCCGAGATCTTCCGCCTCCTCTCAAACGTCAGCGCACACTGCGGTGGCGGCAGCTGCAGCGGCGACGTCCAACAAAGGGAA